>NC_086101.1:136085119-136765119 GCF_963921235.1 Mobula hypostoma | reverse complement strand
TCAGAGCTGATTTTTTGCATCACTGCCATTATCATCATATCACTTAATTATGTCCTGCCCAAAAATGCATTATTCTCAGTTTTGAATGAACATTAGAATTCAACTTGTACAAGTTTCAGAGGTAAAGAATTTCAAAGGTCCACCATGGAGTGAAAAAAAAATTCTCCTCAATCCTACATTTTCTGCCACTTATCCTGAATCTGTGCCTCCTAGCCCTAGACTTCTCAACCAAGAGAAAGGTTCTCCCTGCATCTGAACTGTCAAGCCAATTCAATTTCACTTCATCTATCTCATCAGTCCTTATTAACATTCGGGAAGCTTCATTTAAATTGCCCCATAACCTAATACAAATCAAAAACAACATTATAGATGATTGAAATCTGAAGGAAAAGCAGCAAATGGCGGGAACGCTCAGCAGGAGAGGCTGCATCTCTGCAGAGAGGAACATAGTCAACCTTTCAAATTGTAGATCCTTCATCAGAGGTGAGAAAGAGAGAATTTCAGAGAGGATGTGGATGGAATGAAAGGAAAACAGGGAATTACTGTGCTTGGGAGACATGGCAGTGCCTTACTGGCAGCAAAACAATCTACTAACTACTCTATTAATTACATTGTTTCAGGACAATGATCATTGCAATCAATAGCTTGTAACTTCTCTTTCGGAGTTGAGTTTTTAAACTCCCTGTAAGAACAGGCATCTCTATGGTGTGAACTGAAGTCTTGATGGTGCAGTAAGGTTGCGGCATGGCGGGTACGAGCCAAATTGAGGTGCCAGTGCCCAGAAGAGAGGAATGAGCCAATGTTTGGGCATCGCTAGAGTGGAACTGGAGCCAGATCGAGACAGCAGGTCCCAGGCCCAAGAGTAAAGGAATGAGCTGATGTTTGGCTGATTTAAGTGCCAGGCCAAATTGCAAAGTTTGAGTATAGGCCGAATCCAAGCAGTGGGGCCCAGGCCTGAGAATGTCGAATAAACCAACGTTTGGCCATTAATGGAGTGGCCTTGGGGCCGAATCGAAGTAGCAGGGTCCAAGAGCACGGAACGCACCGATGTTTGGCTGATTTTATCGCAAGGCCAGCTTAAAAAGTTCGGGGTGTTCTGGCTGGGGTCGAAGGACGGGCCAATGTTCAGCTCACTGCTCCATGAGGTTTACTCATCTCTGTGCTGAACTAAGGCTACGGACGGTAACTAATGGGCTCCTGGATCCATTGCAGTGATGAACTAGCTTTGTGGCTGTGAGCTCACTTTCCTGAAATTTAGTCTGTGTATTATTTGCTTATTTTTTATTGTTTGCATGATTTGTTCTTTTTTCACACTTTAGGTGTATGATGGTCTTTTTTTTAATGGGTTCTATTGGGTTTCTTTGTTTTGTGGCTGCCTGTAAGAAGCCGGAACTCAAAGTTGTATATTGTATGCATTCTTTGATAATAAATGTACTTGGAACTATGAATATCTTTGATAGATTACTGCACGGGTTAGTTATAGACAAGTTCATCTGATTAATGGTTAAGTGGAGACCGTAAGGGGGAAACAGCATAAACAAAAGCTGTGAAATGACGGCAAGTAAAGAGGTAATATCATTGATAAAGTCTAAGTTCTACAATGTTGAATTCTATAACTTCTGAAGATCAGTTTCTCTATCTGTCATCCCTCTGTGGTATTGCCTTGCATTTTCTCTCTGTGAGTACAGACTAACCTACTTCTGCTGGATATCTCCTGACTCCTTCTCTTCCTCCTGACTCCTCCTTTTCCTCCTCTCCCTGTTGTCCTTTGACTATGTTGCCACAGGCTCTGCCCTTAGCATTTTCCTCCGGACTCCTCTGTTGCCCACCAACTGGTCCAGAAGAACCTAGGCCTGCTGAAGGACTAAAAACATCAAGAAATATAAGCAGGAGCAGGCCATTCAGCCTGCCATAGCTCCTTAGTATAATCACAGATGCTCTTTTACCTCAGTGCTACTGTCCCCATAACCCATCGAATACGTAACAATCCAAAAGTCCATGGGGTTCTGTCCAGAAATTACTCAGCAACTAAACCAGTTGGGAAGATAATTCCAAAGACTCACAATAGTTAAGATGAAGAAATTGCTTCCCATTCCAGTACTGAGTGACCCAACATTTATTTTGAGAATGCAATCACTTTATTTAGACTCCCCAGACATCAGTTCATTAATAATTGTGTGTGTTTTAATGAGACTATCCCTCAATAATTTCTCAATCCAATTGCCCTCATTGACCTGTTAATCAGGCAATGCTGTAACCAACTGAATCATGGCAGTGTCTCGGACCATAACCCATCAGAAGTATTTCCTAATTCCTATCCATCCCACTTCCACCCTCTCTCCTGCTTAAAACTAACTTGTTTTATTTTCATATCTAATCAAGGGTCTTCAATCTGAAGCTACTTTTTTTTTCCACAGAAGCTATTCTCACACAGGAAGATGTTATACCCAAGCATTTCCTGCTCTCACAAAACAGTGGAGGAACTCAGCAGGTCAGGCGGCATGTATGGAAGGAACTGAACAATCAACATTGCAAGCTGAGACCCTGAGTCTCGAAGGATCTCGGCCGAAACGTTGACTATTTATTCCCCTCCACAGATGCTGCTTGACTTACAGAGCTCCTCCAACTTTATCCGTGTGTTGCTCAAGACTTTCAGCGTCTACAGAATCTCTTGTGTCTCTGATTCCTTGCTGTCTCTCTCCACAGGAGTGTGCGCCATTGGAAAGCCAATGTGCCTGCTCTTCGAGTACATGGCGTACGGTGACCTGAACGAATATCTGCGCAGGCGGTCACCAAGCAGTGGCCTCACGGTCAGCCACAGCAGCTGCGCTGAGTGGACCACGGGCCCGGGTGGCCTCCTGGCACCCCTCAGCTGCGCCGACCAGCTGAATATCGCCAAGCAGATCTCAGCCGGCATGAGCTACCTGTCAGAGCGCAAGTTTGTTCACCGGGACCTGGCAACCCGGAACTGCCTGGTCGGAGAGAATCTGGTGGTGAAGATTGCTGACTTTGGCCTCTCCAGGAACATCTACTCCGCTGACTATTACAAGGCCAACGAGAATGATGCCATCCCCATCAGGTGGATGCCTCCAGAGTCCATATTCTTCAACCGCTACACCACAGAATCTGACGTCTGGGCGTATGGCGTGGTCCTTTGGGAAATCTTCTCATCCGGCATGCAGCCCTACTATGGAATGGCGCACGAGGAGGTGATTTACTACGTCCGAGACGGCAACATCCTGTCCTGCCCCGGGAACTGCCCGCCGGAGCTGTACAACCTGATGCGCCTCTGCTGGAGCCACATGCCCTCAGACAGGCCGAGCTTCGCCAGCATTCACCGCATCCTGAAGCGTATGCATGAGAAGATGGCAACTGCGCTCCCGGTCTGACTCACCTCTGGCCTCCGTACTAGTGTACCCTGCGAGATTGATGAGTGTTGTAGCAGCTGCCCTGATAGCCTGACCATGTCTAACTTTGGACGGTGAGAGCACGTGCCATGCCAACCAGACACTTAGATACTCTGACCCCAAAATCTCCATTTCACCAGCTGGGGCCCTGCACTATAGAACCAAGACACTCGAGTTCAAGCTGAATTTTACAGATACTTCCCTCCTAATGTCTGTCTGGAACATGTTTTGCAATTATTATAGGACTTTCAATAAGTTATCTATGATGACATTTTATGAAGGGCTTCAATAAAGAAGAAAAGGGGAACTATCTCCAATAGTGGGACGTTAAGTAATCAAACGATCCTAATTTATAATATTTGGCAAAAGTTTTGGGGGCAAAAACTAAGATTTTCTTCTGGCAGCAGATTGTTCCAACCACGATGAAAGGGACTTAATGAGAATTAGAAATGTGCCAGACAGGATATCATGTGGGTTCTGGCAACAGAGAAGGCAGTGAGTTCTTTCAAAGGCAACATAGCCACTGTGGGCTGAATGGTCTGTATTGTCAGATTCTGTAACCTAGGTTGAATCTATCAACTTTGAAATTATTAACCACAGTTGCAATTTTAAAATATTGGTAGTATTTCTTATTCAAAAATAAATATTAGAGGAAAAGGTATTTGTGCAGGTGAATTTCCGCTGGAAAACTTCGGCCAATTTTCAGAGAGAGAATTACCCCAATATAGAATTGAACTGTTAGACTAGTGTTAAATGTTTAAGCACTTGCTTACATTTCAGAAAGAACAGGCCAAATTATAGAAGTGATGCAACGGACAGGAAAAACCCAGCAAAGAGTTTCTAGTCCCTATGATGTTGTCCAAACAATAATGAGGGACTGTTTTGAACACTTCAGTCAGACCCAGGTATCAGAGAGTTGAAGAGCAAAGCCATTTTAGTCCAGGATATTGAACAGAGTATAGTTTTGTTAATTCCCTGTTATCCTTACACGGGATGTGTCCGGCATTCATTGGCCGGCCCTCCTTACCTCCGAACTAACCAGTTGTTACACTTTGTTACACAAAGTCGGCTGCATTGATGTTGGTCTGGCGTTATGTATTCACCAGACTAGAATTTCATTCCCAAAGAAGGAGGACACAAGTAATGATTTATTTTATTTAGAGATGCAGCACTGTAACAGGCCCTTGGGGCCCATTGAGCCCACACCACCCAATTATACCCATGTGACCATTAACCTTCGTCTTTGGACTGTGGGAGGAAACCGGAGCTCCTGGAGAAAACCCAAGCAGTCACAGATTCCTAACGGACGGCGGCAGGAATCTTTCAGATTTTGTAATCTCAAAGTTACCACTAGTGAAATTAGATTTGTAATGAATGGAAGTTAAATTCCCCAGAGCAGAATTTGAACTCCTGCACCAATACTCCAGGTCACTGATTACTCACCTGTGTGAAGGTACCATTTTGCCCTGTTTCCCAGATAGATTGTTTTTTCAGATTTCCTTTGCTTTGTTGGTCACCCAAAGTAGCTTCTCATCCTCGCAAGCCACTCATGACTTAGAGATAGCAGTCAGATTGAGTGATGGATCACTTGACTGCCTGAGGGTCCCCAAGACTGGACCTCTACATTATTAATAAGAGGTTTATATATAGAAGGAATAGGCAGACAACACAGCAACACAGCAGCTATTAGAGTTCACCTTCTCTACAACAGTACTGTGTTTAAGAAAAAGAAATTAAATCATATGGAAATCATTTGCCTTCCTTTCAACAATAAGGTGTTGTGGACACAAAAGGAAACCGTGGCTTGCAGAGTGTCTGGGGAAAAAGAGCCTCTACAACTTGACCGTTCCCATTGATTCCACTTGTGAATAGCTGTATTTATTTGTGCCGCGACTGAGTGCAGCAATTAGCATGAAAGCTCGACTTGCACCAGGATTCCACAGGCGCTCTGCCTGTTAAAGAGCAGAGTCTGCTGAGTAAACGTGTAGACATTCTCTAGAGATTGCGTAGCTGGTGACAGAGGAAGAATCACAACTCCAACCCAACCGGTAGCCTCTGTATGAAACAAGCTCTGTAAAATGAGAGTGTTATCCACTGTGCGATGAACTTTCAACGTTCTCTGCTGAGTGCTATACACATTATTGGCTTAACAGATCCCTCCATGCACACTGGGTGCGAGAGGCCACATGGAAATGTACATCGGTTTATTACTGTAAATGTACCGAGGTACAGTGAAAAACTTTGTTTTGCACGCTGACCATCAGGTCAGTTCACGGCATCAGTACGTAGAGATAGCACAAGAGAAAGGCTTAGAATTTAGCTGTTGGAGAGTAAAACGATTATAATAAAAGATATGAGTAGATCTGTAGAAAGCGGCTTGATGCACCACATATCTTCGAGATTGCCTGCAGCAAGTTACTTCATTTAATGCAATGCAGCATAGTTCTCTAGTGTGTCAATTTCTGATTTACAGAGGTAGTTTGCTAAAGACTACAGTACATGTTTCCCTGATTTTGTTGCTTCAAGTGTTTGGATCAATTTTATGTTGAGGATTTGTACTATGTAATAATCCTCCATTTATGGCACCTTGCTCTAAAAATAAGCCTGCCTTTACAGGAGGGTGCTGTTTCAGTTTCTATCAGGAGTTCTGTGTCCTGACTCTGTGGAATTCTGGAATCGCAATTGGTTTATTGTTGTCATATATACCGAGGTAGAGTGAAAAACTTGTCTTGCATACTGTGATACGGATCAATTCATTGCATTGAGGCAGTACAACGTAAAGCAATAATAGAACGCAAGATAAGGTGTAGCAACTACAGAGAGAGCCATCACAGTTTTGTAGGAAACTGAACAATCAATTCACGTGTGGCAAATTCCCAGAAGGAGAACATACTAATGGCCAGTTAATTTCTTTTTTTCAGTGATGTTGTTTGAGAGGTAATTAAGGAAATATCCCTGTCATATTTCTTTGGAATAACTATTTTGGGATCTGTTATGTCTACCCAAGTGCTTTTGGTTTAACATTTCCAAAGAGCAGCAGCATCTCAGTGCTGCAACAAAGTGTCTTCTTAGCTCTCTGTGCTTGAGTAGAACTTAAAAATATGATCTTCCAAGTGAGAGATGGAGGTACAGCTGTACTTTGCACAGTGTTGTCCTCCATACCCAACAAGGTGTTGGCTTAGGCAATTCAGCTGTGTAGGCTAGAAATCTAAAGACAACAGAAAAGTATTTCTCTGAGTGGAGATGACCTTTGCAATGAAGAGAGGGGATGGATTCACAAGTCCTGACGCAAGGTTTCAAACCAAAATGTTGACAGTTCCTTTCCTCCCATGAATGCTGCTTGAACTGCTGAGTTCTTCCAGCAGATAGTTTGTTCCTCCATTCGGAATGATGGCGCTGTCTTGTGGGTTATTCTGCTTCTCCCTACCGCATCCTTCTGAGAATACACAGC
This sequence comes from Mobula hypostoma, assembly GCF_963921235.1. Classification (NCBI taxonomy): domain Eukaryota; kingdom Metazoa; phylum Chordata; class Chondrichthyes; order Myliobatiformes; family Myliobatidae; genus Mobula; species Mobula hypostoma. The sequence continues at coordinate 136,758,261 of NC_086101.1, read as the reverse complement.
ACGTTGATTCAGTAGTGACAGATCTGAGTTACAGAGTGCTTCACTCACCTCACTACAATTTAAATACGTGCAAGAGTAAAGACGCTCTGCTCTACACTACTAATGACTGTGCTTCAGACCCATTGCAAAGAAGTATATTACCTAGACAGGACAGGAGGCAGACAACAGGATTATGTTATCGACTGGATTGCAGTATGGTTATAGCACTGCCATCAGTCTTCAGCCAAGTACAGCAAATTCCTTAACATAAACCAAATCTACTCAGAACTGTGGCTGCACGTAGTACAGGATGAGGAAGAGAGCACGGTAGCGCAGTTCTCTCAGTCTGCAAAGTGGGGAGAGTATGGATATCAGACTAAGCCCTCTGCACATTTCATCTGTTTCTAAAGGCTAAATTTTTCAGCTTAGGCAGATTTTGCTGCCACCTCTCCAGGTTTAACTGCACGCTTCCTCTTCTATTTAGAGCCAGTTTCAACACAAACCATTGGTCATTTTGGACTGAGATAAGAGAAGGTTCTTCACTCGTTGGCTCAGATTTTACAGGGATGTACCAGCCAGTCTGTATGGACTGACTGGCAATTCTCAGCAAAAGTATTGGCAAACTCAGCATTCCTATTGCAAATGCAGAAGGCCCTAAACCCCAGCCAAGTTCCACCTCCTGTCTGGACTCTGTGTGGTGTTAATGCTACAGAACTCTTTAGGCAGTGGGCCATGATCTTAGACACTGCACCAGGTTACACCTGCTATTTAATCAGAATGAGATTTTTTCAAGTTGAATAAAAGCAGGAATAAGCTATGCTTAGTTAATGATATAATATTTTTCTTTGTTCAAAAGCATTTCTGGTGATTTTATTTTTTAAATTTCTAATATTAGAAATCAATTGGTTTATTTTGTAAGTTTCTAAATGTTTCTGAATGTCAGGGGATTGCAAGGCTTTGAGGAATCTTAATGACTTTGACAGGCAGCAAGCCGGGGGACAAGACTTTCCCGTCAAGCAATGTTTTGTGGGCAGGGTATACCCTAACCCACATTGCACCTGGTCCTTGTACAATCCAAAGCCTTGCTGTTCAACTCTAGGATGAAATCTGCCTGCAAGATTAACTATCCATTCACACCTCTGTGTAATTTATACATTATTTGATAATAAACGTACTTTGAAACTTTGAAACCTATATTCGATGTATACTGAGAAATATACACTCTCGAGCACTGATCAATGGAAGATGGGAGGGAGACGTGGTGTCATGAGTCAGATGTGCTCTTACTGAAAACTTGCAGGCCCATGTGACACATTCCTGCCTCTGTTTTTAATCTCACTTATTCTTTAATTACAGTGCACTGGGTGCTTTATTCTTACATGAATCTTACTGAATTATACAGCAGGACAGTTTATTGCTACTTGGGCACTCCAAGTTGTGGCAATTAGCTTTTCATTATAGTAAATGCAACTCCTTACTCTTCTGATGAACACAATGAAGATATGACCAACACGTTGACCTGTAATGTAAGGGATTATGGGCTCATTCATGATTAAAATTAATTGGTGACTTTGCAACTGAACCACCAGTTTCAATATCTTCATTTCATACTGTAACACGATACTTATTTAAAAATTGTCAAACTTTATAGTAAAACTGTCAACACAAATTGGATTTGATTTTTCAAAGGCTTAGTAAACAATAACAAAACCTTTGAATATTTTATTCCTTTGAAATAAGTTCCAATAAAATTGATCTCTTTTAAGTATAGCATTCTGTCTCATTGGTTAACATATGCACATCAAGCTCCATTCAAGTGACGTTAAGCTGAGAGTCTGTGATAATTATTCATATCCACATTATTTACAACAGTCAATTAACCTTCCTCTCTATTCATTTTCCTCCCTCCTGCCAGGGAAGCTCTGGTCTTTATGTTTATGATCAGAAATCAGAAATGTGGGATTACAAAAACTGGGTTCATGCTTGGAAATCAGCAGTGGACACTGCAGCTGAGAGTATAACCAGCAGAGAAGAGAACAGGCTAAGTCCTTGAGCAAGACTAGGAGCTGAAATAACAGGAGTTTAGTGTAATGAATGGGTTCAATGAGTGGCAAGGGAAATATGTCTTCCCAATGTAAATCTAGAGTCCATAAGTAGAAAGGAATCATTATTAATTAGTTGTCATACTGCTTACAAATGTGGATTATTTTAAGTATTTCAGAATAGTTGGGCCTTTGCCTGACTTCTAGGCAATGTCCTCAACATAGTAACTGTCTCACCACCAAGATGAAGGTTTATAGTGCAGTTGTCTTTTCATTTACAGATTATGGGTTTGATACATGCATCCCCATTTTCTACACATTGAGGAACTTCTACACTATATCTTCACTCTACACTGTCTTCCTTGTCCAGACTCTTCCCACCCACTTTGCTGACTCCACTTATGCTCTATACAATTATGATAGCTTCTAATTGTCTAATCCCACATGCACCTCTTCCAAAGTGGTCTATTGCATTTAGTCCTCACAGTGTAGCCTCCTCGACATCAGTGAGATGACCCTTATGTAAAGCACCTGTGCTTTGTTGCAATGGGATCTTGAACTCTTGTTCATGTCATTTCAACTCCCTTCCCATTCCCATTCCATCAATGACCTGTCTGCCATTAGCCTCTTTCAGTGTCACAGTGAGGCCAAATGCAGACTAGAAGAATACTTCATAGTCCACTTGGATAGTTTTCATCCTAGTGGTATGAATATAGAATTCTCCAATTTCAGGTAACCCACACCTGTGTTTGTCATCTACTCCCACAGTATCCCCAAACTCTCTTTCCTTCCATTCATCTTATTCACCTGACTCCATCTGTCAAACATCCCGGGAAAATAAATAAAAATTTCACAATCCATATCATTTATTGCTTCAAGGCAGAAAGTCAAAGTTGGAAGACTCCTTTCCAAGCAGAATTGTTTGGTTGTCAATTTGTAGTTATTTGTAGAAAAAGTCTAAGGAGCTGGTGGTACACCTGAGGAGAGCTAAGGTACCGGTGACCCCTGTTTCTATCCAAGGGGTCAGAGTGGACATGGTGGAGGATTACAAATACCTGGGGATATGAATTGACAATAAACTGGACTGGTCTAAGAACACTGAGGCTGTCTACAAGAAGGGTCAGAGCCCTCTCTATTTCCTGAGGAGACTGAGGTCCTTTAACATCTGCCGGATGATGCTGAGGATGTTCTACGAGTCTGTGGTGGCCAGTGCTATCATGTTTGCTGTTGTGTGCTGGGGCAGCAGGCTCAGGGTAGCAGACACCAACAGAATCAACAAACTCATTCATAAGGCCAGTGATGTTGTGGGGATGGAACTGGACTCTCTCACGGTGGTGTCTGAAAAGAGGATGCTGTCCAAGTTGCATGCCATCTTGGTCAATGTCTCCCATCCACTACATAATGTACTGGGTGGGCACAGGAGTACATTCAGCCAGAGACTCATTCCTCTGAGATGCAGCACAGAGTGTCATAGGAAGTCATTCCTGTTTGTGGCCATCAAACTTTACAACTCCTCCCTTGGAGGATCAGACACCCTGAGCCAATAGGCTGGTCCTGGACTTATTTCATAATTTACTGGCATAATTTACATATTACTATTTAACTATTTATTACTATTTTTCTATTACTATTTATTACTTCCATGACTATTACTATTTACTAATAGTAATATTACTATTTCTATTACTATTTATTATTTATGGTGCAACTGTAATGAAAACCAATTTCCCCCGGGATCAATAAAGTATGACTATGACTATGACTATTTACCTGTTCACTGCAGAGAATTAACACAGGAATTTGAAGATAGACCATGAGATTTTTTCCCCTGTTTATTTTACTGTATAATGATGTAAATCAGATCTACTGATAAACAGACTGATGCATGGTTTTAGTCTTCACTAAAAATAATGAACACCTCTATTGTTTTTACGCAGTATGAAGAGGGACATTTCAGCCAAAGAGGAAAACAAAACCAGCATCCCCGTCAATGCCCTTCCATGCTAGCAATGAAGAAGCAAAGAATTGCATTAAAAAACAGCTGTCACATCCCTGTGCTTTACCGCCCCCCCCCCCACACCCCAAAATGTACTACTTTTGAAGCATGGCTATTGACACAAAATAGAAGATGGCAGCCAGTTCATTCATAACAGATCACATAAACTCTAGAACACTCACTGTCAGGTAACCTGCTTTTAGCAATGGTTGTTGGGGGACTAATTAGCCAGGACATCCGGGAGAATTCCCTTACTCATCTTCAGAATAATGCCACAGGATCTTTAGTATCTGCTTTCCCTATGCTAAGCCATCCAATCTGAGGCAGAGTCAGAGCTATCACTTCAAATGAGCCTTATTTTCAAATTCCCTCAGGTCAGTTTGGGCCACAGTTTAGCATTTCATCTAACGTTTGTAAGATATGGCCCCTCTGGCAGTCAGCACTCCCTCAGCACTGCAGTCAAGTGGCAGATCAGGTTTTTGACCCTTTGTTTCCGAAGTAAAACTTCAACTAACAAAGTTATGACTCAGAGGCACTAACACTATTGACTATGGTTCCTTGCTAATTATTAGGCAACAGGGTGTCGCTAATGTGGAAGAAATGCACAGTAACCTCAAACAGCAAACATGGGGGTATTATGCTGTTTGTAGTGAATAAACTATGCTGGGTCATCTGAGATGATATACTATTTGAAACAGAATCCTGAAAGCTTTGCATTTCTATGTGAGCAAGATAAGAAAGATAAGAGCCTCCTCAACTCCTGGGACATGGAAAATCCTCGTGCTAGGCAGCATAAAAGTTCAAATGCTAAATTGCATTTGAGTGGAGGTAATGCTTCAGTATTCCAAAACATAAAGGTTTACCTGTCAATGACAAATTATGCTCTGCGAACAGGCTTACTGAAATACAGCCATCATTACCAATGGTCGATTTCACCCATATCATTTCCACGAACTCCGCAGATTTTCATGGGAATATGCTGGTTATTTATTATATTGCATGAATGGACATTTCAAATAAATAGCCTCTAATTGCCATAATTATAGCGGCATCAAACAAGGTAATGGAGCCTGTTGTCCTACATTTTTCCTAGCTTTAGAGAGGTGAGCACTTGTGAACAATGTCTGCTAAACGTGTCCTTCTTCGACATTGGTGTTTCTGCTCTCTCTACCTTAAGCCATCGAAATAGAGGCAAGAGGCAGAATAACCACTTCAATTATTTTCAAATTCCTCCAGGATCTTGGTGCTCTGGGTCTCTGTAATCCTCTCCAGAAATGCAATGCTCTGAGGTATTTGCTCCCCTGTAATCTTCCATGTGCATTCCATTTTTCCACTGCTCTCCTATTGTCAGGCACCAAGGCCCTGCGCTCTGGAAATCCCTCTCTGGCCCACAAACCCTTTCTCCACCTCACTCTTCCCCTTTAAAACATTTCACAAAACTTACCTCTTTGAAGAAGATCCTCTCCATCTGTGCCAAAATCTTCTCATGCCGCTCAGAATTGAATTTCTCCGAGTAATATTTTGCTGTACACTTTAGTATACTTAATCATTCCGTGACAAAATATAAATATACCATGTAACTAAATTCTGATTGTTGAGACATATGATGGAATTGGAAGTCATGTTGCTGCATCAATGGTCCAGGTTCTTGGATCATAGTGCAGTTGTCTAACCACTGTATGTATTACCAAGCCATTAATCAAAACTTTCTTAAAGGAGAGGGTTCGAGGTTGTGATTATGCTTGTGAAGAACTGCCTTTTATATTGTCTTTGAATGAATTTAATGTTAAATCAATTGTTTTTGATGAAACCCACTAGAGAAGGTAGTATCTCTGTAACTCTTCTATTCTTTAATCATCTTAAGCTCTTTGATTAGATCACCCCTTAATTTTCTAAATTCAAAGAACAGGGGAGGTTGTGTGGTGGTTTAAAGGAAGTACATAAAATTATAAGAGACCAAGATATAAGGGGCTTTTTTTCCTTAGCCCTTACAGGGTATAAACGCAGATCATTGGCAGAAGGATTAGAGAGGAGATGTGGAAGAACTTTTTCACTCAAATAGGGATGGCAGCCAGGAACTAATTGCCCAGGATGGAGTTAGGGTCAGAAAGCTTTGGAGGAGATTGTAGTGTCATAACCTAGAATGAAATATAATACCTCAGAAGTTTTATTTGGCAGGAATCAGCATGTTGGGAGTGAATGGTCAAAGATCTCAATGATCTTCTGAAATGAATTTACACCACTGGTCTTAATAACGTAACCACTTGTGCAACTATTAGGATAATGTTTGTTTTTAGCTCTACTGTTGATTGGAATTGTTATTTTTGACTATTACTAATAAAGATCTGAGACATGCTCAGAGCTGTAACTGCATGATTACTCTCCTTTGCCAGAATGGAGATAATTGGCTAATTTCCTGGCGACACATTGCTATAGAAGACTGAGATGGGTTTTATGTAAATAATTAGCTTAGTTTAATTCCTTCTGTCATACTTGGCAAAATTAACTGTATTTATTGGAATGGTTGCATAAGTTCAGTTTCTTTGAAAAACTGAAGAACTACAGATGCTAGAAATCTAAAACAAAAGCAGAAAATACTGAAATTACTCAGCAAGTCATGCAGCATCTGTGGGAAGAGAAAACTAGTCATTTCAGAACTGATTAAGGGTTTCTGACCTGAAACGTTGACCCCATTTCTCTTCTTGCGGATGTGCTATGTTTCATTGGCTAATCAGTATTTGATTACACTGACTGTTTGCTGCAAGTCATTGGCCATGTGCTCCATCATATGGCCCACACTACCTGCAATTCATTGGTTGATGTTAACAGGAACACTGTTCTAAGTGATGTCAAATCTTTCGTCAATCCTTGTACTTCAAAGACTAGACCAGGCATGATGGTACACCACATTTTGATTCTTGTGTAGCTGGAAGATGTAGACCTGAATATGTTTATATAATGTTACCTTTCTTGAGGTTTTTTTGGTAAATTCTTTCCAGAATAAACTGGAGCAATTTGAATGAATAGTTTTAAGCCAGGTGGCTCAACATCTCCCTCACTCTACCATAAAGTTATCATAAAGCTAAGGACCCATTTTGGTTCAATGAGGGCAGTGTGCTGCTGGGGTACCAACCCATAAATATAACATCATGGAACAAGCATACATACTTAACAGCAACAGCAGATTGTAATAGTGGCAATGGTATTAGTAAACAACATTAGCAAGGATTTGGAAGCCTAAGGTTTCGGGGCTCTGGAGACGGGCGGATCAAGGGTCGGTGTCATGGCAGGAGACCCGTGTGTCGTCGGGGAAGTTGGAAAATCTACTGCTGTGGGCCCGAAGACCCAGGGTGCAGTTCCTCTCGTCCTGGTGACTTATGTACCTTTAGGTCTTTCAGCTTTTTCTGCACCTTCTTCTTTGTAATAGTAACTGCACTCACTTCTCTTCCTTCACACACTACAACATCAGGCATACTGCTAGTGTCCTCCACAGTGAAGACTGATGCAAAGTACTTATTTAGTTCATCAGCCATCTCCTTTTCCCCAGTTATTATTTCTCCTGCCTCATTTTCTAGTGATCTTATATCCATCCTCATTTCTGTTTTAGTTTTAACATACTTGAAAAATCTTCTACTATCCACTTTGATATTATTTGCTAGCTTTTCATATTTCACTTTTTCCCTTCTAACGATTTGTTTAGTTGCACTCTATATAGAAACATAGAAACATAGAAACATAGAAAACATAGAAACTATAGATTTTTAAAACCTTCCCAATCCTCTGTCTTCCCACTAATCTGCTTTCTTGTATGCCCTTTCTTTTGCTTTTACAATGGCTTTGACTTCCCTTGTCAGCCCTGGAAGTTTTACCATGAGTATTTCTTCATTTTTGGAATACATGTGTCCTGCACCTTCCTCATTTTTCCCAGAAACTTACGCCATTGCTAATCTGCTGACATCCCTGGCAGCAACTCCTTCCTGTTTACTTTGGCCAACTCCTCTCTCATAACACTGTAATTTCCCTTACTCCACTGAAATACTGCTATATCAGACTTTACTTTATCCCTATCAGCTTTCAAGTTGAACTCAATCATCTTGCAATCACTGGTCCCTTAGGGTTCTTTTACCTTAAGCTCTCTAATCACCTCTGGTTCATTACGTATCACTCAATCCAGTATAGCTGACCCCCTAGTAGGCTCAACGACAAACTGCTCTAAAAAGCTATCTTTTAGGCATTCAACAAACTCACTTTCTTGAGATCTATTACCAACCGGATTTTCCCAATTAACCTGCATGTTAACATCTCCTATGACTACCATAACATTGCCCTTTTGACTCGCCTTTTCTGTTTCCTGTTGCAACCTGTGGTCCACCTCCCAGCCACTTTTGGGAGGCCTGTATATAACTGCCATTTATATCATCCTTTTACCCTTGCAGTTTCTTAACTCAACCCACAAGGATTCAAAATCTTCCAATCCTAGGTCACATCCTGTTGTTTTCTACTGATTTGATGCCATTCTTTACCAGTAGAGCCACATCACCCCCTCTGCCTACCTCCCTATCCCTCTGATATAACGTGTAACCTTGGACATTCAGCTCCCAACTACAACCATCCTTCAGTCACGATTCAGTGATGGCCACAACATCATACCTGGCAATTTGTAATAGTGCAACAAGATCTTATTTCTTATTTTACGCACATTTAGATACAACACCTTGAGTACCAAATTTGCTACCATTTCTGTTTCTGCATCCCTAATGTTTTGATACTCAGCCTGTTGAATGCAACTAAGTCCCATCACCTGCCTTTGTGAAGGCACACGCTCGTCCATGCAATTCTTAATGAGGCTGGTGATGGTCGTGGTTTATTCATTCAGATCCAAAGATGAATCCTTTAGTATGGCCCAATTCACCTAAGCAGTTCCTGTAAATAATTGTACACCTCCATTGACCATACTTTCGCAGTCCTCACCACTAGTGCTGCTGACTTCAGTCTCTGCCTATATGCTTAATGTAGAGTACAACCAGGTGATTGGACTTGCAAAGTGCGGGTGCAGGATGGCACTGTAAGCTTTCTTGATGGTGGTGTAACAGTGATCAAAGGTGTTGGCTCCTTTGGTTCTGCAGGTGACATAATGTTGGTAGTTTGCCAGAGAGCTGGCCTGCATGAATTCCCCCACAATGATCGGGAAGGCATCAGAGTGCACTGTATCATGCCGATGCTCAGCTCTCCAATGCTAGCTTGACCTCAGCCAGAGGTGGAATGTACACGAGTACAAGGATACGTGGCATAAAATGTGTCCAAGTAAATTAATGCCAGATTAATATCGGTGGGCGAATATAAAATGAAGAGCCTCCCTAATAAGAAGACAGTCGAGTATTTTGAAATAAAAATATAATAAGGAATAGTCAGCACAGATTTCAAAAGAAAAGTTTTCAGTTGGCCAGCTCTGAATTTTCTGAAGAGGTTACAGAAAGAGTAGACTATAATAATGTACTAGATGTAATTTATCTAGATTTTCAAGAAGTCATCGATATAGTTCTCCATGTCAGAACAATGATTAAGGTCAGAGAATTTAGTCAAAGGACAAGCAGAAAATCAGTTTGCTAGTTGGTTTCAGGACAGAAAGCAATGTGTGCCAGATAGTTGCAGTGAAAGGAGTTGGAGTGCTGTTCTATGTGGATCAGTGCTGGGACCTCTGCTGTTCACAATAAACATTTATAATTTAAAGTTAAGTGTTGATAGCTCTGTTTAACACAGATAAATGTGAGGTGGTATATTTTGATAGGAAGAGTAAGCAGTCATTATTATATGTCTTTCTCAAAAGCTTGAAGGCTGTTTGTAATTGTTTTAACATCTGTGGAATACTTTGCTCCTAAAAGGTCGCTGAGCTCAGCAGAACAAAAATAAATTGTTGCTCTTCAGAAAGCCAAACTACCTTGTCCTGCTTTGTTCTGGATTGTACCAGACATCTGGATGTGCACTGCATGTTTGAAATCTTCAGCTACGCTCAAATAGATAAGGGATCCTGCATCTTGGTATAAGTAGATTGGAGGAATTCCAGTGTAAAAGTTCCCCTTCACTGCATTCACAGAGACTCTGAAAAAGTTGAAAGGTTTACTCACGCCTCTGTCAATACATTATTGTTATCAGCTGGGCCCAGCCCACATACTCTCAACCGTGACTGTGTTCCCATAGCAACACACAAAACTTATTTTGTTTTTCTCCCAAAGAAACTTTCAGCGATATGATTTGTATTTTTCTATGCTTATGGAAATTGCAACTCTGACCAACTGCGCCTAGTCAAATACTTTTGATTTGCTGGTTTCTCTGCCTTATTCACCACCCACCCCATCCTTCCCACCACCAGACACCCACACAAATGGCATCACCAGCTCCCATTATTATGTAGTACCTTTCTTTGTCTTGGACAATATTCTTGTCTTGGATGTTTTTATTGTGATCACAAGACACTGTTGGACATTGGTAACATAGAATTTTACAAGTCCAGTTCATTGGTGAGACTGACTAAGGAGGAGCTGCATTGCCACAGGCTGCTTGTGGCTGTCGCCCAGGGGAGAGTACACCGAGGTGGTATGGGAGAGTGCAGTGGCTTCTGTGGGTGCAATAGAATCTGTACTGGGTTGGGGCCTGGCCCCTTATGTCTGTGTTGCTCTCCAGTATTTGTTCGGTGGAAGAACAGGACATCTTACCATCAATCTAAAATCATGCCACTCAGGGACTTGGGCTATATTATGTTTTTCTTTGTGACTGTATGTTTTTCTGAAATCATAGCTATGTGCTATGTGCTGTTGGTAATGTGTTTTTCACCTTGGCTCCAGAGGAACACATAAGAGCATAAGAAATAGGAGCAGGAGTAGGCCATCTGGCTCGTTAAACCTGCTCCACCATTCAATAAGATCATGGCTGATCTGGCCATGGACTCATCTCCACCTACCTGCCTTTTCCCCATAACTCTTAGTTTCCCTACTGTGCAAAAATCTATCCAACCTTTTCTTAAATATACAAGGGGTGATTGATAAGTTCGTGGCCTAGGGTAGAAGGAGTCAATTTTAGAAAACCTAGCACATTTATTTTTCAACATAGCTCCCGCCTACATTTACACACACAGTCCAGCGGTCGTGGAGCATACGGATCTTGGACCTCCAGAAAGTGTCCACAGCAGGGGTGATTGATAAGTTCATGGTCTAAGGTAGAAGGAGATGTTATACAGCTCTCGTTACATGCACATGCAGTTCAACTCTTTGAGTGATTATGCAGAAAGTTTGAAGTTAATAACTCATCAGTTAATAACATCAGGGATGATTGATAAGTTTGTGGCCTAGGTAGATGGAGATGAGTTATTAACTTCAAACTTTCTGCATAATCACTCAAAGAGTTGACCTGCATGAACATGTAATGAGAGCCGTATAACTCATCTCCTTCTACCTTAGGCCACAAACCGATCAATCACCCATCTGCAGACACTGAGGTCCAAGATCCGTATGCTCCACGACCGCTGCACAAAGTGTGCAATTGTAGGAGGGGACTATGTTGAAAAGTAAGTGTGCTTAGGTTTTCTAAAATCGACTCCTTCCACCTTAGGACACGAACTTATCAATCACCCCTCGTATTTACTGAGGTAGCATCCACTGTTTCATTAGGCAGAGAATTCCACAGATTCACCACTCTCTGGGAAAAGCAGTTCTTTCTCATCTCCATCCTAAATCTACTCCCCCGAATCATGAGGCCATGTCCCCTAGCTATAGCCTCACAACTTTCCTGCCTCTATCTTATCTATCCCTTCCATACTTTAGTATGTTTCTATAAGATCTCTTCTAATTCTTTTGAATTCCAGTGAGTGCAGTCTGAGGCAGCTCAATCTCTCCTCATAGTCTAACTCCCTCATCTCTGGAATCAACCTGGTGAACCACCTCTGCACTGCCTCCTCAAGTAAGGAGACCAGAACTGCACGCAGTACTCCAGGTGTGGCCTCATCAGTATGCTGTACAGTCACAGCATAATCCCCCTGCTCTTAAATTCAATCCCTCTAGCAACGAAGGCCAACATTCCATTTGCCTTCTTGATAGCCTGCTGCACCTGCAAGTCAACCCTTTGTGATTCATGCACAAGCGCTCCCAAGTCCCTCTGCACAACAGCATGCTGCAATCTTTTGCCATTTAAATAATAATCTGCTCTTCCATTTTTCCTTCCAAAGTGGATGACTGCGCATTTACCAACATTGTACTCCATCTGCCAGACCCTTGCCCACTCACTTATCTATAACTCTCTGCAGGCTCTCAGTGTCTTCTGCACAATTTGCTTTTCCACTCAAGTTAGTATCATCAGCAAACTCAGATAGACTACATTCGGTCCCCTCTTCCAGATCGTTAATGTATTTTGTGATCAGTTGCGGACCCAACACCAACCCCTGCAGCACACCACTCACCACTGATTGCCAACCAGAGTAACATCCATGTATCCCAACTCTCTGCTTTCTATTAGCTAACCAATCCTCTATCCATGCTAATACATCACCCCCAACTCTATGCATCCTTATCTTACGTATAAACCTTTTATGCAGCACCTTATGGACGCCTTCTGGAAATCCAAGTAAATAACGTCCATCTATCCACTCTGTCCAAGTAAGTAACATCCCCACTATCCACTGCACTCATTATATCCTCAAAGAACTCCAGTAAGTTTGTCAAACAGGATCTGCCTTCGCTAAATCCATTCTGCATCTGCCTGATGGATCCATTTCTTTCCAGATGCCATCCTTACTATTTCTTCTTTAATGATAGCTTCAAGCATTTTCCCAAATACAGATGTTAAACTAACCGGCCTATAGTTACAGTACCTGCCTTTTCTCTACATCCTTTTTTGAACAGTGGTGTGACATTTGCCATCTTCCAATCCGCCAGGACCTGCCCAGAGTCCAGAGAATTTTAGTAAATTATCACCCCCAAAGCCTCTACTATAACCTCTGCCATTTCTTTCAGTACCCTGGGCTGCATTCCATCAGGAACAGGGGATTTATTTATTTATTTTTAGGCCCACCAGTTTGTTCAGCACTACTTTAGTGATACTATTGTACTGAGGTCCTCACCTCCCATTGCATCCATAACATCTCTGTTTGTCATGTTAGGCGTGAACTCCACTGTGAAGACTGACACATAATAGTCATTCAAAGCCTCTGCCATTTCTTCATTACCCAATATCAATTCCCCCTTCTCATCCTCCAGGGGATCTATGTTCAATTTAGCCACCCCTTTCCTTTATATAATTATAAAAGCTTTTACTATCCATTTTTGTGTTTTGTGCTCGTTCATTTTCATAATCTAGCTTCTCTTTCTTTATTGCTCGCTTAGTGGTTCTTTGTTGCTTTTTAAAGTCTCAGTCTTCCAGTTTCCCTCTACTCCTGGTGAATTTGTACACAAAAGCTTCTTTTATTTCCTTAGTTATTCAAGGCTGGCTCTCCCCAACTTTACTGTCGTTGCTTTTAACTCGAGTATACTTTTGTTGAGCACTGTGAAAAATCTCTTTGAAAGTCTTCCACTGTTCCTCAACAGTCCCACCATATAGCCTGTGTTCCCAGTCTACACTAGCCAAATCCTCCTTCATCTCATTTTAGTCTCCATTGTTTAGGCATAATACACCAGTTTTAGATCAAACTATTGCACCCTCCATTTGTATGAGAAACTCAATCATACTGCAAGCACTCTTTCCAAGAGGGTCCCTAATTACATTTGTACAAGATCACTAATATTACATGATTCATTGCACAGGACCAGATCTAAGATAACACGTTCCATTGTAGGTTCGGTAACATGCTGTTCAAGAAAGCCATCACAGATGCATTCTATGAAGTCCTTCTGAAGACTGCCTCGACCAACTTGATTCACCCAAACTATGTGCAAGTTAGTCCCCCATGATAACTGCTGCTCGATTCTTACATGCCTCAGATATTTCTCTGTTTATTGCCTATGCCACTGTAATGTTATTTTTTGGTGGGCGATAGACAATTCCCACTAATGACTTTTTTCCCTTTACTATTCCTAATCTCTACCCAGATGGATTGAATATCCTACTCCTTAGATCTTATTGTCTCTTACTATCACCCTGATCTCATCTTTGATTAAGAGTGCTACCTCACCTCCTTAACCCTCCTGCCTATTCTCCTGTATTACCTGATATCCTTGGATATTTAATACCCAATCCTCTCCACCCTGCAACCATGTTTCTGTAATTGCCACTAGATCATACCCCTTTGTACTGATCTGTGCCACAAGTTCACTGACCTTGTTTCGAATACTGCGGGCACTCAGATATTAAGTGCCCTGACACTCATTGTGCTTTTAAAATCTTGTAATCTTTTACTCTTTTGAACTTGACTTTTCTTTACTCCACTCTTACTTCGCTCATTTTTATCTTTGGCTTTTACTTTATCTTTATCCACACTTTTTTTTTACTTTATCCATACTTCTCCAATCTGTGAACTCACCCTTTACTATTTAGTTTAAAGCCCTATCCACAGCCCTAGTTATGCAATTCACTGGGATCCAGGTCCCATCACGGTTCAGGTGGAGCCCGTCCCATTGGTACAGCCCCCTCCTTCCCCAATACCGGTGCCAATTTCCCATGAACTCAAACCCACTTGTCGCCCACCAATCCCTGAGCCACGCATTTAACTCTCTAATCTTCTTGACCCTATGCTAATTTGCACATAGCTCAGGTAGTAATTCCACCTTTTTGGTTCTGCTTTCTAATTTAGTCCCTAGCTGCTCAAATGTTCCCTCAACAGAACCTCTTTCCTCATTCTACCCATGTCATTGGTACCCACACGGACCATGACAACCGGATCTTTCCAGTATCTGCAGGTCAGATAAGGTGTCCTGAACCCGGGCACCAGGCAAGTAACTTAGCCTTCAGGGCACTCTATCCTCGCGACAGAGAACTTGCCCTGACTATACTATCCCCAATTACCACTACAATGGCTCCCTGAACTAAGGTGCCACAGTTAGGTTGCTCATTCTTCCTACAGTCCCACTCTCGTCCACACAGGGAGCAAAAATCTCAAACTGTTGGACAAGCTCAAGGGCTGAGGCTCCTCCAGCACTGTCTCTTGGATCCCACTTGCAGTCACACCCTTTTGTCCCTGACCACAGACTGAATTTGAGGCAGCTAATCTAATGGGTGTGAATACCTCCTGAAACAGAGAACCCAGGTAACTCTCCCCCTACCTGAATGCCGCAGTGTTTGAAGCTCAGATTCCAGATCGTCAACTTTGAGCCTGAGTTCCTCGAGCAGCCAACACTTGCTGCAGAGGGGGTCACCAGGAACCACAATGGAGTCCAACAGCTCCCACATCAAGCAGCTACAGCACATCACCTGATCCTGCATCATCCTTACTTTATTTAGTTAGCTGTAATTTAGTGACTTTATTCAACCACTACAAAAGCCTTACCTGCTACTTATCTGTGCCTCCTCCCCAGAGCCTCAATTTCCCACTCCTACACTGGTCCACTCACACAGTGTCTGCTCTGCTTTGACCCTGCTTTACTTTTATTTGCTCCTGCTAATGAATCATGAATCAATTGGTCTGCCGCTAATGCTTCAAGCCCCACAAAACATTTCTTTTTTAAACTCTTCTCCCCAATCTGTGCAAAGCGCTCTCTCTCTCTCTCTCTCTCTCTCTCTCAATCTTTCTCTCTGTGAATCAATTGATCTGCCCCTAATGCTGTTTTGTTTAGATGTATTCATGTCAGATTGAATGATAATTGAACTTGAACTTCTTTCTTCAAGTGTCTATTGGGCTTTCCTCCTGCTGTTCTTCCTTTGGGAGCTGCTTCCATTCTCTGACTGGGAACTGGAATTCCCAAATGGATATATCGGTGATTATCTTATATTCAAGGCTCTGGCATTGAATCACAGCTTCTCTGGATCTACTCTGTTTAATTGTCATTGTTTTCAAGAAAAATAAACCCCAGCCCTTTTAGCCATTCCTGATAGTTCCAACTACCCCTCTCCTCATCAGTTCTACTGCAACACAAAAGGTGCTGGTGAAATTCAGGCAGCATCTATGGAGGGAAAGGGACAGTCAGCGTTTTGAGTTGAGACCCTTCTACTGTCATTCTTGTAAATCTTGTTTATTTCTATTCTTTCACCATTCATGACCATAGTACATTTTCTGTCAGCTTGTACAGGAGAGTCACATTAATAGTGATTATTTTATATGAAGCAACACATACAAATTGCCGGAGGAACTCAGCAGGTCAAGCAGCATCTGTGGAAATGAATAAACAGTCAATGTTTTGGGCCAGTACCTTTCTTCAGGACTGAATATTTTATACGACTGTGTCCAGCCTTGCTCACACCTGAGCAACTTAAACCTGATTTAAACATGATGACAGACTAAGCAGGCTGGACTTGGATGCTCTTGAGCTTAGAAGGATAAGAGCTGATTTTAATAAACTGTAGACAATTCTTGAGTTCGACTGGGGAGATGCAGTGTTGATTTCTCCCTTGGATGAGGTCATAGTTTCAAAATGGTTGGCCATTCCAGACAGAATTGAACAGGAATGTCATCTCGAAGTCAGTCGTAAAACTTGGGAATTATTTACCGTAAGGCAGTTTATTATTGTCACGTGCAGTGAAAAACTTTGTTTGCTTGACATCCAGACAGATCATTGCATCCAACGACATATCAAGGTAGTTCCAAAGGGAAAAAAAACTGTCATTGAGCATATCCAAGAGATTTAGTTTTTTAGATATTGAGGGAAACTCTAAGTTGGCCAGAATACTGACACTGAGGTAAAAGATCAGACATGGTTAATTACAGTAATAAGTGAACAATATTGGCCAAAACATTAAGGACGAACACCTGCTCATCCTGGAAAAAATGTTACCTGGGAGATCAGATATTTTAACTAAATCTATTACTTCAAAAGAATGTCAGGATTTGCCTTGTAATGAAAAACAGGATATTTGTACCAGAACAGTCATCTTTCAGTGAGATTGATGAACAGCAGCCCGATTGCCTTAGCAAAGTCCTTTGATCACAATACCTTATCCCCATAACGCTTTATGCCTTCCTTGTTACACGTTGGCAGTGGTCTACAGCAATAGGTCCAAGGGGTTTCTTTGAAACCTTATTGATTTGATAAACTTTTATTATGTACTACACCCAATAATATGCCTGTACAGGATTTCAATGACACACAATGCAATAAACAGTGTGTCATTGAGATGAGTTTTGAGTGCCCAGCCCTGCACTAATAGAGTGCCCTCTCATCCATCTCCTTATCATGAGTTGGAATGGTTTTGAATGGGGTATTGGCCAGGTCCCTGTATGATTTCAACTTTGTCCATTCACCATTATGAATCCAATACAGGAATATGTTTCTCAACTGCAGTGGGGTGCCAAGGAGGATGGCTTCCTTAAGATTCTCTGTGAGAACACATTCATGGGAATCCCTTGGCTATGACTGTGTACCTCCTGCAGCATGCCACATCTGGAACTGATGATGCCTGATTTTTATCGTGCTGCTCCTCTCGCTGTTGTCCCTCAGCCACTGACTGGATACTCCTGGAATCAATATTCCACAGGGTTCCGCAATCCACATCCACATCACCTGAGAATAGTTTAAAATAAGCCCAGTGACTAGATCAGACCACAGGACTTCACCTTGAGAGGACAGAGGCATTCTCACCTGGAGTAAGTACTGGCGGCACTTTCATTGTAGGGATGCTATGTTGGAATTAATGTTATATGTCCAGGCGTCGGTGGGATAGGCTTGGTCACCTAGGTTTCAGCCCTTGAGTCAGTGCTGCCATTGAAAAAAAATATGTGGACTCCCATGATAAAAAGTCATTTACATTATATTTCCCCATAAACAAATTATATTGAATATCTTCATATTTTTTGTTTTACTTCATATTTCTAGCATCTGCGGTATGCATCTTGCTTTAAGAGAAATAAATCGATATTCTTGTTTTTAAATTGTTCACTGATCTTATAAATGTACATCAGTATGTAGCTTCTCATTGTACTGAAAACACATTCTAAGTATCTGGATGACCTGTGATTCCAAAGCTGAGTTTATTGTCACACACACAAGCACAGTTGCAATGAAAAACTTACTTTCAGCAGCAATTACAGGCACATTGCATCAAATCAGCAGCATTCACAAGCTAAAACATAAATTATACATAATCTGTGCAACAAAACATAATTAGACAAAAAAATCACTACATTGTGTGATCAACATGATCACAGTGTTGCTTTACCAAGGTAGCGATTAAAGTTGCTCAGGTTGGGTTAAGAAGCGAATGGTTGAAGGGAAGTAGCTGTTCTTGAAGCCTGTGGCATGCAACTTCAGGCTCCTGTACCTCCTGCTGGATAGTAGCTGTGAGAATGTTGCCTGGATGGTAGGAGTGTTTGATGATAGACAGTACGTTCTTATGGCAGTGCCTCGTGGTACATATTACCAATGATGGAGAGGGATGTGCCCTTTGATATATTGGTCTGAGTTCACTGTTCTTTGGAGCTTCTATGTTCGTACACATTCAAATTGCTGTACCAGACCATGATACAACCAGTCAGCATACTTTCAGCAGTCCATCTGTAGAAGATTGATAGAGTGCTTGGTGACAGGTAAATGGATCAGAAAGGCTTAGAAAGTTACTGGCCAAACACTGGAAAATAGGGCTTGTTTGGATGGGCATCTTGGCTGGTATTGACCAGATGGGCTGAAGAACATCTTCCCATGTTATAACTCTATGACATGCCAAACCAGCATGAGAATGGAGTTAATTTAAAAGTGACACAATCCTTTTCATAGTCTAATGCACATCATAATGGTTATTTGGTGACAGATTATGTCATCTTGTATGTTGACTGGTTTCGGGCTAACCAGCCATTAGACTAATGACATAAACATAGGTTCTCAGATCCTTCTATGGCTGTTTTGTAAATAAATTCTGGGACAGCCAGCCAGATTATTATAAATCCTATTTAGTTCACTAATTCTCTTGAAGAAAGAAATGTACTATCCTTACTTGGTCATGTCTAAATTTAACTTCAGACCTACAGAAATCTGGTTGGCTCTTAAACTTCCTCTAAAATGGCCCAGCAAGCCACTCAGTTCAAGGACAGTTAGGGATGGGTGATAAATGCTAGGCTTGCATTGCTGCCCACCATTCTGTGGTAGAATCAGAAAAAAACACATTTTCTCAGTCTTAAGAGTTTTTGTTCAATTAAAATTTTAAAACATTCATCTGACAATGACATGATTAAATTGAGCAGTTATAATGTACTTTTTAAAAATGTTTTCATGTCCTCAGCCCCTTCCAAACACCTGAGTGCTTCTTGTGAATAAAAATCAAAATAAATTTGCAGATGCTGGAAATATTTGGTAAGATGCCAGAAAACCTCAGCAAGTTCTAATGAAGAGAACAAATCTGAAGTTACTCAATGTCTTTGTGTGGGGTTATGATCCTAGAACAACACACAATAAACTGTGTGAACACAAATGTCAGGCAGCATCTCTGAAGGGAAATGGACAAAGTTTTGGGTTGAGATCCTTCACCTTAACCTGAAACGTTGATTGCTCCGTTGGCTCCATAGATGCTGCCTGACTGACCTATTGAGTTTGGTTGTGTTGCTCCAGATTTCCAGCATCTGCAGTTTCATGAGCCTCCACTATTATTCTGGGAGCTGACTTCAGATGCTGCTCCCTGAGAATTTGTGATGGACTCAGTTTTTCAAGAGTTGTTCAGTCACTTGTACTGATGAAGTATCTCTCCCTGGCCTCTAGACATTTCAGCACATCTTTTCAAAGAAAAATCAGAAAACAAATTCTAAACTGTTTATTTATGTGATGTTAACATAAAGGATTTTCAGTGTTTGTTTTTAAAGCACTCTGGGACCATCTAAGTCCAAGAAAGACATGCCTTTATAAGCTCTTGGAAACTACATTCATCTGGGGATTAAAGCAAGTCCACAATTAAGAAAGGTTGAGGGAGACAGAATTTCAAGTTAGTTCAACTTTCAAAAATAGAACCATGAATTTTGAAACCAAGTCACTTATGGTTTAATGACCGGAATAGACAATGATAATCATCTTTTTAACATTGGTTCTAATTTCTAACTTGAAGAAACTTCTGCAGGTACAGTAAATTGAGTGTAGGGAGGTGCTGACAGAAAGAGAGCTACCAAAACATGGTAGTTATATTGTGAGGGTGTTAATCAAGAGGCAAGTTACCAAATTCTAGTTTCATTTTTCATAAAAATACCCATCACGGTATTTTATACTTCAGTGAAGGCTGAGCAATAGAACTGTACCACTGCAGCAGGATCAGGGTGTGCGAACTTTCGCTGGGTTACTTATTCTAAGTCCTCACTATAAAACAGAATAGTTGCACCTATGGAACGTGAAGCCCCAACTGCTGCAGCAGACTGATGCCCTGTGAACCAATTGCAAGATGTCTCATCTCAGCAATGCTGGGTAGCACCTACAGGTAATGCAGAGAGCACATTCCTAACAAGAAATTCTGTCAAATTTTGCCTTCATAATTTTGTTCACTAAACAAACTGGAATGAAAAGCTACACCCGGAGAAGGAGGTACTGGTAACTAGCAAAACTTCAAAGTAGAATATATTCTACTTATTTATTTATTGAGGTACAGTGCCAAATGGATCCTTCTGGCCTTTTGAGCTACACCACTCAGGAACCCCCAATTTAATGCTAGCCTAATCACAGGACAATTGACAATGACCAATTAACCTACTAACGAGTAGCTCTTTGGATTGTGGAAGCAAACCAGACCACCCAGAGAAAACACATGTACCCCCACAGAGAGGATGTACAGAGCCTTACAGATGACATCGGATTTGAGCTCTGAACCCGGATCCCCGAGCTGTTGAAGCATCACGGTATGCCCTCTTCTCATCGTTACCATCAGTGAGGAGGTACAGAAGCCTGAAAGCACACACTCAGCGATTCAGGAACAGCTTCTTCCCCTCTGCCATCGTATTTCTAAATGGGCATTGAACCCTTGAACACTACCTCACTACTTTTTTAATTTCTGTTTTTGCACTAATTTTAAGTTAACTATTTAATATACATTTTTAAACTTACTATAATTCAATTTTTTTCTCTATTATCATATATTTCATTGTACTGCTGTCACAAGGTTAGCAAACTTCACAACATATGCGGTATTAAACCTGGTTCTGATTCTGATTCTAACTGCTTTGTTACTGTGGCGTCCAAAGTGAAGCTTGTCTACTACTTTTTATTCCTTCGAGCAATACCACTCTTGAAGCCAATGTTAAAAAGTTGCTTTGGATTTAATTTCCTTCAGGTCAAGTGAATTTGATCTTTAGGAAATACTCAATCAGCATGATTCACAAAGCAATGCAGACATTAAATCAGAAGCCTCGAACTCACTCAGTTCTTACTTCTCGTACAGCTGAGCTAAGAGATCCTTATGCCACCTATGGAAATAGGTGACTCTTTGAAAGTGTTGAGTCTCAGCCATAACAACTGACTGAGGCCCAAGATACAGGGAAGAACCGATGGCAGAATGAGTCCTGATGAAGAGACTTGGCCCGGAATGTCAACTGTTCTCTTTTCCATAGATGCTGCCTGGCCTCCTGAGTTCCTCCAACATTTTGTGTCTGTTGCTTGGAAGAATGAAAGGCTTGCATTTCTAGAGCAACATTGATGACTTCAGGACATCCACGGGGTTTTAAGCCAATCAAGTACCTTTATTTAAGTTGAAGGGAACTCAGCCATCAATTCACACATAGCAAACAGAAATGATCTGATTTGTGACACAGCAGGAAGAATTCCAAACAGGAGCTATGGTAAGTTTTACGCCCCTGTGTGTCACACATAGCCTTTCCCATCATCATCACCAGACTCAACTTTATGGACACTCTTTAGAAAACCTTTTTTGGTTGGGGGAGAGAGAAAGTCTGTCCTATAATTACAGCATGAAAACTTGCCTTGAAATGGCACATTTTAAACATTGATGGCAAACGCTATAATGAAATGATTAAGCTCCTTTAGTGGGACTCTGGAGTATTTTGAGCCTGTAATCACAGTCTTCTGCATGCATGGAGATAACCACAGCTGATTGCTGGGCGTGTTTTTACTGCTTGTCCTCCTTCATGATAAAGAAGTTGTGTCCACTAATTTTGGGGAGGACTTAACTTGAAGAAGCCATATTTCAGAATTATTATTATTACCACTGACACATGTCATGAAATATGTTGTTCAGCAGCAGCAGTACCATGCAAGACATAAAAATGACTGCTTGAGTTGAGTTGTTCCCTGATCTTGGCAATTCACTTGCAAACGTTTTATCACCATGCAAGAAGACATTATCAAAGCGCTGTTGATTGTGGTGTGTCCTCAGAACGCTTGACCTTTATTTACTTTTCAATCAGCTGATTGGACATCATTTTGGAAAGTTAGTTGTGATGTGGGCACAAATTCAACCGGGCATCAGTGAAAGTCATGGTGCAAGTGAACACACAGTATGCAAGAGAATTCCTAGAAGCGTGGTTTTCCGAGAACAATTCTGTAAATGAACACGTAGACCTCGATCCTATTTATGAGCCAATGCGGGCAAAATTCCTGACCACAACGCACGAAGTTCACCACACAACCAATCTGCGACGAGATCTCCTCCCCACATCATAACTGAGTTTCCGAAATGATGTCCAATCAGCAGAATGAGAAGTATATAAAGACCAAGCATTCAGAGGCCACACCACAATCAACAGTGTTCTGATGATGTCTCCTCACATGCTGACAAAATGTTTGCAAGTAAATTACCAAGATCGGAGAACAATTCAACCCAACCATCAACCAACCGAGCTACACATCTTCCGAATTATTTCCATAAAAATGACTATAAATTACAAAAGTAAATAAATATTACAGAAGAAGAATAATGAACTATTCTTGGACTATTCTGATGGTAGAAGGAAAGAAGATGTTTCTAAAATGTTGAGTGTAGGTTGTCAGGTTCCTGTACCCCTACTCCAATTATAGTAAGGAGAAAAGAGCATGTCTGGGATGGTGAGGGTTTTTGATGATGGATGCCACCTTCCTGAGTACCATTTCTTAAAGATGTCCTCATTGGTGGTGGGGATGTGCCCGTGATGGAGCTGGTTGAGTCTACAGCACTGCGGCCTCTTTCAATCCTGTTCATTGGAATTGCCATACAAGATGATGATGCAACCAATCAGAATGTTCTCCGCCGCACATCTGTAGACATTTACGAGAACCTTTGGTGACATCCCAAATCTCCTGACACTCCTAATGAAGTAGAGCTGCTGGTGTTCATTCTTCATGATTGTATCAATGTGTTAGGCCCAGGATTGATCCTCCAAGATGCTGACATTCAGGAACTTCAAGTTGCTCACCTTTCCCCCCCACAGTCGATGACGACTGGCACGTTTTCTCCTGACTTCCCCTTCCTGAAGTCCATAAACAGTTCCTTGGTTTTGCTGACATTTTGTGTGAGGTTGTTGATGCAAAACCATCAATCAGCCAATCTATCTCACTCCTGTATGCCTCCTCATCATCTTCTGAAGTCAGACACCCTCAGGTTTCCCGACATAGATGCTGCCTGATCCACTGAGTTCCAGCAGCATCTCATGAGATTATCACCAGAACATTTATTCCCAGCTATGGACAAGCATTTTACTTTGGCTTCTGATCTTAATGTCAGTCATAAAGTGAGGATAAGCTCAAAAAGGATTCAGATTTGGATTTATCTCTCATATGTACAATGAAACTTATGGTGATAGGCATCATTTGCATTAACAACAAACACACCTAAGGACGTGCTGGAGGCAGCTCACAAATGTGACCACACACTCTGGCAGCAACATAGCACATCCACAATGCTCAACAGAACAACACAGAAACACAAAACTGAACATAACAAACAATAGAAGAACAACAGCAAAACAAGCCCCTTTCTTATCTCCAACCCTCCGTCCCACCCACCCACCCACACATGGACAGTTCTCCAACTCCAGGACAGGCCCCAGTCAACAGTCTCCAGGCTTTGGCCATCAGACTTTCAACCAACCTTCAGATTTCAATTTCTGTATTGACCCCAGACTAACCAATGACAGGACCCCAAACTCCATGCTGTGAACTCCAGACTCACCAACTGACCAGCCATCGTGCTTCCTGCTTGCAGAGATATCCAATCCACTGACCTGGGACAGTCCAACATCCACGGATGTCCTTCATCCCATATTCACATTACGGGTTTTTGAACGCAGAGTAGAGGCTTAAACTCTGGATGTCCTTCATCACCTGTCTACGTCGTTGCCCTTCAAATGCAAAGCAGAGGCATAGACACCAGATGTCCTTCATCCCACGTCATGTCATTACCCTTTGAGCGCCGAGCAGAGGGCTAGGCTCCATATGTCCTTCATCCCACGTCATGTCATTACCCTTTGAGCGCCGAGCAGAGGGCTAGGCTCCAGATGTCCTTCATCCCACGTCATGTCATTACCCTTTGAGCGCCGAGCAGAGGGCTAGGCTCCATATGTCCTTCATCCCACGTCATGTCATTACCCTTTGAGCGCCGAGCAGAGGGCTAGGCTCCATATGTCCTTCATCCCACGTCATGTCATTACCCTTTGAGCGCCGAGCAGAGGGCTAGGCTCCATATGTCCTTCATCCCACGTCATGTCATTACCCTTTGAGCGCCGAGCAGAGGGCTAGGCTCCATATGTCCTTCATCCCACGTCATGTCATTACCCTTTGAGCGCCGAGCAGAGGGCTAGGCTCCATATGTCCTTCATCACCTGTCCATGCCACTGGACGTCAAAGGGGGAGAGCGGAGCGTAGGCCCAGATTCCAGATGCCTTTTGTCGCCCATCCATGTCACGGACACCGGAACATGGAGTGGAAGCCTAGGCTCTGGCCTGATCTCTAACTCCTCCACATCTCTGGCCCTAAACTCAAATCTGACCCCTAACTCCCCGCTTTGTCTCTAACACCATCCCTATGAACTTAAAACCAAGTCTGAGCCTTGATCTTGACAGAGACCATAGCTTGGCTCCATTTTGATCAGGAACAAGGCAGGGCAGAGGAAGGCAGTCAGGAGGACACTTATCAACAAGAGTTAATGAGCTTGTGGTACACTGGGAATTACACAGAATATGCCAAATGAGTTGGTCATTCAGTTCAACAAGTTAGTTTCTCTATTTGAGCCTTCCTTAACTTCCCTCATCTAAATCTTTTATAGTGGACCTTTACTACCCTAATGGGGCTGGTCTTCCTTTTAATATATCTACAGAATTCACTTCAATTATTCCCAGAAGTATCCATTCTCACCTCTGTCAGGGTAAAGCGGTCTCCTCTGAGTTCCCTGTGATGGAGTAGTTTCCTGAACAGAGTTTTCTCAGGAAGTTACAGCCTTTCCACCCACTGTGCTTCCTCCTTTCTTCTCACTCAGCAATAAAGGTTCGTCCCAAATCACTGTGAAGATTTAATAATTAGTCTGGATACAAGGTTAGTGCCCCTGGCTGAGTTACTCCGGAGGGTTGCAGACAGTGGTAGCACTCAGTCTGCTTGGCATGTAATATTGGTATTAGCTTCCTGCACCCCCCCCCACCCCATTCATATGCCAACTCTACACCTTCCTCCAGACTCTTGTCAGGACGCCCTGTCTGCCGGCATTCAGCCCAGGTAGTACTCCCTGCTTGGCACAGCAGACTGGAGTGGGAGAATGAAACTTGACAGATTTCAGAAACCCTACCCCGTGCATTTGTTGCACCCTGCCCTTCCAGAGGTGAATAACACCAAGTTCAAAATCGAAGTCATGAGTCAAAATTATTTCCATATGCACAGGTACATGTATGTGCAGGTGCAATGAAAAAAGATTCGCAACAGCAGCACAGACACCAGAGCGTCAAATACACAACACTGAAAAATATAAGTTGTATAAAAATTATACAAGAAAGAACAGAATCAGAACAAAAAGAGCCCAATATAGTGCAGAGTGGTAATCGTGTAACTATGCTGAGATAGTGATTAGGATTGTTCAGGATGGTTCAAGAACTGAATGGTTGAAGGGAGGCAGCTGCTCTCGAACCTGGTGGTGTCTGATTTCGGACGGTAACAAGGAGGCATCCAGGAATGAGATAGATACACTGATCCCAGTGATGTTGCATCAACAGACTCACAACTCAGCCCAAGCAAGAGAAAGGAATTGATTGTGGAAAGGAAATTCCACAGAACACACACCAGTCTGCATTGAGGGGTCCGTGGTGGAAAAGGTAGGCAGCTTCATGCTCCTGAATGTCAATGGCATGGAAGGTCTACTTTGCGCCAAACACAGTGATGAAACAGGAAGAAGGTGCACAGTGGTTTTACTTCATTAAGAGCGTGAGGAGATTTGATATGTCACCAGAGACTCTTGCAAATTCTACAGAAGTACACTGGAGAGCATTCTGACATTCCATCACAGCTTCGTAAGGACACAAATACCTGCACAGGGCGATAGACTCAACCAGCTCCATCGAGGGCTCAACCCTACCCCCCAGTGGGGATATCTTCAACAGGCAATGCCTCAAGAAGGCAGCGTCCATTAAGGTAACACTTCCACCCCATCCTGGAAATGCACTTTTCACATTACTACCATTGAAGAGGATGTATAGGAGCCTGAAGTCCCACACTCAACAATTTGGGAAGAGCGCCTTCCCCTCTGCCATCAGATTTCTGAACAGTCCATGAACCCATGAATACTACTCATTACTCCTTTTCTTGCACTGTTTATCTTGTACTGTATAGTAACTTTTATGTCTTTGCCTTGTACTCTAAACACAGAAGAACAAATGTTACGTCATAAGGTCAGTGACAATAAGCCTGATTTTGATTCTGATATTCTATACACTTGCAAGAAGATGGCAAGGCCCAAATGTTGCCTTTTGAAGTACCACACCATGTAGCTACTTCTAATGGGGCGGGGGGGGAATATGACAGTGATGTATAGGATTAAGTTGTCACTCTCCGCAGCTTTTTACATTTCTTCGTATTTGAGTTGCCATATCACACCAGTCAGAATACCCTCAAAGGTACATTTCCAGATGATTGTGAAAGTGTTCAGTTCAATGCAGCATTTGTTTATGTTGGTGACCTAATTAATCAAACTTTCTCTTTATTAATTTCCAAACATGGGTGCGGTTAGCAACAGCAATACTTATTACCAATACTAATTGCACTGGGAAAGGATGTGAGGAGTGAGTTTTCTGCCAAGTTAGTTGGCAGCCAGCCACATTTGCCATTGGACTGGAGTTCTGCATGAGCCAGTTTGTGTAAGCATGGCCAAGTTTCCTTCACTTAAAGATGACAATGAATGAATCATTTTTGTTATGAGAATTGGCTAGGTGGTCAAAGCAACCCTCCACAATCACCATCTCTGAAACTGGTGTTTTATTTACTGATGGCAGTGGGGTCATTTGAACTCACACTTGGATTATAATATAGGGTCTGGTATGCTAACAACCCTGTCACTGTATGCCAAAAAATAAGACATTGAAGAAATGGAATGCCTTTCTCTTTACACCAGTACATTGATGAGTACTTGAGTCTTGACTAGCTTAGCTGTCTAATCTTGTGCTGGAAGGTGGGGTGAGGGTGGTTTGCTCTTTGTTAACCTGTAGAGACTCAATGGGCTGGTTAGCTTCCTTATGCATTGTAGGTGTTCCATGATAGTGCTCAAAGATGCCAAGCTGATGGTACGGTACATGCACCAAAGCAATGTGGGTGCATTCAGTGCTACCGCATTGTCCTGTCTGCAGGGAACCACCTACAGGCATTCTACTGGCTGTGCAGTCCTGATAACAGAGTCATACAGCAGGAAAACAGCACATTCAGCCCACCATGTCCACACTAACCAGAGGGCAGCCGTCTGTATTAACCCCTTCGTCCACCACTTGGCCCATAACGTCAATGCTTGGCAATTCTGATGCTCATCTGGATGCCTCTTCAGTGCTGTCAGCAACTTCCTTCACCTCTCTCTTAGTAGTGCATACCAGGTTCTCACCAATCTTTGTGAAAGAGGTCCCCCTCAGATCCATTCTAAAGCTCGTACTCCTAACATTAAATCTATGCCCTCTGGTCTTATCTGCCTTTGATAAAGGGAAAAGTTGCCTGCAGTCTAGCCTATCGATACCCCTCCAAATTTTATACACGTCACTCATGGCCCATTTTAGCTTCCTCAGCTCAAGGGAGAACAGTCTCTTCTCATAACTAAAACACTCCGCATCTGGCAATATCCTGATGAATCTCCTCTACACCTTTTCCATCACAATCACATGCTTCCTATGGTGCGGCGACCAGAACTGCAAGTGGCACTTTATAAAACATTGGTCAGACTTCAGAGCTGGAGTATAACTTCACTGCCCTTGGGTTCACTGACTTACCTAACAAAGGCTGCATCCCATATACCTCCTTAACCATGTCACCTGCCTGCCCTGCCACCTTCCAGGAGATTTGGATCTGCTCTGCAATACTCCCCTAGCTTCCTTTAGTAATGCAGCGCCTCATATTTATCAAGATTACACTCGATTTCTCAGCTCATTTAACAAACACAATGATCCCTTCCTACAGTGGTAGATACCACACCCCGCCCCGCACTCTCTCAGCACCTCCATCTATATCTGTATTATCTCCAAACTGACTAATCATAAAACCTAAATCAACTTCCAGATCATTCATGTATATTACAAGCAGTAAAGGTCTCAGCACTAGTCCCTGTGGAAAACTACTAATCGCAGGTACATAATCACAAAAACAATCCTCTACAATTGTCCCATCTCCTGTCATCAAGACAATTTTGGATCCAATTTGTCCATTTCCCCTGGACTGAGTTGGCCCTAATTTAGGTGACCTTCCAAACTACACTAATCCCAGTACATGGTGGAAAAGCACATGCATTGGGGACCAGAGCAACTTCTGCAGACATTGTCAGCACTCACTCTACCCTAAATCAAGACTCAGGCACTTCGCGCTTGTTTCTGGAGGTTCTTGTTGAGAAATATCCTTTAACCAACACCATTAAATTCACAGATCATACTGTCACTTCCACAGTGCTATCAGTGGGAGATTGCTAATAATCTTACTGTATATGCAGCTGACAACCTGACCAATCTCATATATAATGATTGTATTAAAGCCACTCTCAAAGATTTAAAAGGCAGTGATATATATATTGGCGAGATCATACACAGACTGGGAGATTGTTTTGCTGAACACCTACACTCTGTCCGCCAGAGAAAGCAGGATCTCCCAGTGGCCACACATTTTAATTCCACATCCCATTCCCATTCTGACATGTCTATCCACAGCCTCCTCTACTGTAAAGATGAAGCCACACTCAGGTTGGAGGAACACCACCTTATATTCCGTCTGGGTAGCCTCCAACCTGATGGCATGAACATTGACTTCTCAAACTTCCGCTAATGCCCCACCTCCCCCTCGTACCCCATCTGTTACTTATTTTTATACACACATTCTTTTCCTCTCTCTCCTTTTTCTCCCTCTGTCCCTCTGAATATACCCCTTGCCCATCCTCTGGGTTCCCCCCCACCCCTTGTCTTTCTTCCCGGACCTCCTGTCCTATGATCCTTTCATATCCCTTTTGCCAATCACCTGTCTAGCTCTTGGCTCCATCCCTCCCGCTCCTGTCTTCTCCTATCATTTTGGATCTCCCCCTCCCCCTCCCACTTTCAAATCTCTTACTAGCTCTTCCTTCAGTTAGTCCTGACGAAAGGTCTCGGCCCGAAACGTCAACTGTACCTCTTCCTAGAGATGCTGCCTGGCCTGCTGCATTCACCAGCAACTTTGATGTGTGTTGCTCAAAGATTTAAAGTGCATTTATTATCAATGTATAAATTATACAACCTTGAGATTTATCTGCTTACAGACGAGGCAACAAACCCGAAAGAATCTAATTTTAAAAAAAGATAGGCCATCACCCAAAGTGCCGCGAGAAAGAAAAAATAGCACAAATCATGCAAACAATAGAAGCAAGCAACAGCATTCCGAGCCAGATTGAGTCGATAGAGCGGAGTCCAGGAGTAGGCCCATAGCCTCAGTCTCAAGTTCATCATATAGTGGGCAAGCTACTACAAAGCTCGCAGACACAAACCATACAGCGGCGGGAGCAGACTCACGGTCTCGGCGCCCTGGAGCGAGGAGTAACCATCACGGGGTGCGAGTGAAAGAGGCCCAACCCTTGCTTCCGGTCCTGGCACCCTGCCTTTCCAGTCTATCTGGGCTGACGTTTAAATGGTCCAAACAATGGGTCGTGTGCCCGCCGGACGCCGGCGTGGGGCCCAGAGCTCGTCACCCAGCCAGAAGCCTTTCTCTACCTCTCTAAGTCAGCTGGGTACTTAGAGCAATCCATCCTTGCATCCGGTTTAGATGGACGAACACCAGAACTTCTCTGCCTCGACTCCTACGTATATGTGACCACACTCAGTTACTTGGACATTGTGTTTATAGGATTATTAATAAGTATTGTTTCTTTATGCTTAGTGTTTTTATTATGGTGCTCCAGATCCCGAATAACAACCTCTTTGTTCTCCTTCACACTTGTGTACTGAAGAATGACAATAAACGACCTTGAATCTGAAGTTTGAATTGTTGCTGCTTTTCCCTCAACAGTGCCCACACTTTTGAAGCTACACTGCAGTGAAGCACTTTGGGAAGGAATGTAGGTGGCATTTTAAAAAGGCAAGGCCTTGGGCATGACAATCAGCAGTTCCTTTAATTGCTTACTGTCCTTCGGTTAGTCCAACTGCTTCATGTGAACCTTTAATCACGTAAATCGAACAATACTAAGCTAGATCCAGAACTGAGTGAAACCATACACCTCATAAATAATGTCCTTTGTCCGGGTGCCCCTGCACTGATGTTGTTCAGTGCCTAATGGCTTCTGTAACATGAGTACACCTATCATGTTGCCCCTCAGGTCCAAGCAGGAGAAATACTCTGTTCATGCTGTGTGTGGTCTCCTTCATAGAGCCCTTCTCCCTTCTTTTCTGGCACTCAGCAGTTTTCTGGGCTGCTCCCCCCTCTGAATCACAACCCAAAGACAGGACACCCTGGAAGGCAGTGGTATGGTCCACAGCCATTGGCTGAAGTCACTGGGAGAAGACACAAATCAGATCAAAAGAAATGCCTTGAAGGCCCATCAGTAACCCACGAGAAATGAGTCAACTGGTAACTGGGGCGTGGTGAACTAATCCTTTAAGTGATACTGGTGCAGAGTTCACTTTCTGTTATTGGCATGAGCAACAATGCAGCCAGTCCCATTCTCGACATTGAGTCACAAGAAACTGCAGATGTTGTAATCAGGCACAAAAAGAAACCCAAACTGCTGGAGGAACACTGTAGGTTAAACATCAGAGCAATGGTCAATGTCCTGATTCAAAGACCCTGTCTCAGGCTCTGGAGCTAACTTGTCTCACTATGGTAACAAGGAGCAGATGCTTCTTCAGCATGATGGACATGGGCTAAGAGATCATCATTGTAGAGTGTCGGATTACTCCAGTCATTTTATGGGTTAAAGCACCTATGGATGAGTATTCCATTGTAAGTCATGTACTCGGTTAGAGTTCTGGCAAATATATTTCCACGCTCTATGGGAAGGACAATTGGAAGAATTTGGAAAATCATTTAACCAACAGACCATAAAGTGACAGAGTGAAATGACCACAGCAGTAAAGCAATTCAGATGCTGAAAGACTTTATATGTTGAGCTGTTCTGTTGGGCTCTTCTATTTACATTTGTTTCACTGGTGGCACGTATGAAAATGTACTGACCAGAGGGAAACTTATTAAAGACTGAATGGAATTCCAAACAGCAGCAGTCAACATGGGAATTGTGTATATGTTTTAATAAAGACCTGATCATGAATTGTACAAGTATCTAATATTAGAAATCAGAACAAGCCATCAGAAGGCAGCACGTGTAGCAAGGAACATAGGTTAGCTTCAGGGAATTTAACAACGTTAGCATTCCCTTTGAGAGGACTAGAATAAGGATGTAATGTTAAGGCTTTATAAAGTACCAGTGATGCCTCACTTGGAGTATTGTGAGCAGTTTTGGGCCCCTTGTGTAAGAAAGGATGTGCTGACATTGGAGATGGTTCAAAGGAGGTTCACGAAAAAGATTCCGAGATTGAAAGGCTTGTCGTATGAGGAGCATTTGATAGCTCTGGCTATCAAATAGTGTTGGCGCGTGGCCAAGTGGTTAAGGCGTCGGTCTAGTGATCTGAAGGTCGCTAGCTCAAGCCTCAGCTGAGGCAGCGTGTTGTGTCCTTGAGCAAGGCACTTAACCACACATTGCTCTGCGACGACACCGGTGCCAAGCTGTATCGGCCCTAGTGCCCCTCCCTTGGACAACATCGGTGGTGTAGAGAGGGGAAACTTGCAGTGTGGGCAACTGCCGGTCTTCCATACAACCTTGCCCAGGCCTGCGCCCTGGGAAACCTTCCAAGGCGCAAATCCATGGTCTCACAAGACTAATGGATGCCTATTTGATAGCTCTGGGCCTCTACTCACTGTAATTCAGAAGAATGAGGGAGGACCTCATTAAAACCTATCGAAGGCTTAAAGGCCTCAATAGAGTGGATGTGGAGAGAATGTTTCCTATGGGGAGAATCTGAGACTAGAGGACACAGCCTCAGAATACAGGGGAGTCCTTTTAGAACAGATTAATTTGTTTAGCCAGAGAGTGATCAATCTGGGGAGTTTTGTTGCCACAGGCAATTGAGGTGGCCATCATTGGATATGTTTAAGGCAGTGGTTAATAGATTCTTGATTAGTCAGGGCATGAAGGGTTACAGGAAGAAGGCAAGAGATTGGGGCTGAGAGGGAAAACGGATCAGCCATGAAGAAATGGCGGAGCAGACTTGATGAACCAAATTGCCTAATTCTGCACCTATATCTTATGGAATTTAAGGGGAATAATGTTCCGAGCAAGAAAGATAACCATGGTACTGCATTTTCTTTTACATTACTGAAAGTGCAGTGCCAGTTCAAAAGCTTTAGAGGGGTATGGGCCAAATGCAGGCAAATGGGACTAGCTCAGTTATTCAACTTAGTTGGTAGCAACCAACTGGGCTAAAGCAGAGGTTCCTAACCTTTTTTAAAGCCATGGACCGATACCATTAAGCAAGCAGTCCATGAACCCTAAGTAGGAACCCCTGGGCTAAAGGGTCCACTTCTGTTCTGTATAATTCTGTAATCCATTGTAAGTTATGCAACATCAATTAAAGAGAAATAATTGTCTCAGAGTCTTTTAAGAGACTTTTGGATAGGTACATGGAACTTAGTAAAATAGAGGGCTATAGGTAGGTAAGCCCAGTAATTTGTAAGGTAGGGACATTTTCGGCACAGCTTTGTGGGCCAAAGGGCCTGCATTGTGTTGTAGGTTTTCTATGTTTCTATGATTATAACCAGATTATTTGAATACAAGGCCTTAGACTGTTAACAACATTGTTTAGCATACACCTTTTGCAACCGTGAAGAAAGATCAAGGAAAAGAAATCAACCACTAATTATGATAACATGTTGGGAATAAAATCAACATGTCCCTTTTAATCAAGCTAAAACTATAACCCATTTCCAACCAATAGAAAGAAATATGCAGCTTCCCCACAACTAACACTCTGATCTTCAAAACAGCATTGAAAAAGCAGCACAATTTTTCTCTGTGAAGAAACTTAAATTTGTAAATATCTGGTAGGAATCAACTTCTCAATCCAGTGCTTTAACTAAGAGGGTAATCATTAAATGGCTAATTGGATCCTCTTATTTAGGGTTATCCTGGATGGATGGGCCCCGCACAGTCAAACTCCCAGTCTGTTCGGCAAAGATGAATTACATGGGATTTACAGCTCAGAATTGGGCATTCATCCTGACTTATGAAGCACTACTCAGACTGCTTCTTCCCATCATTTCAACACTTACTTTTACTTCTATTTATGTAGCTATTGAAGCTATTTTGTTTTAATCTTAACATCCCAAGGAACAGTTGTATTATTGGGTGGCCCCACAGCTGCCTCTGGAGTAGTCGCCAAGCTATTTTGAACTAATCTCTCAAAAGCACCAAGTTGTGCGGTTTCAGCCCTTTGGTATCATTTTCTAATCTATTCTCCTGGTACATTTCCCTTTATCTACACTCTGACATCACCAAAGCTGCTCCTCATGGCCCAGCCAGACATTAGTTTGCTTCCCAGTTACGGGACTGACTGCCTATCATGTGCATTAATTTGGCCTTTTTACTAGAAGCAAAATCCTCAGGATAAGAACATAAGAAATAGGAGCAGGAGTGGGCCACCTGGCCTGTCAAACCTACTCCACTGTTCAATAAGATCATGGCTGATCTGACCATGGACTCATCTCCACCTATTGGATTTTTCCCCATAGTCCTTAATTCCCCATCTATGCAAAAATCTATCTAACCTTGTCTTAAATATATTTACTGAGGTAGCTTTCACTGTTTCATCAGGCAGAGAATTCCACAGATTCACAACTCTTTGGGAAAAGCAGTTCCTCATCTTCATCCTAAATTTACACACCCAAATCTTGAGGCTTTGTCCCCTAGTTCTAGTCTCAGCTATCAGTGGAAACAACTTTCCTGCCTCTATCTTATCTATCCCTTTCATAATTTTATGTTTCTATAAAATCTCCTTTCATCTTTCTGAATTTAAATACAGTCATAAGCAACTCAGTCTAACCCGCCCATCTCTGGAACCAATCTGGTGAACTTCCTCTGCACTACTTCCTCAAGTAAGGATATTTCAATAGTGTTTCCAACATTTGCAGGTAATTCCATTTGGACTTTAAGAGCCCACAATTCATGGCCCTCATGATGATGGATTTTGGATGTACTGTTTTTCTAGATTGGCCTTTGTTTTTCTAGATTGCTTTTGACTTGGTTATTGTTAAATGTAATTTTTTTCTGCAACCCATGAACTTAAATTAGCACTAAGGACACAGGTATGGAATCCACTGCCATCTTCAGTCCTAGTTGTTGATTGGAAACTCCTAGTTTTCTGTCAAAAACCTTGTCCATTTTTGCTCAACTGGACAAGTTAATCTGAAAACACAACTCTCCCCTTCAGCAAAAGGAGATAGTCTACTGCTAATGGTCAGACAGTATGGTGCAAAGTGACAGTTTGAAACTTAAAACCAGACCTCTTAGGGGTAAAGTTAGAAAACATTTCTATATGCAGATTGGGAGAACTGCCTCCTGCAAATGGCAGCTAATACCAGTTGAATGATTTCTGAGCAAAAAATCTTGGGTGAGCGAAAAAAAACTAATGCAGCATCTGGCAAAAGAGATGGGGAAGAGTAGTGATAATTTAGAGATATAGCATGGTAACAGCCCTAGTGGTCCAATGAACCATGTGACCAATTAATTTACTATCCATACATACTTGGAATGTTGGAGGAAACCAGAACACCCAGAGGAAACCCATGCAGTCACAGGGAGAATGAACAAACTCCTGACAGAGAGCAGCAGATTTGAACCTTGGGTCGCTATCCCCATAATTGTACTACGCTATCCACTACATAATCTTGATGAGTGACCAAATGGCTTATTTCTATCCAATCTTACCGTACATTGTATGTCCCAACATGTAGTGCAAGTTTGCAGCCGTTGAGTAACTAGCACAGAAATGAGAAACACAAATAACGTGTAAACACATTTACAATCCAAAACCAAGGAATATTTTTTATTTTTTTGTATATATACAAATCAAAGGTAAACATCAATGGGAAGTTTAAAAAGTTATTGTAACTAATTCATTTGCTTTGATCCTGATATTAGCATTTTCACTGTTAATGTTTACATGAAGACTGTAAAAAGCCTTACAAAATTTTTTTTAAACTTTCAATGGAGTTCATAATGCAAGTGTTCCACAAGTGTTATTAATATCTGAGAAATGCTGCATAGTTTTCATATCAATTTAATATTGGTGAAAAGGCTTCGTAAATACAATCTTGGAAGTTACATTACAGAATGTTAGAATGCAGTTTGTTGCAAATGAAATGAGTGGGAACATTCCTCTCCTCTCCTCTCTTCTCATTCTACACTATGACTTTGCTGGAAGTCTATTGAAGAACTCAACTTGTACACAGAGGCCCTGTGCATATGCAGAAATAGTGAGGAAGGAATTCAAAGGCACTTCTGGTAAAACATCACCACTGAACTGGGAAAAGCACCAAGGAATTTCCCAGTCCAAGGTTAGCATTGTTTTTGGAATATAAAGCAACAATTCAAGTTTTCATTTAACAACTGCTGAGA
This sequence comes from Mobula hypostoma, assembly GCF_963921235.1. NCBI lineage: Eukaryota > Metazoa > Chordata > Chondrichthyes > Myliobatiformes > Myliobatidae > Mobula > Mobula hypostoma. The sequence continues at coordinate 136,721,874 of NC_086101.1, read as the reverse complement.
ATAACAACTGAATGCATTCAATCATACTCCATTCCAAAACTATCGACTAGCCCTCAGCTAGCATCAGTACCTGGTGCAAACAATATCGCCTTATTCTGACCTACCACCACCCCAAACAGTGCAAACCTTTACTCCACACAGTCCAATGTTGCCTTGGTTCCTGACTTAAAACAGATGGACTTCATTCACTCTTACTCTCCTTCTGGAAATGAGACTGGATTAAGATGTAACACAAATCAGATTCTGCCAGTTAGGCTGGAGAACAAAGGAACAGTTGAGGGCTGAAATGTCTGAAAGCACTGTTGCATTTATTAATGGAAAATTAAAACTCAGCCTGGCACAAGTTGCAACTACATCAATGCTCAAGACCTGGTTACAGTAAGACTATTGTGTTCTTTAGTGGTGAATTATTTCCGTAGTTACATATAATTATCAGTACCACCATTTAACACTACAGGTGCAGAAGTTGCACAGTACTGCCTAGAGCACTTTATGCATTTAGCAGTAAAATATTTACATAGCTCAGAACCTAAAAAGCACTAACTGACATAACTTAGGGGAAACTACTTGGAGTAACAATCTGGGTTCTGTAAACTACATTGTCTTTGAAAAACAGCTTGCCAGGTTAAAGAAAAGTCATAACTTGCATAAATTGTACCTAATCCTTGAAACATACAAAACAATTAGCTAAATTTGTGAGATACAAAGAGACACCGTCAATATTTTAATTCTTGATGTATTATTTAATGGAAATACAGAGCCAATTATTGCTACTGCATGTTATATGTTGCAGGAATGCACATGATAAAGCATCAATTTACAGATTCCCAGCATTTCATCCGGGTAAACAAAGCCAAGCACGTGATTGCCAAATTAACCACTTTAGAAGCTTTTCCATGCAACCCCAAAACCAATCAAATGTCACCGTATAGTAGTTGGATTTTGTTTCCAATTGCTCCATTCATTTGAGTGCAAAAGAAAAATAACTCCACCGAGTAGTATCAATACACGTTTTCATCTCGCACAAACAGGGTGATTAGTTCCGAGTACCCTTGGACCACACTGAGGAATTCATTCCAAAGAACTGCTGTATTTCCAGCTTATGTCCAACTCATGCACCACCTAGTATTTAAGAGATTCTTTTACCTTCTAGCAATATTCTCATTCCTGAATTTCCAAAATAGCTCAAAACTAGGAAACTACAAGGCACCTAATGTAGGGTTCACTGAAAGGATACCTGTAATTATTATGAAGGAGAATGCACCAAATATTAGTTAGAATGTACTTTGGCACAAATGACATAAAACAGATTGGCAGGGCTATACCTTGTCAACTAAAAGATGTTACACATATTAACGACGCATTTCATTTACCCAAAAAGCTGATGGCGCATCAGCCTGAGGCAACTCCTTTAGCCAACACACACAGTACTGGTACCTGTTCATGAGAAATCAAAAACTCACCTATACTTTTCAAACATGTTATTTCAAATGCAGATATCAGACCATATTAAATAGTTCATCTTTATACGTATATTCACAAAGTGTTTTAGTTCCATTTATAAATTGTAATAGAGTCATGAATATGAAAAGCTACATTAGCAGCAATTAAGAGTTAATAATGTCAGCTAAGCTTCAAACAATGAACTGTTTATTCAGGAGGTTTAAATGGTAGACAAATTGAAAATATTTCATTGGAATGAATTCAATTGTCAATACTGAATCAATATCTGTATATTACAGGTTTATAACCTATTATATGCTTACACTGTATAAACATGTGTTTGGAAAGCCAAATTTTAGAATTGAAACAATTGACTAATAGGGACTTTTAAAACAAGAAATAAAGCAGGCACGTGTCAATTGTTAATGGCTTACAAATTTGCAAGTCCCAAAAGAACAGCCTCTACTGTCTCCCAAGCTCCTGGGAAAGCTTGCCATAAATTGAAAGCTCTCCTTGCCTTTAAAACAGAACATTGTATTGAGTGGGTACTGACAAGTAACAATAAAATACTGAACTTTGCCTGCTATGTAATAGTCCATCCTAAGCATGCTAATGGGTTGAATAAAATAAGTTTATTATGTTTTTACAAAGCCTCAGCTTCTACAGCTAAATGCAGTTTAGCAGGTAATATAACACAAGTACTTAGGACTCCAACACATAACTAACAGCTGAATCACACTAGGTCCTATTAAAAGAGAAAATATTTGTCAACAACCTCTTGCATTAGTTTGTGAATTGGTCCTGGTGCTAGTGTAGCATTTAGTCTTTAGGGGTCCACTTGTGTACATCTAGGTGGTTAAATATCTTGGCTATCTTGTGACGGACAGCCCCTGGGCCTCCAGCTACACCATTGAATGGTCATTGTGTATCCCGCTCAGGATGGTGTGGTTAAGGGAGGAAGCAGAACGGTCGGAGCCTTCGGCTGCACCATTGCTGCCCTCATTCCGCTGGCAGCAGAGGATCTGCTTGAAGGTGGCACTCATCTCCTTGTCACGGTAGGAGTAGATGATGGGGTTCATGGCAGAGTTGAATTCAGCCAGCAGGAGGAAGAACTTCTCATACGTCAGGACATTGCAGTCAGGGCAAAACACGTCGAGTAATAGCAAAACCAGTCCCGGAGTCCAGCAGATGATAAACGCCCCTAAACAGGAGGAAAAACAAACACTTAGTATTCCACTAAGAACTGTGGCATGACTACTGAGCCCAACTGGTCCATGCCAGTGTTTATGCTCCACATGTCACTGGCGAAGCCACACTTGGAGCACTGTGCTCGTCACCTTGTGATCGGAAAAGCATGCTTAAACTGGAAAGAATGCAGAATAGCTTTACAAGGAAGTTGCAAGGAACAGAGGAGTTGGGTTATATAGAGATGTTGGCCAAGCTAGATCTTTATTCCTTGAAACACAGGAGAATGAAGGGAGACCATATAAAAATTGTTAAAAATTATGTGAAGCATAGCTAACTTGGATGGTAGCAGCTTACGTGCGTTCCCCCCCCCCAAAAAAAAACTAGGGGGTTAGGTTTAGGCTGAGAGGGAAAAAAAGTTAAAAAGGGCCAGAGGGTCAGCTTTTTCCACAGAGTGGTTACGAGGAATAGGCTGCCAGAGGAAAGACTTGAGCCAAGCGTACCATAGTATTATTTCAGAACTTGGATAGGTACACGGAAGGGTAAGGCTTGCAGAGAAATGGGACTCACTGGCTGGCACCATGGTCCGCATGGAAGTGATACTGAGAGTTAGAATATTTATTATATAACAGTTACTGTGAGAGAAACATCCCAAGAATTAAGATTTCTTTACTTAACCAAATATAGTTGTTGAAATGCACATCGTAGGTGTATCCTTGTTCATGATTATGCACTAAGCAGAGACAAAAGGCCCAAAGCCCAACTCATTCATGCTGATCAAGTTCCCCATCTCCTCTGCCTGCGTTTGGCCCACATCCCTCCATCGAATAATACAAGGCCAACAGAACAAAACTGACAGGAAGGGAAGTGGAGAGACTCCTCTTTACTGTCGCAGTGGTGATATAACAACTTACATCAATTCGCAACCAAATCAGGTCCTTCACCTTAAAAGTTAACTATGTTTCTCTCTCCACAGCTTGTGGATTGAACACTATTGGGCAGTGTTCATTGCTCATGACACAGAGGCCAGGATTAATAATCCAGGCCTTCAAGTCATAACATGCCAAATACAGAATATAAATTCTATTATTTAAATAATCTAACACTTAAACTCGAATGATGACTGGTTTCCATCAGGTTTGCAAAAATTTGAGGATGATTTCCATAATAACCTGGTTTACATTCAATCATAGGGCCACAGCTCTCAGAGTTTAATCTTAACTGCCTTCTGCAATGCTTAGTAAATGAATCAGATTACGGGTAATACAGGATAGAACTGGTAGGCATCTCTGTGATGTCCTTCACTGCAAAATTAAAGGTTGCAATCTCCCGGGAGTGCCCAACAATGCCCTTGTTAGAAACAAGTAATTTCCACAATGCTCATAAAGGTTACACAAAGAACCAAGGATTTAACGTGTTTAAAGTACAAAGTTCATGCTGGATGTACAGGAAAAACTCATGGGAATGCTAAGTCAAATCTTCAGAATGTTGCAGATTACCTAGGACATTAAATATGAACATACAAAATAGAAGCACATGTATGTTAGTGGGCTCATTGAACCTGCTGCACCATTAAGAGTATGACTACACTGATTATAACTTCAAATCCAAATTCTCACTCCCCTCCAGTAATCTTTCACTCCCTCGTTTAATATCTCTGCTGCAAAAGTATTCTGTTTCCGTTGTTCTTTAAGATATCATAACTTGGGGAAAATGTCTTGTTTCATCTCATTCCAAAATGGACAATCCCCATTATCCCCGCTTCTAGTTTCTTCCTCAGGAGGAAAGAAGACCCCACTCACCATGACCACCTTATCAAAATCACTCGGGATCTTATATGTTTAATCACATCCCCTCTCAGCAATCTAAACTCCAATATATAGGGTTTGTTCAACAAAGTATTAATCCAGTACACTCCCCTGGACAGCCACCAATATATTTACATCCTTCATTAAAGGAGGAGGCAAATACCATGCATGAACTTCTTGCTGAGAGTTCACCAATACTCTATATAACTGAGGTATAACCTCCTTACATTTATATTCAATTTCCCTAATAATAAACAACAACATTTTCCTAATTACCTGCAGTCATTACATACTAGGTTTTTATGCATGAGGTCCCTCTGTAATTCAGCGGTACAATTTCATGACATTTACAGAATACACTTTATTTTTCCTGTTCATATGGACAATTTCACATTTTTGCACATTATACTCTGTGTTCCAGTTCTTTACCCAGTCGCATAAATTATCTATATCAGTTTGTAAGACAGGCTAAAACTTGACTTTCTATCTTTACATTAAGAGCAACAATTCTTCATCCAGCTCACTAGTAAAATCTCCCAATCTACTATTGCTTCCTCGGCCTTCCATTGTTTATTAGTTCCCTTTGACAACATGACACCTGAATGAAATCCTGTTGCCTGACTCAGAACCAATCAATGTGGTACGCTTTTTGTAACGTTGAACCAAAAGACTTGTTTACATCTAGCCTTCCTTCGTTAATTAGCCAATTTTCTCTTTATGACAATATATTACACCTTCTTTCTCATGAGCATTTATCATATTTAACAACCCTTGAATTGACATCTTGTCAAATGCCCTTTAGAAACCAAGTATAGTACAGTCATTAGTTCCCCCTTTATCCATAGCATCAGGCTTATTTTCAAATGATGCAACAGCACAGACAGAAGAGGCCCATTGAGCCACAATCCCCCAATTCAAACTGGAACAATTCATTTGTCAATTATAAGCCTATGACCCTTCCAGAAATTGTTTCAGCAGAGATAGGTTAAATGTTAAAAGCAGGATAGAAATGTTAATACTAGAAGATTGTGTGTGTGTGTGTGTGTGTGTGTGTGTGTGTGTGTGTGTGTGTGTGTGTGTGTGTGTGTTAGGGTGGGGGAGGGGCAGGTGGTATGCTTAAAGTAAATTTGAGGCAAGTGTTTTTTTTCTAATTTTGTTTCTCTTTTCCTCCCACAGGGAGTGGTAGCTGCCTGGAATGGGCGGTCTCAGGGGTAATGGTAGGAGCAAATATGTTAGTGGCATTGAAGAGGGCTTTTCGATACAGGGATACAGATATATGGATCCTTTATGGCAGAAGGGATTTTTAATTTGGCATGATGTTTAGTACAGACATTATGGATTGAAAGGCCTGTTTCCGTGCTGTACTATTCTATGCTCTAGTTCCTTTCTAACAACTTGCAATAACATTGCTGACTGACTCTGTTCAAAGCAGAACGTATGTGCCGCTCCAGAAACTTGAATAGGAATCTAAACTGATTCTTCACTGCAGGACCCATGAAACACTGTCCTGACAGAATTGCTGTTTATCTCCTCACAGCCTTAAAAGACAATAAACCAAGTCCCTTCAACCTATTCAGCCAGTCAGACAAAGCAATGCACAGAAGTACAGGCAAGGCCTCCTGCAGGTCATGAGACCAATGCATACTTCTCTACAAACTGAAAAATAGGATTGGACAGGTTTGTGAAAGCTAGCTCTGCAGGTTCACAGCTGCATTTCCTGCATTGCAACAATGTCTATACCAGAAGTATCACACTGGCTGTAAACCACTGCAAGCAGTCATCATCTTATCTGCGCTCTTTCCCAAAATCATCGATCTACAGCATTCCTTTTATTGTTGTCGATTTGCAATATTTTAGTTGTGTTTAGAAAGTCGGCTTAGTTACTTTACGAGAGCAGTTATTGGTCTGCAGAATTCAAATTCAGGCAAGTAAATTGATGTTGAGTTATAAAGGAATTATCATTTAAGGCCACAAAACCAGCGGATTGTTATAACAACTCGTTTGGATTTCTGCTGGGTCAACTTGCGTGCTACCAGTTCCTACCAAATATCCTCTGATATGGTTCATCCGACATCTTAGTTCAAGGGCTGCACACTCCCATTAACAACAAAAACAAAACCAAATCTTAAACCATATGTTGCTGAGATTTTTTCTTCAGTGCCTTGGGAGATTAAAAACACCGAAATCCCATGTTTCCTTTTGCAATCAGTGACGCAAATGAGAAGACATCAGAATCCAGCTGCACATTTTTGTGTTGGTGCTTTGAAAGATTGTAGCTATGATCCTAAAAAAGTAGCTGGTCAACTGAAGCCCAACACTGCTTCCAGCTGGAAGCCAAGAGCGGAGGTGTTATTCCAGCAACACAATCCCCTGTACTCCTTACTAAAAGCAGGGGTCCCCAATCTTTTTTGCACTACGGACTGGTTTATTATTCACAATATTCTTGCGGACCAGCCGACCGGGGTAGTGGGGGGGGGGGTAGGGTTGCCAACGAACAAGAGTAGCAGTCAAATACGTTGGGTTTACCCCGAGAAAGACTACAATGACCATGAAGCCTTGCGTGGGCACCAGCGCGCATGCGTGTACCTGCCGATTTTTTTTTACAAATCGTTTTTGGCGATTCTGTTCGGGGGGGGCGGGTGTGAATCACGACCGGAATATAGGTGATAAGTGGCTAATACACTCAATTTCGTTTCTAAAAAGGTTTATCTAACGAATTTAATATTAAACACACAGCGCATATTTTCCTCGCATGAATATAGTGATAAGTCAATTATCAGGGGAGGACAGGGGAGCTTGAAGTAAGTGTCGAACGAACTTCCAGTAGAAGTGGAGTGGTAGAGGCAAGCTCAAAGTTGTCATTTAAAGTTAAATTGGATAGGTATATGGACAGGAAAGGAATGGAGGGTTATGGGCTGAGTGCAGGTTGGTGGGACTAGGTGAGAGTAGCGTTTGGCACGGACTAAAAGAGCCGAGATGTCCTGTTTCCGTGCTGTAATTGTTATATGGTTATCTAAGTTACTTATAAGTCAATAGCATCATAACATTTGGATATTAAACACACAGCACATATTTTCCCCATATGAACATATAAAATCATTGCAACGCACCAATATCGCTGAATCAGTGGGAGCCCTGGGCTTGTTTCCCTGCAACAACACGGTCCTATCGAGGGGTGATGGGAGACAGCGATACTTGAAAGGGGGCTCCTTATGTCCAGTCTATTCCGCAATTTAGTTTTCATTGCATTCATTGCAGAGATATGTTGGAAATGGAAGCAACGTTTTCAGTACTTTCATGGCGATCTCAGGATATTTAGCCTGGACTTTTCAGCCCGTCGTCACTTGCAAGCTCGAGGAGTTGATCTTCCCGCGCTGACATGGATGACGCGTGCGTTCAAGCTCAGCAGTACGTGGCAGGGAATGAGGAAAGGTGCAGCTGACTCATATCGCCAAATCATATCGTTTCCTCGCGGCCCGGTAGCACATGCTTTGCGGCCCGGTGTTTGGGGACCACTGACTTAAAGCATCAAGTGCAGGGTGTCATCAAGTTTTTCACATCTCATTTCCAAAACTATCCCAACCTCGCAGCTTTCACCTTCCACAAACCAAAGGTCATCCGATTCCTTCACCCCTTCTGCACCAACTAGAAACCAATTCTATTCACCCCTCAGCCCTGTGGCTTTCTGAACTACACCAGCTCTCAGTAAAGTAGTACCACAAGTTTAAAATTCTCACTTCTTTTCAAATGCTAACCACATCAGGTCTTTGCGATCTCCTCCTGCCCTGTAGCCTCATTCACTGAATCTCTTCAGACAGGCGTTAGCTTACTGGAGAGAAGATGGCGATTAGCTGGGATCCTTTCCGAGAAACCTGCAGGGTGGAAGCCAAAGCAATGGGAAGAGGAGATGGCCACATGGCACCAAACTGACCACATGGAGACAGTGAGAGAATGCTCTGAGAGTCGTCACAGACATGTTGGCCTCCTATGTCATAAGGAAAAGCAGCCAATCCTAACAGGTTCCAGATGACAGGCGTAAAACACAGCACCCACACTCCCAGTTTAGGGTGGATGTACCTGTACAACTACTCAGTAAATAAGTGGAGGGGCCGTGTGTGTGCCTCTCTTGGCATAAACTTGAGAGGACTTTCCACGGAAGATGCAAGGTACATTCAGAAACAAGGGGAAATCTGCAGATGCTGCAAATCCAAGCAACACACACAAAATGCTGGAGGAACTCAGCAGGCCAGGCAGCATCTATGGAAAAAAACCAAGTGTACAGTCGATGTTTCGGGCCGAGACTTTGACTATACTCTTTTCCAAAGGTACATTCAGCCTGTTTTTCCAGGCTGGTTTCAATCACCTGAATGATATGTGGAGCAAGAGAGGAACTTCCAGACACAATCTCTCTCCTCCGAATGAGAGGTTATTTCATCTCAGATCCTCCAAGGAGATCAAATGTTTCAATAGGGTGGAAAGTTTATGTATGGTGATACATGCGATACCTCAGTTGTAGGAAAGATCAGGATCCCAAGTTACTTTTGCCCAAGATCATTGCCCAGTTTCTCATTTTATGATAGCCAAACTGGAAGACACAAAAAGTTGTTTTTACTACAGCTAATGTTGAGAGAACAGAGTGATCTAAAATTAAAAGATAAGCATTAGTAACTTCAAACAGCAAAAAGGAAACATAAGAATGTATTAAAAGGTGAAGATATAATATAATCCTTTGCCACACATGCTGCAGAACTGCCTGTATATCAAGTTCTGCTTCAGATCAATAACATTACAAATTGGAAAATGACACCGGATTCATCAGCCTCTTTATTGCAAGTTTAAGGCTTGTGACAACCTACAACCACAATTTACACCGTTCACAAAGATCTCAAATGCTCTGCAAGCAAACGTCAACTAGAGAGCAAGTGATTAAAGATAAAACAGAGTCCTGATGAAGGGTCTCTGCCTGAAACATTGGTTGTTTATTCCCATCCCAAGACGCCACCTGACCTGCTGAGCTCCTCCAGCATTGTGTGTGTGCTGGACTTCCAGCATCTGCAGATTTTCTCTTGTTAGTAAAATATAGAGATTCACCAAGATGTTTTCTGGGATGAAATATTTCAGTTTGGAAGACAGACCATTTTCCTTTGTTTGGAAAAGTTTGAGGGGTACCTAATAGAGGCAAACAGAATTTTGTGAGACGTATGGCAAATAGTAGGAAACTGTTGTGAATTTAACACTTGAATAACTGTGTGTGTATGTAAGCATTCTGGTTCATTTAAATAACTAATTACAGGTTATATGTAAAAATACATATGTCATCACGCTACCACATGATAGGTGCGCACCTCATTTAAATTAAACTCGAACTACACCCGTATTTTTGGACTCCAGTAAGCTTCTTTGAGTTAATTTTAGGTTTTGAAGTTACAAAACATAACATTGGCAATGAGGATGGGATAATTAATTACTGGTTATATGTATAAAAATACGCTAATTGCCTACTTCATCATGTTACCACTGATGCGTGCGCGCCTCACTCCAAGTAAACTTGAACTAGTCCCCTACTTTTAGACTCCCTTGAGTTCTTTGAATTAATACAATGCTTTGAAGTTACAGAACATAGCAGAAATCCCTCAAAGCAGTGTACCTATAGCCACAGGCTTAGGGTAAAGGGCAAACTGTTTATAGTGGATTGCAGGAAGAACTTTGTCACCCAGTGGGTGGTGAATTCCGGAATGTACGGCCTGAGTGGGTGAATGAAGAACAGACTCTCACAACATTTAAGTATCACTTAAGTGAGTAACAAGGCATCCAAAGGCTACAAATGAATTGCTGATATGGGATTAATCTCCAGATGATTGATCTTAACCCAGAATATCAACTGCCCTTCTTCCTCCACAGATAGTGCCTGGTCCATCGGGTTCCTCCAGCAGTTTACTTAATGTGATGGGTCCCGGATGGTCAGTGTGAATATGATGGACCAAAATGTCCATTTGTGTTGTATGATTATAAGGACATTTAGTCTGGACAATAAATGCCAGTCAAAAATGACTGAACCCCATGTCGTTAAATGATGCTAGTTGATGCCCAGGAATCCAAGAGATCCTTAGCATAATCACAGAGCACAGGAGGAACCTCTTCTCACCTCTCAGTATGAAGCCAACCTCATCAACAGTGCAACCTTAAGGCCGATTTCATGGGAAAGTAAAGTAACACCTACTTCACAAAAGGTGGTTGCTGACAAATCACCGGAGTTTCCAGGCAAGTAGTCTTTCCAGTAATACATATTCAGCCTGCATATCCTAAAGCTTACACAGAACTGCATCTGATTCAACTCTTAAAAATGATGTTTTTTATTTTAAAAAACTTTGCAGGGTTAAGGCGCCAGCTGGAATTTAGGAGCCTTTTGCCAGTACTCTGAACATCACCCACTTGCTGGAAATGGAAAATGATTGCTTAACATACAGTAGGAAAATAATTACCGCTCTTTAACATAGAAAATTCTGGATAAACACAGCAGAGATGTGCCAACTGGATCAATGCCCCACCTTACATTTACTCCAGATAAGATTAGTGATCTCCAGTGAAGTATCCACAGACTGTGCACACAAGTCTAAATTGAAAGCTTAGCAGAAGGCGAAAAGCTCTTATCTGGCTTCATCCCAGCTTCTGAACTTTCAAATATTCTAAAGATTTTAATATTCAGATTTACAGTGGTTCTTAAGCCCGGCTCTCATCACCACCTCAACAATCTCCTCTGGCACTACAGACCTTCCGGGTATGCATGCATGAAATTCTGGTCTCAATCGTTTCCAAGTTCTGCCTCCCACTCCTCCATCAGCAGCTATGCCTTCAGCCATGAAGATCCCAAGCCTTGGAATAACCTGAAAGGGTCTCTGAATATATAATTCTTTTTTCATATACAATCCTTTATAATTTTGAATGTCATTTTTTACTGTATATCATGCCCTGACCAACAAAGCATAGCGAAATCAGAATACAAGTAAATATAGATAGCAAATAAAGTTGTTCTTTGATCCTTACACAACTCTTTGCCCATGCCTCCAGCTATCCCCTTGTGCATCCTACTGGATGCAGTCTCTACAGTAATAATGTTACAAACAGAAGATCTGCAGATGCTGGAAATCCAAAGCAACGCACACAAAATACAGGAGGAACTCAGCAGGCCAGGCAGCACCTATGGAAAAAAAAAGAGTACAGTCGACGTTTCGGGCCAAGACCCTTCAGCAGGACTTCCCCATTGATGCTGCCTGGCCTGCTAAGTTCCTCGAGCATTTTGTGTAATGTAATGTTAGTTCACAAAAGGAGGGGAGCAAAGATGACAGTTGCTTGGTCTTTTTGTATTAGCCACCAAATCAGGCATTTTCCATTTTGTTTGAGAAATAAAATTTCACCCCATGCCTTTGTCCATGGGAAAGGAATAACTAGAACAAGGTTTCCCTCTCAACTTCATCCTCTCAAAGATTTGAGAATTTCTAGCAAATCTCCTTTAAATTACAAGAAATTATATCCCACTTTATGTCATGTTTCCCCATCACCTTGCAACTGGAGCGTAGAAATAGCCCGATCAGTCTTGTGAAGTTTTAGCAGCTTCCTGACAGCGTTTTGATCATTCCTGCAGTTTCATACTTGACGGGTATCATCGGATAAAGTGATAAAGCGATTCGGGGGATGACCAAAGAGTGGAATTTACCAAGTAGATTTGGTGAATGGCCTGAAAACAGATGATACCATTCTTCCCTTGTACACAATTCACCTTCAGGTGTGAAGTTAGCAAAAGCCTCTACACAGAGTCAGAGAGATCTGGAGCTCTCTTTAAGTTGTAACTGGTGGTTAAGCTAACTTGTAGTTTTGAATCATAGATTGCTATGCAAAGAATCTTAAAGGATATGTGCAAAAGACCATAATATTATTTGATCTCATTATAGAGGTCCTCCTTAGGCTGTGAACTCCTAACCCATGAGCAAGTGCTTGGGAGACCAGCAGAGTAGATGGAGATGGATTGGACAGCTTCTGCAGGGTGGGAAGGAGTCATTCCCACGTGCCTTACCTCCCTGTCCACCCTCTAGCAAGCTACAATACTCAGGGGTGGGAGCCGAGCAGAGCTGAGGGCACTAAGCAAGCTCACATGCTCACTCATCACCTCAGTGAGACTGGCTGGTGGCCGCTCCCTCTGTGCCTGTCGGCTCTCCCATCGCTGCTGTTTCTGTTTGTTGCTGACTTGCAAGCAGAATATTTCTCAGAAATGGAACCCTGCTGTAAACTGATACCCACCTGTTTGGCAGAACAAGTTTGATGGGCTGAAAGGTCACCTGTTCTTTTGTTACCATCAATGGAACTGACATCAGATGAGCATTTTTTTTTAGTGTCCATTGATGAAATATTCAGAAGCTTAAACTTTAAAATCCTAATTATAAAGTAAGTGAAATTTTGAAAGTACATTTGTTTGGTCTCTTACAACTTTGACTTCTTCCGGCTGGTGCCCAGATTACAGTGGTATCAACCACTAGATGGCATTCAGCATTACACTGGTTGTTTGATTTGTTAAATACAGGCCAGTTCTCCCCATGGTCACAAAATTGCTGCTGCATGGTAGAGTTGATACGGCACAGAAACAGATTCTTCAGTCCAAATTGTCCATACTGACCAAGGTCCCTGCCTCAGTTATTCCCATTTATCTACAATTTCCCTCTATCACTCTAAACCTTTTCTATCCAGGTCCCATGTCAATTGTACCCACCTCTACCACATCCTCTGGAAGCTTGGTCCATACACCCCACCACCACCTGTGTGAAAGACTTGCCCCTCCGATCCCCTTTAAAACTTCCCCTTCTCATCTCCCCATAGGCTTTAGACTCCACTACCCTGGGATAAAGACTCTGACCTACACTTTATCTCTTCACCTCATGATTTTATAGATCTCTATAAGGTCCCCTCCCCCCCCAACAACCACTTTCACTCCAGGTAAAACATAGACCCAGCGCTTCCAGTACCTACATGCAACTCAAGCTCTCCAGTCCCAGCAACATCCTTGCAAATCTTTTCTTCACCCTTTCTAGCTTATTTACACCTTTCCTATAGTGTGGTACACAGAACTGAACTCAACATTTCTGGTGTGGTCTCACTAACATATTGTACTGAAGTAATGTGACATTCCACCTGTTGTCCTCAATATGCCCTGTCCAATGCAGTTATGCATGCCACACGCTTTCATCACCACCTTGTCTAATTCCTTTGCACTTTCAAGGAACTGTGTATGGTTACTGAAAGATTTCTTTGTTCTACAACACTGCCCAGAGCCTTGTCATTTACGGAAAGGTCCTGCCCTGGTTTAATTTTCCAAAAAGCATTACTTCATACATGGGGTAAGTTAAATTCCATCTACCATCCTTTTATCCACTCTCCACAACACCACTAATTTTGTCGTCATCTGCAAACTTAAGAGTCATACTCAACTAAATCATTAAACATAGATAACCTGCCTATAGAACTCCACAGTGGATGGTTGCAATAGAAGCTCTAGAGACCTCATCCCTGGGAGAGGATGGATACACCAAGAGAACGGACTACACCTGGGACAGCTTGAAAGACTGGCTCAGGGCAGGGGACTCTGGCAAGCTACCGTCAGGAGCCTGTGCCTCAGTAGAGGTGATGGGCTTAAGTAATTAAGACCCACCTATGAACTTACTTTCAAAGACTGTACAGCTCATTTATTATTATTAATTGTTTTTTTGTATTGGCACAGTTTGATGTCTTTTGCACATTAGCTGTTTATAGGTCTTTGCGTGTAGTTTTCCATTGGTATTATTGTGTTTCTTTGTTCTATGAATTCCTGCAAGGGTAGGATATGGTGACAAAGATGTACTTTGATAATAAATTTACTTTGGACATTGAACTTCGACAAAAAGGACTGATCCCTGTAGCACACCACTGATCACAGGCCTCTGATCCGAAAAGTAACCCTCCACTACAAGCTTCTTACCTTCTATCACCAAGAGGATGTTGTATCCATCAGGCTGGTCCATCCAGGATCCCATGCAATCTACAATGTGAAACCTTGTCAAAGCCTTGCTAAAGTCTGAATTGACAACATCTATGACCCTGCCTATCAATCCTCCTGGACACCTCTCCAAAAAAAAGAGATTGATTTCCTATGCACAAATACTTTATTACCTAGAAATTAATTTTGAAGTGATTGGAGGAAAGTAACAGGGTTGTCAAAGTTCTTTACAGAGAGAGTAGTGGTTGCAAAGAATGCTCTGTGGTGGAGGTACAGGCAGATATATTAGGGCGCATTTAAGAAACTCTTAGATAGGCACTTGGATCATAGGAAAATAAGGAGCTGTGTGGGATGGGAAGGCTTAGATTGATCTTAGAGTAGGTTAAAATTTGGCACAGCATCATGGGCCAAAGCGCCTGTATTGTGCTGTTAATTCTACAGTCTATGTTCGCGTTATGTGCACCAACACAACTAGCAAGTTTGTTAATGAACACAATCTCAAATGTTGTTGATCTTCATGAGCTGAACATAACTCAGTAGCAGAACAGATAATAACCAGAAGATGCAAGAGTTAACCCAATGGGCAAAAGAAAACAGGGGAAAAGAATAATGCAACCATTGTGAGCTGGAACCCGTGGCATGAAAGGGTAGTGGAAACAAACTCAATTGTAACTTACAGAAGGGAACTAGAGCTATACTAAAAAACTGAGTAAAGAATTTGAAGTCATTGGAGAGATCTTGCAAAGAACTGGCATCAGCACGAAAGGCAAAAAAGCCCCATTCGAAGCAGTGTCTTTCTGCAACATGCAATGGGGAGGGTGCACATAGTTAACTAAGTGATTCCAGGCAACACACAGAATTCATGCTGGAACTTCTTTAAATAAGCCATGTTATTCATTTCATTGCGCAAATGGAATGCGAATGGATTTAGGGTGAAGTTGAGTAGGCAGGACTTTGTCCCTTGCAGTGCCGGAGAGTACAGGGTGAACACAAGGGGCACAGGTAGGGATGGGGAGTCAAGAACTCAAGGTAACAGGTTTAAAGTGAGAGGAAAGAGACTTAAAAGGGAATTTGAGTGGCAACATCTCCCTCCACATGCGGGGGGCGGTCAGTATATAGAATGGGCTGGTAGAGAAGTGGTTGAGGCAAGTTCATTACAAACCATCAAAAGACAGTTGGACAAGTACTTTGCTATGAAAGGTTTATCAGCATGCTGTATGACTGACATTCCTGCTAAGATCAGTGGCTGGGTTGGCACAGAATAAAAATGGGCATCTCTGCTGGTCAAATAGACTACAGTGGAGGAATAGATAGCAAAAAAAAAATGGTCAGATGATATGCTGGGGGGTGTAGAGGATCTAAGGGATTCTTTTAAGGCTTTGAAGTGGACTGTGGGATGAAGATTTGGTGTTCTCTTTCCCAGACTCTCACTAAAGGTTTAGCAAACCTTAAACTTTAGTTCTAGAATATTTGCAGAGATCCCTGGCAAGGGAGCACATCTAACACTGTAGTACCACCTCAGTACTGCATTAGTCTGTTGGCCTTGGTTGATTTTTATACTAAACCTGAGCTAGCCACCTGCACGCATGCCTTTCAGAGAATGAAGTCACAGAAGTCATGCTCTATGCCGTGACTCTACAGGCTCTCAAGGCCTTCACTCCAATATCACAAACAAGTCACTTAGCTATTTATTGAGATACAGTGTGGCATAGGCCTTTCCAGCCGCACCGTCAGCAATCTCTCAAATTAACCCTAGCCTAATCACAGGACAATTTACAATGACCAATTAACTTCCCAACTGGTGTGTCTTTTGAGAAGAAACCCTCACAGTCATGGGGAGAATATACAAACCCCTTATAGGCAGCTTCCTTCCATTAATCAAGAACTAGCATCGCACTAAATTTTTGGACAAGGTTACCTTTCTTGCTCCAGAACTCATAAGCACCTTCTCATCATCCCTTTCTTTGCACAATGTACTTTTTATAATTTATAGTAATCTTATATCCTTACACTGTAATGACTACCACAAACCAACAAATTTCATGTCATAAGAAGCAACATTAATTCCGATTCTGAAATTCATGAACTGAAAGTTGTCCTCATTTTCTAAACAACACTCATAACACGCTGGAGGAACTCAGCAGGTCATTTTCTAAAGTAGTTTCTTTTTATTACCAATGAGCCATGTATTGACATCTGGGGAATGACTGCACAATTGTTGTCCCATATGGTAGAAATCTGACCCATTCTACAGCATTGTATCACTATGCAATGTAGCAATAAAATAAAAACACATTAGAACTACAAGTCACTTACTCTTAAAATGATTAACTTAGCTGCATGATAGATACACAGACTGATCTGGAATGTGAAGGATTTAATGGAAAAACAGCTGATTAAATGGAAAATTTGATACATATTAGTTGGAATGGTTGATGCCTCAGGGAACTGGGCCTCAAATGACAGGGAAGACTTGCATCTTTATAACTTTTCTCGTGATCACTGCACATCCTATCAGAAGACATTTCAGTTGTATTTTTGAAATACTGTGGCTGTTTTAATGCAGAAATGTGGCCACCAATTTGAGCACAGCAAGCTCCCAAACAACAGCAATAGTAGAATTGACTATGACAACAACTTGATTTAGTGAAGTGAAGGAAAATATTTATCAGAGCACCATCTGCTCTGCCCTGCTTTTCAGGATGATGGAATGGAACCTTTTCCATACAGTAAATTCGATCACAATTTAATCCCACTCGGATAAAGATGGCACCTCCAACAATGTTGCACTCCCTTAGGATCGCACTGATACGTCAGCCTAGAGCAGGGGCTCCCAACCCTTTTTATCCCACGGACCAACACCATTAAGGAAGAGGTCGATGAACCCCAAGTTGGGAACCCCTGATCTAGAGGTTTATGCTCAAATCTGAGTAGTGGGTCTCAAACACACAAATTCTAAAAACCACCGGTTAGCTGTATTTGACACAGAGTACAATAGGCAATAGGTGCAGGAGTAGGTCATTTGGTCCTTCGAGCCAGCACCGCCATTCACTGTGATCATGGCTGATCATCCACAATCAGTATCCAGTTCCTGCCTTATCCCCATAACCGTTGATTCCGTTATCTTTAAGAGCTCTATCCATCTCTTTCTTGAAAGCATCCAGAGACTTGGCCTCCACTGCCTTCTGGGGCAGAGCATTGCACATATCCACCACTCTCTGAGTGAAAAAGTTTTTCCTCAACTCCATTCTAAATGGCCTACCCCTTATTCTTAAACTGTGGCCTCTGGTTCTGGACTCACCCATCAGCGGAATTTAAAATAATTGGACGTTATAGCGCACAAGTCCAATAGGCCTATAAAGCATGTGCCAACTGTTTAAAAGACCTGCTCAATCTCATCCTGTCTTTACACTTTTACTTCAGAACCCAGTGAATAAATTCCCTTTCAATACACGTCTAATTGAGAAACCACCTGAAATCTGCTCTATGCTTGATACCATCTAGAGCTTAAGAATCCTTCATGTGAAAGAAACATACGTTCCTTAATCCAATTAATTTTATGACTTCTGAATATTGTTCCTTTTGCAAATTGGTCACTTTCCATCAACTTGCTATATTCTGAACATCAGTTAAACTTTCCCCTAACCCCTCTGCTCAAGAATGATGTATTCCATAGGGTTCATTATACGACGGAGCTGGGGAAGAGAAGGTGGCAGAGTGATACAGGACAGAGAGAGAGAGCCCCTTCGGCCCACAATGGCCAGGACAGCCATCAATACTAATCCCATTTACTTGGAATTGCTGGCTGGGGAAAACAGGAAAAGGGAAACAAGCCGAACTTAACAGCCAGAAACTCTTCAAGGAACTTATTACAACAGAAGAATGTGTGTTGCAAACTTTGGGCTTGTCTGTCGCAAACAATGATCATGCTTCTCAAGAGTTCAACAAGAGTTGAACAAGAGAGAACAAGAGTTCTTCCCGAACTTCATTTCCCATGATCCTCTCGTATCCCCTTTTGCCTATCACCTGTCCAGCTCTTGGCTCCATCCCTTCCCCTCCTGTCTTCTCCTATCATTTTGCATCTCCCCCTCCCCCTCCAGCTTTCAAATCCCTTACTCACTCTTCCTTCAGTTAGTCCTGACGAAGGGTCTCGGCCTGAAACATCGACTGCACCACCTCTTCCTACAGATGCTGCCTGGCCTGCTGCGTTCACCAGCAACTTTGATGTGTGTTGTTTGAATTTCCAGCATCTGCAGAATTCCTGTTGATCGTGCTTCTCCATCTGTTTTGTGACCACTGGAATTATTCTAAAAATATGCCCAAGAAATTGACACCATCTCTAAGACTTGTATTTCTTTTGTAACTGTCATTCCCTTTTAGAATTAATCAAACCATTCTACAAACCTGACTGACTGGATAGGTCCACAGCCCCTGCCTGCTCCTGCACCATTGAACTTGTGTCCTCATACCTCAACAACATTCTATCCCTCTTAGTTCAGACTCTTCCCATCCACATCCATGACACTTCTCAAGCTATCAATCTTTTCATTAACTTTCAATTCCTTGGTCCTGACCACCTCATTTTCACCACGGATGTCTAGTCCCTATATTGAGAAGACCTTAAAGCTCTCCGCTTCTTTCTCAATAAAAGAACCAACCAGTTACCCTCCACCACCACCCCGTCTGGCAAAACTGGTCCTCACCCGGAAGAGTTTGTCCTTCAGCTCCTCCCACTTTCCCCAATCTCAAGGGTAGCCAGGGTACCAGCAATGTCCAGTTATTCCTGACATTTTGTTGGCTACATAGAACAGTCTATATTAAAGTCTTCCCTGGTAATGCTCCCAAACTCTTCCTGTAATACATTGACAGCTGCATTGGTGCTGCTTCATGTAATCATGCTGAGCTCGTCAATTTCATCAATTGTGCCTCCAGCTTCCACCCTGCCCTTAAAATCACTTGCCCACCTCTGTTATTCTCTTGTTTACAACTAATTAAGATTTTTTTTTTAAAAAAAGTGTGGGCAATATAACAAAATAGAAAATATAGCAACCAAATCGAACAGTGCAATGAGACAATGACCAGATCATCGCTTTAAATCATGGAGTGAGAAATATAGGAAAGGACCCTGGTGGGAATGCAGTGAATTTCTCAGTATCACACGTCAGTCTTAGCTCTTTCATCCCGATATTCCTCCATCACCATTAAGTGGTTCCATCTGGATCGAAATCCCCCTTCCAAAAGAACATATTGATTTTAATCCTATTAATCATAGCTCACACTGATTAAATATGGAAAAAATTACAGGATAACATTTTCATTTAGTTGGTAATGTTTACACTAAATCTAAAAGAAAATTTGAAATATTCAAATCTTCTTTTAGATTTAACATAAACATTGCCAAATGGAGTCAAGGCTCTTTTTAAACTGGCACTCAGAAAATCTTTCAGATCGCGTATTTACTTTATTCGTGGTTGTGCCCAGAAGTAGATTTTCCTTTACAATGTACTGCAAAGATTTGGAAATCTGCTCTGAGTAAACACTATGCAATGATACTCTGCAGGTGTTCTGAAACATACACGTTGGAAACACTAGCCAGAGACCGAACATTGAATGAGGACAAATTTTGGTTCTGCTTTGAACCACCTTCTATAAAGATTAAAGACAACACTGTAGCCTGATCAACCAGATCTGATCACATCTCCCAATAACGGCAGGCTGCAAGTCTACTCACACACATTCTGCATTAGTGCAATTCTGATTAGCGCTGATGCAGAGGATTCTTTAGGCAAAATGGTCATGGATAGGTCTTACTTTGGTGGATACTTTAAACTTCCACATGGATGACCTTATCAGGTAAGAGCAGGCAATTCATCACCCCCTGCTTCTTCAACTACCCCCTAACTCCTCCATTGTTTTCCGTATAATAGTTTCCATACCAAGTATTTCCTCTCATCTTAAGTAAATGCCAGGCTGTTCACAAACTACTTACACTTACCACCAGGCTGCCCTCAAGCCAGTGTACAGAAACCCAGCAGTAACATTAGTGGACTATTTTATGAGCTGGGATAAGATCAGAACTGATGAGTAAAATTATCCCAGTACAGTGGTTGAGGAACCTAAACTATCTATTTAAATATATCAGCACAATAGGCATCAGTAATAGTTACCACAAAACTATTAGCTTATCACACACACACAGATGCAAGTCTCATGTGGGCATGGGTCAATGACTGAAGCTGGACTGGTCTGGGTTCTGGAGTGGAGGTGGAACGACTTCCTATAAGTTCCATTCCAGTGAGGTATAGCACTGCAGCAAGAAAGAAGGATGGGGGTATGATACTGTCTCACTCGACACCAGTCTGTACTTAGATTGGGTCTGTAGTGCACTCATTTGTTAGATACAAGGTTGCATAGTGCAAAGCTGATGTAAGATGGAGGTGTGCTTCCGTGAACCAAGTTTGAGAAGGGAGCTTCATGGTCAAGTCTAGTCTCTTTTATTGTCATTTCAACCATAACTGCTGGCACAGTACACAGTAAAAACGAAAATGTTCCTCCAGGACCATGGTGCTACGTGAAACACAAAACTACACTAGACTACCTGAAACAACACAAAACTACACTAGACTTCAGACCTACACAGGACTACATAAAGTGTACAAAACAGTGCAAGACAGTACAATAATTAATAAACAAGAGAACAGGCACAGTAAAGGACAAATTACAATATAATAATAAATGATGTAAATGTAAACAATGTAAAACAATGTTTTAGCAGGAATTGAGAAAGAAATGAGCAAAAATTGCAAAAGGAGCGGAGGGGTGTGTGTCTCCGTGTGTTTGTCTGTTGGCGTCAGACTAGACTAATGGCTTGGGGGAAGAAACTGTTATACAGTCTGGTCGTGAGAGTCAGAATGCTTCGGTACCTTTTGCCAGATGGCAGGAGGGAGAAGAGTTTGTATGAGGGGTGCATGGGGATAAAGGCTATTAAGAGAACAAAGGTCATGAATATTGATACTGCTGCCTGCATTTCTCGGAGTTGACGCACAGTGAAGGTCATGAACTTTGAGCTTCTCAGTGAAGGGGATTTACGCTGCATTTTAGGGGCTGGCCACGAGGAGGAGCTAGTCAATGCCAGCCCAGGTAATGATTCATCCTCCGGCAGTCTGCAGGGAGACCACTGTAGTTATCATCACCCAACTACAGCATGAAGGTTGTATCTGTACATGCACTTGATCGGAGAATAAGATACAAGTTGTTGCTGTTGTCTAATTCACTGATACACGCAGAAGAACAGACCTTGCACTGATTCTCAAAATAAAAAAAACCTATACTAACCTGCTCATGGCTGAAGTCTTGAGAACATTTTATATCACAACCCTCAAGTGCTAACTATTAAAGCAGGCAGACACCAATTCACAATGGTGCATTGAATCTTGACATTTAATGAACTAATGTTTGAAGGGAAAAACCTCAAACCCACCTGAAATCTCACAATCAGAATCTGATTTATTATCACTAACCTATAGTGATTTTTTAAAATTTTGTGGCAGTACAGTGCAGTACATTAAAAACTATAAATGACAATAAAAACAATATATACAAATCAAATTATCACTCAATCCCAAGGGACTTCCCAGGATCATTGTAAAAGCTCAATTGTTTTATTATTGTTGTCTATATAGAGTCTGAACCAAGTAATTTCAGACCCATTATTAGTCTGGGTGATATACAACTCTCCTCCAAGATGATCTGGGGAGAGGCAATAAGAGATGGACAACAAATACTAGCAGTACCTTAACTCGTGAAAGTTACAACTGGAAAGTGCAGTGTCCTCATTTTCAGTCTGTTGGGTCTTACTGTGCAAAAAACAATGCCTACACTTCCTACATCAGATTCGAATGCCTGTAAATGACTCTGAGGCAATGTATGGCACAATGCAAGTGCAAGACTTTCTTTAATCGCTGCAGTGTACAGCAACATATTGAGAAGGAAAGCATGCTGCCTCCCACACACTGAAGGAATGTCATGTCAAAGGTCACAGTTCTGGCTGCCTATGCAGAAGGCAGAACACAAACCTTGCACTGTGTGCAGTCGACAAAGAGCAGATCTTGAGTGCTCTGCACTGCTGAGAGGTTTTGTTTAAAACGTGGCAGAAAAATGGCTTCTAATGCCAAGGCTGTGCCAAAAGCTTGATGAATTTCACAAGCAAAATTACCTGGAGTTTTCTGTTCATCACAGAAAATTCCCAAACATGCCAGCATTGAATTATTTATTGAAAGATTAGCTATATCAGGTCTCCAATCTTTCCACTACTATAACGGCACCCGGGCAACCAATTCCAAATTCCTTGGCAATACATGTCTGCACAAGGCTGCCACAACTGAGTACATGTCTGCATCAGGGCAACATACACGGAGACCCCGAGTGTTTGCATGTCCTTCAATCAAAATCATTGCACTTTTTAGCACTTCTGTCCACAACTCTTGCAAGCAATTATCAAGAAACTGTTTCCCATGGTACAGGCATCAGCAAGCACAGGTTCATGGTCACTGGGAAAGGAGCCGAGAAAAGAGATGAACAAGTTTGTCTAGTGAGCTACAGCCATCTGAGATGCATTGTCTAAAAAGGTAGTTAAAGCAGATCCAGCAATAACTTTCAGGAGGACATCAGAAAAACACTTGAAGGGGAAAATATTGCTTGGCTGAAGGGAGAGTGACTCACTATAAATATGCTTTTATTTAAAGTGAAATTAAGAGTACTTTCAAATAGTCCAGACCTAAACAAAGATCATGAATTTTCATTAATGCAATTTCCTTTTCAGTCTTGGAAAACTGGCGGCAGAAGAGCAGTCAGGGTTACAATGGAGTGCTACTTTTGCGATGATTAAGTTGATACGACACAATTTTTCCTGAACATTGCAGTTCCTAATTGGATCTTCTGGGTTCTGTGACCGTATAAATAGGACAATAGCCTGAAAACCAGTTCATATAACCAACACAAAATATGCAGGTAGGGCATGTAAAGAGACATGCATATTTAATGTGGTCCTTTTTCACAAGAGAGATGGAGCATAGACAGAGGCACATCTCATTACAAAGCTTTGTTTAGGCCACATTTTGCGCATTGCCTAATTTTGATCTCCTTATTTAACAATATACTTGACTTGTGGAAAAAGGTGTCCAGAGAGGTGCAACACCCCTGGTGAAGGGGCACATCGTGTTCATCCCAGAGCAGCTCACTCACCTTCGGTCCCAACACTGGACACTCAACCCTCACCTGTGGCTCCAGGTAGCTGTTTACATGCAACAGAGGCCACACCCCCGTAAACTGCTTCGACAGGTGGGCTAAACCAGCTGAGGGTAGCCAGCAGCCTCATACCTCAGTGAGATAGGGACATGCCTGTCCTAGCATGCGAATTTGACTCCAGTAGACTGGGAGGATGAGATCTATAGTGAGATCCAAAGGCCAGGAAAGCAGCACTGCAACGCTCCATGTAGAGTAAACAGCATGACAAGGCACAGAAGACATCATGGTCATCCACTGCAACCAAGGAAGACTCCAGTTCGTGACACTTGTTTGTATGACTGGACCCGGACTTCTGAGGTCGAGAGTGGAACTGCCCCACTGCAACAGCTTTGCCACTTGGAAAGCTCTTCTGCACAGGATTCCTGTCATCATCAAATGCAATGGACAACCACCAAAGGAAGGAAGATTTATTAGATTAATTGAAGATGAACTGGATCAATACCCAAAGAAACAAAGCATTCTTATTGAAGCATACTGATTCTGAGAGAGCTTGTCTAGATTGGTTCTGTAAGAATTACAGAGCTGGGAACAAAGTCTCTGGATAAAATTGACTTAAGAGTAAGATGTAGCATTTCTTCCTCTCAGAGTTTGGAGTTCTTAAAATCCAAAGAGCCATGGAAATTGAATCATTGAATGAATTTAAGGCCAAGTCAGATTTTTGGAATCAAGGATTATGGGAACCAGGTAGGGAATTGGCAATGAGCAGATCGTATTGAATGCAGAACAGGCACTAGGGGCCAAATGGCCTACTCCTGCTTCCATTTCCAATCTTCCTGGACATTGTCCAGTCTGCTGCCACCCAAAACACACCATCTATTAGATCTCTATGTGTACTGAGTGGCCACTAATATTATTTACATCCAGTAGGAGACTCTGTGTCTCTGTGTGTCAAAGAAAAGTCAGTGGTGGCCAAATGCAGTGCAGGTTTGATGGGTTGGGTGAAACCCATTTCTCTTTATGGCCACTTTGAACTTGGTCAATATAGAAGGTTGGCCAAAGTTTGTCCACTGATGACACCAGACCAAGTAGTTTAGGGGGAAAAAAGTGCACAATCATTAAAGAGACAAGAGACTGCAGGTGCTGGAGGAATTTAATGGGTCAGGCAATATCTGTGGACCGAAATGAACAGTTAATGCTTGGCAGTTGACAGCCAGCATCTTGTTTGATGCTGAATGTTAAAAACAAAAATGCAATTGGTACATCAAATTTTAGAACATAGGGAGGGCAGAAATAGACAACACAATAGGAGGAAAAGGCAATCAGGAGTGCCTGTGATATGTTAAAAGACTTAAATATTTAACTAAATCTTCAATCCCCTATTGCCCAACAGAGTACTGAGAACACTTGAAATTAATTAGTAAGAGTAGCACAGTTTCACACGGCTGTTATTAAAGTCAATTTGAGATACCACATACAGAAATACTAAAATGTCCCATAGATCAAAAGCATTTTTAGGGGACAGGTGACGGACAGGGAAATTTCATGGTAGATTTTATCTTTCAATTCAATATTGTCTGTCAATGGCCTCATTCCACTCCATGTTGTGGAACTGAACGATATTTATGTGATTGACTGGGAAGCTGCCCGCGACATAGGGAAGCCACGTTTAAATAACGATAACATTAAAATCCAACTTACCTCAAGAGTTTTGAAAATACAAATTAGGTCATGTGTTCCACAATGTTGATATATTTCTAGGCAACAATTACTTCATGTGCCCTTACAAAAGGTTAAATGATAAGTTCCTTTGTTTAATATCAGAATAAATCAATACCGTAGAACAAGCAGATGATAATAAATCTTGTTCCTCCTGATGATCTATAATCACTGAACAATTTTAAACTTTGCTTATTTCAGCATTGTTGCGAATGTCTGCCTCTAATCTCATTTCAAACTGAAAAACATTTCATTGCACAGATTGTCTGGATAAGTCTTGGCAGCACTCCATAAACAAATACGCATTCTAGTTTATACAGATTCTTGCTGGCCGGATAACAGACCTGACCTAAACATGACTGGTGCACATCTGAACAGAGTGTGAAAGTCTTAAGTGAAAACGTAAAGCAGGGGATGGAAAGGCCTTCAAATAATTTTTATTTCTTTGATGTCGATTTGCTTCAGCCAGACCAAACGAATACAACTGGAAACCAACTATCACGTGAATGCTGTTGGGATAAGGTATCAAAGGAAGAACGAAAGCAGATTCAAAAGCACCTCAGCAGGGGGAAACCGGGTTAAAAATTGGATAGGAACATATGGGAAACAGGCAGAGGAAGGTGTAACATCAACTGGCAGATCCAAACCTGGTGGACAACTCAATGTCCTCTCACCGTACTCCCAGTTTCTAGTCATGTTCCCACAGTGAAAATGATGCATCTTTCCAAACCTAATAGCAAATAGTTTCTAGCTCACAAAAGGGAATACAAGCAAATCCATCCCGGTCAACTATAATGCATCCTCTGGAGAGGCTTTAAGAGAAGGCAAAGCAGACGTGGGCAATGTGGCTCAGTGCTGGTCCCACACTACACCAGTGAGCCAGGTTCAACCCTGACTTGTGTAGTGTTTACACCTTCTCCTTGGGACAACCTGAGTTTCCTTCAGATGCTCCTTGCAGGAAGAGATGTAGGTTAATTAGCCTCTGGAACTTTCCTCCAGCGGAGAGGCGGATGATAGAACTGAGGGGGCTTTGGTAACATGGGAAGAGTGAAAAATGGAACTGTAGGATTAGTGTAAATTGTCCAGTTGACAATTATTGAAGGGTGAAGATAGATTGGGGACAATTGTTGAGTTGAAGGGCGAAGGCCTGTTTCTGAGCTGCATTAAGTCTATGACAATAACTTTCTCTGCAGACCATTGAGGTTTAAAAAATCTGGACTCAAGACAATTGGCAGCCAGCAAGAAAAATAAAAAAATGTCAGCACACCCTTGATATCTGTGTAGTGGCACGGTGAGTTAAAAATGCATCTTTCATCACAAGTAGGTTGTATTAATTAGCCTGAAGATTGACAGGCACAGTTAAAAATATTATCACCCTGCTGCAAGATCCCCATTCAAACATATAGCTCACGGATCACACACCAGGTCTAACCAGAGTACAAACTGGGGAGTGCGTATTCAACAGCAAGGCTCAGGCAGTGCTTCCAAGCTGCATGAACTTCAGCTAAAGCCAGAGCAAAGTGACAAAGGGTTAAAGAAAGATGAGCTTTGTCAAATGGATGTTGAAACACAGTGAAATGTGTTGTTTGTGTCTGTGGTGAACACATTCTGAAGATAGATTGGGGAGAGTGAGCGCCATGCCCACAATTTACTAACCCCAACCCCTATATCTTTGGGATGTGGGAGGAAACTGGAACACCAGGAGGAAAACTACATGACTACGGAAAGAATGTACAAACTTCTTACAGACAGCGACAGGAATTGAACCTTAATCACTCGTGTTGTAAAACATTGTGCCAATGACTGTACTATGATACCACCACACTTAGTCTCCTCAGGTCCCATGTTCAGTCACAGGTCTGTGCTGGGAAAGCTGTTGTCAAAGTGTTCCAGGTAGAACTGTTAAGTTTAGCCCAGATTTGTGGTCACTTTCTCTGGAGATACTGGGATCGCACCTCACTTAATAAAAATAAATCTTGCTTCACAGTGTGCAGTATTGCCAAAGAAGCATCTTTCAGATACGCTGTGAAACTGAGAGCTGATCAGCTCTGATGATGCTGTGGTGAAACAGAGAAAGAGATACAGCATGGAAACAGGCCCTCATTCCAAGTCCATAGCAACCATTAACCACCCATTTAAACTAATCCTACGTTAATCCCATTTCATTTTCCCCCACATTCCTCATCAAACTCTCCCAGACTCTGCAACTCACCTACACACCTGGGCAATCAACCTACCAATCCATGTGTTCGGGATGTAGGCATAGATCCTTATAATCACAGGAACACATGTAAACTCCACACAGACAGCACCCAAAGTCATGATGGAGTCTGGGTATTTGAGGCCAAGAGGCAGCAGCTTTACTAACTGTGCTGCCATGCCATCCAGACTGGCCGGTGCACCAGGGAAGACTTTCTAATATGACAATATTTATTTTCCAACCAAAGTAACAATCCACTCACATCAAGTTGCTGGTCGTAGGAGCATGTTGTGTGTAAGTTACGCGCTTTTTATCCCAAAACATCCACTACATCATAAATATTTCATTGGCTTCCAGCTGAATTGAAGTTATGAAAACTGTTAAAAAAATTCAAACTGTTCTCCTAGATGTTGGGGAGGATTGTCATATTTAACTCATCAAGATCATGGGATCTAGCTACACTAACTACAAACTTCTTCTGAGGAGAAAACTTTGGAACAAACGTAAACCAATATTTTCACTCCAATCCCAGCCCAAAAATATTTGCACAGCAAGTTTAAAAAAGACAAGAAATCTTTTTGAAGACTTCAATCATTGGCTTGGGCAGGGTGGAAAAAGATGTCTTACAAACTTTAGGATTTCACTAAATATCATTCAAAGATGGACCAATTTGTAACTAGCATCTCTGGAAAAGCAGTTTGTTCCAATAAATAAATACATTTAGATTATAGTGCAAAAATACATAAACATCCGGAACCTTTATTTGTATGGGCTACTTAGTCACAACTTCCACTCAATTTCAACTGCGAGATGTTGCCAATATGCCAAAATATCCATCAGATATTTTGATATCCTTCAAAGAGAGCAGTGCCATGTTAGGTTCTTTTATTAAATTTTCACAGGATTTAGTTTCTCATTGCATTAGTCAAAGTGCACAATGCAGGTGATTAAAAGACTTGTTGACTTAAATAAAAAGCAGTCAAAAGTTTCTCAATACAAACCTCACAGCTTTCTGATATAGGACAAGTGAAGACGGCAAGACTGAAACAAAAAACAATGCTCAGTGGTGTGTATAAACTAGCTAACAATCTTATAAACAGGATAACCACATACCTGTAATCTACACCCAGTAACTACTTAAGAATTATAAAATCTTGTAGCTGTGGTAAACCATGTATATATGTTGTAACTCGGTTACCTGTCTGGACACACCCCTCTGCTGACTGCCCCTGTGGCTCCTCCCACAGTGTCCTATATAAAGGTGTTCACCTTGCCCCTCCACCTCAGTCCGGGGGCAGACACTCACTGTGGAGGTCGTATTGTACAGCGAATAAAAGCCTTTCAGTATTTTACCAAACCTCAGTCTTTTGGAGTAATTGAAGGTGCTTCAATTTTATTCGCTGTACCATGGCCGGGTGGATAAAACTCCCCGTGCTACCTGTGTCAAACAGGCAGCTTGTCCTGTGCCCCTCCACCAGAATGTCCATCATTGACCTTGCGAGCTGGTGGGGAGCGCTTTGGTCGAGGGTCATGGAAGCCAGGGTGGGGTCGCTGTCTTGGTCAGGCGCGGTGGGGTGGCCCGTGAGCACCCGTTGGTCGTAGGCAGTGGGAGGTGGCGCCGACCAAGATGGCTGCCCCCATGTCTCACACGTGGTGGCGGCGTGCAGGGAAGATGGCAGCCCCCATGTCTCGCACATGGTGGCAGTGTGCAGGGAAGATGGCGACCCCCACGTCTCGCACGCGGTGCTGCTCGATCCCGCTCGCGGTTTTGACTTACAGACCTTGGCGAAGTGGCCCTTCTTTCCGCAGCTGGAGCAGGTAGCTTGTCGGGCCAGGCAGCGTTTCCGGGGGTGCTTCTCCAGCCCGCAGAAGTAGCACTTCGCGAACTCACGACTGGCTGCAGCCGAGGTCGATTCGCCGGCGGGTTGCGGGGTCTGCGGTGCCCATGAGGCCATCGGGGGATCGCGTGCCTGGAGACCCTCGGAGTTATGCAGAGCGGCCTCCAACGTATCAGCCAGCTCGATCGCCGAACTTAGGGTAAGATCGGCTTTTCCAGCAGCCGCTGGCGCGTGTACACTGACCTGGTCCCCGTAACAAAGGCGTCTCTCACTAGGAGTTCTGCATGCTGCGCCGCCGTCAGCTCCTGGCAATTGCAGACCCGCACGAGTGTCTGTAGGGCCCGGATAAACTCAGCACTCGATTCCCCGGACCGTTGTTGCCCTGTCGCTAAGCGATGCCGAGCATAGACGCTGTTTATCGGCCGCAGGTATTGTCTTTTGAGTGCGTTCATCACGCCGTCATAGTTTGGCTGGTCTCTGATCAGCGAATAAACCCGTGGACTGACCCTGGAGAGTAGAATTCTGCGCTTCGCTACGGGGTCGGTCGCTTTAATCTCCTCTAGATACGCTTCGAAGCAGGCCAGCCAGAGTTCGAAAGCGTTTCCAGCATCAGGCATTTGCGGATCAAGGTCTAATTTTTCTGGTCTCAGGGCCTGTTCCATGTTTTAAAACGTACAGCGAATAAAATTGAAGCACCTTCAATTACTCCAAAAGACTGAGGTTTGGTAAAATGCGTGACAATGAAGTATGATGGGCCCCTCCCGCCAATTACCATCATAAATCCTGTTTTGTAGAGATATGTCACGTACCCCGCTACTGACCACACACACCGACCCGCGCATCCCACCCAACACCATGCCAACTGCCACACTACCGACACCACTTGCGGCCTCTCCACCCTCAGGATCCCTCCCGCACCGCTGTTCGCCAACCTGACCCCCGACTGTAAACCTGTGGCAACTAAAAGCAGGAGGTACAGCGTGGGGGACAGAGCTTTCATTAAGTCGGAGGTGCAGCGGCTGCTCAGGGAGGGGGTCATTGAGGCAAGCACAAGTCCTTGGAGGGTGCAGGTGGTTGTTGTTCGGAACAGGGAGAAGAATAGGATGGTCGTGGACTATAGCCAGACCGTCAATAGGTTCACGCAGCTCGACGCGTACCCTCTATCCCGTATCGCGGATATGGTCAATCAGATAGCACAGTACAAGGTGTACTTGACCATAGACCTAAAATCCGCTAACCATCAGCTCCCCATCCGCTGGGAGGACCGCCCTTACACTACCTTCAAGGCGGACGGCAGGCTTTATCAATTCCTGCGCGTCCCCTTTGGTGTCACGAATGGCGTATCTGTCTTCCAGAGGGCAATGGACCGGATGGTGGACCAGTGCCAACTGAAGGCCACATTCCCATATCTGGATAACATCACCATCTGCGGTCACGACCAGCAGGATCATGACAACAACCTCCAAAAATTTCTCCAAGCGGCCAAATCTTTCAACCTCACCTATAACAAGGACAAGTGTGTATTTGGGACCACCCGACTTGCTATCCTTGGGTGTGTCGTGGAGAATGGAGTCATTGGCCCTGACCCCGACTGTATGCGCCCCTTGTTGGAACTCCCTCTTCCCAACACCCTCAGAGCCCTCAAAAGGTGCCTGGGCTTCTTTTCATATTACGCCCAATGGGTCTCTAACTATGCAGACAAGGCCCGCCCCCTGGTCAAGTCCACCACATTCCCCCTCTCTGCCGAGGCTCACGCGGCCTTCAACCACATAAAAGGGGACATTGCCAAAGCAGCAATGCACGCGGTGGATGAGGCCATTCCCTTCCAAGTAGAGGGTGACGCCTCCGACTTTGCACTGGCTGCTACCCTCAACCAGGCAGGAAGACCGGTGGCGTTCTTCTCCCGTACCCTTCAAGGCCCTGAAATTCGGCACTCCGCGGTGGAGAAAGAGGCCCAGGCCATAGTGGAAGCTGTAAGGCACTGGAGGCACTATCTTGCCGTCAAAAGGTTCACCCTGCTAACTGACCAGCGCTCAGTCGCATTCATGTTTAATAATCAGCAGCGGAGCAAAATCAAAAATGATAAAATTCTGAGGTGGAGAATCGAACTCTCCACCTACAACTATGACATCATGTACAGGCCTGGGAAGCTCAACGAGCCCTCCGATGCCCTATCCCGGGGAACATGCGCCAGCGCGCAGATCGACCGGCTATACGCCCTACATGTAGACCTTTGCCACCCGGGAGTCACCCGGCTTTTCCACTTCGTGAAAGCCCGGAACCTGCCTTACTCCCTTGAGGAGACCAGGACGATGACCAGGGACTGCCAAGTCTGCGCAGAGTGCAAACCACACTTCTACCGACCCGAAAAGGCACCACTCATCAAGGCCACCCGCCCCTTTGAGCGACTGAGTGTTGACTTTAAGGGCCCCCTTCCCTCCACCGACCGCAATGTGTACTTTCTTAACATTATTGATGAGTACTAACGGTTCCCCTTCACCATCCCCTGCCCCGACACCACTACCACGACAGTTATAAAAGCCCTGTGCAAGTTCTTCACTCTGTTCGGATACCCATGCTATATCCACAGTGACAGAGGGTCCTCGTTTATGAGTGACGAGCTGCGCCAATACCTGCTGGCTAGGGGAATTGCAACCAGTAGGACCACGAGCTATAATCCCCGGGGGAATGGACAGGTAGAGAAGGAGAATGGCACAGTGTGGAAAGCCACACTCTTAGCCCTCAGGTCAAAGGGACTGCCGGTCTCCCGCTGGCAGGAGGTCCTTCCCGAGGCACTCCACTCCATCCGCTCCCTGTTATGCACGGCCACCAATGCCACCCCTCATGAGCGGCTCTTTTCTTTTCCCAGAAAATCGACCACTGGAACCACCCTATCATCTTGGCTGACGTCCCCGGGGCCAGTGCTGCTCCGGAAACATGCGAGGAGCAATAAATACTCCCCAATGGTCGAGAGGGTTCACTTACTTCATGTGAACCCCCAGTATGCCTACGTGGTTTTACGGTCTCCATCCGCGATCTGGCGCCCGCAGGAGCTCCGGGCCCCTACCCTGAACACTCCGTGGTGACTATTGACCCCGTACCCACCAATGTATGTACCTACGAGACACCGTGCACCCCAAACCCTATACAGACACCACACGACACTCCCATACCGGGCGCGACGCACACGCACGAGGGATTACCGACGCCTAACATGCTGGGACCTGAAGTCAGGCCGGAGCCAGCACAACCGCCATCGCCGGTGCTACGTAGATCACAGCGACGGACTCGACCGCCTGATAGACTTAACCTGTAAATATACTTCTTGTAAATATTGTCAGTCACTTCACCCCGCGGGACTCTTTTTTAAAAAAAAAAGGAGGGGTGAATGTGGTAAACCATATATATGTTGTAACTCGGTTGCCTGTCTGGACACACCCCTCTGACTGACTCCCACAGAGTCCTGTATAAAGGTGTTCGCCTTGCCCCTCCCCCTCAGTCTGGGGGCAGACACTCACTGTGGAGGTCGTATTGTACAGCGAATAAAAGCCTTTCAGTATTTTACCAAACCTCAGTCTTTTGGACTAATTGAAGGTGCTTCAGTAGCCACACAAATCCTGAGGGGATTGCAAAGAGTTAAAGTTGGAGAATGAGAAGAAGGGGTTAATTGAAAGTTGAAAGTGCAATGAAACACATTGGCCCAAAAATTCTTTGGCAGCTGGAAGTACTTAAATTCAGTAACATTCAGCAGATCAGCAAATGATTTATTTATTTATTTATGAGATACAGTGTAGAATAGGCCCTCCCAGTCCTTTGAGCCCAGCAGCCCCCCCCCCACTTAATCCCAGCCTAATCATGACCAATCTGCAAATGCTTTGCAAGACCTATCAATTTCTACTGAGCACAAAGCATGAATTCAGGAGTCAGAGCTGAGTATCAGATGGGTGAGGATGAAAGTGGCTGAAGGATTTATTGGATTGCAGGGCAAATTGTGATTGGCTGTTCGGCATAAGTAAAGTTGGAAAGACCAGGGAGAGAGCAGCAGGACAAGATTTGAGTTCAAGTCCCAGCACAAAACACAATGGATTATCAAAACCAACCTGCGGAGAGCAGTGAAAGTCTCCTTCTGCAAGAGTGCTCCGAGCTTTGTGTGGGACATGATAGGAGAAAGTCTTTATTAATAATCTTCATTGGGAAACAAGATGAGCACTGCATCTCCTGTTTCGTCAAGAGGCATAACCAAATCTGATGGAAAAATATAAACTTTGGTGTACAAACTGTACAACACTAATCAATTTTCTGATAAACTTCTATTACACGGTGTAAGTAAATACGCCTACATTCATATATTTAAATCTCAACACTCGATATTCCCCACACTCAAAGCTCTGCCTGTTTACCCCTCAAAGCTCAAAAAGCTTTTCAGAAATGATTGGAAAGGATTTAAGAAACCAGGAATATTTTGGGAGAGCTTGCGAACAGCGGGAACTAAAATCTAACCTTCTACTGGAGCTAAAGGAGCAGGCTACTTTCAACTTAACATGAATCAACTGTCCACACCAAAAAGTGTAACACATTTCCAAAATTCTGCTAACTGGCATTAATCTACACTGACTAGTTAACCTCTCTCTCACTTTCATCACTCAAGTAGATCCAGCAACATTATACAGATCAGGAGTTCCCCACCTTTTTTATGCCATGGAGACCTACCGTTAACTGAGGGGTCCATTGACCCCGATTGGTAACTCCTGATCGAGAAGAGCCGAGTTGGTCTCTTTATGCCTTCCTCCTACATTCATCCCTCAATCAACTTTACTAAAGTAGATTAGCACTGTTGTTGGGACCTTGCTATACATACATTAGCTGCAATGTTAATGTTTCCTACAGTACAATTGGTTTTGTAGAACAATTGGCAGTAAGTAGATCTATGCAGGACTTAGTGTCACTGAACTACAAGCAATGGATCATTTGCTGCTCCACAGAGGAATCAACTAGGTGTCTGTGGGTCTGGAGATGGACATTAGCCAGGCTGGGCAATGATGTCAGATGGTCAGATGGAAAATTAGGTGGGCTTTTATAATCATTCAGCACTTTCATGGTCACCACAACCAATATTAGCTTTTTGCTCCAGATTGATTTATTTAACCAAACAAATGTACACTAAACTTTCTCTTTTATTTATGCACCCTGAATCCTTATGCAATTGGCAAAGGCATCTTAGAGTATTCATTTCATTTTTTTAATCAAAATGCAATGTAAGCATTAAAAAACTTTTTTTTTAAACTGTATTTGCACTTAGGCCAATGCAGTTGTAGGT
Organism: Mobula hypostoma; assembly: GCF_963921235.1. NCBI lineage: Eukaryota > Metazoa > Chordata > Chondrichthyes > Myliobatiformes > Myliobatidae > Mobula > Mobula hypostoma. The sequence continues at coordinate 136,687,100 of NC_086101.1, read as the reverse complement.
TGACTAGCAGCAAAAGCTTTTGAAGATTTGGCATTTCATGTGATGCTATGTGCAGTCATTTATTTAATGTAGCTGCATTTACCATTAATATCATTCAGCCTTAAAGTGTACAATTTCACAATCAGAATCAGGTTTATTATCACTGGCACATGTTGTGAAATTTGTTAACTTAGCAGAAGCAGTACAATGTAATATTTGGCAACATAGAAAGAAAAATAAAGTATATATTATATTAAATAGATTTAAAATAGTGCAAAACAAATAATATAAAAAATGTTCATGGGTCCATGTTGTTCAGCATAAGGCATTGTTATTTTAAAGGACAAGCATGTTCTGCAATTTTCTTAAACATTTATGCATGATGTGGGGTGTAATGTTCTTTTGAACAATTCACATAGAACTGGTAGTCCCCATGGTTGAGAGTGTACTATACCTCAATATAGGAATGGGATTCCAACTTGTTATTTTCTAGGCTTTTACATGCCAGTGAAATATCACTTACATTTCTGAAATGCTATAATATTAAATAATAGAAGCCTTATGTCAAAACATCAAGTTTCAGCAATTACATTTCAGTGTACTTATCTTGCATACAGCACTGATCAAGTTTGTCATCTGACTGTACATATATACAAACAAATGAAACCGCATTCCTCCAGACCATGGTGTACCAACAAAACTTGTATCCCAGACAACACACAAAGCAAAATATTATACAAGTTAGTAACAGACAATCCAAAATGCATGTAGTAAAGCGGAGCACAGGTAAACAGTTCGCTGTTCTGGTGACGAGATCTTGGTGGTGGCAGGGAATTCATTAGTTTCACAGCCTGAGAAAAGAAGCTGTTACCTAATCTGGCAGCCCAAGTCCTGATATCCCTGCACCACCTTCTTGATGGTGGTGGGTCAAAGAGATTATGGGACAGGTGGTAGGATTTCTCAACAATGCATTGGGCCCTTCGTCTGCAATGCTCCCAGTAAGTGTTACAAATTGGGTGGGGGTGGGGGAGAGATCCCTGAGATTTTTAGTTTTTTCTCTTCTCTGTGGGGTCTCGCAACCTGATTCTGATTCCTTGCAACTTCCGTACCACACGATGATGCAGCCAGACAAGACACTCTCGAGGTTAGAATGGGGGAGGGAGCCTTGCACACCTCAGTCTCCTCAGAAAGTTTAGACACTGCTGTGCCTTCTTGACTAGTGAGGTGGTATTGTGGGTCCAGGTTAGACCATCTATTACATGCACACCAAGGAACTTTCCCTTCTTCACTCTCTCCACAGCACAGCCTGTGACTTCCTGAAGTCCACAATCATCTCTTTTGTTTTGTCCATGTGAAAACTCGGGTTGTTATCCTCACACCATTTGACAAGCCTCTCTACATGCTGACGAGGCCAACCACTGTAGTATTACCAACGCATTTGATGACATGGTTTGATCTGGACCAGACAGCACAGTCATGAGTCAGCAGTGTGAACAACGGCAGGCTGAGCACTCAGCCCTGGCCCTGGAGGTGGGGGAAGACACCAGCTGCCAACTCAAACTGACCGGGGTCCTTCCATCAGGAAGGTCAAGATCCAGTTACGGAGAGGGATGATGAGCCCCAACAAGGACAGTTTACCCACCAGCCTGAGGGATGATGGCGTTAATTGCTGAGCTGAAGTTGATGAACAACGACCTGGTGTAAGAGGCATCGTTTTCCAGGGGGATCAGGACAGAGTGAAGGGCCAAGCCTATGACATCATTAAAGGACTGGTGTGAGCAGCACGTGAATTGAAGAGGGTCCAAAGTATGTGGAAGGTGGGATTCTATATGATCTACAACCATCTGGCCAAAGCACTTCATGAATGTTGCGGTTAGTGCCACTGGGCAGTAATCATTTCAGCCACTTACCCTTGCCCTCTTGGGCACCTCAAAGCCTGCAGGGACAGTGGACTGTTTCAGAGAAATATTAAAGATGTCTGTTAAGACTCCTGTTAGCTCGGCTGCACAGTTCCACAGAATCTGACCAGGTACTTTGTCTGGCCCTGCAGCTTTGATGGGTTTACCCCGACTAGTCTTCCACAATTCTGCTGCAGCCAGACAGTGTGCCTGCTCCTCAGGAAGAGAGGAGGCTTTCCTCAACGTCACACTGTTTACTTGGTCAAATTGTGCATAGAAAGTATTCTGCCCATCAGGAAGGGAGATGTCACAATCATTGACACACAGGGTGGACTTGTAATCGGGTTAAGGTTGTATACCTTGCCCCATGTGCCACGTGTCCCTGCTGTCACAAAGGTGTCTGTGCATTTTCTGTACATACTGATAGTTTGCTTTCTGATGGCAAGGGAGAGCATGTCTCTTGCTGACCTTGGTTGTCCTAGCCCCAATGTGAAGGCAGTGTCCTGATCCCTAAGCAGTGCATGAACCTCCACAGTCAACCACGGTTTCTGGCTTGCCCTAGCAGTGTGTTGTTTAATCACAGTAACATCGTCAATGCACTTACCAATGTTGCTGGTCACCGATACATTCATCAATGTGACCTGATGATCATAGGTAGCCGCCTCCCGGTCCGTGCTTTGGGAGCAGACCGGCAGCGCTGAGGTGACACCTTCTGACCAGGTCCTGATCTCCCTGTGAACTGGTTTGACTTGTTTAACCAGTGGTCTGTATGCAGGGATTATCAAAATGGATACGTAGTCTGAGTGCCCAAGGTGAGGATGGGTGCAGCCTTGTAGGCTCCACAAACGTTGGTATAAACCAGGTCTGATTTATTCTCTCCTCTGGTTGGAAAGTTGACATGCTGGTAGATCTTTGGCAGGACTGTTTTTAAGTTGGCGTGATTGTAGTCATCAGCAACAATGAAGACAACAGCTTGAGCAGCTTCGAGGCTGCACTTTGCACCATAGATCTCCTGCCATGCTTCCCATCACTAGCACGGGGGGAGTGGAGGGGGGATGTAAACAGCAATAACAACAATGGCAGTGAACTCCCTCAGTAGGCAGAAGGGCCTGCACTTCACCATTAAAAACTATCTGTGGTGAGCAAGGGGCCATTACTACTGAGGCACTCACACACTAGTTCTTGTAGTTGTCAACACACAGATCTCCTCCAGGAGTCTTGCCAGAGGTCACAGCATTCCTGTCCACTCAAAAGGAGACTAGGCCTTCTAGCAAATGCAGTGCCACAGCCCATCTTGCGATCTCTACTGCCCAAGAACAAAGATGGACACCATCCTAACTTGGAGATGGACTTCAATCACTGGATCCAAATTCTGGAGCTCCCTATCCACCACTATGGGCAGCACCCTCACTGGAAGGGCTGCACTGATTTATGGAGGGTGTTAGGCATGACGAGTATATCCTGGCTTTGAACTGACACACACTTCATGGGAGGAGATGAAAATAATTATGACTTTTTCTTTTAACCTTCCAAGCAAAAATCAATGCACAAGTCATTTTACTGAGAACGGGATCATTAATGGCTGGCAGAGGACAAAGGAAATTCACAAGTCAAAAGCCTCATTTAAAGTTCCACGCTGCTCGAAAGCAAGGCTGGAAGTAAAGTCGGACAATGCACTAACTGTGACATGGCAGCAAAGTATATTGGCCAGGTGTCAATTCCTACATCCTACAACTTATTAGCAACTCATGCCAACACCGTTTCAGCTCTAGCCAATGTAACCTTACCTCACATACTTTGTCAGCAACCTTTATGTTAAAGACCTTTGCAATTTATACCCAGCAATAGACAATTGTAATGCACTTTAGATTGGGCTCTTATCCCTCCTTCCTAGCTAATATCATCCAGATGTTCAAAATTGTGGTACAAAATGAAGGATTGCTAATTATTTCTTTATTACAGCTTCTTTAGCAAAGGCCCCAAACAAATTCACAGTAGCGTTATGTAAAACTGTGCCTTGGGCAATGGAAGATTAGATAACTGGAAGCTTGATCAAAAGGTGGCATTAAAGAGTATCTTACAGAATTATACAACTGTAAGAGTATGGAGATAATTCCAGAATTCAAAGACCCATGCACCTGAAGGCATGGTCACCAAATGCGGAGCAATTAAATTGGACGATAATCAAGAAGCTAGTATTGGAGCAATGTGGAGGTCTCTGACAGTTATGAAATTGAACAAGATCCAAGAGTTGAAGCAAGGTCAAAGAGTGAGGTTGAAAACATGCACAAATTATTTTATAACTGAGACAGTGTTTAAATGGTAGCCAGCATATGTCGGCGCACACTGGGGTGACGGGTGAGTTGGCTGGAAGTGAGTTTGGATGACCTTAACTTTAAAGATAAACACCTTTTTTTCTACATACATAATAGGTTGATTAAGCATTCCTGTTCATTTAAATAATTCATTCTGGGTTATACACGCAAATACTTGAATAGCATACGTCATCACGCTACCACGATACGTGTGCGCCTACTTTAAAGTAAACTCGAAGTTAGACCCACATTTCAGACTCCTGTGTCTTCCTTTGAATTATTTTTGAAGTTACAAAACATAACATTGGCAACAAGGTTTTTTTTTTAAAACAAACCTGAGATGGCTACCGACCCATTCAAGCGTAGCGACATGTTCACATTTTTAAAAAGCACAGTGAGAGCAATGGCAAATTTAAAATAAAGAACAGTCCAGCATGTGCAGAGATATAACCATGTAACAATTACTTATAACAAGATGATCTAGTTTAAAAAAAGCAGTGCAGCACATGGGCAGCATCAGCATGCCTGGCCAGCTGAGATCCTCCAGCATTTTTCAAGCATCTGCAGAATTTCTCTTGTTAGTGCAGTACGTGTTCTTTGGAAGGGAAGACGGAATCCAATTTTTTTTAAAAAGGACAGAAAACAGAGGAATTCACAGGTTCATAAAGAGTGACTACTGGGTAATAATTTTTAAAAAAGCAGAAAAGGCTGGCCACATTCAAAAGATTGACAAGTTTGATTACACCTCCGGTAATTTGCTCATGTATACTGAGCTATTGGATCAGTATTTTGAAGCAAACGAAATATCCAATGGGAAGCGAGTGCCGATTTTGTTGAGTTCATTGGGTTTAAAGAAATACAATTTGCAAAGTCTGACTGCTCCAACCAAACCAACAGAAATGAGCTTTGCTGATATTGTCAAGGTAATGCAGGAACACTTACAACCAAAACCATCATTGTTGATTGCTGAGTGCTTTAGGTTTCATAAGTGGAATCAAAGAGGGGAGTTCATTTCAGCATATGTGGCTGAATTGAAGAGATTATCTGAGCATTGTCAGTTCAGTAATGGGCTTAATAAGGCACTATGAGATCACTTAGTGAAATCTTAAAAGAAAGCATTCAAAAATGGCTCCTATCTGAACCACAAATTGTATTTAAAAGAGCAGTTGAAATCGCTATTTCAATAGAAACCACAGACAGTGATGCAGTTGAGTTGCTGTCAGGAAAGAAAGTGAGTGTGAACAAAATTTAACAGAACCAGTCTGGACAAACTAATTGTGTTACTGTTTTGGTGGGGCCTCACTTTCACCAAACAGCTGCAAGTTTAAAGGTGAAATTTGAAGAAAATGCAACAAAGTAGCACACATACAAATAACATGTTGGACAGACAAAAACAAATGGACTGCACAAGAAAGAGAAGAAGATAGAGCCAAGTTGCAGTTTTAAAACGAGCACTAATCTGCACGCTTATACTGGAGAAAAGATGACTCCTGTGGGAATGACATTAGTGACAGTGAAACACAACAGTCAGCAAGCCACATTGAGTTGTATGTGGTAAAAATAGAAGGAAGGACCAGCAATGTGGGGACGTGATTGGCTGAGACAACTACCCCTTGATTGGAGATCCATCCACCATTTGCAAACCACATCCACTACAATGAAACCAACTGAAAGCAAATTAAGAAAGTTATTGCATAATGCCACAACTGTCTTCATGCTGAACACCATGAACTGTTGCCCAGAGGACAAACAGGAATTGGTGCCAACTTTCGTGCCTCTGGTTGCAAAGCATATTGGAGCAAGGAAGGACCAAGCTGTTCAGAGGAATCTTAAAAGCAACAAAAGCAGTTGTTAATCAGACAGTTACTTGTGGACAGCTGGAAGAGAGTTCAAGGAGCTTTAGGAAACTTGCGAGCATTTGGCTTTTGTGAGTATATAAAAAAACTACTATGCATGCATTAGTTATTGATTGAACTTCAAGTGGGAGCCAAAAAGCTGCTTGTAAAAGTAGATACAAAGACCAAAGACCAGTTGGATGAATAGAAAACCAAGAAGAAAGGAGTCAATGGAGATACGAAAACAGAGGATTCATCAGATGAAGTTTTGCATGAGGAAATCAAGAGAAGATATCAGATCATAAAGGGAACAATAGAAGGATTAATAGAAGAATATCTCAGTGAACTAAATGCACCATCACAAGATCAAGATGTACAAACTAGAAAAAAGAAGAAAGGTGGCCAGAGCTGTCAGAACCACTTCTTGTAGATTCAGAATCAACTCCTAAAACCACCATGGAGGAGGCCCCAGAACCTGAGATTGTATCAGAGCCACAAATCTCACCAACCAAGAAATCATCCCAAAGATTAGGAAAGCCTTCACAGCGATGAAATCTTTAAGCCTGAATGGAATAATTTAAAAATTGATGATGCTGTGGATGTCTGTATATAGTAGTTGTGTATATACAAAGATGAATTCTCAGTTGAGTTGGAGTTTATAGTTGAATAAGGAGGACAGTTGTGTATCTAATATTTAAGTAATGTTTTCGTAATCTTGTGTGTGTATGTATATATACACAACTGTCAGGACTAACTGAAGGAGAGTTAGTAAGAGATTTGAAAGTGGGAGGGGGAGGGGGAGATCCAAAATGATAGGAGAAGACAGGAGGGGGAGGGATGGAGCCAAGAGCTGGACAGGTGATTGGCAAAAGGGATATGAGACGATCATGGGACAGGAGGTCCGGGGAGAAGGACAAGGCGGGGGGGGGGGGAACCAGAGGATGGGCAAGGGGTATAGTCAGAGGGACAGAGGGAGAAAAAGGAGAGTGAGACAAAGAATGTGTGTATAAAAATAAATAACGGATGGGGTATGAGGGGGGGTGGGGCATTAGCGGAAGTTATATATATATGTTGGTGAAGCATTCCTGTTTATTTAAATAATTCATTATGGGTTATATGTATAAATACGTGAATTGCATGTCATCACGCTACGACATGATACATGCACGTCTCGCTTAAAGTACCACAAAGTTAGACCCACATTTCGGACCCCCATGTCTTCCTTTGAATTAGGTTAATGTTTTGAAGTTACAAAACACATGTCTTATTCTGATTTTAAGTAGTGTCTCAAAATTTAAGTTTATCCTTGGGTTATAATTTTAAACAAGTCAAAGCAAAGTTGTGGAAATACTCCAAATACCAAAGGGTTTTCATAAAGAGATCTTCCAACAGGACTTATAATACCAGGGCTATTTAACAAAAGGACCAGCAGGTAAATATTTGAAAAGAAAAAAAAACAAATGTGGGGTGTTAGGAAAGAGCAATGGGAGAGTGGGAGTATATGGAGAGAACTTGCAAAGAGTCATTACAGGCATGACTGGCTATAGTGTCCATTCTGCAACATCCAGGACTTCATGACATGTGGTTCTTTAACTTAGTTCTACCCAAGAAGGGATTTATCTTTCAAGCATTGCCCACTTCCTTTTTACAATTTGCTTCCGTGGCCTCTGACAGTTCAGTCATGATCATAACCAGTACCATTCTCATCTTCAGTTGGTTCATTTGTTATCTCTGGCCACTGACCATCCTGCAGTAAGGTTGCATAGTCATTCCACAGTTATGTTCTTGGTAACTAGTGGCTACCACTGGAAAATTGCAGCAATGCCTTCATCAGATACTCAGAAATGTCACTTTTGATACTTTCCTCAAGGACAATTGTCAAAGTAAGGGACGCAGTTTGGCGAGCTAAGGAAGACAATGATGTGAGAGAGAAAATAGATAATGTGGCGCTTTCAGGAAGATAATTAGCATGTTAAAAATAAGAAGTTTCTGGTAAAAGAAAATACAGGGAAAGAACTCATTGGAATTGTTTGAAGAATTTTGTTTTATGTATATCTAAATATGTCACCATTTGGCAGGCTCTGTAGTGGTTTTTAGATTGGTAAACATTTAAAGTCAGAGCAAACGCACATTTCTTCTGCCCTTGCATCATTATGTTCTCCAATTTACTTACTTCAGTAAGCCATTCAGCCCATCGTATCCTTGGAGGCTCCACAGACATCACATCCAGTCAATCCCTTGTGCATCCCTATATTTTCTCATACTCTCGTAACTTTCTCTCACACATGCCCCAGCTAGCCTTTTTGCCATTTTCCCATACCAAAGATAACTAACCGGAGTCTATAACTAACACATCTTTTGGGATGCGAGAGATTCTGGTGCATCTGATGCAGTCACTGAGTGATACAACTTCTGTACAGCTAACTAATACAATGGGAGGCTGTGCTCACTAGCCGTTGAATGCATCACAAAATGATCGAGGACATTGGGCCAATCTCAGCCTGTACAAATAATTTCTAGCCCCTAAACTCTGTAATTCTCTCCCAAACTGCCAACCTACTTCCTCTAGGGTGCTTGTTATAATTTGTCGTTGCCAAACCTTTGGTCACAAATGCACATGTGCTAAACCTTGTTTAAGGATACTTCTGTGAGATGGTCATTTACATGATTTAAAACTACAAGTTACAGCATTGCTTCAAGAAACCACAGTTTTAAAACTTTCCACTTAGTTTTCACATTCATCTCCATGTTAAGCTTTTCAGTGACATTGAGGGATAAAAATTTCACCTCTAGCAGCACACTTTTTAATAATTAATATTACATAACAGTTGTATTAAGGTTGTCAGCCTTGAAGGATCAAGTCATTTCACTAATTACTCTTTGGTCTGCAGAAAGAAGTTCCAGAGGTAGTCTGATAAATTGGAGACCTTGTTTGAAGTTGCATCTACAGTATCAGTCTGTACATGCAGCAACAGACGTCATCCACTAACAGCACAGTTACATTGGTCATTCTCACTAACAACAAAAAATGCACCATATGCTGTTACTAAATGTGCTCCATCAAAACCTTCTCAGCTTAATTTTGAGGGCAAAATACATGCATAGTTATTCCTACGCTGTGTAATTCCACTGCTGGCATTTGACCGACCTTCTGAGATCCCTTTGCCCATCAGAAACGCAACCAAACCTTGGGCTCCAGAACAGATTAAAAACAAACTCACCAGCAGTCACATCACTTGACAGCAGCATGCAATGATCAATCCTATTACTCAAGTGTTCACATGTCTGTTCGTATGAACGATTACATAGACCCATGCCAGTTTGGTGTCAGCAAGAATTTACACTGCATTGGTTTGAATAATGCACATGTTAAAATGAGCCACTGCACTGTATCATAGCCTTTACTGGTTTTGGGAAAGTTGATGTTTCCATTCATCTAACTATTAGACATGAACTTTGAACAAATCCAGTCCCAGAAGCCTTCTGCTACAGTGCTTCGGTGAAATAAAACACCAGATCCCAGCTTCTGTGCAAATCCTTATTTTTTTTTTCCCTTTTTGGATCTTAGCTTAAGTTGATGGCTTTTTCTACCTTTTGCCCATTGCTGATCGGACAATGCATTCTCATTCGTCAACTCTAGTCAGCAGACAACCCTCACTCTTTGGAATCAAAGATCATGGGCTACAGTTCACTTCAGAGACCTTGACACAAGAACCCAAATTTGCACTCCGGCACAGCATGGTGGAAGCACTACACTGATGGTGGCGGTGTCTTTAAGATAAGATATCAAGTCAAGACTCCTACTATTGCTGTAAAATATCCCATTGGTAATACCTTGAAGGAGAGCAAGAGAATTTGCCCCAGCAAGCTAGTTTATATCTATCCCTCAATCAACTTCACTAAAACAGGTAATCTGATTATTAACACATTGCTGATGCAGTTTTGACCCAAAATGTTAACCACCTCTTCATCTCCACTGTTCTTCCATCAGTTTATTTTGTGCTAAGTTAACCCTGAACCATCCCCAATGACAACAGCCCAAATCTGGCGCTTCCACCTATGCCAACTAAGTGATCTAAGGCAGCACTACAAGTACAAACAGATAGCACAGTATGTCACTGCCCCACACCAAAACAACAGTTCTTCTAAATGAAGGCATTTGTTTTATCGCAATGTCAAACAAGGAGTTGCTTCCAAAGCTTCTGACAGGATCTGTTGTTAAACAAACTCAAACTATGATGCATGACACAGTACTTACAGTACCAGGCGCTTGCCAGGCTGATAACAAATGGCAGAGGAAACAGCAATTCCTTTAATCACTTTTGGACCAACACCAGGGGATGGTGTAACTAACATCTCAATGCTCAGCTTGTTCTATGTTTAGCCTCAAACTCCACATTGAAAATCCACCATGAAGCTAGCTTCTGTCATCCTGGAATGACAAAGCATTCCTGACATCTCTCAATTACGCCCCACCTTCAGGTAGCTATAATCATTAAACGCAGTTTTGGTCTCCAAATTTGAGGAAGGACATTCTTGCTATTGAGGGAGTGCAGCGTAGGTTCACAAAGTTAATTCCCGGGATGGCAGGACTGTCACATGTTGAAAGATTGGAGCGACTGGGCTTGTATACTCTGGAATTTAGAAGGCTGAGAGGGGATCTTATTGAAACATACAAGATTATTAAGGGACTGGACACGCTGGAGGCAGGAAGCATGTTCCCGCTCATGGGTGAGTCCAGAACCAGAGGCCACAGTTAAAGAATAAGGGGTAGGCCATTTAGAACGGAGTTGAGGAAAAACTTTTTCACCCAGAGAGTTTAAACGCAAACAACAGGAATTCTGCAGATGCTGGAAATTCAAGCAACACACATCAAAGTTGCTGGTGAACGCAGCAGGCCAAGCAGCATCAGTAGGAAGAGGTGCAGTCGACGTTTCAGGCCGAGACCCTTCGTCAGGACTAACTGAAGGAAGAGTGAGTAAGGGATTTGAAAGTTGGAGGGGAAGGGGGAGATCCAAAATGATAGGAGAAGACAGGAGGGGGAGGGATAAAGCCAAGAGCTGGACAGGTGATAGGCAAAAGGGGATACGAGAGGATCATGGGACGGGAGGTCCAGGAAGAAAGACAAGGGGGGGAAACCCAGAGGATGGGCAAGAGGTATATTCAGAGGGACAGAGGGAGAAAAAGGAGAGTGAGAGAAAGAATGTGTGTATAAAAATAAGTAACAGATGGGGTACGAGGGGGAGGTGGGGCCTTAGCGGAAGTTAGAGAAGTCGATGTTCATGCCATCAGGTTGGAGGATACCCAGACGGAATATAAGGTGTTGTTCCTCCAACCTGAGTGTGGCTTCATCTTTACAGTAGAGGAGGCCGTGGATAGACATGTCAGAATGGGAATGGGATGTGGAATTAAAATGTGTGGCCACTGGGAGATCCTGCTTTCTCTGGCGGACAGAGCGTAGATGTTCAGCAAAGCGGTCTCTCAGTCTGCGTCGGGTCTCGCCAATATATAAAAGGCCACATCGGGAGCACCGGATGCAGTATATCACCCCAGTCGACTCACAGGTGAAGTGTTGCCTCACCTGGAAGGACTGTTTGGGGCCCTGAATGGTGGTAAGGGAGGAAGTGTAAGGGCACATGTAGCACTTGTTCCGCTTACACGGATAAGTGCCAGGAGGGAGATCAGTGGGGAGGAATGGGGGGGACGAATGGACAAGGGAGTTGTGTAGGGAGTGATCCCTGCGGAATGCAGAGAGAGGGGGGGAGGGAAAGATGTGCCTAGTGGTGGGATCCCGTTGGAGGTGGCGGAAGTTACGGAGAATAATATGTTGGACCCGGAGGCTGGTGGGGTGGTAGGTGAGGACCAGGGGAACCCTATTCCTAGTGGGGTGGTGGGAGGATGGAGTGAGAGCAGATGTACGTGAAATGGGGGAGATGCGTTTAAGAGCAGAGTTGATAGTGGAGGAAGGGAAGCCTCTTTCTTTAAAAAAGGAAGACATCTCCCTCGTCCTAGAATGAAAAGCCTCATCCTGAGAGCAGATGCGGCAGAGACGGAGGAATTGCGAGAAGGGGATGGCGTTTTTGCAAGAGACAGGGTGAGAAGAGGAATAGTCCAGATAGCTGTGAGAGTCAGTAGGCTTATAGTAGACATCAGTGGATAAGCTGTCTCCAGAGACAGAGACAGAAAGATCTAGAAAGGGGAGGGAGGTGTTGGAAATGGACCAGGTAAACTTGAGGGCAGGGTGAAAGTTGGAGGTAAAGTTAATAAAGTCAACGAGTTCTGCATGCGTGCAGGAAGCAGCGCCAATGCAGTCGTCGATGTAGCAAAGGAAAAGTGGGGGACAGATACCAGAATAGGCACGGAACATAGATTGTTCCACAAACCCAAAAGGCAGGCATAGCTAGGACCCATACGGGTGCCCATAGCTACACCTTTAGTTTGGAGGAAGTGGGAGGAGCCAAAGGAGAAATTATTAAGAGTAAGGACTAATTCCGCTAGACGGAGCAGAGTGGTGGTAGAGAGGAACTGATTAGGTCTGGAATCCAAAAAGAAGCGTAGAGCTTTGAGACCTTCACCCAGAGAGTGGTGGATATGTGCAATGCTCTGCCCCAGAAGGCAGTGGAGGCCAAGTCTCTGGATGCTTTCAAGAAAGAGATGGATAGAGCTCTTAAAGATAGTGGAATCAAAGGTTATGGGGATAAGACAGGAACTGGATACTGATTGTGGATAATCAGCCATGATCACAGTGAATGGCAGTGCTGGCTCGAAGGGCCGAATGACCTACTCCTGCACCTATTGTCTATTAACACCAAGCACAAAGCAGAAGCTCAACCGGAAGGCCTAAAGTATGGCCAGGGTGGAAGATTTTAGAAAGTATTATAAAGGCACAAAGACAGGCAAGATCATCAGAGAAGGAGTTCCAGAGTGGAGGACATTTTCAGCTGAAGGTGCAGCCACCAATGGTGGAACAATGAGGTTCATGGGATGGTTAAGAGGCCAGAATTATGGTAACCTTAACATAATGAAGGTAGGAATTTAAAAGATAGGAGTGAAGTCAGTAAAACAAATCCTTCAGCCCATCTCATCCATAGTAACCAGGATGCTCATCTAATTTGTGTACATTTAGTCTATTTTCCTCTAAAACTTCCCTATCTGTGTGTCTTTTGAATGTTATTGTAAATTATGAAGGAATTAGAAAATAAGTGTTTGCAATACAACAGTCATATTGGCTGATGACAGCATTAATATCAGTTATGTCCACTAATTCACTCCACGATCTCTACCACATTAGCAATTTCATCTCTCCTCCATCCCCCCACCAACCCCACTTCCCCTCACCTGGTCTCCCCTCTCACCTGTCAATTTGTACTCCTTCCTTTCCCTGCACCTTCTAATCTAGAGTCTGCCCCCTTACTTTCCAGACCTCATGAAGGGTCTTGGGCCCATAACGTCAATTATCTGACAGCTGCCAGAGGTGAACCAATTAAATTCAGAGCACGGACATTGTGCAAGGTTTGTAAAGATTATACAGTAGGAGGTAGGCCAAGAGGGGATTTTAACATCAAAATCACAAATAGAGCAATGAGGAAATGTGATGGTGCAAGGAGGAGCATCAGATGCAAGGTAACCACATGGGTGAAAGGTGCTGGTTTAGTAAACATCAGTGCAATGAAGCAGAGGGATGCCTAGCTGCAAAATATAAAGTAAAACAACATTTTAGCTTTCAATTCTGCACGTCCTTCAAGATTGCACAGAATTGTTTATGCTGAGCAAGCTAAACAATAGCAGATAAGTTATGGACAACTTGATAAATAGCACTGAGAAATGTTTTAATGATGAAATTTTAAAGGATACTGTACATCCCTGACCTATGTACAGTATTTCCTGTGCCAAGAACCTTGCCTGATGGAAAAGACAGGACTGCATCCCTGAAGCACCTTTCACAATCTCTCAGGATGTTTCAAGGCACAGGGACACAGGAAAGCTGCAGAGGGTGATGAACTCAGCCCAATTCATCACGGCACATCCTTCCACACCTTTAGCAGTACCTACATGAGCTGCCCCATGACAGCCGCATACATAAATGATCCCCACCACCCAAGCCATCTTCTCACAGCTATCACCGAAGGAGTGCAAAGCAATATGCTAAGGTTACAACAACAAAATACCAGAGAGCAGTAGAATTAAGAAACAGAGTGTGGCAGCACCACTGGGAAGGGGATGTGAAAGAGGTGATTGGTTCAAAAGTCTGTTAGCAGTGGGGAAGCAGCTGTATTTGAGTCTGGTTGCCTGGACCTGTAACTGACAGAATCCAGCCCCTCAAATCTGTTCCATCATTTAATTAGACCCTGATTAAGTGGCCCTCAGCTCCTTAATGAAACATTAGCTCTGTTTCTCTTTCCACAGATGTTGCCTGACCTGCCGAGCTTTTCCAGTATTTTCTAGGTGATGCCATCCTTTTGCAGTTGCCATCGGGCAGAAGGCACCGAAGCCTGAACTCCCACACCGGGTCAAAGAAGAGCTACTTCATTTCAACCATTTGATTTCTGAACTGACTCTCAAAATCCTAATTACAGTTCAGCAATACTGTGCACAGTTCAGCAATCACATTGCACTGAAAAATATCCTCCAAGAGAAGCACAACCTTGTTGTGGTTTGGAGGCTTGTGTGCCTCAGTGACCCAGAGAGCTATGTTGGCTCGAGTCCGGGCTTTACGCTTAGGGTCACCTATGTTAAACAGATCAAAGGGTGGAGAATGGTCCAACCTTTGACTAAGAGTGGTCCACTGGTCCTCTAGGAGACTAAGGGGAATTTAGCATAGGACTAAAATTCCTGACAGGTCAAACAAAGCTGTGACAGAAACAGCAGTAAATAATCCCTCTACATCTGGGTGCAACAGTATTCCTGAGTCTCCACCCAGGACTTGCCTGGCTGACAGCAGTGAAAACTGAGAATGACAGCAATACAGAATGGGAAGCAAGCAAGCTTGCACTAACATGGGCCTTCCTTATTCCAATTCTGTTCTTTCTATAAAAATTGAGCGTAATTTATTCTTAGCGTGTTTTTTTGTGTGAAAGCTGCTTCTATAATGCTATATGCCTGTGATGAAGCTGAAAGTAAGTTTTTCATTGCATCTGTTTACACATGTATTTGTGTATAGGACAATAAACTTGACCTTGACTGCTTCCTAAAGCACTTCCTTAAATTCATTCTTCTGACATTCATTACCCATTCTCAATTGTCGTCAAGTAGTTGGAGGAGTAGACATTTCCTAATGAAATTACTTGGTAGCCTGTGGGGCACTTCCCAAAGAATGCTGTTCTTTCAAGGTGCAAAACCATTGAAAAGCCCTAAATTGGATCGTGAACAGCAAATTTTCACAAACAGTAATGTGTGATAATGACAAGATAACATGCTAGAAATTTGTTCACACGTCTCCAATACAACAATGGTTTGGTGCTGTTGAAAAATTGGTTTAGCTCAGAGATATTCTGAGTATTTTTGTGTCAACGCCATGAGGGATTTCATTTCCTCATTCTTCAAAGGGATTTTCATTCTCCCCAGCTACTTATTCAAGTATAAACCTCCCTTCAGTAACAGCTATTTCTAAAGTCGAAAGTGTCTGCAGAATTTTTTCCAACTTTGTTGACCTGAAAACTGACCTTTTATTCCCCAGAACCTTTGTGTGTAAAAGGACCAACTTTCAAATTGGATTCTTAGCCCTTCCCTAAGATGATCACAACTCAAGTATACACTCGCGTCAGCCTGAATCACTTTGCCTGTGGAACCAGGGTCATGATCACTCCCAACCTCAAGGATCTCTGCCACCTCTCACAGCTTGTTTCTTGCTAACACTAAGCTCCCTCCATACACAAAAATCATCCGCTCAACCTTTAGCACACAAGCAGGCAAAGTGGACCAGGCTTTTCACTGTACTGCTATGCCTACCCCAAAGTGGAAGGGTTCAGAAACAGTCCTGTTATTACAGACATGCCTATGGAAAACCCTAACCCAGGGCATGTGGCCATAACCCCCTGAAGGTCCCCGTGGTAGCTAGAACAGTAAACATTTTCTTTTATGAGGCTGTCGAGCTTCCTCTGACCCCTCATATCACTTTTCCAAACCCATCTCATCTGTGGCTGGATGGGTGTTTCTTACATTGCAACTTTACGAATTGCCTCCAAAATTTGCACACCTTGAGCAAATGCAAGAAATTTCAAGGCAGACAGGAAATGCTGATAGTGTCAGCTTCAGCATGGCAAGAGACAGGGAACAAGACAACAGTCCATGTACCTGGTAGAGGAATTTCTCGCCTTTAACAGTGCTTGGTGACTCATCCGTTCACTAATAAAAAAATAACGTGGACAATTTATTTTAGTGGTGTGAATAAATTCTGACCGGTGGACTGAGCATAATACTCCCAAGGAGACACAAGAGGCTACACGTGCTGGAACCTGGAGTAAAGCAGAGAGTTGGATGAACTCGGTCAGGCAGCATCTGTGGAGGGAAGGGGACAGTCAGTGCTTCTGGTCGAGAATTTTCACAGGGACTAAAAGAAAGAGGTGAGCTAGGCAGTAGAGACAGGGGGTGTAGCAGGATCTATGTGAGTGGGTAATGGGAGAAGGGGCAATTCTCTCATTCATTGTTGAGATAATTCTACCTGGTTTTAAGCCTCTTCCAAAAGCTACTACCTCTGTACCAGACTGGAGCATCAGCTATTAATGCACTCCATTCTCTGCACTGCAACAAAAATTTAAAAAGAAATTAAACACCTCCCAACATTTGAATAGCTGCAAATTTGCTGCTTACTGCCAGCTATAATTTTGGCATTTTAAATAATTTGTTGAGGTGGAACTTTAACCTAAAGGACAGACAGGAAAAGGCAACAAGCCAAAGGAAATAATAAACATCAATGAACCCTGGCAAGCCTTCAGTCGGATAAGGAAACACTTACCAAGCACTATAGCAACAGTCTTCAACAGGCTCATCATAGTGTCACGGTTTCTGCGGGGTCCTGAACTGTGACGTGACATCCTCATAGTCCTCTGACGCACATAGACAAAGATGTGGGCGTAGAGGATCACCATGACGACAAAAGTGACCAGGTTGAAAATGGCCCAGAAGACCAAGTAGGAGCTGCTGTAGAGAGGGGCCATGGTGGAGCAGATCCTGATGTCGCAGAGGCAATTCCAGCCCACACTGGGGATTGCGCCCATGACGATCGCCATGGTCCAGATCACAACAATCACCACCACCACCCGGCGGTTGCTCATCCTGGTGTGGAGCTGCATCCGAAAGACTGTGATGTGCCTCTCAATGGCAATCGCCAGCAGGTTGGCCACAGAGGCAGTGAGGCTGGTGTCAATGAGGCCCTGACGGAGCAGCCACGTGCTGACAGTCAGCCTGCGGGTGTTGGGTCCTGTGTTGAACATGAGGTAAAAGTACGCCAGGCCGGCAAAGAAGTCCGCGGCCGCCAAGTTGGCCATTAGGTAATAAATAGGGAAGTGGAAGCGACGATTCACATAGATGGCAATCATTACAAGTAGGTTGGCAAGCATGATGAAGATACAGACTGTGATGCCCAGGCCCATGACCAGCTTGCTGACTGCATTCCATTCTGTCGCTAGGTGCTTTTTACTGTTGTTGTAAAAAAATGCAATGCTTTCATTGTAGTAACATTGTTCTTCCATCTTGGCAGCCTAGAAGAAAAATGACAAGAATTTACTGCCAATCGTAAGAATTATTTGAATCATTACAGCAATTGCAACATTTGACCTTTGCTTTACAAGTTTAAAAACTTGCAATATTTTCTTTCCGATCTCCTTCAGATTCTTGTTGGAGCATTATGGTACCATGTCTATATTTTGGACACCAGACAGACTCAACACTAGTACTTTCCAGCCAAGCCACATACTTCGCAATTCTCCTGGATATCCAATAACAAGTTGTCCATATCTTGTTGGAATCAGACAACTCCCTATGTACATCATAAGAAACTGGAATTTGTCTGGGTCACATGTCCCTCCAGCGTGTGGCTTCATTCATTAAAATAACAGCTAATTATCTACCAACAGCACTACATTCCTTCCCAATTCCCAAAGCCCTCCAGCAATTTAAAGCATCAACCTTGGCCTTTAATGCAACTCACATCAGCATTTACAAGAAGTTTGAAAGCTTTCGGCAGGTCAGGCAGCATCTGTAGAAACTTAGAGGGCCAACATTGCTCGTCAAATATGCTTGGTGAAAAATGTTAACTTGCTTTGCTTTCCACAGATGCTGCCTTCCAGCATTTCTGGTTTTTGTTTCAGATTCAAGTATTTTCAATGGCTGGGCGACAAGTCTGTGTGGATGAAGAATCCCAATGATTCACGGCCAAGGAGTAGAGATATTTTTCTCATTCGTAAATGATTGGCTTTGCGGCCTTGCTCTGACATCACTAAATGAAATTGCATCTTGCGATTGAAAGTTGATGCCGTCTGTCTCAACAAGGCTACCTCTCATCCTTCTGAACAAGTGCGAGTACTAACCAACCTTCATTTCTCCTCAAGCTGGCTGAGAGATGATCTCCTTTAGTATGAAACATTTTATTTCAAAAATTGATAAGCAGATAAAAATACAAAAATGTTATAGCAAGATAAAGAGGTAGTATCATAAGGTAAATGAACAAGACCAAACCACTCTCTAACTGGCCTTAATCATGACCAGGAAAAAAAAATGACAAATTGCTGGAAGAATTCAGCAGGTCAGGCAGCATCTGAAGAGAGAAATGGATAGCTGACATTTTGGGTTGAGACACTTCATCTGGTTTAGATGAAAGGCCTCTACTCGAAACACGGCTGGTTCATTTCCCTCCACAGATGCTGCCTAATCCGTTGATTACCTCAGCATTTTGTTTGTTGTTTCAGATTCCAGCATCTGCAGTCTCGTGTCTCTGCTGAAAAGGAAATCAATCAACAGTGCGGAGGTCAAATTACAGGAAGGTCAGTTAAAGTGAGAGAGAAAAAAAAGTGAGAATTCACAGGCAATAAAATAATTTGACATTATAAAAACCTTCAACATACGCAAAATACTGACATGTGATTGAACAATTAAAAAAGGATCCTTTTCTTGGTTGAAGGGATTGTTTTGCTTTCCAATAAAAAAAATTGATCTCATTGTTCAACGGCCACTGACAGTGATTTTCTACTCTTAACTTGGGCTGGCAAGGTTAAAAGAGCATTTAATGTGTAAACTAATAAAGTCTTAAAAATAACAGTAATGCCAAGGATAATACATTATTTGCACGCAACTGTCAGTTGAGTAACTCAACTTGCCTGTTCAAGTCCCAAAAGGACTTTACAGTCATGACAGGGAAAACATTACTTCCCCTAGAAAGAGTTTAGCCCTTTGCGATCCCTGAAATTCAAGTGGAGAATAAAAATGTCCCTCACTCAGATTCTCCCACAAGTGGCACAAGCACATAATTCCTACAGGATGCAAATGTAACCCTCTCACTGTGGCTTGTATACAAACTTGGCTTGTTAGCTGGTGCTGCTAACAGCCACAGGATTCAGCAGTAAGAAGGCTACCACACATCTAGTGTTGGTATGGCTTGGGGTCAAACAAACAGGAAAGTTGTGAGGTTCCAATTGATTGTAGTGAATGCTGTGTAAATACTGCCCCATACACAGTTACTGTTAGTCAGGAAATGACAGATCATACAGCGGCATAAAATTACAAAAGTATATTTACTAATTTTCAACTTAGACAGTTAACAGAAAAAGAAAATTAAAAAATACAGTGATACCACTCCAAATGTTCACACAAGCATTGGAGCTCCTTTCTATAGTCGGGATACTTCACTTTATTCATGGCGCTGAATTCCCATCACCAGCCAACCGCAGGTAGAACTTCCCTTCTTAAAACCATTTATCTGCACAAAGCACTCCTTGCATAGGGGCTCCTCTTCAGCTGGGATCCTCCAAGCATCTTCCCTTGTTACCTTCCACTCACCTCTCGACCCAAGGACCCGCACCCCACCACCCCCCCAAACCCAGACTACTGTCCTTCAGACACCTGATCCTGCATGCTCTCTAGAATCTTCCATAACATCTCACTGGGCAGAATGTCACGACATGATACCAAAACAAACCCAACTGGCTGACATAACATTCCTGAATTGGACAAAAAGGTTCCTTATCTTTAGCCAAAGCCAAAACACAAGTTTATGAAGTTTACTTCCAGGACACACTGCGTTTGCAGAAAACTGCTAAAATAAAAATACCTCAGCATAACAGTAGCAATCTTAACCAGGGCATGACACAAAATAATGGGGTTACCTCCCTCTATTGCTTCATAAATCAAAATCAAACATTCAACTTAAGTGCTGCATTGAATCAGACATCTGGCAAATTAAATCATTATGTGACATGGGTTGAGCCCAGTTCTTCCACTCATTGCAACCCAATTTGATTGATCTTGCTCAATCCAGAGAATTTCTGCATACCTTCTCTGTCAATTTTGTCCCTATTCTTTTCCCTGCAGGAAACTTTGCCATCCTCTCCTCAATGACAAAGTACAAAGCCTTTTTTATTGCTTTCTTGAGGACAAAGAATGACACACACATTACAAACATGGCTAAGTCAAATCACTGCAAGGAAAGAGAGGAGAGAAACTTGTGTCATGAGGCCCAGTCAGACCTTTGCATCCACACCATTTGAAGAGTTAATTCCACCTCCACCGATCAGTTCATCTGTGGATTTAAGGGTGGTCACATGTCTAGAGTTAATCTAGATGTTTTTCTCATGCAACAGTATTTCAATCTCTGCCACTTTTTCAGACACTGACCAACTTGTAGTTGGGAAAAGTTCCCAACTCCCATCTTTTCCTGCTAATAATTACTTTAAACCAATCTCCCCTGGTTACGAACACCACCAAAAGGAAATAATGGTTTCCTGTTCACTGTCTAGGCTTTACACACCTCACTTCAAATTCCTTTCAGTCTCCTCTGTTCCAAAGAGACCTGGTTTATCAGGTCTTTCTTTACAAGTGACATTGTCCAGCTGTGTCAACATCCTTGAAAGTCCCTGGTTTATTCTTCACTCCGCCAGAGAGTCAGAGTAATACAGCACTGAAATAGGCATATCGAGACAACTTGGCAGTGCAGCCCATCTCCATCAACTCCCATTCTACTTATGGCTCATATTCTTGTAACATCAATCGTTTTCCCTCCTCCTTTCACCCTACTCTCCAGATGCCTGAACCCTTTCCTGATGTAGTCACTCATTTATCCTCCTTTCTACCTGGGTTTGTACTCTCTACACAATCTCCTTTACATGAGAGAAATCAAATTGTTTTGTAATTGGATTGCTAAACATTTTTCAGTCCATGGGGAGAACACTGAGCTTCCTGTTGCTTCTTTAATTTTCAATTCCACTCTGACTTCCCTTGGCCTCTTCCACCATTCCTAAGCCCAACCAGGGCAGAAGCAGCATGGAGGTGAAGTGCAAGCCCACGATCAACTCCATTTCTCAGCAATCTCGCCAATTAAAACGTCAAAGAAGATTGAAAATCATCGAGGATGAGAGCAGAAGGTGGGCAAGTGTTCAGCGCTGTCAAGTGTCAAGTCTCTCTCTCTGTCTCACACACACACACACACACGCACACGCTCGCTGATCCCGGAGGAAAGTCCTTGCATTCAAATGGTCTCTCCCTCTCACTTGATGCTGCCGGAGTCCAGGGTCTTGGGCAAGGTTTAATCGACGCAGTTTGTGGATCGGACTCTATAGTTCACAGTATGATGTGTTTCTGATCAGTTTTTTTTGTCGCTATCCTGTGCGATTTCGATTGGGGCAGACTAGCTCCCTGCGGCCTGAAGTTAATGTATGACACAGGGCTAGATTGAACTGAACTGAGCTAAACTGAATATGCCTGGACACTTTCGATGACTTGTGGGTTTGTGTTTTACATTCTGTGTTTATCTCTCTATTTTATTGCCATTTGCACAATTTGTTTTTCTCCTCCCCCGCCCCCCACCCCCGCATTGGGGTTTTGATGTTTTTCTTTGATCAGGTTCCATGGTTTTCTTCGTTTCATGGCTGACTGTAAGGCAACAAATCTGAGGGTTGCATCTTGCATACGTACTTTGATAATAAATGTACTTTGAATCTTTGATAACTAAAATTGTACGCAACTTTTAATCTGTGACACTGCATTTATAAACATTTTTGCGCTACTCTTTTAAAAATATTTCTAGTACTGACTGCCTTATGTCCCAATTAATAAAGACAAGTAATTGAAAGTTTAAAAAACACTGCACAGTTGGGAACTTGAAAAGCAGAAAAATCTGGAAGCATGCATCCTTTCTCAAGCATTTCCGCTTTTATTTCAGATTTTCAGCATCTGCAGTTTATTTATTTTCAGTGTCAGCTCAATAAGGTGCTGAATCAGAGTTCACTTTCACAGCCAAGTGTCTCCAGCTCATCCTACATGGATTCCAACCAAAATTCCACCTGCTACAAATTTGTATCTACCCAAGGTCAGGTGTACAAATTCAAACATTCATGAAGCACCATTCTACATTCAATGCTATTCATCAACATATACTGAGTGGCCATTTTATTAGGTATCCCCGTTCCTAATAAAGAATTAGATACTTGTATTAATGAACAAGTGTATATCTGTATCTAATAAAATGGCCACTGACTACATGTCTGTAATGCACAGATGCTGCCTAACTTGTTGTGCATTTCCAGCACTTTGTTGAGACAAATGCTGGAATGTGGAGCATTACACAATTAAGGCAGGATCTTGGCCCAAAACATCATTTCGCCCACTAATGCAGCTCCACCAGCAGAGATCCTTCATCAGATTGTGTATTGCTCCAGTATTTTCTACTTCTGTATAACACAATACCTCTACGCTTTCTCAACTAACATACCCACCCCAAACCTGCTAATTCTAGACCCAAGTTTCAAATATGACAGCTTTGTTTACAAAATTGTCCACACTGCACAACTTATTCATTTGCCCCAATCGGTTACTCCGTATGTGCCTGGTAAGAATCTTGTGCAAAACTTTCCATGACCTACTGAATAAACAGCAGAGCACACTTTCGAACGGACTCATTCAGCTTTGCTGTCACAAGGATTGTTATAGAAAATCTTTCCTACCAAATGCAACAAGCATATACAACAGTTCATCCCTGTGCGACAGGAGAACACACATCATAGTACAATAGTCTGTTTTATTATTTTCTACATTATTGCACATTGGTACATTATTGTGTATACTATTATTCTGTATTTTCTTATTAGTTAATAAACACACTGCTAAGTGAGTTTTGAAATGTTGCTGCTGCAACAAAATAATTTCCCACTTGGGATCAATAAAGTACTTATTATTATTAAACTCATCTCGTATTTAATGCAATTCATCACATCAGCATTGCATTGTGCTTGATAAATTAGCTAACAACATGAAGGGTCCCCTTACATGCGTTCAAGGACCCAAACAGTCCTTCCAGGTGAGGCAACACTTCACCTGCTAATCTGTCGGGGTCATCTATTGTATCTGGTGCTCCCAATGGGTCTCATCAATCAGAGGCTGCAATGCAAATTGGGAACTGCTTTGTCAAGCATCGCTGCTCCATATACCAAGGGCAGAATTTCCCAGAAGCCAACCACTTTAATTCCAATCCCGAATCCCATATATCAGTGCATGACATCCTCTTTTGCCACAATGTGGCCACTCTCAGGGTAGAAGAACAACATCTTGTCTAGGTAGCCTCCAAACTGATGGCATGAGCATCAATTTTTCCTTCTGGTATTTTCCCCCCTCCCGCTTAACCTCTTCTATTCCCCACTCTGGCTTCTTATCTCTTCTTCCCCCCCCCCCCCGTGCCCACCCCCTTCCCTTTTTCCCATGGTCCACTCTCTTCTCCTTCTCCAGCTCCAGCTCCATCTTTCCCACCTACCAGGTTTCACCTATTCCCTTCCCCTTCCGCCGCATTTTTATTCTGGCTTCTTTCCAGTCATGATGAAGGGTCTCAGTCCAGAGTATTGACTGTTTATTCATCTCCACAAATGCTGCACGAGGACCTAAAGCTGTGTTCTAGTGCAGTACTGCCCTGTGGAGGTGTCCACAATTAGATCACACACCAGGGCCTTGTCTGCTACTCTATGGAATAACTTGAAGAGCAGGGGACTTCTCCCTGGTATATGATGAACAATAATTATCCCTTTAGAATATCAAAATACCAGACCACCAAGGACTCCCTTATCTGTATTTGAGAGAGAGAACTCTGCGCATATTGGCTGCCATATAGCCTATATTCAGAAATGACTGCAATTCAAATATTGTTCATTGGTTGTAAAGTATTTGGAGACTTTCAGAGGATACAGCACAAACTTTGCTAATTCCTTCATTCCCTGATTCTTGCTACTCATCTCTACTAGCTGTGTCTTCAGTGGCTTACATCTTTTACCAAATCCATTCGCCTCCTTTAAACGTTCCACAAAACCTATCCTCCCTGGCTTTGTTCCTCTGCATCTGGGCTAGCGTAAATGGAAACTTTCAAAAGTGAAAAAAATCTGCAAGACCAGGGGAATGATTGGGAGACATAGAAGTAAATGAATGCTCCTTTCAAAGGCAGAACCATGGAGCACTAAATGACCCCTTTCTAGGTTTTACAACTCACGTCAATGGGTGTACAAGTTCTTGCAGAAGCACTCGCCATCTAGCTGGTTATTTCTTTAGTTATTTAGAGACATAGCATGTAATAGGCCCTTCGAGCTGCGTGCCCAGCAACCCCCGATTTAATCCTAGCATAATCATGGGACAATTTACAGCGACCAATTACCTACTAACCGACACATCTTTGTACAGAGAAAGGAAACAGGAGTACCCAGACAAAACCTACACATTCCATAGGGAGGATGGACAAACTTTTTTAAGAGGATGTTGGGATTGAACTTCGATGCCCTGAGCTGTATAGCTTTTCACTAACTGCTATGCTACTATGGAACCCCATTTCTAATCTTCAGCTGCTGCTTTACACTGCATGTATTCTTAATGACTTATAAGTCCCAATCAGATTACAAGCAAAAGTAAGCAACTTAGAACACCCCAAGTTCCATTGTACAAAAGGTTTAAAACTGAATGCAATTTGAAAAGTTTTCTGTCCACTTCCATCAATTGCTTCAGCCATCAAGGTGGCTAATCTCACCTTCCAACTTTTGATCAGTAGCCTTGTGATATGCAGCACATTACCACAAGGGGAGGGGAGGAGAGGAAGGCAGCGTGACGCAGTGCGCGCGGCCGCTCTGAAATTATATCATTTTTGTTAAATAGGTACCATGCACAATCCTGATTTGATGGAGACAGACGTGAGAAGCACGGAGGAACATCTGGAGAAACTTCTGAAATGCCTGCTTCGCTGCCGCTGTTACTGTGAGGGGAAGGCCCCAAATCCTCAGCTTTGCCTATTGCCTGTTGCCGGGGCCGGGGTCCA
Source organism: Mobula hypostoma (assembly GCF_963921235.1). Classification (NCBI taxonomy): domain Eukaryota; kingdom Metazoa; phylum Chordata; class Chondrichthyes; order Myliobatiformes; family Myliobatidae; genus Mobula; species Mobula hypostoma. The sequence goes on along the minus strand of NC_086101.1, from coordinate 136,661,584 downwards.
AGTGCTTGGCAGAGATGGTGCTCAGTGTCGGAGAGCTGGTCAGAGGCTTGAAGTTTTCGGACGGACTCAAGAGTCGGCTGTGGTCGGGTGCTTCCAGGGTGCTGCATCGGCAAGTTTGCAGCGCTGGAAGCTCATGGCAGGAAGAGAGGTTCTCTTCCTTCTACCGTCTGCGTGAGATGATAGGACTTTTGAGAGACTTTTGAGACTTTTTGTTTTTAAACGGTGCCCATGGCCTGTTCTTTATCAAATTATGGTATTGCTTTGCACTGTTGTAACTATACGTTATAATTATGTGGTTTTTGTCAGTTTTTTGTGTCTTGGTTTGTCTTGTGTTTCTGCAATATCATTCTGGAGGAACATTGTATAATTTCTTAATGCATGCATTACTAAATGACAATAAAAGAGGACTGCCTGTCCTCATAATCTAATCTAATTTAATTTTACTTTGTCGATGCGACAACTATTTTGTGTATACTATCCTTTCATGTAAAAGCTCCACTACCATTCACCAGATGCAAGAAAAATAGTTCTGAGCTCCCTCTCGCTCTGCTGCCTATTACCTTAAAATCATTGATTAGGCTCATTAAATGTTTTATACATACCCAGTAACGTTTCAACACTATCAATTTAATTACTGGACACTTTCCCCATATAGACAAGAGTTGTAAATAAGTGTTGCTTCAACATGAAGCATTTAATTGAACATGCTTATACAAACTAACATAGAAACAGAGATAATTGTCAAAATGCTGTGTGTGTTCTTGCCTTGTCATTCTGCACTCTACGTATTAATTCATTAGCTTCTCGCAGTAATAAACACCACCACTGTTGTAGGAATTCTCACCAGCCTGTTCAACGAAATTGACTTACAGCAGTGTGATAAGGTAGTCTGAACAAAATTCCACAAAAGAAACAGGCCCAGAAAAGATTACTAAGGCTAGAAGGAAAAGTTATGATGCTTCAAGTCAGAAAAGCTGAACAACCAATGTGGGGGAAGTGAAGAAGAAGAAAGCCCTTAACTCCGAGTGGAGTCATCAGGATGCCATCGTGACAGCATTTTTTAAGCAGGCATTTTTATTTTTACGAGGCCAAGTTGCTAGCTTGATGCTCAACCCAGCACGGATGGAAAGCATGCAAGGAAGCCGGCTGGACTCGAACTCAGGAGCCTTTGCTCTGAAGTCCAGCGCTGTTGCCGCTATGCTACCAGCCGGCTAATGTGGGGAAGTGTGGAATGTTTAATTCTATCCACTGCTTATCAACAGAAGCAGTCTCCTTGCTGACATGCAACAGGATCCAGACAACATTCAGGCATAGGCTGATAAGTGGTAAGTATAGGCTGATAAGTGGTAAGTAAGACTAAGCCACAGAAGTTCGGAATATGACAATCTCCAACAGGGAAGATCTGAGCCCAACCCTCGACGTCACCACTGACTGTATCCCCACTATCAACATCCTAGGATCACCACTGATCAAACCTTCTGAATCAGCCAGTGCACATTCATACAGTTGTTTTTGTATATTTTAGGGAGCTGGGCACCATTGCTAGGGCCAGTGTTTATTACCCAACCCAATCTCCTCGAAAATACTGATGAGCTACATGAAATGATGGGGAAAGTGCTCCCACAATGCTTCCGGGGACCGTTCCTGGTTTAGACTCAACAATGCTGAAGGACTAATATGCATGAAGTCAGGCTAGTGTGTAACTTGGAAGGGGAACCTGCAAGTGGTGACACACCCATGCATCTTTAGCCCATGTTGTTTGTGGTAAATATTGAGGGCTTGGGTGGTGTCAGAATAACCTGGGCAAGTAACTATAGTGTACAGGATCCCCCCGCCATCCGAAGGTAGAGCGTTCCTATGAAACGGTTCGTAAGCCGGAATGTCGTAAAGCGAAGAAGTAATTACCATTAATTTATATGGGAAAATTTGTGAGCGTTCGCAGACCCAAAAATAACCTACCAAATCATGCCAAATAACACATAAAACCTAAAATAACAGTAACATATAGTAAAAGCAGGAATGATATGATGAATACACAGCCTATATAAAGTAGAAATACTTTTTCACAATCATTGCCGCACTGTTTTCTGTAGCGAAAATCTCATGCAAGCGTCTCAGCAGAAACATTCTCTCCAGTAACCTTTAAGCTATGAAGCTGCCAAATCATACCAAATAACACGTAAAAATACACAGCCGATATAAAGTAGAAATAACGTATGTACAGTGTAGTATCACTTACGGGAATCGGGAAGACATCGAGCACACTGATGATGGTGTGTTAGGCTGAGTTGTCGGAAGTTGGGGTGGTGCAGTGGCCCCCTCCCTCCAGGCAGCGGATCGGTATCTGTCAGCGGCCCGGGGGTTGGGGTGGTGGGACACTGAGGTGTCGTCTGTTTCCATCAGGGCAGGCAGGTCATCTTCTCCAGTGACTGCCTGCCTCGATGTCGAAGGTCAAGGTTCGTCGTCTGATGTGGAAGGTTTGCTTGACTGCTTAGCCTCACGCATTTTTCTATTATACAGTTCTTTGTAAGCACTCAAACCAGCCTGCAAATATGCCCTAAACTGACATACCCTTTCAAAATTAAAGTCGTACTTTATTATTGCAGCGAAAATCTCATGCAGTTGCTTCACGTTCAGTTCCTGGACGACTTCACTTTCGGTCCGTTCGCTACTGCATTCGGTTTCGATTGTTATCTTTTCCTCTTCCAATTGCATCAGCTCTTCATCTATCAGCTCTTGGTCATGGGATGCCAAAACCTCTTCAACATCATCTTTGTCAACTTCCACAAGCCAAACTCACTTTGTTCTTACTTCGTTCACCATGATCGAAACGCTTCATTATGTCTAGTTTTACGCTAAATGTAACACCCTTACGAGCTCTTTCAGGCTTTTCCATACCTTAGAACTCATCTTGCTAACGGCTGCTCACAAGCTCGTGTTTAAGCAATGCCAGCTAGAATGCAGTTCCCAATCCAGGGGAGAGCAGCTGTTCGGGGCACGCGCTGCCTTTTTTCGTAACAGTGAAAGCACCTTCTGTTAGCGAAAACAGGTAACTAATGTAGGTCTTTCGTAACAGTGAGGTTTCGTAAAGCAAACGTTCGAAAAGCAGGGGACACCTGTACTTTGTAAATGGTGTACATTGATTCCACTGTAGACCAGTAGGAGAGGATGAATGTTCAGATTAAGGGGGCGCCAATCAAACAGGTTGTTTTGCTTTGGATGGTCTTGAGTTTCTCAACAACTTTTGGCGCTGTTCACACTAAAACAAGTGGAGTGTTCCATTATGTGTCCATCTTGTGCTTTGTAGATGGTGGAAAGACATGGGGGTTTCAGGAGATGAGTTGCTTGCTGCACATATCTAATGACTAACTTGTTCTTGTAGCCATGGTATTTAATGCTGGTCCAGCTGAACTTCTGATCAATGGAGATCCTAGGATTTTGATAGTGGGGATCCGGTCGGTGGCGATCCTAGGGAATCTGTCAGTGGCGATCCTAGTGAATCAGTCAGTGGCGATCCTAGGGAATCAGTCAGTGGCGATCCTAGGGAATCAGTCAGTGGCGATCCTAGGGAATCTGTCAGTGGCGATCTTAGGATGTTGAAACTCCACTCCAGAAAGTAAAGCACAATATCCATCTTAAATCAGGCCTTAATTCATGTAATTAGTGGAACTTCAGAAAGAGATTGAAGAGGCTCATAGACGAAAAATGCAACTAGATACAAGCATGGATAACTGGAGTAGTCACAGATACCAATATACAAGTAGCATGCCTCAGCTGTCATAGACATGTATTATAATATGCTTCCCCATACTGGTCGTTTATTATTATTTTGCCTACCACCCTTCTACAATATTCTCCAGTTGCTATTTAAGCCACGATTTAATGCTATTTCCTTTCTGTAGCAGGAAAATACAAAAAAGTATTATTTGCAATGCCATGAATGGCACCAAAGTGTCCAGATGTTAATCTCCAAAATTTCCTTTCTGAAAGCCACCCTCCCCCTTACAGTTATCCTGATACACCTGCTTTAATGCTGTAGTGTTAAATGCTATTTAAAGAGCTTTGGGATGTTGTACTATGTCGAAGTCATGGTTATTTCTTGCTTTGCACTCACCTTATAGACCAAGAGCCAGCGCTCTACACGTTCTTTTCTTTGAAGGTGTGTGGATATTCACTCAGGTGAACAGCATCCAATGGCAACAAACACAACACGGCTGCCTCCCTTTTCACGTGGACCTGTAAGGATCAGATAATTACTTAACTTAAAAGCCCCCTCCCACCCAAACGCACAACCCACCAATTCCGGAAGGTAAATACACAAGTTGAGTAACATCACCTAAACATCCTGTGATTGTGGGATCTTGACAGAAGACATTAGCTGCCGAGTAGAGTCCCTTATCAACTATAAAGTCAATGTGAAATGATATGCACATGAGATAGAGAGCAACTAGAATAACATCCCCAGTTTCTGAAACAAGGCACCTGGCCTTCACCAGAATGTTATCTCTGCGTAGTAGCACCCAGTCAGAAGACTGTGCCCAAGACCCACTTCATTGCTAAATAATCTCACTTTTTAATGCCCTCTCAGGTGAGACTAATTGTTCCTCTTCCACTACTTCTCCCCAGCATCCTGAACAATATTTATCTTCACTCCAGGATGCAAAGGAAAAAATAATCATCTGTTTTCACATTACCATTCAAAGGAGAAGTGGCTACATCCTTTACTGGAACACGTGCACTACAGTTTTAAAGATAATTACATTGCATTTTGCAAAGGATACATGTGACAATTCTTTACTTCCCTTCCAATTCAATACACAGATCTAGCATAGTTACCCCAGATGATGCAAGATGGAAGTCAGGGTTTGGTTGGACAAGTGCCTGAACCCTATGCATCGTGTAACTTCATGCTGCATCAGGATGCTGCCTGACAATGAAGACGTTCAAAAACTTAGGCCATGTGTATGCACCAATGATATTATCCACAAGGTGTTCAGGGTTCCATAAATCTCAACTTGACACATTACTGCTCGCTTCACAGAGTATCATGCAAAAATGCCTCTAAATTTATTGCATTCATGAGATCCCAGGTTCCAGTTTGCAATACAAATGAGAATTAGCATGTAAAAATTCAGTACTTCGTGCTGAAATTTCATACTCTTCACCCACTGCTCCCTGACCACTACTGGTCCACAGCTCAGCCACAACTTAACTTGTCCTCAATCCTCATTTCTAATTTCTTCCAATTCTCCAACACTGTTAAAGCTAATTTGGCAGGGGGTTGGGAACGAGAATGAAGGGACTCAGGATAGGTCGATGGAAAGAAAGCAAAGATAGCATGCAGTTGGGCTGCCAGGATGGACAGGCAGATGATAGGACAAAATTGCAGACAGCAGGGTGAGTATTCTGCATCCCTAATGCACCAATTGAAAAGGGTAGCAAATATAGCACTCAAAGTGTTATATCTCAATTTTAATTTTTTAGATTAAAGTCTGTCACAAGCCTTGTGGCCCATCAGGCCAGTGCTTATGCCGGTTTCCGTGGCATGAAGCGACTGATAGTATGAGACCACCCCCCCACCCCCGCCCCCAGATAGGACACCAGTCTATCGCGAGATTAACTCCGAGCAGTTGCCGGTACCCATTCTCAGCTGGGTAGACTGGAGCATTGTGTGGTTAAGTACCTTGCTCAAGGACACACATGCTGCCTCGGCCGAGCCTCGAACCCACGACCTTCAGATCGCTAGTCCAATGCCCTAACCACTTGGCCACATGCATGAGCATATAAAAAAATAAGGTGATGATCTTGTTGCACTATTACAGATTGTCAGGTATGATGTTGTGGCCATCACTGAATTGTGGCTGAAGGATGGCTGTAGTTGGGAGTTGAATGTCCAAAGTTACACATTGTATCACAGAGATGAGAAGGTAGGCAGAGGGGCTGGCATAGCTCTGCTGGTAAAGAATGGCATCAAATCAGTAGAATGAGCATCTCTTCAGTATGATTCAAGACCCTACATCTCAAGGCACTAGTGGGATTGCAACTACTGGTGTATAGTAGAAAAATCAAAATTGCACACAAGCTTTGACTAACTGCTGTATTTTGACTGTGGATAGATACAAGCCAAGTTCGCCATTACAGAGCCTGCCGTGTAATTATATAGCTTGGATTCATGATCATTTCTAAGGACAGGATTCAAAGGAGCTGATCATTTTCCTGACTGGCCCCCAAATGCTGCTGGGCCATGCAGGTTTATGATATTCTTATGACAAAAGGTGGCTTTATGTACAATGGTAAGCAACACAGAATTGACACCCACAGAATTCATGTGTATATTTAGTCGTATCTCATTGAATGTAACAGAGTACCTCTCCAAACAGTTTTGAAACCATCAGCTCTGGCACTTGGAGCCGTCTACAAGTAGGTCCATAATTACCCCATAGTGTAGCCCTTCTTTGAAGGCCCCACCCATCATAAACCAGTTACCACCCACACCCACATCTCTCTTACAGATCTTCACTCTACCCCTGCCACTCACCATTCAAATGGCAAGACCATAAAGGCACCTTGGCAAAAATTTCAAGACAGATGTATTGAATAATCAGAAGCCAGTGTACTAGTAAACAGAGCGATAGTGCGTAGGCAGGACTTGGTGGTAGTTAAGCTGAAGGTGATGGATGATATCTCAAGGGAGAACAACCAGAAGAGGATTAGAAAAGTCAAAACTGGAGGTAACAAAGACATTGACAAATGCTTCAACTGTGGATGAGCTAGATGGATCTGTAGAGTCAGATGAATTTGTCAATCCTGTCTAAGTTGTCTTTGTTTTCCTCATAGGCTTTTCCCTCACTCAGCATTTCTTCCAGCCTCTGTTCTGCACTGGCCCGACTCTACATTGGCACAGCACATTTCTTATTGCTTCCCTGACTCTGCTGTCCAGCCCTGAACCTGGGGACTGATATTTTCAGGGTACCATGTAAAGCCAAGGTATTGCAGCATGTCGAATTTCAAAACTGAGTCACTAATCTCATTTTGGCATCAGCAGTGCAGGTGATACTGTGAGGGGCAATTTTCATGGGTGAGAAAACCTCAAAAGAGACTTCAGTTTTGGTAAGGCACTTCGGGTTTTTGCAATTGCAACCAGCAAAACATTAATACTGGCCTTTTTTTCTCTTTTGGAGGGGGCTGATACAGAGATACCAATACCCCTATATGTCATATATCTTTGCCCTTCTCTCCTGTACTAAGCTTGCTTGCCATCCCAATGCTACTATTTAGTAGTGCAGCATCATGAATTGAAAGCTATTTCTCTCTTTGGACCTCACCAAAACACATCAGCTGCTCATTGTCACACTGATTTTGGGGAAGACGGCCGTGTTGAGAAGGCTAGTGTCTTCTTCAGGAGCATTTTGCATGCCTTGTGTTATGAAAGTCACTATTATAAATGTTACTGCACAATTTTCTCTCTCCATCAGAAAATATTACTTCCAACTAAAATACTTTGGTTAGACCACAATTAGTTCTATTTTGCTACTTGGGGAAAAATATCAGAGATAAGTTTTGTCAGTAGTCACTTTCAGAACTTGCTGCACTGTGATACTTGTTTGGGTATTGCAGGTTTCCTGCCCTGTTGATTATTATTTGGACTCAGTATTCATGTTTACTCCATAATGCACAGAAATTCATCAAGCAGCTGGCTCTGACAGCTACCAGATCAACGGAAAGGCCAGGCACATGAACATCTTCTCTGTCAATGCACCACTGTGTTCCCTTCCATTCAGAAGTGTGACAGGAAAGGAACAATGGCAGCACAAACTGCCAATGCCCAAAATCTCAAGCCAACCCAGAGTCAGGCAAATTTCCTGTACGCTCTCTACTTCCCCCATTCAGGAATGGGGGTACGCTATAAGCGACAATTGGAAACATCAAAACTAATACCGATCAATTATTTTGCAAATATTAAAGGTTGAGAACTCAGGACCATTAGATGGAGAAAAGCCAATAATAGCCCAGCAGACACAAAGAACTGAATGGCTTTCTATAGAATTCCCATCTGGATGGGCAGTGTACATGTGTAAACCTAGAGCACAAGAATCTGAGCTCATCAACTGGACAGGGCATCACAGACAATCCCAATAACTTTAGTCAATGGCCACCTGAACCGCTTTCCAGCACAAACCACTCAAAAGCCAAACAGATCTGCATAAAATAGAGCACGATTACTCACACAGAAACTTGGGCAAGCTGAAAGGAAATGAGCCGGCCCAGCTGAAATTTATTGAGAATAGTGAAGGCCACTGATGGAGGCTTTGTGAGTCTGCCATCCACTGCTTAATAACATGACAACCATTTCTTTAGCATCTTTCACAATTCTACGATATCCTAAAGTTCTTTACATCTCATGCACTGCTGTTGATAGTCAGTTGCAATTAATGAAAATGGCTAATTAGGTTAATTCTGGATAATGCAGCTGAGATTTAAGTATGGGTCAGAGCAACAGGGAGATGGCTTTTGTTCTTCATTGAAACATTGCTACTCCAACTGCAAAGACATTTAGTTATCCACATTCAGTGCCAGGGAAATCCTTGGTCAGACTCTCCCCCTGTTTAAAAACCCACTGAAAAGTATTACACAGTACAGGAAAAGTAGGCCATACAGTTTACTTCATCTTTCAGTGAAGTAATCCCCTATTTTTTACTCTTGCGCCACACAAGTTCCCCATTATCTACAGTTTATTAGAACATAGAAAACAACAGGCCCCTCAGCCCATGATATAGTGCTGACCTTTTAACCTACTCTTAACCTTCCCTCCTACATAGCCTAGCATTTTTTCTAAATCCATTCCCTTGTTCTTCATTGAAACATTACCAGGGATCCTTTCTGCTCCAAACCCCAAGACCTTCTGCTATTCACATACAGAACTTAATAGAGAAGCAACAGATTATTCAGCCCCAGCAACTATTTTATTTCACTATTTAACACAATAACTCAGTAATATTTCCCCTGTACTAACCCTATTCCCTTAATATTGAAAATTCCATTGATCCCTTGAACATACTCAGTGTCTCGGCCTACACAACTAGAGTGGGGACCCCTGAAGATTCACTATCCTGTAGGTAAACATTTGCCCATCACCCATGTCTTGAATGGCTGACCATAATTTTGACACCAAGTGTCCAGCAGCTTTGAGAAACATCAACTCTGCATCTACAGCAGGAAGTGCTATGAATAACTGCATATAGGACTTCTCATTGCTACAGCAGCTTAAACACTGTAAAATGTCCAAGTGAAGAGCACTACCAGTGAAATCTTTCTCAATACAGATCTACAGAAGGAAATAACAAGCCAGGTTGGTTTTAAAAAGTTTCTTTAAAAAGAAGTTTTGAGGGAGAAACTTTAGTCTCAGGCAAGCTAGCTGAGAGACCAAAGCCAACAATTTGTTTTCCCAATCATCAGCTTTCCCACAGACCGCTAATTACTCTTAAATAATGTAACTGTTCAGATTACTAAAGTGATGCGAGAACAAAATGATTCACTGCTACAAGGATAACATCCAAAGTTAAATTATTTAATTAGCTGACTAATAGTGAAGACTCACAATACATCAGGATTCCCGTCATACACATTGTAAAAGATCAACCACTAAAAACACCAAAATCATACATAGTTCACTAATAATTTATTTTTAAATCATCTCTCTCTACTTGCAGGAAAAACAAAGTAGTGCGACCCTGAATTTAGGAGCAACACATACGAAGTATGGGTGGAACCTAGGTCGGGCAGCACCTATGGAAACAAACGAACAGTCGACATTTCGGGCTGAGACCCTTCTTCAGGACTGGAACTATGAGCTTGCATTGATATAGTATCTTTCACAACATTTCTAAATCTTTTTTAAAAAATGTTGCATTATCCACAGTCTTAAACAAGAAACCAAACTGCACAAATAACATCAAAGTGATCAGATAACCTGTACTTGTGATTTTATTGAGGGACTGGACACTCTAGCTTGATTTTAAAAGGAATGTCGAGGGATGCCATGCATCCATTTGATGGGACATGAATTCAGCATCAGTCCTGCAGTGAGCCTCAATTCTGAGCTCATGGTTCTGGAGTGAAACTTGAGTTCATAACTTTCTTAGTGCAATGCACCAAAACTCAAATGAAGCTGTAATGTTGCAGGACAAGTCTTAGGAAACATTAAATTTCAACCAAAAGGTTACAGTGGAATAGAACAAATGTGGAATCAAAGCCATCGTTGATGACCCAAGGTGTGCAATGTCCTTTGAGAGTCATAGCAAGCAATGCAACCTAAGGATATTCATGTTGCACTCAAAACGAGCTGCTGAATTGGGTACATTTACATGGAGCATAGCCACAAGAATGAGGCATCCAAAGGACCCCACTATCCAGGCCATGCTCTCTTCTCACCACTACGATCGGGCAGGAAGTACAGAAGCCTCAAGTCCCACACCACCAGGTTTCGGAACAGTTACTTGCCATCATGCTCCTGAATTGGCATAAAGAACTTCAATCACCACTACTCCGAACTGATTCTATGACCCATAGACTCCCTTTCAAGGACTCTTTACAACTCATACTCTCAATTATTTGTACGGTTTGTCTTAATATTGGTTCTCAGTCTTTGTCTGTTTATGTAGTTTTTCCACAAGTTTTATTGCATTTCTTTTTCCTTTAAATACTTGCAAGAAAATTAATCCCAATGTAGTTTATGGTAACACACGTATATGCAGTTTGATACTAAATTTAATTTGAACTTTGAATCATAAACCCAAGTATAACATCCCATCAAAAGATGCATTAACTAATTGGTCAGTGTGAGGTGACTGCACCTCCTCTGGTGGCACAGTATCAGCTCTTTGACCTCATCCTTCCCTCTCAACCAATGACCCAGTCCGTAGAACAGATATTTATTTGAACTTCTTCCAGTCTAGTTGGTTACAATGTGTTCATCACATGGTCAACTCTATATTTAAAGCAAATGCAGATTGAGTGACCACTTTGCAAAATGCCTCCATTTAGCTTGCAAGGGGAGCCCAGGTTTAGAGCTGCCTGCCACTTTAATTCACTATTCTACTGTGGCTTCCTGCACTGTTCCAAAGCCCAACCCAAACTTGAGGAAGAGCACCTTGCTCTCTTAGCACTTAGGCTCATTAAAGTCATTGAGGTTTGACATTAAATTGCACCCGATCTGGCAAGAGCTGCTGTAAGACTATCCACCTATAATATCAACTCCAGTTTTCCTCCTCCACCCACACTGCCTGAGATGCTGGGCAAGTTAATTAACAGTTGTAGTCTGCATTTAACCTGCTCCTTTGTTGTTCTTCTCCCTACAGATGGGGCTGTCACAGTGTCACAAAGTGCTACTGCTTCATAGCTCCATTGATTTGAACCTGACCTTGGGTACAGTCTGCACAATTATGAGCTTGCCCCCTCAGTAAACAGGAGCTAGCAGAACAACCAGGATGTAATTGATTGCTGTGAGAGAGAAAGTAAAATTACAGGGGAACAAGTGGAGGGGGGAGGGTGATAGAAACTGATGGGATTGCTCTGACAGCTGACATAGAACTTAGAACAGTACACCACAGGCCCTTCAGCCCATGGTGTCGTGCCTACCTTAACCTACTCCAAGATCAAACTCCTCCCTCCCATATAACCCTCCAGTTCTCTTTCATGCATGTGCTCAAGATGCTCTTAAATGTCCCCAATGTATCTACCTCTACCACCATCTCCGACACTGAATTCCACACACTCACGATTCTGTTTAACAAGCCTTCCTTTGACACCCCCTCCCCAGTCATCTTAAAATGATGCCCCTCATGTTAGCCATTCCACCCTGGGGAAAAAAAATCTCTGGCTGCACACTCCATCTATGCCTCTCATCATGTAATATACCTCCATCTAATCACCTCTCACTCTCCTTCACTCCAAAGAAACGCTAGCTTGCTCATCCTTTCCTCTTAAGATATGCTCTCTAATCCAGGAAGCATCTGGGGAAATCTCCTCTGCTCCCTAAAGCTTCCACATTTTTCCTACAATGAGGCAACCAGAAAACTACACAGTACCCCAAGTGTGTGGTCAAACCAGTGTTTTATAGAGATGCAACATTATCTCTTGGCTCTTGGGATTAATCCCAGCTGAAGAACGCCAACACAGCATATCAACTTGGCAAAGACTTTGAAGAATCTACAAATGTGACCCCACACTTCTGTTCCTCCACACTGCTAAGAATCCTGCATTAAGCCTATATACTGCCTTCTTGTTTGACTTTCCAAGGTGTATCACACTTCTCCAGATTGAACTCTCAGTCCAGCTTTGCATCCTATCAATACCCTGCTGTTACTTATGATAGACGTCTACACTGTCCACAACACCACCAACTGTTGTCATCTGCAAATTTGATAACCACCTTTACACTTCATCACCCAAGTCAATTATAAAAATCACAAGGAACAGGGTCTCAGAACAGATCTCTGCAAAACACCAATATTCACTGACCTCCAGGCAGAGTACTTGCCATCTACTACCACCCTCTCCCTTCTGTGGGCAAGCCAGTTATGAATCCACACTTCTCCCTCTTCCTTTCAGGTCCTGATGAAGGAACTCAGCCCGAAACATTGACTGTTTACTTCTTTTTACAGATGCTGCCTGAGCTGCTGAGTTTTGCCAGGATTTTGTATGTGTTACTTTGACTGGGTGAGCCTACCATTAGGAACTTTGTCAAACACTTTAAAAAAAAAATCCATATACACCACATCCACTGCTCTAACTTCATCAATTTGTTTTGTCACTTCCTCAAAGGATTCAATCAGACTTGAGGCACAACCTGTTTCTCACAAAGGTAGGCTGACTATCTCTAATCTGACTATTCTTCTCCAAATACTCATAAACCCTGTCTCAAAGGACCTTGTCCAATAGTTTACATACCATTGACACAAGATTTACTTGTCCACAATTCCCAGGGTTATCCCTATTACTTATTCTTGAACAAAGGTATAACATTTGCCACCCTCCAATCTTTCTATACTGCTCCTGTGGCCAGTGAGGACAGAAGGATCATTGCACAATGTGCAGCATCTCTTCTCTCACTTCCCACAGTAATCTGGGGTATAACCCAAGTAGCAACAGGGACTTAAATCTAATGGGTTCCAGCACATCCTCTTTCTTAATGTTGAAGTGTTCCTGCATATAAAACTGTTTTACACTGTCCTCACATTCAACGAGGTTCCTCTCACTAGTGAATACAATAATATTCATCAAGGACCTCTCTTATCTCCTCTGAATCCATGGACATGTCCTCTTCTATCCCTAATCGGTCCTACCCTCACTCTAGCCATCCTCCAGTTCATCTCAGTCATGCAGAACACTGTGGTTTTCCTTAATTTTACTTAATGTCTTCTTGTGTGCTTTTCTAACTCCAAGTCCACTCTTAAAATCCTTCCTGGCTATCTTGTAACTCTCTTGAGCCCTGTCTGATTCTTGCTTCCTAAACCTTAAGAATGCTTCTTTCTTCCTCTCAACTAGATATTCCACTCTTGTCGACCATGATTCATTCACCCTCCCATCCTTTTCTGATTTCACTGGATCAAACCTATCCAGAACCCTATACAGGAGCTCCCTAAACAACTTCCACATTTCAATTGTGTTCCCAATTTATGCTCCCAAGTTCTTGCCTAATGGCATAATTCGACTTTCCCCAATTAAATACTTTCCTATACTGTCTGCTCCTAAACCTGTTTGAGGCTAATTGCAAAGGTCATGGAGTTGTGGTCACCATCTCCAGAATGTTCACCCACTGAGAGATCTGTCACCTGACCCAGGTATATGGCTAATTACCAGATCCAGTGTGGCCTTTCCTCAGTCAGCCTGTGTACAGTATCAGAAATCTTTCTCGGACACACCTAAAAAAATCCACTATATTTAAACCTCTTACACTGAGTCACCCATGACAACAACCCTGTTACTTCTACACTTTTCCAAAATCTGCCTCCTGTTTTGCTCCTCAGTGTCTGTTGCTTGGGAGGGGGGCCTATAGAATACTCCCGAAAGAATTATTGCTCCCTTCCTTTTTCTGACTTCCCCCAAACTGACTCTGTAGACAATCCCTCCATGACATCCTCCCTTTCTGCAGCTGTGAGACTATCCCTGATTAGCAATGCCTCTCCACCCACTATTTTTTCCATCCACCCTGTCCCTTTTAAAACATCTATATCTCAGAACATTCCTGTCCTCATGACAACCAGTGTGGCATATTTTCAAACTCTTAAGAGCCTTCACCACGAAGACAGAAACATGAAAATTAAAAAGCTTGTTCCAAGATTCAGTATTTTCTGTTCTTTATTCCAATCCAAAGGGTTGCTATCATTACAAATAATATTGGGCAACAAAGATTTTTCTTTCTGAATACTTTTGTATCTCATGGATTTTGGGCTGCTGATCATGAAAAGCACAATGAAATTTCCCTATCGCCCCATTTTTTTAAAAAAATCACCAATATTTATTATTTCAATTCATAATTCAAACTAGAATATCTGATGCCAAGATTAAGGAAGGCATTTTTGTTGGTCCACAAATTAAACAGGTCAATGACAGACAATTCGAAGAACTTCAAGTGGGACCAGAGAAAATCACATGGAAGGCATTCAAGGATGATGTTGAACATTTTCTTGGCAACTACAGAGCACCAGACTACATGCAGCTGGTTTACAACATGCTTCAAGTATTCAAGACCATGAAGTGCAACATGTCACTAAGGATTCATTTTCTGCATTCCCACTTAGATTTCTTCCTTGCAAATCTTGGGGCTGTAGTGAAAGGTTTTGTGGTGAAAGGTTTCACCAGGACGTTGCAGCCATGGAGAAACTGTATCAGGGCAACCGGAATCCCATCAATGCTGGCTGATTATTGTTGGACACTTAAGCAAGAGGCCTCAGGCACCGAGTATAAATTGAAATCATCAAAACATTTTTAGCTTAGTTGAACTATTGCAAAGCATCAGCACCGTTATGCAATTAAACTCAATAAAAGTTCATTTCCTGTTTCTCCAAATTCCTAAGTGATACAAGTAGTCTGAAATTATATTTGTGTTGAGCTTCACACCAGTCTATCATAAACAAAAAATTGCTGAGGAAGCAACGCTTTCAAAAAAAATTTGTTGTCCAGTGTAATCTCTCTATGTGTGATACTCATTTAAGGCAGAATGGAAAGAGGGTAAAAGACCAGAAAGGCAAGTTTGTCCCCAGTGGTTTAGTGAGGCCATGGGTGGCTTTCTAAACAGCATCTTCCAATACAGACAGACCTCCCCAAAGCTTGCTTGGAGGATATGAAAGAGGGAGGTGGGAGGATGTGAAGTGGAGGAAAAATCTGTAGCTCGTGTACTGTCAACAGTGCAGACTACCAGGAATGTGGCTGAAGAATTCCAAGCACTAAAAACATTTGGTCAATAAACCAAACAGCAAGATCAGTTTTCCCTAATGGATACAAGTAAAACTAAATAAAACCAATGTACTGCAAAAATTAAGACAATCTAACACAGAACTGTTTTTGCTCTTACCATTCATACAGGCCAGGCCTGAAATGTGTGAAACCTGGAAGTAATTCTTACTGTTCTGTGGAATGCTGAACACAAACGCTTGCAGATTATTGACTGAATGCTGCCCCTCAGAGCACAGAATTATCTAAAACAAGCAAATGGACTGAAACCTGTGATCAGGTATCCGGCCTAGAATTGGGAATTTCATTGACAATGAAACTGCAGTACTTCCTTACAGACCTAACATGCTTCCATTTATTACAATTTGTTCAAATATTTACTTGACATAGCTGTTATGCAGATCATCCAAAAAGAAACTAACTTATTTTTCTTCCTTCTTGATTATCTCATGATAGTTTGAAAATGCCAGCTTCATCTTACCATTTAGAATACCTCAGCCCAGTACACCTGCTTCTGATCATGTTTGAAAATTTTGTTTTATTGAACAATTAACAAATTAACAGCCTGCACCATGTTAACATGGTTCTCGCATCCCTTCTGCTGTAGTAGACTCCCGGCAACAGCTTTTGTAAGGGTTTTAAACAATCCTAATGTCACACAGCCAAAATCTACAATTTAAAGGGAAGATACAAACAAGAGAAAATCTGCCGATGCTGGAAGTCAAAGCAACACACACAAAATGCTGGAGAAACTCAGCAGGCCAGGCAGCATCTATGGAAAAGAGTAAACAGTTGATGTTTTGGGACGAGACCCTTCATCAGGACTGGAGAATAAAAAGATGAGTCAAAGTAAGAAGGTGGGGGGGAGGTGGGTGGAGGAAGTTAACTCAACCAATCCAGGAAGCAAACTGTCAAAAGAAAACAAAATAGTGCTCTTATATCCCTTCTATTGTCACAAAGCTCCTACAACAAATTTAAGTGCACCTTCTCTGATATGGTCCTCAATACTGCTGGCAAACACAGTCTAAAAGGAGTCCTCTCCATCAATTAAAAGTTTACTGTGTTGCGTAACTTTTCACATGACATCACTCGAGCTATCAGTGTTAATCAAGCAGCTTATCACATTCTTGACACATTTAAAAACTTGTATGTTAGTTTCACATGTCACAGCTTTAATAAAGTAAAAATACAATATCAGTAATCTAAGAGACTAGTCTCCTGGGTGTACACAAGCTCTCACGGCCAAAGATGAATTCGTTCCTTCATCCCTTTTACAATAGATCTAGTCTTCATTAAGGAAGTGAAACCTCCTACACAGGCTGAAACCACTGCAGACATGAGAAATGAACTGCTGAAGGTCAGGCAACTTGCAGACTGAATGGAGGAGCCTTGCAAAGCAGCCAAGCAATCTGGGTTCATTTTCTCCAGCGACTTTGGAAATCACACTAAGTTTTCCAGTGTAACAAAAGAAATTCTAGTAAATCACTGCTTCACCTGGAAAGACTCCTCAGCTCCCTAGATTGTGGAAGGGATGAAGTAAAAGATTAGTTGCTGTGTAACCACAGAAGATACAATCACATCGAATTGTGGTCACAGCTGACGCACCTTTTGATGAGATGTGATATTTGGGTTAAGTGATTAGCAGAGAGAGATAAAACAGAATATTTGAGGAAAACATTCTGAAAAGTTCACAGCAACAACCTTGCACTCAATGTCAGTAAGACCGAAGAGCTGATTATGGACTTCAGAAAGCATAGGACGAGGAAACACAAACCAATCCCCAGAGGGATCAGAATGGCGAGAGTGAATCATTTCAATTTCCTGGGTATCAAGATCGCTGAGGATCTAACCTGGTCCCAGCATATCGATGCAGCTATATAACATTCGGAGTTTGAGGAGAATTGGTTGGTCACATAAAACACTTGAAAATTTCTATAGATGTACCATATAGAGCATTCTGACAGACTGGATCACTGTCTGGTATGGCGGGGGGACAGGGACCTATTGCACAGGTCTGAAAGAAGCTACAGAAAGTTGTAAAGCAGCTCCATCTTGGTACTAGCCTCTGTAGTATCTAAGAGCTCTTCAAGGAGCGGTGCCTCAGAAGGCAATGCCCATTATTAAGGACCCCACCAATCAGGACATGCCCTGTTCTCATTGTTTTTGTCAGGAAGGAGGTACAGGAGCCCAAAGGCACACATTCAGAAGTCCAGGAACAGCTTCCTCCCCTCTGCCATCTGATTCCGATTGACCCCATGGACACTACCTCACTTTTTTTAATATTACTTCTGTTTTGCATTACTTTTAATCTAACTATTTAATATACATGTATACTTACTGTAATTGATTTACTTATTTAGTTTTTTCTTTCTATATTATCATTGTGCTGCTGCTAAATTAACAAATTTCACAACACGGGCTAGTGATAGTAAACCTGATTCTGAACATGTCCATTATAACCATCCAGGGCAGGATTTTGCTGCCCAGTGTCACTGACTTGAACACAGTGTCTTTGCAGCAGAAAGATCGGGCTGCAGACCCACCCAATGACAAAACACACAAAAAAAATCTTATACGTTCCATGCCCACAACTATCCAGTAATACAAGATGTCCAACTTCACATCAAAAGGAAGGTCTAAAAGGCATTAACAATCCAGCACTTCAAAACAAAAAGGTCCTATTTGACATGTGGGCCATTCCTGGGTCTACAGCACAACATAATTACAGTTGGAAATGTTGCCTCCTTGTTCTCAGTGAGGAGTTGACACCACATTGGAGCATTCAAATGGTCTTTGCAAAGAGCCTATTGTTAACATCAAAAATAAATTAGCCAACAAAACCCTACAGTGGTAGAGTACACTTCTTTAGCCAAGCTGACTCAACGTTTTGAAATGCAGGGACACAAACAGTTCACCTGACTTCTTTAAACAACCAGTTATTTTCTTCATTCTCTTGCAGTGGAATTTGCTCCCTATTCAATAAATGCAGGACAGGTTGGGCCTGTATGCACAATTCTAACTAGTGTATCAGTTAACAGTCCTGCAGAGAAAGTTATAGGTGGCTGGATTCCAAAGTTTGCACTGCTCTGAAGGTTTGGTCAAAGATTAATGCAGCTTCAGTAGTTTGGTCCTCCATTACTGCGAGCCAGGCAAAGTATTTAAAACACTAATTTCAAGAACAAGTTTCATGATGAAAACACTTGTCTCAAAACACTTCACAACTGGTTGTGACTATTATTATGTCAGACATCCCACTTCTCCCGGAAGTTCCGAGAGTCTCCCGCAAATTGATGGTGCTACCTCTCTGAAATGAGTTTTTGCAGGGTGGGATGTCTGTAATGTAAACTTAGCAATCATTTTTATATATTTTTTAAAAAGCTCCCACTGCTTCAGCCATTATATTTATTCCTCAAATCATTATTAAACCCCATTCCATTGTATTTAATGATATTGGTTGAGAGGTAAACATGAACCAGGATACCAGGGATAATCCTTTGGTTCTTTAAATTATGGGATATTTTACTTGGACCTAAAAAATGGCAGCTCAGCCAATTCAGTACTTCCTGGAGTACAGAGTGACATTCCCATCAGGTTCTCAAGCCCTCATTATCAGTACAGAAAAGGCAAAGCAGAATCACCCTCTAATTGCTCACCTTGCCTTATTCCTTTTGTCCTGTCCATCCCTCCTGCTGCCTCTCCACAACAGTTTTAAAAAAATCCTTTTCCCACTTCTAACGGTCTGTTAATAGTTTCTCCCTCTGGAGATCCTCTCAATTCTGCTGTAGTTCTAGCATATTCTGGGCTTTCTTCAGATTTCCATCATCTGCAATTACTCTGATTTCTACCACTGGACTCCAATCTTTTTCAGACAACTGTCACAATCCCCTGCCTGACTGGCTGGCAAATATGTTAATATCATAATACTTCAGACCAAACTGGAAATTTAGAGTTGCCAACACTCAAATCTGTTCTGTTAAATTGAAAGAGTTTAACCCATTGTTCCATGGTGCTGGGGAGGCTCCACAACTCAGTATTCTCAGACTGAACTCGAGAGGGACACCAAGGCCACAGTAATCTAACAAATATAGCCAGGAGTTGGAGCTGGTCAAATACATATACCAGTTCTCACTGAGAGGTCAGCAGTGGAAAAAGTGAGCAGTTTCAGAGTGCCAGGCATCAACACGTGAGAGTTGATGCCGGGCCCAACACTGAAGCAATCTCAAAGGCAGCACACCAGTGTCTCTGCTTCATGAGGAGTGGGGAGGTTCCATGAATCACGAAAGATCCTTGTAAATTTCTATCAAAGTGTGGTGGTGAGCAATCCAACTGGTTGCATCACAAGCTGGTATGAAGACTCAGATGCACATGATCACAAGAGGCTGCAGAAGGTTGAAGACTCAGCTCCATCATGCACACAACCATCCCTGCCTTCGAGGACATCAAGAGGTGGTGCCACAGGGCATCAACTAAGGACCCTCACCATTGGGATATGCCCTCTTCTCATTACTGCCATCAGGAGCCGAAAGACCCATAACTCAACAATTCAGAAACAGCTCTTTCCTCTGTCAGTGGATTTTTGCATGATCCATGAACCCAAGCTCATTTCATTTCTTTTGCACTCGTTTATCTTAGTAAATTGTATCTTTGCTCTCTATTGCTACAAGAAACAAAAATCAATTAATACAAGTCAGTATTAATAAATGAATCCAAAAATGCTTTTGGCCACAAATGCAGAAATCACAAGCTTGCTGTTATTTTTTTTTAAATGGTTGGATATGGGCAATAACCATAACCTGGGCAATTGACTTACACTACAGCATAAGGCAATTCTCCCCGCCACTGAGCACCTAAAAGACTAATTAGAGCAGAAATGTGTCAGCAATACTTCTCCTCACTTTGATAGAGGTGATGTTCATCATTTCAATGCAGTGTTAACCATCGTGTGGAAATACCCCAATTTACAAATATAAAGCATTCGACAAAAGCTTACAAAACTGACAGCGAGCCATTATTGTGTCAAGTTAGTGATGTCCCAAGGATAAACATGTGCATTCATGTGACCTCTTTGAATAAACAAATGTCACTGTTGACGGATTCGGTATTCTTATCGTTTCCTTTCCCCAATGTAAAATTGCTTTGAACCACAAGCTGCAACAAATAGCAGTATCAGTAACATTCCAAGAGCATTTGGATCACCAAGACTTTTTTTTGTGTAACTGTTTAGCACATGAAATGTGACACTTTTATCAGTTTCAGAGGAAAAGACAAATAGGCAAAGTGGAAGGCAAGATGAAGAAGTGCATCTATTTCTGAGTACAAAAGAGAAGTCTGGTATTACTGACAGCTGTTCTTAAAGAGTATTCTTGTCTATAATACAATATGATCTTATTTCAGGCACTTTACAATATTATAGGCATCCGTTAGTCTCATGAGACCATGGATTTGTGCCTTGGGAAGTTTCCAGGGTGCAGGCCTGGGCAAGGTTGTATGGAAGACCAGCAGTTGCCCATGCTGCAAGTCTCCCCTCTCCATGCTGTCCAAGGGAAGGGCATTAGGACCCATACAGCTTGGCACCGGTGTCGTCGCAGAGCAATGTGTGATTAAGTGCTTTGCTCAAGGACACACAAGCTGCCTCAGCCAACACTCGAACTAGCGACCTTCAGATCACTAGATGGATGCCTTAACCACTTAGCCACGCACTAACACTAAACTCCTCACTAAAAGATTTGCATGTCGTTTTCCTTATAGGATGTCCTGATGTACTCAAAATTAAGCTGTAATGCAGGAAATGCAGCAGCTAGTTCAGGTACAGCAAATTCACAAAAGACCTAGGTCACCCTTTTCTAGGAAGTATGACTGAGGGAGGGAAATGTTGCCCAGGACACCAGAGGTAATTACCCTGCTCTTCTAAAAGCAGAATTTTCCCTAAATCAGGCATTCAATTTAACATTTTATCCAAAATTCATCACTGTCAACAGTACTGCACTCCTCCAGTATTGCCCAGAAAGTTGGCATAGAATTTTCCGCTCAAACCATTGGAGTGGACACAGGTGACTTCTGGATTCAGGTCTGATGATGCAAATCATTCAGCTCCCAAGAGAAATAACATTTTTGTCACTACAACACTAAAACCAAAGACATCATGTGCAGAAAACTTAATGCTAGCATCTAATCATTATTTTTAAAAATCTATTGTGTAGAAAAGTTGACAGAATTTGTAGAAAAAGTGGGAAGAAAGCATTTTCCATGTTACAAAGATGTCCTATGGACTAGGGAGTGATTTAAATGGTCAAAATGAACATTATATAGCACTACATGTTTACTGTGAGATGACAAGAAAACTATCTGAAGTAGTCCTAACTGGTCCTTTGAACCTACTCTGTCAATCATCAAGGTGATGGTGGACCTCTCACACCTCAGTTTTCCTGTGGTTTATCTATATCCCTCAATTTTTCTGATATCCAGAAACTAATGATCAGTTTTGAATGAAATCAGTGACTTAACCTCCATTATGCTCTACGGCTGAGAGTTCTGAAGATTTGCCAATTGAAGAATTTTTTCTTATCAGTCCTAAATTGTACATTTCTTAATCTGAGACTATGATCCATGGTTCTAGACTATTTAACCAAGTCAAATATTCTCCCTACATCAAGCTTGCTGAGCACTATAATTCTGTTCCTAAAAACTGCTGGAGGAATTTTGCATGTCAAATAGCATCCATATTTCAGATTGATACCTTATATCAGGACCACCAAATCCTGATGCAGTGTCTCAAACTGAAACATTGAAAATTTTTTCCTCCACAGATGCTGCTTGACCTGCTGAGTTTCTCCAGCAGTTTTATGTTCCAGATTCCAGCATCTTCAGTCTTTGATATCTCCAGAATTCTGTCTACTTCAATGTGATTTCACATTTCAAACTCCAGAGGAAAAAGGCCTAGTCTATTCAATCACCCCCACATATGACAAACCCACCATTCCAGAAATCAATCTGATGAATCTTCATTGCAAGCCATTGGGTTTTTGCCTGAGGAAATCAGCTCTATGTAGAAATTTGCCCAGCCCACAGCATCGGTTGTGACTCATTTCAAAGACTGCATGAGCACCATCAGGGTACAGTTTGTGCCTGAAAGAGGTCTATGCACATGGAATCAGGGTTCAGGAACACAGGGGAAATGTTGGAAATGTAAAAATGATCAGCTTGTGAATCACATGGCATAAAACCAATTGTCCAGAATTAAGAGAAATTGACGATAGGGCTTAAAAATTTAAAACACTTTTTTTGGGGGGGCTGTATCATCAAAAATACCAATAAATCAAAGCTTTGCCTGATCTTCAACAGATGCAAAACATCCTTGGCATTTTTGTGAAATGACCATGGGATTCCTCCCTGGTGTTCAGGGAAATATCTGTCCCTCAAACAACAAATGACCTGGTTATACGCCAAGTTGCATATATGCTTCCTGTGTGCTTTCGAGCTACTGTGTTTCCAATATTATAGGACTGGCCATACTTTGAGTAGCCCTTCACCTGACTACAAAGCACCCTCAGACTCCCAAAGCTACGCAAGATCCTATCTGCCGTTCTACTCCTAAACATCCCCACCAGAAATCATTCCAAGCTGAGATCCCAAATGGGAAGATCCACTGGTAACATCAAGAGACGAGGTTCGAGTTAAGTCAGACAACTCAGTGGCAAATGGCACAAACCATTTCTGGAAATTAACAGCCTTGACCTTGTGAATGAGCTGAAGCATTTCAAATATTTTGTCAGCTGCAACACACTGTTTTATTTGAAGATGCTCATCCCAGTTGCCAAGCGGAGTTCTGCCATTTTCATTCTGAGAAGATAAACAGTTAAATATCTTATCGACCAGCAGCACTGCTTGATGATTTTACCAGTGCAAGTAGCCTACACATGGATACCACCCAGGGCAAGTAAAAGTTCAAAACCAGGCAGTGAAGTAGGAGCCACAGATGCAGCTGTGTACAACACAGTTATACCCCTGTGCAAGATATTTTCTCCAACCCACTATATATTTTACGCTAAGAAATCAGCTTGTTCTTTAAAAGAAATAGCAATGCTCCTGTGATTTTAAAAAAATCCTGTAGGAGCATTATGCCTGCAAGGGAGTAGTAAAGTGTCTGTTAACCAACATCAAAGTTTCCTTCAAACCAGCCTCAAGTCCACCATCTCAGATCTGTTGGAACTACTTTGCCTCAGGGGCTATTATTAACTCAGTCTGCGGCAAATTCTCAACCTGTGCCTCAGAATTAATTCCCACAGCGGCATCAAGTTACTGCCTGGTAATTTCTACCATATTTCTACCTTTTCCCTCAATTTTGCTCTTCCAGTATCAATGGCTGAGATGCACATCTGCACAAAATACATTTCCTTCCAGACAGACCTCTCTACTAAAGCGACATCTTAAACTCAGCCAGTGTTCAGCAATAATCACTGCATTTTCCTCTTTTGACTTCCCAGCATCAAAACTTAGAGCACTGGTCTACAGTGGACCAAGGCAAATGTTACTTCAGGAAACTTAACTGAGAAACAAGTGAGTTTAAACAGAAAAGGCAGAAAGAGGCGAATAGTTATTTTGGCTGAAAGTGATGACTTCAGCACGAAGGATTCATGGATACAACATTAACATGGGAAAAGACCAAATGTAAATTACCAGATGTAAAAGGACATTATTGCTAAAACTCAAACTGCCCGAGAATGCTTATCTCTTCAACTGAGATTACTAAAAAGGGATCTATAGACTTGATTCCATTTTTAAGGTGTGTTCTATTTCTATATCTGGTTCTAGTTGCTCGTTTTTTTGTTAATACATTTGGGTGATTTTTGAATCAGGGTGACCTGCAGATAATGAACACTGGGCTGAACTGTGCTGAAATGAACCTTTTGTGTTTTAAATCCTGTGTTTTCACTCATTTTTTTTATTGCTGTTTGTGCAATTTTTCTTGCATGTGGGGGGGGGCAGTTGATGTTTTGTCTGCAAATGGTTTGGTTCCATGGTTCTTTGTTTCATGGCTGTCTGTGGGGAAGACATTTCAGGGTTTTATACTGCATTGATACTTTGATCATAAATGTACTTTGAATCTTTAGACCTTGATGTTTATGGGATCTGTGAATAATCTGTGTTTATAAAATTAGAAGCATGGAACAGCAATAAGCCCTTCATATCCATTCCAGCCACCAAATGCCATTGATATTAAGGAGACAAGAGTACAGATGCTAGGATCTAAAGCATAAAGAACACACTAGGCAGCATCTGTGGACTGGCAGCCCCAATGAAGTGTCTCAACCCAAAACTTGAACTGCCCAATACCAACAAAAATGTGACCTAACCCACTGAGCTCCTCCAGAAATTTGTTTTTTCCACCATCTATACCAACTTAGAAGCAACAGAAATGTGGTTTCTTAGAAGAATGCTGAAAATATCATGTAGAGATAGGGTAACTAATGAGACAGTACTCCAACGTGTCCATACAAAAAGATCTTTAATGAGAACATTAAATGAAAAGGAAACTTAAATTCCTGGGCCATGTCATCAGAAAGGGAGAAATAGAATGCCTAACATTACAAGGCCGTATGCCTGGGAAATGTGGAAGAGGAAGGCAAAGAAGAAAATGTATGGACACTGTGGAAGAACTAACAGATCTAAGTGTGCGAGATATCATTGACGCCGCATGAGATCGTTCGATGTGGAGAGCCATGATCGCCCAAGCGTGTAATGCACAAGGCCCATGAAGAGAGAAGAGAGAGATACTAATTCCATTGTCTAACACCTGACTTGTCACCTTCTCTACATTGATTAATTAAGCCCTTGCCGAGGCAGTTCCAAAATATTGAGAGAGTCCTTGCTTATAACCACCCTCTCAGGTGCACAGGTCATGTACCAGCAGTATGCATCAGATGTAAACTGGCAGCATTGAATGTCTATAGTAGGTCAAATTCATCCATAATTTTCCCCATTTGTTTCAAAGTTCAAATGCCAACTCAATCCAAGCCCACTTCTGGCTGCTTTAATGTGAGGTCCTTCCCAATACCCCCACAGGGCGGAAGACCAGGGAATGATAATGGAAGGGAAAGCAGCATGGGTGTCTTGCACGACAATGGAGAAACCAAGAAGCTGCTTCTCCAATGTTAAGAGAACTAGAGAAAAAAAATGCAGATGCTCTGACCATTATTTTCCAGTCCTTCCTGCCTACAGGAGTGGTGCCAGAGAACTGCTAACATTATAATGTTGTTTAAAAAAGGAATTGACCAAATAATTACTGGCCAGTTAACTTTAGTCAAATGTGACTCATCAAGGACCAAAAGAACTTGGCTTCTCTTGCAATTCTGTTTGTTCCTTCATGGAATGTGGACAAACTCTTGTACAGATCCCCCTTTTAATCTGCACTGTAAGACCTACTATTTTCACTTCTCTCCTGAAAAAACTCTGCTCAGCTAAGGACCAATTAACTGTTCTCTAATCAACATGCAATCTACAATAACCTTCTTTGTTGCCAACATCACCTAATTTCTGGCCATCTGCAAACGTACCAATGAAGCTTTGTGTATTCACATCCAAATCATTTATATAAAATATCCTGGTTAAGATGGCACTACCAAATGCGTGCAACGGCTCACTGGTAGTGAAAAAGTTAAGAAATCTGACTTTAAAAAAATCACTAAAAATACCTTTTCTGAGGTAAATTGTGTTAAATTATTGCTTCAAACAGTGAAGGATTGAGTGATGGCAAGGCGCGTTCAGTGGGGGGAGGTGGGGGAGCCGAGGTGGTGTGTTGCAGAATCATTGCAACTGGAGTTCCAATGCCCGTACATCTGGCCCAGGTGTGAGGCTGGATCACTCTGGGTGCCAAGAGGAGAAGTCAGCACCCGGGCAGAGGAGATTTGATGCCTGGAGTGAGTCGCCGGACAGCATGGTCTACTGCAGGAGCATTTCGCTGCACCTTGAAAAGACAGGGTGTCAGGATCTGGGGCGACAGCCCATCTCACTTGTTCTCTGAGAAGGTCACTCCTTTCTCCATGGCGCTGAGGCTATGAAGACTACCCTGACTGCTGTGCTCCATGCCCAATAAATGAGGATTTGGGCCTATTCCAGGCTGCTCCGGGGTTCAGTTACAACGATTCAGTTTTGGTTCGGAATGTTGTTGTCTGCTTCAATTGTTTGCATGATTTGTGTTTTTCTTCCCCCTTTCTCTTGCACATTGGGTGCTGGTCTTTTACTTTTATTTTTTAATTCTTTTTATCTTTGATTGGTTCGTTCTGGTTTCTTGCTCTGTGGCTATCTGTGAGAAAACAAATCTCAAAGTTGTATAATTTATACATTCTTTGATAATAAATGTACTCTGAATAAATGACGAATAACAAGAATGCCAACACCAACCCTTGTGCCACTCCGAGAAACAATCTTCAACCACCACCCTATGCTTCCTACCTCCAAGCCAATCTGGAATGCACCTGACCTGCTCTCTCTGTAATCTGTGGGATCTAGCATTCCAGAAAAGTCTACCACGTGGGGTCCTGTCAAGAGTCTTGCTGAAATCCAGACAGACAACTCTGGGTAGTCCAGTGAACACGGGGAAATTAAAGTCTCCCACTAATACACTGTTACTATTCTTACAACTATGAGAACTTTCTCTACACACCTGTTCCTCAAGTTCCTAATAACTATCGTGAGGCCTGTAATACAGCCCCTCCCGTCCTGGTTTCTAAATTCTATCCATATGGCCTCACTGCATAACTTCCCGAGAATGTCATCCCTAAATATTGTTGTTACTTCCTGCCTTACCCAAAGGCTATACACCCCTACGTCTACCTGTGTCAGGACAGCAGCATCGGAATATTGAGCTGACAGTCCTGAGAGAACTCAGCCTCATTTCTATTATGGCTACGACACCCCAGCCCGCAACAAAGCAAAGCCACCCTCAGAATTTATCCACTTTACCTGTTAATCCTTGTGCTTTGAAATAAATACAGTTGAACTGAATACTCCTTCCCTTGCTTTTACAGTGTCTCCAGCTCCCCGACTTACCAGACTTAGTCATAGCCAAACTTTATTGATCCCAAGGGAAATTGGTTTTCGTTACAGTTGCACCAACCAAGAACAGAGTATAAATATAGCAATATAAACCATAAATAATTAAATAGTAATATGCAAATTATGCCAGGAAGTAAGTCCAGGACCAGCCTATTGGCTCAGGGTGTCTGACCCTCCAAGGGAGGAGATGTAAAGTTTGATGGCCACAGGCAGGAATGACTTCCTATGACGCTCTGCGTTGCATCTCGGTGGAATGAGTCTCTGGCTGAATGTACTCCTGTGCCCAACCAGTCCATTATGTAGTGGATGGGAGACATTGTCCAAGATGGCATGCAACTTGGACAGCATCCTCTTTTCAGACACCACCGTCAGAGAGTCCAGTTCCATACCCACAACATCATTGGCCTTACGAATAAGTTTGTTGATTCTGTTGATGAGTTTACTTGCTCTCTGGCTACTGTTTTATCCCATGACATAATCCTGTACTACCCCAGAAGTGATCCCAATGGGCCAGGAACCTGAACCCCTGCCTTTTGAACAGCCCCACAGCATTCTCTGTGCCTATCCCTCTACTTCTGAGATCACTAGCGTATGCTACCAGGAGTATTCCAGAGATCACTACCCTCGAGGCCCTGCTTCCTACCTCCAACTCCCTACACTCATTCTGGGGAATCTCAGGCTCTACCCATGTCATTTGTACCAACACACCCCTCTGGTTTGAGTAGTTTCTGCAACTGCTCAGAGACATCTTTGACTCTGGCACCCTGGAGGAAACACACCATTCGTATATCTCTTCTGTGGCCACAGAACTTGTCTGCCCCACACCCCCTCACTTATCAAGCCTCCTGTCTTTATTGCCCTGACTGCTCCCTTTGTCTCCGATCCTCACAGCCAATCCTACAGGAAGGATGTGAATAAGATTGAAAGAGTGCAGAGGAAATTTACAAGGATGGTCCCGGGACTTGAGGACCCGAGCTATAGGGAAAGATTGAATAGGTTAGGGCTTTACTCGAGAGAACATAAAAAATTGAGTGGAGACTTGATAAGAGTCATACAGAATTATGAGGGGTATAGATAGGGTAAATGCAAGCAGACATTTTCCACTGACGTTGGGTGGGACTAGAACTAGAGATCACGTGTCAAGGGTGAAAGGTGAGATGTTCAAAGGGAACACGAGGGGCATCTTCTTCACTCAGAAGTTGGTGAAAGTGTGGAATAAGCTGCCAGTGCAAGTGGTGGATGCAGATTTGATTTCAATATTTACAAGAAATTTGGATAGGTACATTGATGGGAGGGGCATGGAGGGCTACGTTCCGGGTGCAGGTCGATGGAACTAGGCGAATTAATGGTTCGGCACAGACTAGATGGGCCGAATAGCCTGCTTCTGTGATATAGTGTTCTATGACTCTAATTGCAATGCCAGAGACCTGCTGCCAGCCCCTGAAAGAACAACTCCTTCAATAGTATCTAGAGTGAGGGAAATGGCCCCAGGGAACCCTGCACTGACTGCCTACTCCCCTCATCCTTCCAGGTGCTCACCCATCAATCTGAAGTCTGTATTCCTGGTATGACCGTCTCCGTTAAATGCTCATCTCTGATGTTATCAGATAACTGGATGATCCTTAGTACATCCAGCTCCATTCCTTTTCCTTGACCAGGCTTGTCTGGAGCCACAGCTGGGTGCACCTCCCGCAGATGCAGTTGCCAGGGAGACCTCAAGTGTTCTGAGATACTTGGGCTCCAACCTGCCTTTGCTGCTCTATGTGGCTTCTGCACCTTCTCTGCAACCTTGCGGGTTTTCCTCCAATCCTCCAGGGTCCTCCCTCATTCCAAAGTTACACAAGTTGGCAAACTAACTGGCCCTCAAATGTTTGGGAGGCAGGAAAATCAAGGGCTAGTTGATGGACCCGAGGTAAAAACAGGCCGCACAGAAATAAGTAGAGGAATGGAATTGATGGGAATGCTCCAAGAGACAGCATGGAGTCGATGGGCCAAACAGTCATGCTGTCCTAAAAGTCTGAGCAGACAAAGAACTGACATATTCAAGATTATGTAAGTTATTTTACCTTTCCAATTCAAAATTCTTTTATATTTATTAGCTGCAATAACTCCTTTCTGGTGGCCTCAGTAAGAAACTGAGAAGTATTATAGCTTTTAAGACTGTTCCAATGTAAAATAACTCAAATAAAAATGTTATTCTAAATGGAGGATCTAGAAGGCCACACAAAGCATCTATTATGATTAGTTCAATAAGCTAATGCTCTTTCAAAGGCACAGGTTTTAAAGAGCAACTTAAATATCAGAGCATGACGAAGAATCAGGGAAGCATTCCAGAGCCCAGGAAAATTATGAAGTTGCAAGAAGCCATAATTGAAGCGATCTGAGAGAGCAGGTGAAGATCACAGAGATGGGGAGGAACATGGTTTTGAAGGCACTTTCATTTTAAGTTTAAGATACTGCTCTACCAGGAGCCATCGTAGGGACCTTGCTTGTGTTGAGTGAGCATGATCCACCATCACTTGAACATGAGCTGCCAACACAGTAGCTGAATTAAAATTAACTCAACTACAAGTGGAGCAGGACGCACGGCATCAAGGTCAGATAGTGTACCTGGTAGGTTACTGAAACTCTGTGCCAGCCAACTGGCTGAAGTGTTCATGGGACATCTTCAATCTGAATAGTCGGAGCTTTGCACTTGCTTCAAAATCATACCTGTGCCCAAAAACAGCAGGATGAAAGGACTCAACGATTGCTGCCCAGTTGCACTCACATACTCGAAGAAGTACTTTGAGAACCTAGAATTAATTCCTGCCCAAGCAAGGATTTGTATTCATTGCAATTTGCCTCCATAATAGGTCTAAAGGGAATACCCACTCACTCTTGACATGGTGTTGGACCACATGGACAACAGCAACACCTTCGAAGGCTGCTGTTTATTGATTACAGCTCAGCATTCAACACCATAATTTCCTTAGCAATAATCAGTAAGCTTTAAAACCTGGGCCTTCGTATCTCCCTCTGCAACTGGATCTTTGACTTCCTCATCAAGAAACCACATTGTGGATCAGAAATAACATCTCCTCCTCAGTGATAATCAACCCATTTACACCTCAAAGATACACGCTTTGCCCGCTGCTCGATTCTCTATACACCCATGACCATGTGACTAGGCACAGCAGAAATGCCATCTATAAAATGGCTGATGACATAACTGTTGCCAGTAGAATCGCAGATGGTGATGAGGTGGTGTACAGGAGTGAGATAGATTGGCTGATTGACAGGTCATAACAACATCCATGTGCTCAACATCACTAAAACCAAGGAAGTGATTGTGGGCTTCAGGAAGGGGATGTCAAGGGACAACACCAGTCCTCATCAAAGGATCAACAATGGAAAGGACGAGCAGCTTCAAGTTGCTGGGCGTCAACAACTCTGAAGATCTGACCTGGGCTCAACATACTGATGCAATTGCAAAGAAGGCATGGCAGTGGCTATATTTCATCAGGAGTTTGAGGGGATTTGGTATGTCACCAAAGACTCTAGCAAATGCCTACAGATGTACCATGGAGAACATTCTAACTGGTTGCATCACCAGTGGTATGGAGGGGATCAGTTGCAAACTCAGCCAGGTCCATCATGGGCACTAGCCTCCCTACCATTGAGAACATGCCCTATTATCATCAGTACCGTCAGGGAGGAGGTACAGGAACCTGAAAACACACAGTCAATGTTTTAGAAACAGTTTCTTCACCTCCATCAGATTTCTAAATGGTTAATGAACCCATGAACAATACCTCATTATTTCTGCACTACTTTATAATATATAAAATTTATACCATATTTAATGTATTACACTGTACCGCAGCCAGAAAACATCAAATTCCTCGATATGTCAGTGGTAATAAACCCAATTCTGACTGTCACTTGATGCGGTAACAAAAAAATTGCACAGAATTTTGGATCTTATTCAGCTCTGATAGGGTGGGAATAGCAATTTTTGTAATGCTCCATTCTTACAAAGTGTAATTTTTTTTTTAGAAAATGAGATGGTTGTTTGAGCATGATAGAGTTAATGTACAAGCAATGGAACTGTATCAGTTGGGTCCCAGTCTGTGGCATATTTGAATGGTCACAGTTAGGTGGCTTCAAGAGAGCAGATACAATGCATTTGATCGGGAACACCACATCACCAAACTCACTGTGCCTTTGCTTAGATTTTGACCTTTAAATCTAAGAGCTCCAAAAGGAGAAAGAAAATTAGCATGTGCCTTTCATTCTAATGAATGAAGATAGGTAATCTGTGTCTCATGATTTAAAACACAGTGGCGGGGCACTGCCTTGGTAAACAGAACAGCTGAGCTTTACCTAGCCCAACCCCAACAAAGCATAGGAAAATACTAACACTTGTTGACGCAACAATAATGAGGGCCATGAAGGTCATTGCAAAGTTTGATATATTGAATCCCATTTTGTAAATGTACCAAAGCTTGTCAAAAGCCCACTGACCTGGAAACAAAGTTTTACGGCTGTGCTTCATTAGAAGCACTAAACACCTTATTCTTAATTACATCTTCACATATACCCATTCCATTTACACTAGTGTCTACTAACTGCTTAATAAACGCCTACTCCCAACTATTTTAGACTAGTGACAGGAAGTGGTTTTACTGAGCCCCCATGCTGGCTGCAAAGAAAAGTAAACCGAATGAACAAAGTGGCTGCTATTGCCTGTGCCATGTGGTTTTGAGATTACTGATGATTTAATCAGGATAAAGTCCAAATTATTGAGAAGGTATGCAAGCAGGGTAGAAGTTGAAACAATGGTTCAAGGTTTCGGGCTAGAACAAGAAACAAAACACATAGTAAGAAAAACATCACAGATAGAGATTCACTTTCAAGTACAATCATATCACAACCAGTTTAAGCACAAACATGCTTACCTGATTTTTGCATCCATACCAGAAGCAACATTTAGCTTACAACGTTATTGAGCTTAAAACTTCAAATTCCAACAGTTAACTAGCTCAAATGACTACACCGTCAACCAGTTGTAAAAACTACACTAAAGTTAACAAGTTAGGCTTGGTCACAAACAGAAAATCTGCAGATGCTGGAAATCCAAGGAACACACACAAAATGCCAGGGGAACTCAGCAGGCTGGCAGCATCTATGGAAAAGAGAACAGTCAATGTTTCAGACTGAGACCCTTCAGCAGGACTGGAAAAACAAAGCTGAGGAGTCAGAGTTAGAAGGTGGGGGAGTGGGGAGGAAGAAATACGAAGTGAAGGTGAAACCGGGAGGGGGAGGGGTGAAGTAAAGAGCTGGGAAGTTGACTGGTGGAAGAGGTACAGGGCTGGAGAAGGGGAAATCTGTCAGGACAGAAGGCCATGGAAGAAAGAAGAAGGGGAGGAACACCAGAGGGAGGTGATGAGCCGGTAAGGTGAGAGGGAAAGGAGAATGGGAAATGGGGAACCAGTTTCCGTCCATTCCCATCTGACTGGATGAACTTGTCCTCACTCTCAAAAATTCCTCCTTTGGCTCCTCCTACTTCCTTCCGATAAAAGGTGTAGCCATGGGCTCTCACATGGGTCCCAGCTATGTTTGTCTTTTTGTCCACTACATGGAACAGTCTATGTTCCAAGCCTACACTGGTATCACTCCCCAACTTTTCCTACATTACATCGACAACTGCATTAGTGCTGCTTCCTGCATCCATGCAGAGCTCGTTGACTTCATCAACTTTGCCTCCAACTTCCACCCTGCCCTCAAATTTACCTGGTCTATTTCTGACACCTTCCTCCCCTTTCTCAATCTGTGTCTATGTCTGGAGACAGCTTATCTACTGACAGACATACCACCCTGCAAAAACTCATTTCAGGGAGGTAGCACCATCAATTTGCAGGAGACTCCTGAAACTTTCAGGAAAGGTGGGATGTCTGCAATAGAGTAGCTCCTCAGCAGCTAGCCAGCTCGTTTAAATAACGTTAGCTATGCTAATGAACGAATGACACCTGTTAAACTCACCTCAACATGTCTTTTACAGTCTTAACCCACCATGGGCAATAGAAAAGTCACTGTTGCAAACAGTGCAGCGAGCAGCACTGTCATTATTTTTGACCCCTATTAGGCAGGGGTACACTTTAGGGTAGTCTGGGGTGACGTACTTTTTATATTTTCTTTTTTTGGAACACAGTCCCATGGCATGCATTCATTCATTTTCTCTCTCTCTCTCTCTCTCTCTCTCTCTCTCTCTCTCTCGCTTTCGCTCTCTCACACTTTCACTTGTGCGCTCTCACTTGCTTGCTCTCGCTCTCTCTCATGCGCTCTCTCTCTCTCTCGTGGTCACTCTCGCGCTTGCTCTTGCTTTCTCTCTCTTGCTCGCTCTCAAAAAAATTGATTTCCGTGATATTATATATAATTTGCAGGCATCAGGGAGCCACTATCAATATGCGGGAGACTCCCGGAACTTCCGGGAGAGGTGGGATGTCTGTACTGATGTCCATTGTAAACCCACCAACTCTCACATCTACCTGGACTATACCTCTTCCCACCTTGTCACTTGTAAAAATGCCATCCCCTTTTTTCATTTCCTCCATCTCCACCACATCTGCTCTGAGGAGGAGGCTCGTCATTCCAGAGATGTCCTCCCCCTTCAAAGAAAGAGACTTCCCTTCCTCCAGTATCAACGCTGTCCTCAACGACATCTCTTCCATTTTGCACATGTCTGTCCTCACCCCATCCTCCCACCACCCCACCAGGGATAGGGTTCCTCTTGTTCTCAGCTATCACCCCACCAGCCTCCACATCCAGCACATTATTCCTCATAACTTCCGCCACATCCAATGGGACCCCAACACCAAGCACATCTTTCTGTCCCCCTCACTTTCTGCTTTCCAAAGGGATCACTCCCTACGTGACTCCGTTATCCATTCGTCCATCCCCACTGATCTCCCTCCTGGCACTTATCCTTGCAAGGGGGGCAAGTGCTACACCTGCCCCTACACCTCCTCCCTCACTACCATTTAGGGTCCCAAACAGTCCTTCCAGCTGAGGCAAAACTTCACTTGTGAGTCTGTTGGGGTCACCTACTGTAACTGGTGCTCCCTGTGTGCCCTCCAGTATCTCGCTGAGACCCTACGTAGATTGGGAGATAGCTTCGCCGAGCACCTATGCTCTGTCTGCCAAAAAAAGCGGGATCCCCCAGTGGCCATCCATTTTAATTCCACTTCCCATTCCAGCATATCAATCCACGGCCTCCTCTATTATTGCAATGAGGCCACTCTCAGGTTAGAAGAACACTTTATAATCCGTCTAGGTCGCTGCCAACCTGATGGCATGAACATTGATTTCTTGAACTTCCGGTAATGCCCCTCATCCTTCACCATTCCCCCATTCCCTTTTCCTTCTCTCACCTTGATCTTCTTACCTGCCCATCACCTCCCTCTGGTGCTCCCCCTCCCCCACTTTTTCTTTGATGGCCTTCTGTCCTCTCCTATCAGACTCCCCCTTCTCCAGCCCTGTACATCTTTCATATCAACTTCCCAGCTCTTTACTTCACCTCACCTCTCCTCCCAGTTTCACCTCTCACCTTGTGTTTCTTCCTTCCCTCCCTCCACCTTCTTACTCTGACTCCTCAGCTTTTTTTCCTCCAGTCCTGATGAAGGGTCTCGGCCCAAAACGTCAGCTGTACTTTTTTTCCCATAGACGCTGCCTGGCCTGCTGAGTTCCTCCAGCATTGTGTACATGTAAATTAGTCTTCGTGACTAGTCAATTTTAATGCTTCACCAGGTATACAGGCCTGAGGAAGCTTCTGCTAGTCTTAATCACAAATCTGGATAATCAACATAATAGTTTTCCACTAATTGCCTTGAATAATTCCTGAATTTTGTTGCCAAAGTAAAAATTAAATTGATTTCATCCCCCCGACTTGGAGAAAACTCCCAAAGTTCTGACATATTCTTGCATGCCTACATGAATTGGTTAAAAACAAAAATCTCCAATTTATTCTGAAAAAGAGTGCTTCTTTTACCATGTTATTACTGGTCTGTCACTCTCAGTTAATTTGGAATAAGGTCAGCAGTTCCCTGTTAAAATAACCACACACATAGTCCCTTGATAAACACAGTCATCAATCAAAGACTAACACAAGTCACACATCAAACACATCGTTTGCAAGACGCAAAATTGCCATATCTCATATATTCAACAATCAAATGAGCAGAATAGCAGCTAAACAAGTTAAACTACAATGACAAATATAAACTCTCACATAAATTTATATTAACATGCAATTAAAAATTGAAGACCGCAGTGACTTGTATAGTTATTGTGTATAGATTTTGGTTGCTCCGTTATAGGAAAGGCATCACTAAACAGCAAGAAGATTTACAGGGGTACTGCTGGATTTGAGGGCCTTAAGTTATAGGGAGAGGTTGAGCAAGCTAGGAAATTGCTCCATGAAGCAAAAGAGATCGAGGGGTCACCTTAGAGGTGTATAAAATTATGAGGGGCATAGATAAAATGAACACACAGTTCCTTGCTCAGAGAAAGAGAACTAACGACTGAAGGGCACAGGTTTAAGGCAAGTGGTGAAAGATTTCAAAGGAACTTGAAGGGCAACTTCTTCACAGAGGGTGCTGCTTATATGGAATGAGCTGCCTGAGTAAGTGGTTGAGGAAGGTAAAATAAAAACATTCAAAAGACATATGGATAAGTACGTGGATATGACAGGGCCAGAGGGATTTGAGCCAAACACAGGCAAATGCAATTAGCTTGGTGGCACCAAGCTTGGCATGGAAGAGTTGGGCCAAAAGAACCTGTTTCCCTGCTATAGTACATTGTGACCATGACAAACTGTTTAAATCATTCTGTGCCACATGTTGTGTATTTAACGTTTCAATAGTATTTCAAAGATTCAAAGTAATATTTGAGATATACATATTATATATTTTTAAGCATTCCTGCTCATTTAAATAATTACAGGTGTATGTAAAATTTGTTAATTACATACATCATGCTACCATGTGATATGTGTGCAGCTCGTTTAAAATAAACTCAAAGTTAGACCTGTATTTTGGACTCTTGTCCTCTTTTGAATTAGTTTAATGTTTTGAAGTTACAAAACATAACACCACATGTTATGCATTAAATCAGTTTTGAATTGCCATGATTTTGTGGAATTACCTAGAACTGACAGCACAAAAATCAAACCACCCAGCCCAGACCCATACCAGTGTTTATATTCCATTCAACATTCCTTGTTTATGTAATTCCAGCAGGGTACCATTCTTTTGCTACTTATCTTGCATGCTCATCTGTGATTTAAATACATTAAGCAATTCATCTCAACCATTCCTTCTAGTAGCAAATTTGATATTCACACAACCTTTAAGAGTATCCATTTATTTTGCACTTAAAATGCAGTTGAGCCTTCCAGAACAATTCACAAGAATTCATGTATTAAAAGATATCGAGATAATTCATTACATGTATTGAATATACACGGGGGGGGGGTGGAATAATAGATTTAATAAAGGGATTTCCAGGGTTAGGGCCTTGGCAGATGATGGTATGACTGCCCATGGAGAAGTTAGGGCAGAAAAAGGCCTTTGGCTCATCATGCCCATGCCATCCCTTGTACATAACTAGATTAATCCCTTTTACACACAGTGGGTCATCTTGGC
Source organism: Mobula hypostoma (assembly GCF_963921235.1). Taxonomy (NCBI): domain Eukaryota; kingdom Metazoa; phylum Chordata; class Chondrichthyes; order Myliobatiformes; family Myliobatidae; genus Mobula; species Mobula hypostoma. The sequence continues at coordinate 136,624,394 of NC_086101.1, read as the reverse complement.
AAATCCACTGCAGTGACAAGGAATGAGTAAATTAGGGGAGAATGAAGCCTCATTTGGAGGGAAACAGATAAAGGGCCAGAAGGGAATTCAGACATGAGGAAAGGCAGGAATAAAGAGAGAATTGCAAGCAGGCATTGGAATTATAAACAGAGTTTTAAGTCACCCGAATCATTTTATATCCACACGTACAAGGGAGAAGGGAAAGGGTGATTTCGGACAAGGCCAGTAGAACATCTGATGACTGCGTTTCACTTAGAGAAAGGTCAGTTTGAGATGCATTGGAACAGCAGGTAAGACAGAGTTGAAATGGGGAAAAGCTGCACACAGACCCACAGGAATAAAGGGGGCAATAAAGACACCAGATTGGGGAAGAGGGGTATTGCCTGTGGCTTTTAACTTGGTACATATTCTGGCTGTAATCTCCAATGGATATTTTCTCTTGAACTTGCCCAACAGTTCTGCTGTCAATTCCCCCGCTCAGAGACCCCTCACATTGATCTTTTTTGTCCTCGTGTTTACTTTAGCACTAAAAATAAAGCCTAAAAAAAGGTTTTAACATATCCATATTCATGAAACATGTAAATCAGCAAAAACAGAGTTCCTGCTAGCAATTCCCATCATTATTGTACATACATCGGCAACAGATGGTTACTTGTTTCTCACTGACAGATTCTGCAGTTGACTTGCCTTTCCACACTCACTAAAATAGCTGACAATGACTGTACGTCAGTGTGGCAGGTTGACGGAAAAAGATCCCTGAGTGTGCCAGCATCTTACAAGGAACATGTCACCATTAGGCGCAATCAGGTTGGGAAAAGTCAAAAGGGGCAAAAAAATACTGTTGGGGGGTATGAAATTACCACTGCAGGAACTTAAACTCATCACTCCTTTGTCTAGCCGAACATCAGTAGCAAGTCAAAACTAGAACAGCTGTAGTTCAGAGGGTCTTAATTCCAAATGAGAAAGATCAATTCAAAATCAACCCAATGCTTGCCACTGAAAGACTCTGAAGCAAAGAGCCTGAGAGGAAGTTGGAAGCGATCACAGGTCATTTATCTCAAGGAGAATCACCCTGGCATCCCGGCCAATATTTATCACCTAACTAACAATCCTTGCAATGCTCCTCATGGTTATTATTTCACTAGCTTGCTGGTCCTACACTATTGCATTTCCTACACTTCCAAAACCCTGCTTGGCTGTTATACTTTGGGAAATCCTGAGCCTATGAAAATCACTACAGAAATGCAAGTTTGAAGTGATTACATAAGACCATAAGTCCATAAGATGCAAGAACAGAATTATGCCACTCAGCCCATCAAACCTGCTCCACCATTCCGGCATGATTGATTTATTATCCCTCTCAAACCCCATTCTTCTGCCTTCTCCCCATAACCTTTGACACCCTGACTAACCTATCAACCTCTGCCTTAAATATACTCAATGATTTGGCCTCCACAGCTGTCCATGGAAATGAACACCATAGTTTAACCAAACTCTAGCTAAAGAAATTCCTACTCATCTCTGTTCTAAATGGATGTCCCTCTATTCTGAGGCTGTGCCCTCTGGTCCTAGACTCATCCACTACAGCTAAAAAATAAACCTCTCTATATACACTCTGTCTAGGCCTTTCAATATTTAAAACATATTAATGAGATCCCATACCTCATTCTTCTAAATTCCAGCAAGTACAGGCCCATAGCCATCAAACCCTCCTCATACATTAACCCTTTCGTTCCCAGAATCATTCTTCTGAAATTCCTCTGGAGCCTCTTCAATACCAACACATCTTTTCTCAGAAAAGAAGCCCAAAACAGCTCACAATACTCCAACTGCAGTCAGAACAATGCCTTATAAAGCCTCAGCATCACATTCTTGCTCTTAGATTCTAGTCCTCGCGAAATGAATGCTAACATGCATTTGCCTTTCTTACCACTGGGAATCCTGCATAAGGACTCCCAAATTCCTTTGCACCTCTGAATTTTGAATTTTCTTCCTGTTTAGAAAATAGTCCATGGCTTTATTCCTTCTACCAAAGTGCATGGCCGTACACTTCCCGACACTATATTCCACTTGCCATTTCTTTGCCTATTCTCCCAATCTGTTCAAGTCCGTCTGCAGATTCTCTGCTTCCTCATCACTACCTGCCTCCCCAACTTATCTTTGTAATTGCCTGCAAACTTGGTCACAAAGCCATTAATTCCGTCATCCAAATCATTGATATGTATCGTGAAAAGAAGCGATCCCAATACCGACTGCCGTGGAACACCACTAGTCACTGGTAGCCAAACAGAATAGGCCCCTTTATTCCGACCCTTTTCACCCCGCCAATCAGTCAATCTTCTATTCGTGGTAGTATCTCTCCTGTAATACCATTGGTTCATTATCAAAATGATGAAAGATATTCATTCCTAGGCACAACATGGGATGGATTTGCCAACAAATAATGGGAATGGATTATGCATTAAAGTGTACCAGTAGCGTTAGAGTAACAACTAAACAGGAAGGATGAATGTTCAGATATAGAGATATATAATGAGACAATTCATAGAACCAAAATACAAAGTAGCGATCATTTGAGGAAAATTACAGCTGCCATTTTCCAAAAGAATAACCCTGCCAAAAGGAGAAAATTACGGTTTACTGTTGATTTCCAGAAGCCGGCTATTCCCCAACCCACAGACTTGCATTAATTATAATATTTACATTAGAACTGTATCCATCACAGCTTAAAATACAGGCTTGTGCACATTTAGCCGGCATTCAAGACACCAGTAATTGAATAAACCTGTGCTTCATCATCATAACACTAGCTGAACACAACACGACGATGTTATGGATTTGTTAATACACATATGTTCATTTATTTCTATCGCTCATTCAGTCTTAAGGAAACCAAATGGGAGTCGCAGGATGTGATTCTGGTGGGCGAAGCAGTGGGGAAAATTGCGCTTGACGCTGCAGCGGGGACAGGAATGTCGCTCGCCAACTGCTGGACAGCAAGTATGGAGTGATGCATTTGTAGCTGTCCCGGCACTTTATTAACACAGAACTCCATTAGCTATCGCCGGTGATTCACACTGACAGTCATCAGTTGCTGCTGGCGACAGCTTACAGATGGGAAGGGCCCAGTGGTCTGCCTGGAAGCTAGTCGTCTAGAAGCAGAAAGAATCATACACCTAGTGTTGCTGACTAGCACACTCCAAATTCCAAGAGTGGGATAGCACGGTGCAGTGAAATGGGAAGTGACGTACAAAGGTGTGAAGAAGGTTTCCTCCTCCAGCGGGTAACCCTGAAGTTCAAAATGAACAAGTAACCTTGTACACAAGTCCCCAAAAGCCAACGTGCAGGTGAAGCAAGTAATTAAGATAGTGTTATATTTCTGTTAGCCTTTTATTGGAAGGGTAAAGACATTTTACTATAATTGTATAGAATCTTCACTAGTGTCATAAAACTTTGGTCTCATTACCTATATTTGTTAGAGGAAGCAGAATAAAGATTCACAAGACTGCTGCCTCAGATGGCAGGTTTGAAAATGAGTAATGAGTGAGAAGCTGAGCTTTCTGTTCTTTATAGCTTAAAAGAATGAGGGGTGACTGTAAAGGGTTAGAAGGCTTGACTGGGAATATATTTCTAGACTTCAGTAGAGGTCACAGTCTAAAAATAAATGATAAGCTAATCAGGACTGAAATTACATATTTCTTCAAAGAACAATGAATCTCTGGAATTCACTACCCAAGAATGGTTAAAGTTCAATCATCAATTGTATTCAAAACAGGTCAATGGATTTTTTTTTGATATCACAATAATTAAGGGATTTGGGGACAGAACAGGAAAAAATGCTGATCTTTCTCAATGCCATGATCTTGTTAAATAGTGAAGTAGATAGGGAACATATGTCCAACAGCCATTTCTATTTCTTATGCGCAAACAATGTTCAAAACAAAATTGAGATTACTTAATGCACAAAGTAAGCATTACATTTCATTCAAAAATTGCATTTGTATGTGTATACCTTACATTGAAAGATTTCCAATGTAATTAAGTACCATTTGTTAACCTGAGTTGATAATGAGCCACTTTTTCTTTCCTTTTGCGGTAATGCAACCCATGAAGCTACTCCAATACCACAAGATTCTGTGAATTTAACCCAGTGACACAAGAACATATGTTCTTTGCAAGATAGTCTAAGACTTGTACAATGATAGCACAGGTAGTGAAGGTGCTATTGAATAAGTCTTGATGAAATGCTGCCACAGTTTTTGACATTTTAATTCTACCAGACTTTACTCTTGCAGATGTTTAACTATGTTGCAGCCACATCAAATTGACAGCAATCACGATCAGTTCTAAATCCTTTGGAAAAGTCTCTAAGAGGATTTTATGATCACTTCATCAATGACCCAGTCAGAATCAGGTTAGCAATTTGAGTAAAGCCATAGAACAATAAAAATGGTAATTATAAAATTCAACTGTGCCACATTAGTTTATTAAATAGGAAAATGCAGCCCTCCCTACATGGAGCTCTTTATGGCAGCTGCTCCATACATCAGCCATGGTTCACTGGGTAACACTCCTGCCTCTACATCAAGCCACATATCAGAGGTTTGGATACATCGGAAAGGCTGGTAAATCAGTGCAGCACTTTGGGACAGCAACGGTCGAATATGACACTTTTTCAATGCGGCATTAAGCCCAACCCCAGGCAGCCTTCTTAACGGGTTAAACAGCCACGGCACAATTCAAACATGAGCTACTCTGAAAATACTTATTCCTTAAACAAGTTTTTGTCGAATTCAAACATTTGCATAACAATAACCCCACACTCAAAATATATTAGTTGAAAAATCAGGTTTGAAATGCCTGAGGTCTAAAAGGTATAAAAGAAATAAAATTTCACTTCCCTCTTCAGTTTCCCATTGTACTTAATTATTTTCAGATGCAGACCAGAAAAAAAATCGTAAGACTTCTCCAATGAACAGTATCACAAATAATGGCTACATTGGAATGCAATTCCGCCAGGACACAGCATATACAAAATGTAAGACCAGGAGGAAGCATCACTGTCATTATTTACGATCATAATTTGGGAATAGACTCAAACCTGCCAAATGCTGTCCTTAGCTACAATTGGGAACAACCACAAGGGTTTTGCAACCTGGGTCATTCACACATGCACTGTTAAACCCAGTGATCCCAAAACACCTAATTTATCAGTTTCTTCCATTGCTGAACTTCACAGAGACCAGCTTGGCAAGGGATGAAGGAGAATGAAGGAGCTTAAAAATTTCCCAGTCTGTGACAGATTACACCAACTGCAGACTACACCAATTTAAATGAGGACTATAGGGGCGTGGTAATTTAACTACAAGATTTAAAAGTTTAAGATCAGTTATGGGATTCACAGCTGAATGTCCCATCTCTATCCTAGCCAGCCACCCAATGTCATCAGCTGCATTTCAGGCAAAGGACTCCTCAGTGCAACACCTAATGCTGTTGAACTCCAGAATACTGAGAAATGTCTTTGACATCTGGGCAAGATAAATGCATTTGTGGAATACATACAGTTAAGAGATTAAGCTAGCAAGATCAAATCAATGCCAGATAAAACCCACAATTCTAAACTCTTGTATAGGGGTCAAAAATTATGTCTAGCTCAAGACAGCAATATTCCTCATCCCTTTAAGGCACATTGAAGAATAATTATACATCTGCGTGAAGAATTACTTAGATAACATACAGTTGCAAGTAGGAAAATTGCCTTTCTCAGAAGAGTTTGGAAGTTGCCACCATTGCAATTTTGTACTGTGGCATTTCTGTTAATGACACTTCATTTAAAAAGAGATGTGAGAGTTAAGTAAGAATTTAAATAGCTGCCAATTAAGATATACAAAGTGCCACCCACGTGTTCACTCTGTCAGTGCTCCTGCTGAGATCACAAGACAGGGTAATGACACTTCATAAGGCAGTGAATTATAACACCAAACCAAATGGAAACCCATGTTCCTGGGGTCTACACTCCAGGATTATTGCAGTTCATTGTATATCTTTTTTTTTCGCGTGACAAATTTCAGCTCCTTAACAAATCAAGTCCCAAGTCCTTATTAAAATAACCTTCATTTCCATAGCACCTTTAAAAGATTGAGCATTTCAAAGGCGATGCACAAACTCAACCTTATGGAGTCCAAAGTGGAGGTTGGTAGCAGTGTGAAAGGGGCAGGGGTGCAGGGCAGCGGATTAAAAACTGTCCTCAAAAGCTTGCAGTCGATAAACTTCTGTGGTATGAATATGAAAAGGAATTAATTAGCTTTGTTTTTGGTTGGCAGCGGACGGGTGGGGAAGAGGAGTGTAACTAATTTGACACCACACAAATAGTGGTCACAGGCACAAAGGGCCAAATAGTTCTTTAGTCTCTATGATTTAATGAATCTATTTATAACGAACCCTCCCAGGGCATGACATCATCGCTGGTTGGATGCGTGTCAAACCCATGGACAGCGACCACCTTCGTCACTGCAATCCTATCGCACCATTATTAAAGTAAATTTAATCCTCAACGCCGAACAGCGAAATGATTTTTCTGGTATTCAGATTATTGTGTCATTAAGTAATTACGGATTTTTCTTCTTAGAGTTCAGATCTCAAAAGTGGTACGCAAAGTATATGTGCGTGTGACAGAATGCCAACTCTCCCAAACAAAACTGAGCAGTTCGAAAGAGTAGCGCCGATTTAAGAAAGTATGGCACACGGTCATTCATTGCTACCTACTCTCGTACCTCCAGTTACAACTTCACCACCTGACCTCTGTGCGGCGGTACTCCGTAAAAAGCATTCATTGTGAATATTTAAACCAGGCACGGGACTTCTCTCAATACGTTGACGCGCTGTGTGAATGGCAGACCCGCTCCAGTGCCTCCGAAACAGAGGGCTGCAAGCGAAAAGCAGCTCGGGTTGCCGTGCTTTGCAGCCCTACCGAAGTTTCCACCAAGGTCCTACTAAAGTCAAGGACAGATTGGTCCTTTTCCCGAGGCTGCAGAACGCTCAAATAATTTCTGCGTGTGCCGAAACTGGTCCACGCAGAGTATTACATGACCTTAATGATACACGGGGGAGGGGGGTGGTTCCCCCGCGGGGTGGGGGAAGACTATCAAGACATTCCAGAAATAAATAGAACTAAACTGAGCGAAAAGATACTATCGCCTCCTACTCCATTTACAGGTGAAGCTTCCAAATTTAAGGGTCACACTCACCGTTTCCTGCAATCTCTTCCCACTCGCCCTATCCTGTGAAAAACTCCCCCCCCCCACAAACACACCCACACACAAAGATACAGAAACCTACACTTAAGCTAGATGGAAGTCGCTTAATAAAACTTGTAAATCTGCACGGTTAGTTTTGCTCGGGTTAGATTAGATAGGGAGGGACAGGCCAGCACTGATAGAAAACCGGCAGAGAGGGTTATAGAAGAAAGCCTGTGAGGCGAGTTAGGGTGCAAATCATCCAGAATCTAACTAAATACTGACGCGGTATAGCAGACGGCACATATTACCTCCCCCCCCCCCCCACACACACAAAAGACAAAACCCGTAAGGATTGCCTGAAAGTTACAGTCCCCAGTGATCCTTTCACAAAGTGATAGTCAAGCATTCAATGGGGGCGTTTAATTTCCTCACAACCCGACCAAAAGGTGGACTGGGACACTTCTGAGCCACAGTAACAGAGCTAACCACACTCTGTTAAACCTACCCTTCCCACTCCATATGCAGCCCAGTATCAGTCCAAAACCCTAAAACAAAAATTTCCAATCCAATCCTTTGTTTCAAATCTTCTTACAAACTAGGTCAAATTGCCAACTGCGCAGGTATTAGAAGTCGGGAAAAAGCGAAGAAACCAAACTAACTTTGTCGACGTAAATCATTCCAGTTACTAGTTAAATAGAGGAAAAATCTCGAACTCGAAATTACAAAAAAAAATTGGCAATATTAAAAACAGATCTCCAGTCTTCTGCAGGTACTGTACCTTGGGTCAGTCTCCTGCTGCTTTGAGTTCCGTTCAGTTGAGTGGCTTTCCCAACCAATTTCGTTCCTCTGATTGCAAATGAATAACTCAATCCAACATGCAATTCTGCAGCCTCAATACAAGCCGATGAAATATCATCTTCACACACCGAGAAAAGGAACTTTTAAAAAGTGGCTTTTTCTCGTTCTTATGGGACTTTGAGAAGTGGCTTCACAGAGGTGACCGTCTCCTTATGGTCTGTTTAAAGTCAGTAAATGCACCCCGTATTCCAGCGCAACTTTCGCCACCCGTTCAGACTTCAGGGTCTTTCCGCAGTAACTCGCTTGCCCCTCCACTTTCCTCTTCACTCATTCACTTGACTCCCCTGCCCCACACAACGTGCTAAGTTTTCCCTGCTCCGCTCGTTCTGCCCCACTCCCCGACTCTGCGAAACCCGCCTCGGTCGGCAGTGCAGCCCTGGAGCTGACGTCAGCCGCGTGCCGCCAGCAGGCTCGGCTTTAATTACAAACACATTTCCTCAGCCCGACTGCACACACGGGGCAGCGGGCCGAGGCAGAGAGGGGGGAAAGAGAGGTGAGGACGGGAAGGGAAGGGGAGGGAGAAGTAGAGGAAGGATGGAAAGAGGGAAGGGTGGAATGAAGGGGGAAGTGAAGTGGCGGAGGTGGGAAAATGAGGATAGGAGAGTGGTAAGCAAAGAGGGAGAGGGGAAATGGGGAGGGGAAGAGGTGGGCGGGAGAGAAAGTGAAGAGGAGAGGAGGGAGAGGAGAGGGGAGGGGAGGAGGGAGAGGGGAGGGGAGGAGGGAGAGGGGAGGGGGAGGAGGGAGAGGGGAGGGGGAGGAGGGAGAGGGGAGGGGGAGGAGGGAGAGGGGAGGGGGAGGAGGGAGAGGGGAGGGGGAGGAGGGGGGAGGGAGAGGGGAGGGGGGAGGGAGAGGGGAGGGGGAGGAGGGAGGGAGGGGGAGGAGGGAGGGAGGGAGAGGGGAGGGGGGGAGGGAGAGGGGAGGGGGGGAGGGAGAGGGGAGGGGGGGAGGGAGAGGGGAGGGGGGGAGGGAGAGGGGAGGGGGGGAGGGAGAGGGGAGGGGGGGGGGGGGAGGGAGAGGGGAGGGGGGGGGGGGGGAGGGGAGGGGAGGGGGGGGGAGGGGGGGAGGGAGAGGGGAGGGGGGGAGGGAGAGGGGAGGGGGAGGAGGGAGGGAGGGAGAGGGGAGGAGGGAGGGAGGGAGAGGGGAGGAGGGAGGGAGGGAGAGGGGAGGAGGGAGGGAGGGAGAGGGGAGGAGGGAGGGAGGGAGAGGGGAGGGGGAGGAGGGAGGGAGGGAGAGGGGAGGGGAGGAGGGAGGGAGAGGGGAGGGAGGAGGGAGGGAGAGGGGAGGGGAGGAGGGAGGGAGGGAGAGGGGAGGGGGAGGAGGGAGGGAGGGAGAGGGGAGGGGGAGGAGGGAGGGAGAGGGGAGGGGGAGGAGGGAGGGAGGGAGGGAGAGGGGAGGAGGGAGGGAGAGGGGAGGAGGGAGGGAGGGAGAGGGGAGGGGGAGGAGGGAGGGAGAGGGGAGGGGGAGGAGGGGAGGGGGAGGAGGGAGGGAGAGGGGAGGGGGAGGAGGGAGAGGGGAGGGGGAGGAGGGAGGGAGGGGGAGGGGGAGGAGGGAGGAGGGAGGGAGGGAGAGGGGAGGGGGAGGAGGGAGGGAGGGAGGGGGGGAGGGAGGAGGGAGGGGGAGGGGGAGGAGGGAGGGGGAGGGGGGGAGGGAGGGGGAGGAGGGAGGGAGGGGGAGGAGGGAGGGAGGGGGAGGGGGAGGAGGGAGGGAGAGGGAGGGGGAGGAGGGAGGGAGAGGGAGGGGGAGGAGGGAGGGAGGGGGAGGAGGGAGGGAGAGGGGAGGGGGAGGAGGGAGGGAGAGGGGAGGGGGAGGAGGGAGGGAGGGGGAGGAGGGAGGGAGGGAGAGGGGAGGAGGGAGGGAGAGGGGAGGGGGAGGGAGGGAGAGGGGAGGGGGAGGGAGAGGGGAGGGGGAGGGAGGGAGAGGGGAGGGGGAGGGAGGGAGAGGGGAGGGGGAGGGAGGGAGAGGGGAGGGGGAGGGAGGGGGAGGAGGGAGGGAGGGAGAGGGGAGGGGGAGGAGGGAGGGAGGGAGGGAGAGGGGGAGGGAGGGGGAGGGGGAGGGAGGGAGGGGGAGGGGGAGGAGGGAGGGAGGGAGAGGGGAGGAGGGAGGGAGGGAGAGGGGAGGAGGGAGGGGGAGGAGGGAAGGGAGGAGGGGGAGAGGGAGGGGGAGGAGGGGGAGGAGGGAGGGGGGAGGGGGAGGAGGGAGGGGGGAGGGGGAGGAGGGAGGGGGGAGGGGGAGGAGGGAGGGGGGAGGGGGAGGAGGGAGGGGGAGGGGGAGGAGGGAGGGGGAGGGGGGAGGGAGGGGGAGGGGGGAGGGGGAGGGGGAGGGGGAAGGGGGGGGAGGGGGGGGGGGAGGAGGGGAGGGGGAGGAGGGGAGGGGGAGGAGGAGGGGGAGGGGGAGGAGGGGGGAGGGGGGAGGAGGGGGGAGGGGGGAGGGGGGGGGGGGGGGGGGAGGGGGGAGGGGGAGGGGAGGGGAGGGGGGAGGGGGGGGGGGAGGGGAGGGGGGAGGGGGGGGGGGGGGGGGAGGGGGGAGGGGAGGGGGGGGGGGGGAGGGGGGAGGGGGGAGGGGGGGGAGGGGGAGGGGGAGGGGGGAGGGAGGGGGAGGGGAGAGAGGTGGGAGGGAGGGGAGGGAGGTGGGAGGGAGGGGAGGGAGGTGGGAGGGAGGGGAGGGAGGGGGAGAGGGGAGAGGGAGGGGGAGGGGGAGGGGGAGAGGGAGGGGGAGAGGGGAGGGGAGAGGAGGGGAGAGGAGGGGGAGAGGGAGGGGGAGAGGGGAGGGGAGAGGAGGGGGAGAGGGAGGGGGGAGGAGGGAGGGGGAGGAGGGAGAGGGGAGGGGAGAGGGGAGGGGAGAGGAGGGGGAGGAGGGAGGGGGAGGAGGGGGAGGAGGGAGGGGGAGAGGGGGAGGAGGGAGGGGAGGAGGGAGGGGGAGGGGGAGAGGAGGGAGGGGGAGAGGGGAGGGGAGAGGGGGAGGAGGGAGAGGGGAGGGGAGAGGAGGGAGAGGGGAGGGGAGAGGAGGGGGAGGAGGGGGAGGAGGGAGGGGAGGAGGGAGGGGGAGGGGGAGAGGGGGAGGAGGGAGGGGGAGGGGGGAGAGGGGGAGGAGGGGGGGGAGAGGGGGAGAAGGGTGAGGGGGGAGAGGGGAGAGGGAAGTGAAGGGGAGAGGGGAGGGGAAGTGAAGAGGGGGAGAGGGGAGGGGAAGTGAAGAGGGGGAGAGGGGAAAGGGGAGGGGGAGAGGGAGGGGGAAGGGGGGAGGGGGGAGGGGGAGGAGGTGGGGGGAGAGGGGGGAGGGGGGAGGGGGAGGAGGTGGGGGGAGAGGGGGTAGGGGGGAGGAGGGAGGGGGGGAGGAGGGAGGGGGAGAGGGGGAGGAGGGAGGGAGAGGGAGGGGAGAGGGGGGAGGGAGGGAGAGGGAGGGGAGAGGGGGGAGGGGGGAGAGGGAGGGAGGGGGAGGAGAGGGGGGAGGGGGAGGAGAGGGGGGAGGGGGGGAGTGGGGAGGGGGAAGGGGGGAGGGGGGAGAGGGAGGGAGGGGGAGGAGAGGGGGGAGGGGGGGAGAGGGGAGGGGGAGGGGGGGAGAGGGGAGGGGGGAGAGGGAAGTGGGGAGGGGAGGGGGAGGAGAGGGGGAGGGGGAGGAGAGGGGGGAGGGGGGGAGTGGGGAGGGGGAAGGGGGGAGGGGGGAGAGGGAGGGAGGGGGAGGAGAGGGGGGAGGGGGGAGAGGGGAGGGGGAGGGGGGAGAGGGGAGGGGGGAGAGGGAAGTGGGGAGGGGAGGGGGGAGAGGGAAGTGGGGAGGGGAGGGGGAGAGGGAAGTGAGGGGGGAGAAGGGGAGGGGAAGTGAAGAGGGGGAGAGGGGAAAGGGGAGGGGGAGAGGGAAGGGGAAGTGAAGAGGGGAGAGGTGAGGGGGAAGTGAAGAGGGGGAGGGGGAGAGGGAAGTGAAGAGGGGGGAATAGGGGAGAGGGAAGTGGGGAGGGGAGAGAAGGGGAGAGGGGAGGCGGAAGTGAAGAGGGGAGGGGGGAGTGAAGAGGGGAGGGGGAGTGAAGAGGGGAGGGGGAGAGGTGAGGGGGAAGTGAAGAGGGGGAGAGGGGAGAGGGAAGTGAAGAGGGGGGAATAGGGGAGAGGGAAGTGGGGAGGGGAGGAGGGGAGGGGGAAGAGGGCGAGGGAGCGAGGGGAGAGGGGAGGGTGAAGAGCGGAGGGGAAGTGAAGAGGGGGAAAGGGAAGGGAAGTGAAGGGGGAGGGAGAAGGGGAGAGGGGAGGGGAAGTGAAGCGGAGGGGGAGAGGGGAGGGGGAAGTGAAGCGGAGGGGGAGAAGGGAGGGGAAGTGAAGAGGGGGAGAGGGGAGGGGGAAGGGGAGAGGGGGAGGGAGAGGGGAGGGGAGGGGGAGGGAGAAAGGGAGGGGGAGAGGGAAGGGGAAGTGAAGGGAAGGGGAGAGGGGAGGGGGAAGGGGAGAGGGGAGGGGAGGGGAAGTGAAGAGGGGGAGAGGGGAGGGGGAAGTGAAGAGGGGGAGAGGGAAGGGGGAAGTGAAGAGGGGGAGAGGGGAGTGGAAGTGAGGAGGGGAAGTGAAGACGGGAGAGGGGAGGGGAAGTGAAGAGGGGAGAGGGGAGGAGAAGTGAAGGGGAGGGGGAGGGGAGGGGGGAGGGGAGGGGGAAGTGAAGAGAGGGAAGTGAAGAGGAGAGAGGGAAGTGAAGAGGGGGAGAGGGAAGTGAAAAGGGGGAGAGAGGAGGGGGAAGTGAAGAGGGGAGAGAAGTGAAGAGGAGAGAGGGAAGTGAAGAGGAGAGAGGGAAGTGAAGAGGGGGAGAGGGGAGAGGGAAGTGAAGAGGGGGAGAGAGGAGGGGGAAATGAGGGGGAGTGAAGAGGGGAGGGGGAGTGAAGAGGGAGGGGAGAGGGAAGGAGAGGGGAGTGAAGAGGGGGAGAGGGGAGTGAAGAGGGGGAGAGGGGAGCCGGTGAGGGGAGTGAAGAAAGGGAGAGGGAAGTGAAGAGGGGGAGGGGGAGAGGTGAGGGGGAGTGAAGAGGGGGAGAGGGGAGTGAAGGGGGGAGAGGTGGAAGTGAAGAGGGGGAGAGGGAAGTGAAGAGGGGGAGGGGGAGAGGGAAGTGAAGAGGGGGAGAGGGGATGGGGAGTGAAGAGGGGGAGGGGGGAGAGGGGAGTGAAGAGGGGGAGAGGGGAGAGGGAAGTGAAGAGGGGGAATAGGGGAGAGGGAAGTGGGGAGGGGGAGAGGGGAGGGGGAGAGGGAAGGGGAGAGGGAAGTGGTGGGGGGAGGGGAAGTGGAGAGAGAAGTGAAGAGGGGGAGAGGGGAGGGGGAGGGGGAAGAGGGTGAAGAGCGGAGGGGGAGGGGAGGGGAAGTGAAGGGGGGAAAGGGAAGGGAAGTGAAGAGGGGGAGGGGATAGGGGAGGGGAAGTGAAGGGGGAGAGGGGAAGGGGAGAGGGAAGGGGTGAAGTGAAAGGGAGAGGGGAGGGGGAAGTGAAGCGGAGGGGGAGAAGGGAGGGGAAGTGAAGAGGGGGACAGGGGAGGGGGAAGGGGAGAGGCGAGGGGGAAGGGGAGGGGAGAGGGGAGTGGAAGGGGAGGGGGAGAAGGGAGGGGAAGTGAAGAGGGGGAGAGGGGAAGGCGAGGGGGAGGAGAGAGGGGAGGGGGAGGGGGGAGAGGGAAGGGGAAGTGAAGGGGAGGGGAAGTGGAGAGGGGAGGGGAAGTGCAGAGGGGGAGAGGGGAGGGGGAAGGGGAGAAGGGAGGGGGAAGTGGAGAGGGGAGGGGAAGTGAAGAGGGGGAGGGGGAGGGGGAAGTGGAGAGGGGAGAGGGCAGGGGGAAGTGAGGAGGGGGAGAGGGGAGGGGAAGTGAAGAGGGAAGAGGGGAGGGGAAGTGAAGGGGGAGAGCGGAGGGGGAGTGAAGGGGGAAGAGGGGGAGAGGTGAGGGGGAGTGAAGAGGGGGAGAGGTGAGGGGGAAGGGGAGAGGGGAGAGGGAAGTGAAGAGGGGGGAATAGGGGAGAGGGAGAGGGAAGTGAAGAGGGGAGAGAGGAAGGGGAAGTGAAGAGGGGGGAGGTGAGGGGGAGTGGGGAGGGGAGAGGGAAGTGAAGAGGGGGAGAGGGGAGGGGGGGAGGGAAGAAAGGAGAGGGGAAGAGGAGAGAGGGAAGTGAAGAGGAGAGAGGGAAGTGAAGAGGGGAGAGGGAAGTGAAGGGGGAGAGGGGAGAGGGAAATGAAGAGGGGGAGGGGGCGAGGGGAGAGGGAAGTGAAGAGGGGAGAGAGGAGAGGAAAATGAAGAGGGGGAGGGGAGTGAAGAGGGGAGAGGGGAGTGAAGAGGGGAGGGGGAGAGGGAAGAGGGGGAGAGAGGAGGGGGAAGTGAAGAGGGGGAGAGGGGAGTGAAGAGGGGGAGGGGGAGAGGGAAGAGCGGGAGAGAGGAGGGGGGTGAAGAGGGGGAGAGGTGAGGGGGAGTGAAGAGGGGAGAGGGGAGTGAAGAGGGAGAGAGGTGGGGAGGTGAAGAGGGGGAGAGGGAAGTGAAGAGGGGGAGAGAGGAGGGGAAGTGAAGAGGGGGAGGGGGAGGGGGAAGTGGAGAGGGGAGAGGGCAGGGGGAAGTGAGGAGGGGGAGAGGGGAGGGGAAGTGAAGAGGGAAGAGGGGAGGGGAAGTGAAGGGGGAGAGCGGAGGGGGAGTGAAGGGGGAAGAGGGGGAGAGGTGAGGGGGAGTGAAGAGGGGGAGAGGTGAGGGGGAAGGGGAGAGGGGAGAGGGAAGTGAAGAGGGGGGAATAGGGGAGAGGGAGAGGGAAGTGAAGAGGGGGAGAGAGGAAGGGGAAGTGAAGAGGGGGAGGTAAGGGGGAGTGGGGAGGGGAGAGGGAAGTGAAGAGGGGGAGAGGGGAGGGGGGGAGGGAAGAAAGGAGAGGGGAAGAGGAGAGAGGGAAGTGAAGAGGAGAGAGGGAAGTGAAGAGGGGAGAGGGAAGTGAAGGGGGAGAGGGGAGAGGGAAGTAAAGAGGGGAGAGGGAAATGAAGAGGGGGAGGGGGCGAGGGGAGAGGGAAGTGAAGAGGGGAGAGAGGAGAGGAAAATGAAGAGGGGGAGGGGAGTGAAGAGGGGAGAGGGGAGTGAAGAGGGGAGGGGGAGAGGGGAGAGGGAAGAGGGGGAGAGAGGAGGGGGAAGTGAAGAGGGGGAGAGGGGAGTGAAGAGGGGGAGGGGGAGAGGGAAGAGCGGGAGAGAGGAGGGGGGTGAAGAGGGGGAGAGGTGAGGGGGAGTGAAGAGGGGAGAGGGGAGTGAAGAGGGAGAGAGGTGGGGAGGTGAAGAGGGGGAGAGGGAAGTGAAGAGGGGGAGAGAGGAGGGGAAGTGAAGAGGGGAGAGGTGAGGGGGAGTGAAGAGGGGGAGGGGAGAGGGGAGTGAAGAGGGGGAGAGGGAAGTGAAGAGGGGGAGAGGTGAGGTGGAGTGAAGAGGGGGAGGGGGAGAGGGCAGTGAAGAGGGGGAGAGGTGAGGGGGAAGTGAAGAGGGGGAGAGGGGAGAGGGAAGTGAAGAGGGGGGAATGGGGAGAGGGGAGGGGGAGATGGGGGAGAGGGGAGGGGGAAGAGGGTGAAGAGTGGAGGGGGAGAAGGGAGGGGAAGTGAAGAGGGGGGAAAGGGAAGGGAAGTGGGGAGGGGAGAGGGGAAGGGGAGAGGGAAAGGGTGAAGTGAAAGGGAGAGGGGAGGGGGAAGTGAAGCGGAGGGGGAGTGAAGAGGGGGAGAGGAGAGGGGGAAGGGGAGAGGGGAGGGGGAGAGGGGAAGGGGAGGTGGAAGGGGAGGGGGAGGGGTAGGGGAGGGGGAGAGGGAAGGGGAAGTGAAGAGGGGGAGAGGGGAGGGGGAAGTGGAGAGGGGAGGGGGAGGGGGAAGTGAAGAGGGGGAGAGGGGAGGGGAGGTGAGGGGAAGTGAAGAGGGGGAGAGGGGAGGGGGAAGGGGAAGGGGAGGGGGAAGTGGAGAGGGGAGGGGAAGTGAAGAGGGGAGGGGGGTGGAGGGGGTGGGGAAGTGAGGAGGGGAAGTGAAGAGGGGGAGAGGGGAGGGGAAGTGAAGAGGGGAGAGAGGGAGAAGTGAAGAGGGGAGAGGGGAGGTGTAGAGGGGGAGAGGGGAGAGGTAAAGTGAAGAGGGGAGAGGGAAGTGGAGGGCAGGAGGGGGAAGTGAAGAGGGGAGGGGATGTGGAGAAGGAAAGGGGGAGGTGAGGGGAGTGGGGAGGGGAAGTGGAGAGGGGAGGGGTTAGTGAATGGGGGTGGGGAAGTGAAGGGTTGTAAAAAGGGGTGTGGGGTGGGGGAAGTGAAGAGGGGGCAGGGGAGAGGGAAGTGAAAAGGGGGAGGGGGTAGGGGGAGGGTGAGGGGAGGGATGGGGAGGGGAAGTGAGGTGGGGGACAAGAAGTGGGAAGGAGAAGGGTGAGGGGGAAGAGGGAGAGGGGGTGGAGGGGAGGGATGGGGAAGTGAGAAGGGGAGGGGAAGTGAAGGGGAAGGGAGGGGGAAGTGAAGAGGGGAGGGGTGGGAGAAGAGGTGGAGGGGAGAAAAAAGTGAAAGGGGAGGGGAAAATGAAGGAGGGAGGGTGGGGAGGGGGAGTGAAGAGTGAAATAAATGGGGAAAAGAAGGGGGGAGGGAAGTAGAGAGGAGGGGAGGAAGGAAAGATGGGAGTGAATGGAGAAAGGAAAGGGAAGTGGTGGGGAAGGAGAGAAAGGGAGGAAAGGTGTGATAGGGACGTAGAGAAAGGGAAGGGAAGATGTGAGAAGGAAGGAGAGAGAAGATGGATGGAAAGAGGGGGACAGTAGAGGGAAGGAAAGACAGTTGGGTAGGAGGATTAGCAGAAGGGGAGGGTGGAAGGGATGGAGAGGGAAGGAGATGTAGGAAGGGAAGGGAGAAAGATGGAAAAGAGGATGGGAAGGAGGGAGAGGGTATGGAAAGAAATGGGAAGGAGGGAGAGGAGTGGAGGTGATGAGCGATGAGGGGTGAAGGAACGGTAGGGACGGGAAGAGAGACAGGGATGGAAGGAAGGAGTGTAGGTGGAGGGGATGGGATAGAAATGAGAGAAAGACGAGGGAGTAGAACATGGGAGGGAAGGGAGGAAGGAGGGAGAGTTAGGAGGGAGGGTTGGGGAAGAGGGGGTAGTGGAGGAGAGAGGGAGGAGTAGGTGAAGAAGGAGGGGGAACATGGAGAGTGAAGGGGGAGGGGATAGGAAGGCAGAGTTGGAATGGGAGGAGAGGGAGAGGTGGCACAGGGAGGAGGAGGAGGTAGGCAAGGGAACATGGAGGGAGAATGTAGAAGGAGGGGGAAGGGAGGATGAGGGCTGGTGAAGAGAAAGGGGAAGGAGGGTGTAGAAGGAAGTGGGGGATGAATGGGGTCAGGGAGGATGAGGTTAGGAATGAGGGAGAAAAGGAAAGGGTGGAGAGTGAGGGAGGGACAAATGGAAGGTGGGATGGAGAGAGTGGATAAGTGAGGAGGGGGAAGATGAGGGGATGGGTGGAAGGGGAGGGGAAGAAAGGGCAGTGGGAGGTGGGAGCAAAAGGGGAGGGGAGGGAGGTTATTGGAAGGCTGTGCAGAGGGAAAGGGGGAGTGGAGGGTGGAGGAGGGGGAGAAACAGGATCAGATTTATTATTGCTATCTTGTATGGCTCGAAGTTTGTTTGCAGTATCAGTACAGTGCAAAGACATAAAATTACTATAAATTACAAAATACATAAATAGTGCCAAAACAGGGTAGTGTTCATGGAGTATACTGAAGTCTGTGACAGAGGGGAAGCTCCTGTTATCATCTTCCCTGATGATATTAACAAAAAGAGTGTATATGGTGAAGATGCCATGTCCTGGAGATACCACTCCTTTTGGTGGGAGGGCAGTGCCCATGACAGGGCTGGCTGAGTCTACAGACCTCTGTGATCCTGTGCATTGGATGCTCCATACCAAGATGAGATGCAACCAGATAGAATGCTCTCCATTACACATTTATAGAAATTTGCAAGGGTCTTTCATGACATGCCATGTCTCTTCAATCTCCTGAATAAGTCTACTTTGTGAATGCACCAATGTGTTGGGCCCGGGACTGGTCTCGGAGATGGTGACACCCAGGAGCCTAAAGCTACTCATCACTTCCACTGTTAACTCCTCAGTGAGGACTAGTGCCTGTTCTGACATTTCCCCCACCAGAAATTCACAATCGGCTCCTGTCTTGCTGACATTGAGTCTGAGGATGTTGTGACATGACTTAACCAGCTTGTCTGTCTCAAAGGAGGGGATGGTGAGGAGGGAACTGGATGAGAGGGAGGAGGGATGGTGAAGAGAGATGTAGGGGGACGACGGAGAGGAGGAAAGTCAGGAAAGAGGAGGGGAATGGGGTCAAAGGGGAGTGTGAGGATAGGGAAGAGGGGGAAGGGAGTTTGGGAGTGGAGAAAAGGAAGGAATGAAATGGGAAAAAATGTGGGAGATCTGGAGGAGGTAGAGGGGAAATTCGTGAATGAGAATTGGGAAGCATAGAGATGGGAATGGGGAGAATGGAGCGAGGGAGAAAGAGGAGAATAGAAGATTGAGAGAGATGGGAAGAAAAAGGCGAATGATTTGGGAGAGTAAATGCAAGTTTAATTGCCATTCAACCATACTCATGTATACAGCTGAACAATCCAGGGCCAAAGTGCAGATCTCTGTACAGTACTTGCAGTAAACACAGCACATGTAGTTACAATAGCACATGGGGTCACAGAGTGATATCAACACAGAGCGCTGAGTGGCATGATCAGGAGATTGATGGTGCACGGGATGTTGTCCTGAAGTCACACTTCCACAAGAACAAGCATGCAGCTGTTCCTCATCTTGCACTGGGTCAGCTACTATCAAAGGCAATCCAGGTTGTCTTTTGAGAATGAGCACTGGAGAGCAGCACTGTTTGGAGAACTGGCCTACAGGGGCCAGCCCCCAACCCAGCTCGGCCACTACGCCTCTGTTCTCCCCAGCACTGCCTCCAACACCTCCTTGGGTGGCTACAACAGGCCATGTTGCAACATGAAGGGTGTGGATGGAGGAGAGAGTAGGCAAGAGGGAAGGAGAGAGTGGTTGTGGTAAAGAGAGAAGAAAAAGGGAAAGAAAGATGTGAAAGAAGGGAAAGAGAAAGGATGAAGAGTGTAAACAGGAATGAGAGAAAGGTGAGAGAGGCAGGACAGGTAAGATTGAGCAAAGGTATAGAGGGAATGGAGAAAGGAAAGAGAATGAAGAGGAAATTGGGAGGAAGGGATTGGAGAAGACAAAGGATCAGGAGAGAAAGAATACATGTGGTCAATAGTTTAAAAGCCTGCCTTCCACTCCAAATATTTCTTACATCATTGGCATACAAGGGAGCATTTCATTCCCCCTGGCAATGACAGCCTTTATTTCCCCTTCTTCTCATTCCCTACATGAATGTCATACAGTCATAATTCAGAAACTTTTCAGCCTGTCAGATTAAAAGCCCCCTGAAGGCTGAGTGAGGAGAAGAAAAGAATGACACATAATTTCTGGATTCTGTGAATTAATTTGCATTCCCTTTTTTTTTACCTCCCACGCATAAATGTTGCTTGAAAGACGATCAAAGTTAGAAATCACTTGCAACTCAAATGCAAATAAGGGTGATGAACTCAGAGCATGGGTCAGTACATTGGCCTACAATGTTGTGGCCATTACAGAAACTGGGCTGTCACGGGCAGGAGAGGCTGCTGGATGATCTGGGGTTTAGATGTTTCAAAACAGACAGACAGGGTGGTAGAAAAATTGGGAGTGGCATTGCTTTTCTGGAGTAGTTTCACAGCTGCAGAAAGGGAGGACACTGTGAAGGGATTGTCTACTGAGTCAGTGTGAGTGGAAGTCAGAAACAGGAAAGGAGCAAACACTCTATTGGGAGTGTTCTATAGATACCCCTCTCCAATAACAACAGAGACACTAAGGAGCAGATCAAGAGGCAGATTTTGGAAAGATGCAAAGATAATAGGGTGCCAATCAGTATTACAGAAGTTGGGTGACTTTAACAAAATGCACCCTAGGTTACTACAGGAAGCAAGGGAAGAGACTGCTGTGCATTTGGAAATGATCATTGCATCCTTACTTATAGGAATAACGCTGGAAATTATAGACCTTATGTCAGTGGTGGACAAACATGGAGAGAATTCTTAGAGACTGGACTTAATGAGCATTTGGAGAGGCATCGTCTGATTATGGATAGTAAGCTTTAGAGAGGATGCAGAGGAGATTTACCAGAATGCTGCCTGGATTAGAGAGCATGACCTATGAGGAAAAGTTGAACAAGCCCAGACTTTTCTATTTGGAGCAAATGAGGATGAGCTGTACAAGATGAGAAGAGGCATAGACAGAGTGGACAGCTAGAAACTTTGTCCCCAAGTGGAAATGGCTAATAAGTGGGGGCATCTCTTTTAAGGCGTTTGGAGGAAAGTTTAGGGGGGATGGCAGAGGCAGGTATTTTACACATAAAGTGGTAGATGCCAGGGTGGTGGTAGATGCAGATAAATTAGGGACATTTGAGACTCTTAGATAGGCATATGAATGAAAGAAAAATGGAAGGTTAAGAGTTCAGCATAACATCATGGGCTGAAGGGCCTATACTATGCTGTACTGTTTTATGTTCAAAGAGCTTTTTTTAAAATTTTGAACAACTACAAAGAAAAAGAACATAAAAAATAATGAATGAAACTGGATGGTTTAAGTGTTTGCAGTTGAACTGTTCCAGATGGTGCTGTTACTGCTTGGATAATAAGCTCCAGAGCTTGGCTTTTCATTTTAATTCTGCCCTGACTCAGTGCACAATGCTGAAGTGGGTCGGACTGTGGAAACAGCAGGGTGTGGGTGGTAGGAGTGGTACAATTGCTTAGTGTTGGGTCTACTTTTGTGAAAAACTGCACAAAACACCACATTGATTTTTTCGTTGTATGTCAAATATTTTGAACTCAGCACAGAGCTTACAGTCCTATTACTTGGCACATGAAACAAACCCAATACACACTCAAAAGAATAGTTTTGCTGCATTTCATGGTTCTTTCTGAGGACATTTTACATTTGGCATCCCTGGAAGAGTTAAAATGAAACAGTAAACCGAGTAAGGAATGGCCAAATGTAAGCTGCTTCCAACAGCTTCTGTTTATGCATACCCTTTACTGTAGGCAGTCTTCTTAAAGCACATTGTAGATATGTTTCCAGACAAAATGTTCTACCCAGCTACACCCAGTAATGGTGGATCAATAGTCAAACACTTTGACATGGAGGTCTGTGCTAAGGAGGGTAAAGGCAGAACATAAGGATATAGAACCATAGAGGTTTAGCAAGGGAATTCCAGAGCTTTGAAACTGAAGGTACATCTGCCAATGGTAGTGTATTTAAACTTGATGGTGAAGAGACCAGAATTAGAGGCCAGAATATTTGCAAGACTGTAGGATAGGAGGAAGTTACAGAGCTGATGAGATGCAAGAACTTGCAAGGAGTCGAAAGGGACTAGAATTTAAAAATGAACTGGTATTCAGTGTAAAATAACTAGTGGCAGTGTTTGAGTGGGATGAGGGAAACTGAGTAACTGAGGATCTAAGTTCACAGAGAATAGGATGAGAGATAATAATGGCATAGTCAAGCCCGGAGGTAACCAAGGCATGGATGAGCATTTCAGCAGATGACCTGAGGCAGATGCTAAATCAGGAGGTGGACGTGGAAAATCTTAGTGATGGAGTAGATATGTGGTCTGTTCAAAAAAATTAGGTTAACATTCCCTCCACTCATCCAGAGGCAATCAGGACAGTAAAGAGGAAAAAAATCAGTCTGAATTCATAGCACACAGTCCATTTACCTGAGTTTATTCAGTCAACATGGAATCAGCAGCATGTACTGACACATTGAAATTCAGTACCATCACCACAAACGCTTTGTGGGAAAGGACAAAAGTGTAGGGTTCTGCCCCCACTGAACACTGTCTAGCTGAAGTCACTGTAACAGCTTCATGGATGTATCGTTTAAAGAGGAAATAATAGGGGCATTTATGTATTTTTTGAGATACAATAAATGTAAATAAACAAGTACCATAGTATATTTTCTGTATGTGTTTTTATGAAAGAAGATTATTTTAATATATAAAAAACATACCCTACTTCTTTGTCCCTCGTGTGTTTTACCTACTAAGTTCAGCAATTTCCATTTTTATGCCTATTTACAACCCTTGCAGATTCCTGGTTTGCCTCATTACCATCCTTTTTACCTTGCAATACCATTGCTTTCATAATTCATCCTGCCTTGCAACCTTTCCCACACCTCCCACTTTCAACTATTCCTCTTTCCCCATCCACCTTCCACCTCATCACCCTGCCTTTCATGTTTCTGTATTGGCTTAAGATTTATCACTTTCTCCAGTTCTGATGGAAGGTCAGTGATCTGAAATATTTACTGTTTTTCTCACTCCACAGATGCTACCTGACCTGCTGAGTGTTTCTAACATCTTCTATTTTTGTTTCAGTTTTCAAGCATCCACATTATTTCACTTTTATGTTATCGAAAGAAGGTACAACACGTCTCAGGGGTTATAGGGTAATAAACTATAATTTTAAAAACTTGGTTTAAAGATTATTGTTATGGCATTGATTCTTTGGGAATTTGGGAGATACTTTTTTCTCTACTTTCTTGAATATAGGTGTTACATCAACACTTCTGCAACATTTTCCAAATTCCTGATTTCTGCTGCCCCAGAGGATGAGGATGGTAGGCAACAGTAACTTCTATTTCCAAGTTTCCCTCCACACAGTTTTGATTTGGAAAAGTAAGTTCAGGTTCATTGTCATGGTCATATATAGTCAAGGTATAAATATCATGAAAATCAGCTTTTTGCAGCATCAGCACAATACATTACAAACATGACAAATATCAGGACACAATAACTTCAATAACTAACTTCAGCCACCAGTCTTCAGATCTGAACATGGACTGTAGATTAAATTTAAAGTGCAGCTCTGGACAATAGCATCTTGGAGCTGTGAAAACAGCAGTTGAGTGAAGGACCAGGCAATATTGATTAACATGGTCTGGAGTGTGGGTGCTAAGAGCGGGGAGGGGTGTGAGAGTTATGTGTGGTTCAAAGAAAGCACTGAAGATACTTTGTAAACATAGAATTGTCCTTTGATCTTTAGCATATATAATATCATGTAGTGTTGGGTCAAGCAGGCCTCTTCCTCCAGAAATGTCTCAATATGATGCTTGCTATGTCTCATTTCATTGAAAAAAAGAGACTACTTAACTATTCCTCTCATCAGCTACTCCTCTTTGGTGACTTTGTTCATGCAACAATAAACACAAATTAACATAAATTTTGCATACTTACATTACAAAGTAAACAAAACTAAATATAACAGCTTATTAGGGTTTTTCAAGTTTGTTCAAGAACCTGATGGCTGTGGGGAAGAAGCTGCTATTGAACCTTGAAGTGTGCAACTTCACGCTCCTGAACCTGCAGCCTGATGACAGCAAGTAAAAAAGGACATGGCCTAGTTGGTGTAGATCCTTAATGATGGATGTCACCTTCCTGAGACATCGCCTCCTGCAGATGTCCTCAATGGTGGAAAGAGCTATACCCATGTTGGAATTGGCTGAGTCCACCACTCTCAGGAGCCTCTTGTGTTCCAATTCATTGGAATTTCCACACCAGGACATGATCCAAACAGCCAATATGCTTTCCATTGTAAATCAATAGAGGATTTTCTGAATCCTCAACGGCATGCCAAATCTCCTTAAACTTTTAAGAAAGTGGAGCTCATGTCCCTTATTCACAGTTGCACCTATATGTCAGGCCCAGGACAGATCGTTCAAAATGTTGACACTCAGGAATTTTGAAGCTGCTCACCCTTTCCACTGCAGACCCTTCACCAGCACTAGTTCACCTTGACTAAATTCCTCCCACTAAAGTTCCTTAGTTTTGCCAATGCTGACCATGAGGTTATTGACATCACTGAATAGCTGACCTACCTCACTTTAGTACATTGTCTTGTCAACAACAACAGTGATGTTATTGTCAAATTTATGGATGGTCACACAGGTGAAGGTATAGAGAGGGTAGAGCAAGGAGATAAACACATAGCTGTAAGCTGCACCTGTGTTGATGGTCAATGTGGAAGAGATAATGTTTCCAATCCATACTAATTGTGGAAGTTGAGGATCCAGTTGAAGAGGGAGGTACAGAGGGCAGGGCCTTGGAAATTGATGGTAAGTTTTGAGGGGGCAATGGTGTCGGATGCCAGGCTATAGTCAATGAACAACAGCAGATGTTCATGTTCTAGTTGTCCAAATGGTCCGGAGCACAGTGGAGAGCCAGCAGTGCAGTGCCTGCTGTAGAACTACTGTGCCGATAGGTGAATTGAAATGGGCCCATGTCCTTCCTGAGGCTGGTGTTGATTTGAGCCATATGACAGCCTATCAAAGCGACAGTGCCCGGGTCTAGGAGCGAAGAATGACCTGAGGTTTGAATGATTTAGGTGCCGGGCCAGATTGAAAAGAACAGGGAGTCAGGGCCAGAGGCGATGGATGGCCCAGTTCAGCTCGCTGCTCTGCAAGGTTTACTCACCTCTGCGCTGAACTAAATCTGTGCTCCGCAATTAACGGGTTCCTGGATTGGCCACCCTTTTGCAAACTTTAGTTCTGAATGTTATTTGCTTACTTCTATTGTTTGCTTGATCTGTTTTACTCTGCACATTGGGTATTTGACAGTCTTTGTTTAATGGGTTCTTTTGGGTTTCTTTGTTTTGCGGCTGATTGTAAGAAGATGAATCTCAAGGTTGCATTTAATGTAAATAATTTGATAATTAATGTACTTTGAACTTTAAACTTTGAATTCAGGTGGGGGATCACTACTACTTGCTCGAGGGTAATTTAGATCGGCAATTAATAATGGACTTGCAAGGTACACCCATATTCTTTGTTTGAATAAGTAACAATGTTGGGATGGTGCAAGAGAACTATAGGACTGCAATTGCTGCACATACACCCTTAAGAAGTAAGTAGACGGTTTAGTTGTAGTCCAGTCAATCTAGTGCAGGGGTTCCCAACCTTTTTTATGCATGGACCCTTACCGTTAACCAAGGGGTCTGTGGATCATTCCTTTAAATAGCTGACATAGGTATAATGGGCCAAACGGACTCCTTCCCTGCTGTAGGATTCTAGAGATTCGGGAAACCTGCAAAATCTACATTTTTTCCTAACTCTATGCTGGACTGAGTCCTTCAGAATCAGCTTCTGTGGACTTCTGAATTGGCTGCAGTGATGCCTGGCGTTGTGAACTTCAGTCCTGATTTCCATTTGCTTGCTTTATTGTTAGCACTATTGTATTTTTTTCTCTCTGTCTGCACATTGGGTGTTCGATGGTCTTCTTCTGTTTTTTAATGGGTTCTTTGTTTCATGGCTGCCGGTAAGGAGATGAATTTCTAGGTTGTATAAAGCAGACATCTCACCCTGCAAAAACTCATTTCAGGGAGGTATCAGCACCATTTAAGGGAGGTAGCACCCCCACCCCCCGCAACCCCATATCCTCCCCCCCCCACCCCATCGACCTCCAAGGGTGTATGTAATACTTTGTTTAGTGATTTTGTCTAATCTGTAAACCAAGTTGGGTATATGCAGTAAATGTGACATTAAAATATGTACTTATATTATCATGTTTATTCTATTACAACTTTAAGCAGGTCTACAGGGAGTTTGGCCTCATCATGTAGGACATCAATAGAGTAGCTCTTTAGCAGCTAGCCAGCTCGTTTAAATAACGTTAGCTATGCTAATGAACGAATGACACCTGTTAAACTCACCTCAACACGTCTTTTACAGTCTTAACCCACCATGGGCAATAGAAAAGTTACTGTTGCAAACAGTGCAGCGAGCAACCCTGCCATTATTTTTGAGGTCGACTGTAAAGCAGTAAATCAGTTTCTATTTCAAGGGTTAAATATTGAAAAGGTATAACGAGAGGCTTTGGCAATGCCTGTTCAATTTACTTGGAAATTGGTTGATTTTCATTAATTCCCCCCAAAACCCTTTTTTCATTTGTGTTCATGATATACTGATGAAATACATACCGCTGAAATATTAATTCCAATATCAATGCAGCACAAATAAGATTTACAAATGAAAATGACTAAACTTGCTTATGCAACACAAAAGTACTGGAGGAACTCAGCAAGTAAGGCAGCCCTATTGAGGGAATTGGATAGTCAACCTTTATTTCCCTCCATGGAGCCTGCCTGACCCATTGAGTTCCTCCAGCATTGTGCACGCTGCTCCAGATTCCAGCATACACAGTCTCTTGTGTCTCCAGACTTGCTTATGTAACTGTTTTCTGTAGTTTTTGAGAGTTTAACTGGACCAGTCATCCTTTCTGCAACTTCTGATGTCCAGAAAATGTGCTGACTCTCCCCTGTGCGGTACTGAGGAAGCACTGCCCTGACTGAATTGCTATTCTTAAGATAGCACATTAAATGCAACTATGTCTATTAATGCAACAATTTTTAAAAAACAAGGACAATTATTTCAAAACATGACCCACATTATCGAGTTGTGGGAGCTTGCTGTGTGCCAACTAGCTGCTGCACTTCCAAAATCATTGCAGTGGCTATACTTTAAAAGTATATCATTGGCAGTAAGTCTACTGCCATTCTTTGCATCATTGTACAGTATCCTGAAAACCAATAATGCCTCCAGCAATAATGGCATACGTCACAGTAAGATCAAAGTCCTCCTTGTATCTATACATTGTGGTCAAGAATTATTGGAGATGATCCTTAGAAACATAGAAACATAGAAAACCTACAGCACAGTACAAGCCCTTCGGCCCACAATGCTGTGTCAAACATGTACTTTTTAGAAATTACCTAAGGTTACCCATAGCCCTCTATTTTTCTAAGCTCCATGTACCTATCCGGGAGTCTTTTAAAAGACCATATTGTATCCACCTCCACCACTTCTCAGTCCAGTTTGTATCCTATCAATGTCCCACTGTAACCTCTGACATCCTTCCATACTATCCACAACACCGCCAACCTTTGTGTCATCAGCAAATTTACTAATCCATCCCCCCACTGCCTCATCCAGGTCATTTATAAAAATCGCTAAGAGAAGGGGTCCCAGAACAGATCCCTGAGGCACACGACCCATCTACAACCACTCTTTGCCTTCTGTGAGCAAGCCAGTTCTGGATCCACAAAACAAGGTCCCCTTAGATCCCATGGCTCCTTACTTTTTCAATAAGCCTTGCATGGGGTACCTTATCAAATGCTTTGCTGAAATCCATATACGCTACATATACTGCTCTACCTTCATCAATGTGTATAGTCACATCCTCAGAAAATGACTGTACCTCTTTCTATAGATGCTGCCTGGCCTGCTGCATTCACCAGCATTTTTTGTGTGTGTTGCTTGAATTTCCAGCATCTGCAGATTTCCTCGTGTTTGCGCTCAAAAAATTCAATCAGGCTCGTAAGGCATGACCTGCCTTTGACAAAGCCATGCTGACTATTCCTAATCATATCAACACACATCAAAGTTTCTGGTGAATGCAACAGGCCAGGCAGCATCTCTAGGAAGAGGTACAGTCTACGTTTCGGGCTGAGACCTTTCGTCAAGACTAACTGAAGGAAGAGCTAGTAAGAGATTTGAAAGTGGGAGGGGGAGGGAGAGATCCAAAATGATAGGAGAAGACAGGAGGGGGAGGGATGGAGCCAAGAGCTGGACAGGTGATTGGCAAAAGGGATACGAGAGGATCATGGGACAGGAGGCCCAGGGAGAAGGAAAAGGGGGAAGGGGGGGAAAAACCCAGAGGATGGGCAAGGGGTATAGTCAGAGGGACAGAAAGCGAGAAAGAATGTGTGTATATAAATAAATAACGGACTTCTGCTAATGCCCCACCTCTCCCTCGTACCCCATCCGTTATTTATTTATATACACACATTCTTTCTCTCTCTCTCCTTTTTCTCCCTCTGTCCCTCTGACTATACCCCTTGCCCATCCTCTGGGTTTTTTTACCCCCCCCTTCCTTCTCCCTGGGCCTCCTGCCCCATGATCCTCTCATATCCCTTTTGCCAATCACCTGTTTAGCTCTTGGCTCCATCCCTCCCCCTCCTGTCTTCTCCTATCATTTTGGATCTCCCCCTCCCCCTCCAACTTTCAAATCTCTTACTAGCTCTTCCTTCAGTTAGCCCTGACGAAGGGTCTCGGCCTGAAACGTCGACTGTACTTCTTCCTAGAGATGCTGCCTGGCCTGCTGCATTCACTAGCAACTTTGATGTGTGTTGCTTGAATTTCCAGCATCTACAGAATTCCTCGTGTTTGCATTCCTAATCATATTATGCTTCTTCAAATGTTCAAAAATCCTGCCTGTCAGGATCTTTTCCATCAACTTACCAACCACTGAAGTAAGACTCACTGGTCTATAATTTTCTGCTCTATCTCTACTCCCTTTCTTGAATAAAGGAACAACATCTGCTTCCCTCCAATCCTCCAGAACCTCTCCCGCCCCCATTGATGATGCAAAGATCATTGCCAGAGGCTCAACAATCTCCTCCCTCACTTCCCACAGTAGCCTGGAGTACATCTCGTCTGGTCCCCGACACTTATCCAACTTGATGCTATCCAAAAGCTCCAGCACATCCTCTTTCTTAATGTCTATACACTCAATCTTTTCAATGCACTGTAAGTCATCCCTACAATCGCCACGATCCTTTTCCGTAGTGAATACTGAAGCAAAGTACTCATTAAGTATCTCTGCTATCTCCTCTGGTTCCATACACACTTTTCCACTGTCACACTTGATTGGTCCTATTCTCTCATGTCTTGTCCTCTTGCTCTTCAACATGCTTGTAGAATGCTTTGGGGTTTTCCTTAATCCTGCCCACCAAGACCTTCTCATGGCCCCTTCTGGCTCTCCTAATTTCATTCTTAACCTCCTTCCTGCTAGCCTTATAATCTCCTAGATCTCTATCATTACCTAGTTTTTCTGAACCTTTCGTAAGCTTTTCTTTTCTTTTTGACTAGATTTTCAACAGCCTTTGTACACCATGGATCCTGTACCCTAACATCTTTTCCTGTTCTCATTAGAACGTACCATGCAGAATGCCACACAAATATTCCCTGAACACTTGCCACATTTCTGCCATACATTTCCCTGAGAACATCTGTTCCCAATTTATGCTCCCAAGTTCCTGCCTAATAGCTTCATATTTCTCCTTACTCCAATTAAATACTTTCCTAACTTGTCTGTTCCTATCCCTCTCCAACGCTGTGGTAAAGGAGATAGAATTGTGATCACTATCTCCCACTGAGAGACCTGGCACCTGACCAGGTTCATTTCCCAATACTAGATCATGTACAGCCTCTCCTCTTGTAGGCTTATCTACATATTGTGTCAGCAATCCTTCCTGAACACACCTAACAAACCCCACCCCATCTAAATCCCTTGCTCTATGGAGATGCCAATCAATATTTGGGAAATTAAGATCTCCCACCATGACAACCCTTTTATTATTACACCTTTCCAGAATCTGTCTCCCTATCTGATCCTCAATGTCCCTGTTGCTATTGGGTGGTCTATAAAAAACAACCGTAGAGTTATTGACCCCTTCCTGTTTCTAACTTCCACCCACAGAAACTCAGAATCTACTTGTATTTGAAAAAGCATGGCCTTATTAAGGATGGTCAGTATGGCTTTGTGCAGGGGAGCTCCTGTGTCACAAATTTAATTAACCTTTTTGAGGAACCAACAAAGATGATGATTTTGGTAGAGCAGTGCATATTGTCTGCATAGAGGTTAGTAAAGCATTTGACAAGGTTCCTCATGGTTGGCTGAGTCGCATGAGATCCATGAGGAGTTGGTCATGGAAGACAGAGTATGATGGTGGAGGGATGTTACTCTGACTGGAGGTCTGTGATCAGTGATGATCCACAAGGATCAGGCCTGGGACCTCTGTTGTTTCTGTTATATATAAAAGATCCGGATGAAAATATTAGCCGTCTGATTAATAAAGCTGCAGACAGCATGAGAATTGGTGAAGTTCTGGATAATCAGGGAGGTTGCCAAATGATACAAGAGGAAATACATCGATTAAAAATGAGAGCAGAGAAATGGCAGATGGTGGTTAACCTGGAAAAGTGTGAGGGGCTGCATATCAGCAGGTCAAGTGCATGGGGAATTATTCCAGTGAATGACAGGACCTTTAGGAGCATTGTCGTGCAGAGGGGTTCTGAGGTACAAGCCTATCGTTCCCTGACAGTGACAACAAATGTGGGTAGGGTGGCAAAGGAGGCATTTGACAAACCTGCCTTCAATGGTTGGGGTATTAAGGAAGTCATGTTGCAGCTGTAGCAAACTTTAGTTAGGCCACATTTGCAGTCTTGAGCGCTATTCTGGCCTCCACACTATAGGAAGGATGTACAGGCTTCACAGAGGGTAAAGAAGGGATTTACCAGTGTGTTGGAGATGGAAGAGATTGGAGTGAAAAGCAAATGTCTACATTGGCAAGACCAAGCATAGGTTAGAAGATCTATGTTCTGTCCACAAAGGCCATCCTGAGTTCTCGGTTCCATACCATTTCAACTCCACTATTCAATTTCACACTAACCTTGTCCATTCATGGCCTTCTCCAATGCCGTGAGGCCAGATACAAACTTGGAAAAGAGTACATCATATTCCACCTAGGTAGATGACAACCCAATATTGAAATTGCCTATTTCAGGTAACCCACGGTCCCCATGTTCCCTCTCTCTTGTGCTTTCCATTCTACTTAGAACATCCCAACCTGTTTTTTCCGTATCCCTTCTACAGTTCCATTCCACACCCATCCATCAATTACCTACACACATTTCCCATAAGGTCTCCTATCCACTGCCTGCCTGGTTCCAGCTGCCCATCAGCTCTCTCTTATCTGGTTCCACTTATCACCTTCCATGCTTATCAGATTCCAGCATTTGCACTTCGTGTGCCTCCACTCAATACACATCAGACTCAGTCTACACTTTCAGTCTCTCCTCCCTCCACTGGCTCCTTCCGTATTTCACTCTCTCCTCCCTCCACTGACTCGTTCTGTATTTCACTCTCTCTTCCCTCCACTGGTTCCTTCTGTACTTTTCCCCTTTCATTGTCTATTTCCCCCTGTCACCCCAGCCTCTTTCTCACAGCTCCAACTTCATCTCCCCCATGGCTTCATTTGTCAATCACCCCTCTCTCCACATAAATCCAGCCTTTACCCAGCTGCCCCTGCCTCCCCACCCCCTCCACGCTCTCAGTCCTGATACAGATCCTCAACCGGAAACATCAGCCATTCCTTTTCTCCACATATTCGCCTGTCGTTGGGTGCTGCATCGGCAAGTTTGTGGCGCTGGAAGCTCATGGCAGGGAGAGTTTTTCTTCCTTCTACTGTCTGCGGGAGATGATGGGATTTTCGAGAGACATTGAGACTTTTTTTGTTACCGTGCCCATGCTCTGCTCTCTATCAAATTACGGTATTGCTTTGCACTGTTGTAACTGTATGTTATAACCATGTGGTTTTTGTCAGTTTTTTAGTCTTAGTTTGTCTCGTGTTTCTGTGATATCATTCTGGAGGAACATTGTATCATTTCTTAAAGCATGCATTACTAAATGACAATAAAAGAGGACTGCGTGTCCTCATAATCTAATCTAATTTGCTGAGTTCATTCGGATTTTGGTTTTTTAACCTGGTAGAAGTAAAGTTCATAAAATGATGAAAGGCATAGATCATGTCACCAGTCGGACTATTTTTCCCAAAGTCGAAAGGTCTTCAACACAGATTTAAGTGGGGGTGAGGGTACAGTTTAAAGGAGATGTGCAAGCAAGATTTTTACTTGGAGTGTGGTAGATACCGGGGATGTGCTGTCAAGGGAGATGGTAGAAGCAAGTACAATAGGAATGCTGAGGAGGTATTTATGCAGACACAGGTACAAGTATGCTACAGACCATGGGTGGAGGATGGAACTAGTTTAGATGGTCATCAGGTTCAACACAAACGTGGTGGGGCTGAAGCACTTGTTCCTGTACTGTACCATTCCATGTTCTACATTCTGTTCTCTAACAGTATGAATGAACTGGAAAAAAAAGCCACCTGGAATTCTTGATCTGGTGATAAATCATTCAGGAGAATACAAATAGCCTTCAGAGCCCTCCCTAGTTGATTGTTATGTTACAATAAGCACCCAACCATGCCAGCTTCCAGAATTCTGATGCTCTAACTCTCCAGAGTATGGAAAGCTGCCACAGCCCTTTAAAGGATTCAGAGCTGTCCCACTAACTGGCTGCCATGTTTTGGCTCTAGGATTTCGGTATTTACCTGAACAGAGGTTCAGTGCTCAATCGTGAGCTCACTTGGATCATTGCCTAGCATCTTGCTTTGTACTCATTTCTAGTTTCAGTCTCTTACCGCGTCTCAATCCCAGGCTCGGACACTCCAGCATTTGGGTCCTAACCATCTCGTCAAAGTCTCTCGACATATCTTGTTCCATTTAATTGCATAAAGGAAGAAGAAAAGAGTTAAGGAAAGGAGAGCACTTATATAGAATATAGAACACTATTGCACAGGAACAGGCCCTTGGCCCACATTGTTGTACCAAACCAGCTAAAAAGTAGATTTTAAAAACCTAAACACTAATCCCTCCTGCCTAAGCAATGTCTATATCCCTCCATCTTCCTCATATTCATGTACTTATCTAAATGCCTCTTAAAGGCCTCTGATGTATTTGTTTCTGCCAGCATATATTTGCAGTGTTATTTGCTGTTCTGGTCTCCACACTATATAAAAGTTGGAAAGTTATGTTACAGCTATGTAAAACTTTAGTTAGGCCCTATTTGCAGTATCGTATGCTATTCTGTTGACCACACAATTCTGGTGAATAGAAAGTAGACAATACTGCTGACCAGAACAACAAAGAATGCAATCAGAGTATCACAAGATATGTGGTTCTTTTGGAATATAATCAACATTGATGACTTCAGAAACATGGTGCCAATTTGCACACTGCAATCTCTGAATATAGCATAATGATAATAACCACATATTTTGTTCATTGAGGAACATGTTTTTGGCTGGAACACAATAATGAATCATGAAACTCCAAGGCCAAAAGTATTTCACAGCCTTCTCCTTTTTTTGGGAAATTTTCCAGATGACAGCAGCCTTGAAGTTTCAAAGTCTCAAACCCCTGTCCACCATCTACAAGTCTCAAGTCAGAATCAAAATCTACGTAACACTGATCTATGTGACATGGAATCTGTTGTTTCACAGCAGCAGTACAGAGCAAAGATGTAAAATTGCTATAAATTACAAAAATAAATTAACAGTCAAAAATAAAGGAATAATGAGGTGATGTTCATGAATTCCTGAACCTCATCCCGAAAAGGGCATGTCCTGAAAGGTGAGGCCCCTTAGTGATAGAGTGTAATGGAATACTCTCCACTTGACTGGATGAATGCATCTTCAACAACGGTCAAGAAGCTTGACAAGATAGCAGCCCACTTGATAAGTGCGCCATCCATAACCACTTACTCACTCAACCACCATTGCACAATAGCAGTTCATTGTGCCATCTGCAGGATGCCCTGCAGCTACGCAGCAAGACACCTTGGACAGTACTTTCCAAACCCATGTCCTCAACCAGCTAGAAAGGCAAGGGCAGCAAGAGCATGGGAACACGATCACCTGGGAGATGTCCTCCCAGCCACAAACCATCCTGGAAATACATTGTTCCTTCACTTTCATTGGGTCAAAATCCTAGACTTCTCTCCCATACCTCAAGGGCTGCAGTGGTTGAAGAAGGAACCCACACCTCAATGACTGAAGTGGTTCAAGATGAATAAAATTGGTGGATCCAGTCTTAATCCCAAATTCCAACTCTCTTTTCCCAGGTTTTACTTCTAAGTTATTGGGATTTGGGTATCCAATGTTGTTGTAGAATGGTGATTTTCCGAGGCAGTCCACAAAGTAAGATGTCTGCACAGTTTTAAGCTGCACTAAACATGTTATCATACAGATGTGGACACATTGCCGGCATGGAATTTTGCAATAATTACATTTTGACCTTGTGTTAAATTACACTATCTTGCAATTTATGACATTTTTCAACATTTCTGTTCCCATCCTACTTATCAAGCATTTGATAACTTCATGAATTCCTCATGGCATACAGTAACGGTATCTGTCAACATAAAATGGTGTTAAGAGTTAATTTGGTATTATATGACAGCTTGGAGTACATTACTCACAGGATGGTTATGCCAAAAGATTTTTGTAATCTGAGCATTGTTTCCATCTTGAAAATAGCATAATAAATCACCATAACAGTTATATTATGGAAAGGAAGTACTTGTTTCTCTTCTGAGATTAGTAGGAGCTTGCTGGAAGTCATGCTTACAGATCAAGTTCATGTTAGGTCACAGACCTCTTTCCTTTCATGTGAGGATTAGCACCTCACTGTGACATGATTAGTATATATGTATATACATTATGTATAGAATGGGTTGCATTAAGAAAGTGGCAGTCTCTCGATTAGAATAATCCAAAGCACTTTACAGTTATTGAAGTATTTTCTTGTGTGGTTTCAGAAGTGCAGCAATCAATTTCTACACACAGGGGTTCTCCAGAAGAGGAATGTGCTTTGGCCGGGTACCTGATGGGTAAAAAAAGATGCATGAATGTGAGGAAGCTGCAGGTAAATGGGATGGTCTGGATTTCACTTCGAAAGGGCAAGTATAAACATTTGGACAGTTTGGCAGCACAGCTGGTAGGGCTGCTGCCAGAGACCTGAGTTTAATCTGACCTCAAGAGCTGTGTGTGTGGAATTTGCTCATTCTCCTGGTGACCCCAGTAGCTCCAGTTCTCTCCCATAGCCCAAAAATGTGAGGATTAGTAGATTAATTGGCAACTGTAAATTATGCCTAGAATAGACACAATAGTAGAACCTGGTGGAACTTGGTGTGTGGAAAACAAAATAATGGGATTAATACAGGATTAGTGTAACTAGGTGGTTGGTAGTTAGTGTCAACCTCCTCTATCGCAATAACAATCAATGACTAATTGAGTCGAATAGCCTCCCTATGTGCTACATTACTTTTGACAAGAGTTACCTGTAGTTGTTCCAAATGCAGCCATGGTGTAGCCAAGCATATCTATAAATGAAAGTCTTATATTTGGTTATAGATGCCTGCAATATTCAAGGATCTTGAGTTATCTTTATTGTGCAACAAGGACAATGATATTTAACCCAAAGAGGGCAAAGGGAACACCGTGAACAAAAACAGATATCACAAAAACTACATGAATACTTCAACTGATGTTTGAAATGGATGACTTCTTCATCATCAGTGTCTCATTTCCCTGTTCTGAAGTGAGGTTCTGTGGGTACTGGCAGACCCTTATGGTTATGTGCTTGATTGGACTGACGGGTGGGTAGGTGGGTAGTTGGGAAGTGCCCCCTGGCAGCTGATGAAAAGATGCAAGGTTCTCAGAGTCATCTCAAATACTCCTCCTTTCTATGCGGTGGAATTAGTGGAGATGCTACATTTTGTTTTCAAGGTGGTTTTCACAACATCCTCAAATCATTTCCTCTGACCAAAGGGTGATATCTCGTCATGCTGAGCTCAGAATAGAGTGTCTAGTTTGGGAGCCCAGTGTCAGGAAAATGCAGATAAAGGGTTTCAACCCGAAACATCAACTGTCTATCTTCAGTTGACTGACCAATTGAGTTCCTTAGGGTTTTGTGTGTTGCTCTGGATTCCAGCATCTGCAGTCACTTGTGTCTACACTGCACCCTGCTCATTGGAGCTGACTGACTGTAATTTGAATGTTGCCCTGCGAGAGGGTTCTAATGCCATCTTTTGTTGCCCTTTCTGCGGGTGCAGCTGCTTTGCTGAGTGCGGCTGATATTTTCTCTTTTTATTCCACATCTAAAGTTCACATTATGGGGACAAGTGATAGGGCAGCATTGAGCAGCTTTTCATAAATCATACCTGTGCTGAGATCTTCCACTGACTGAGGGTTCACCACACAACTTAGGTACTGCAGCAGAAGATCAAAAGTTGCACAGAACAGCCTCACCTCCTGTTGCATACCCAGTTGTAACACATTGCACATATACAGTGCCTTTAATATAATAAAATGTTCTACTGACGCAACCTATCTGCTATCAGTGTACCAACTTCATTGTGTTTTGACTGTATTTGCTCCAGTGTGCACTGTTAATATCAGTAACAACTTCAATTTATCCAGCATCTTAAATGTAGCCAAAACAATCCAAGGAGTATTATCAAACGATAAGTTGTCAGCAAGTTGCACAAGGAAAGATGGTAGACCTGAAGACGAGAGGCCTGGACAAAAAGGTAACTTTAAAGCAGAGGAGAGAGGTCTTCTCATTGCTACCATTAGGAAGGAGGTACAGAAGTCTGAAGGCACAGGAACAGCTTCTTCCCGTCTGTCATCAGATTTCTGAATGGACATTGAACCCATGAACACTACCTCAGTATTTTTTTATTTCTATTTTCCACTACTTATTTAATTTAACTATTTAAAATATATATACATATATATATATGTATATATGTATGTGTGTGTGTGTGTATACTTCCTGCAATTCACAGATTTTTTTTCTCTATTATTTTGTACTGCGATGTACTGCTGCCACAAGGACAGCAAATTTCACGACACATGCCAATGACATTAAATCTGATTCTGGAGGGTGGTGAGGACCTTTTAGAACTTTGGGTCTTAGTGGCTGAAGGCAGGGCCACCAATGATGGAGCAAATGAAATCAAGGATGAGCAGAGTTAGTGGAAGGCAGATTTCTCAGCAGGTTAGGAATCAGAGGAGATTACAGAGATAGGGAAGGTCACTGCGATGGACTTGAAAGCAAGAATTTTAGAATCAAGGCATTCCTTAACAGGATTCAGTGTGCATCAGACTGTTTTTGAATTGGTTTTGTGGATATCACTTAACTTCTTCACAAAATTGAAGGCTTTTTTTCACTTTACTCCCATTAAGAGATCTTTGCAGAGTTAAAGGTGGTATAGGAATGCTGATGGCTGTTGTTGTGGGCATGTAAATCAGCAAAAAATAAAGAAATATTACCTCAACTGGTGGCTTTAATACAATGGCATTAATTCTCCCCAGCGACACTGTACATTTGCTGCAATTCATGCCAATAGGTTTGACATTATTCAAAGTGTAATCTACTGTATTAACTCATTAAAAAGGAAAATAAATACAAATTTATCTCACATTTTTTAACCTCAAGATGCTGCATCACACACTGCAAACTGAAGTATTTCTGTAAAGTTGTCATGATAATTATGGGCAGATCTTCCCACATTTTGTCAGCACTTATAGGCTTTCACCTAAATGTTATTGGCCTTGAACCATGTTTACCTGCTCTGCACTGTCTCTGT
This sequence comes from Mobula hypostoma, assembly GCF_963921235.1. Taxonomy (NCBI): domain Eukaryota; kingdom Metazoa; phylum Chordata; class Chondrichthyes; order Myliobatiformes; family Myliobatidae; genus Mobula; species Mobula hypostoma. The sequence goes on along the minus strand of NC_086101.1, from coordinate 136,586,943 downwards.
AACTGTAACACTTCATTCTACATTCTGTTGCTGTTTTCCTTTATACTACCTCAGTGCGTTGTTGTAATCTGTATTGATGGCATGCAAAAGAAAGTTTCCCACTGTACCTCAGTACATGTGACAAGAACAAATCAATTTACCAATTTATTTAGCAATTTCCTTTATCAGAAAGCAATCCTCTGTCACTTCTGGCCAAGAAAGATCTCCAACAATACCCTCCCCCCTGAAGGGCGGAGGAAACGTGGGAGACCAAAGACAAGTTGGCACTGTATTGTAGAAGCAGAAATGAGGACCCTGAACCACACCTGGGGCACAATAGAGAAGATGGCCAAGGACAGACAGAGATGGAGGACCTTCATTGCTCCGCTAAGTGCCAGTGGCATAACGGGCAGTAAGTTGTCAGGCTGCAGGCAGGGAATCATTGCTACAAATTTATCTGTCTTCGGATTCCACAGCCACTTCCAGGACAGCGGTAACATGCGGTGCATGTGGAAGGGCATTCAGGACATCACCTGACTATGCCGGTGATGCCTCCCTCCCAGATGCGTTGGACAACTTCTATGCTCATTTTGAGGCGGAAAATGACGTGGCGGTGAGGAAGACCACTCCTCCTCCAAATGACCAGGTGCTGTGTCTTACCATGGCCGATGTAAGGAGAACTCTATGCAGGGTCAACCCACAGAAGGCTGCTGGACCAGACAATATTCCTGGCAGAGTTCACAGAGGATGTGCAGACCAACTGGTAGATGGTCTCACTGACATCTTCAACATCTCCCTGAGCAGTGCCATCGTTCCAACATGCTTCAAGGCCACCGCCATCGTCCCCGTGTCGAAGAAGTCTTCAGTGTCCTACCTCAACGACTACCGTCCCGTTGCTCTCACATCCATCATCATGAAGTGTTTCGAGAGTCTCGTCATGAGGCAAATAAAGACCCTGCTGCACCCCTCACTGGACCCCCTGCAGTTCGTGTATCGTCCCAACCGTTCAACAGACGACGCCATCACCACCACCCTCCACCTGGCCCTCACCCACCTGGACAAAAGACACGTACGTTCGAATGCTGTTCATAGACTTCAGTTCAGCATTCAACACAATCATTCCTCAGCACCTGACTGGAAAGCTGAAACTGCTGGGCCTGAACACCTCCCTCTGCAACTGGATCCTAGACTTCCTGACTGGGAGACCTCAGTCAGTCCGGATCGGGAGCAGCATCTCCAACACCATCACACTGAGCACGGGGGCCCCCCAGGGCTGTGTGCTCAGTCCACTACTGTTCACTCTGCTGACCCACGACTGTGCAGCAATACACAGCTCGAACCACATCATCAAGTTCGCTGATGACACAGCCGTGGTGGGTCTCATCAGCAAGAACGACAAGGCAGCATACAGAGAGGAGGTACAGCGGCTAACGGACTGGTGCAGAGCCAACAACCTGTCTCTGAATGTAAACAAAACAAAAGAGACGGTTGTTGACTTCAGGACAGCACGAAGCTACCACTCTCCACTGAACATTGACGGCTCCTCCGTTGAGATCATTAAGAGCACCAAATTTCTTGGTGTTCACCTGGTGGAGAATCTCACCTGGTCCCTCAACACCAGCTCCATAGCCAAGAAAGCCCAGCAGCGTCTCTACTTTCAGCGAAGGCTGAGAAAAGTCCATCTCCCAACCCCCAATCTCACCACATTCTATGAAGGATATATTGAGAGCATCCTGAGCAGCTGCATCACTGCCTGGTTCAGGAATTGCACCATCTCGGATCGCAAGACCCTGCAGCGGATAGTGAGGTCAGCTGAAATCATTGGGGTCTCTCTTCCCGTCATCACAGACATTTACACCACACGCTGCATCTGTAAAGCCAACAGAATTGTGAAGGACTCCACGCACCCCTCACACAAGCTCTTCTCCCTCCTGCCATCTGGCAAAAGGTACCAAAGCATTCGGGCTCTCACAACCAGACTGTGCAACAGTTTCTTCCCCTAAGCCATCAGACTCCTCAATACTCAGAGTCTAGACTGACATCTACATCATTTATTATTATATTGTAATTTGTCCTCTACTGTGCCTATTGTCTTGTTTATTAATTATTGTACTGCCCTGCACTGTTTTGTGCACTTTATGTAGTCCTGTGCAGGTCTGTAGCCTAGTGCAGTTTTTATGTTGTTTTACATAGTCTAGTGTAGCCTTGTGCTGTCTCACATAGTCTAGTGTAGTTTTGTGTTGTTTCATGTAGCACCAGGTCCTGGACAGATATTGTTTCATTTTTACTGTGTACTGTACCGGCAGCTTATGGTTGAAATGACAATAAACTTGGCTTGACTTGACTTGACGTGATTGACTTCTCATTGATTAAGCAGGGTGCTCCACTGCAACACAGAACACTCCGCAGAGCTCAGCATCCCAGTGGGACTTCCTGGCCCTAGCTTTGGCAGATGACCTCTGCTACTGGGGATCCAGGCAAAGTCGGCATTAGGCAGTACACATGGGCTACTGAATGGGAAGGAGAACCTTGCTGGTGAACATCCCAGTTCTATACTCTACACTACCCGGAGATTTGTTTTGTTGTGGCCATTCACAGTAAGTACCAATAAACATAATAGAACCAATGCACACAAACAGATGGACAAACAATCAATATGCAAAAGGCAACAACAATTCCAATTTCCCCCAGTATCAATACAGTATGGCTTTGACTATGACTAACATGTGCAAATACTGTACAAAAAGAATAAATAAATAATATTGAGAACATGAGTTGTAGAGTCCTTGAAAGTGAGTACAAAGGTTATGGAATTGGTTCAGATATGGGTTGAGTGAAGTTATCCCCTCTGGTTCAAGAGCCTGGTGGTTGAGGGACAATAACAGTTCCTGAACCTGGTGGTGAGGGTCCTGGGGTTGCTGTACCTTCTTTCTGATGTCAACAGTGAGAAGAGAGCATAGCCTGGATGGTGGGAGTCCTTGATGATGCTTTCCTGCTATCACGCTCCTTATAGACGTGCTCAATGGTGGGGAGGACTTTACCTCTGATGGACCGAGCTGTATTGACTACTTTCTCTGGGCTTTTCCGTTGAGAGCACTGGTGTTTCCATAACGTACTTTGATGACATTCTGAATCTTCTAATACTTCCAAGAAAGTAGTAATGGCACTTATGTGCTGGATGCATAACAGATTATTTACGATTATAACGCTGAGGAATTTAAAGTTGCTGACCCTCTTCAACTCTGATCCCCTGATGCAGACTGGTTCATGGACCTCCAGTTTCTTCCTGTAGTCAATAAGGCTGATTCCAGTCACTCCTCAAACAGGAGTTGAGTTTCTTCATGACCAACCTCTCAAAGCAATTTATCACAGTGGATGTAAGTGTTACTGGGCGATAGTGTTTTAGGCAGGTTACCATGCTCTTCTCGGGTACTGGTACGAGCAAAGCCTGCTTGAAACAGGTGGGTACCTCGGACTGCCAAAGTGAGAGGTTAATGATATCAGTGAACACTCCAGCCAGTTGATCAGTACAGGTCTTCAGTACTCAACCAGCTACCCCGTCTGTGCCGGATGCTTTCAGTGGCTTCACCCTCCTGAAGGATGCTCTCACGACAGCCTTAGCGACCAAAATCACAGGGTGTCGGGTTCTGTGGGAGTTGGTGAAGGTGCCTCCAAGTTCTGTTGATCAAAGTGAGCAGAAAAGGCATTGAGCTCATCTGGGATCGAAACCTTGCTGTCACATATGTCACTTGGTTTTACTTTGTAGGAGGTGATGGCATTCAAGCCCTTCTGCACATCTGTTTGTGATTCAGGATTGGCACTTCACATGTCAGATGGCTTTTCAGAGGTTGTAGCCAGGCCTCAGAGCATACAGGGTCTGTGTTTGTTGGCGGTCAGCACATTTGCAGCAGACGTGCAGTGGTTTCCAGCATATCCGTGTCCTTTGGTGTGTGAATCCTTTGTTCTTTTCTCATCTTCTCCTGTAATAGGGATGTTGACAGGCAATTGACAATCTGTCCTTTATGTAAGCTACAGTCTGCTGTGTATCCAATTGTTGGAGTTTGTATTATCCGACAAGGCCAGAAAACAGATTTGGAATGATTTCATTTGAAAACACTATCTGATTTTAATCATGTTTAAATTAGAGCCCCCCACCCGCCCCCCCCCCCCCAGGCTCTCTGCTCTACAAACACATCTACTCCTATGTTCATCTGATGTAAATTTACTCCACAGTGTTTGTGATTTGATTCTGTAACACTGTTCTAGTGTTGACCATCTATAAGAAAATGTTTTTGTATTAATTTGTCACAACGTTTTGTAAAAAAGGCCAATTATCACTGACAATGTTATTGTGGAGAGCAGTGCTTGAGTAAATCATTGGAGTACACATGGGCTTTTCATAGATTTCAGCCCATTCAGCAATCCCATTCTGCACTGATTTCTCTGTGATCTGTTTTTCCAATATTCCCATCAAATTTACCACTTGCCAACACTGGACCATTTACACTAGCAAGTTAAAATTGCAATCTGCATGTCTTTGGATGTTGAAAGAAACCAGAGCACCCAAGGAAGACCCAGATGGTTACTGGAAGCAACACACACAAAATGCTGGAGGATCTCAGCAGCCCAGGCAGCAACTATGGAAGAGGGTACGTGGAAATGTCAACTGTACTCTCTTCCATAGATGCTGCCCGGCCTGCTGAGTTCCTCCAGCATTTTGTGTGTGTTGCTTGGATTTCCAGCATCTGCAGATTTTCTCTTGCTTGTGATTGGTTACGGGAAGAATGTGCAAACTCCACAAAGACAGCACTGGAGGTCAAGAGTGAAGGTAGGTCACAGGAGTTGTGTGGCAGCCGCTTTAATAGCTGTGCCAATGTGCTTACCAATAAGATGTCAAGAATATTGGGTAGAAACATTTGTCATCTCCGATAACAAAATAAGTAAAGTAACTGTCCCCAAGAACATACTCTTACAATTCAAGCATTCATCTTCTTTTACGTATGTACAAGTGGAACAGCATGGGCCCATGTTACCCACACTGTTCTGAAGTCTGAATAAAAAACTGCTATTTTTATACAGAATTGGCTTATCGGTTACAGTCACTGATCATTGAAAATTATATATATTTGAATTCCTTACTCGCAAGATCAATCGACATTCACAATAGAGGTGTTAAAGTCAATTGAAACTCCAAGTGGAGAGATGATGATTTTTTAAAGTTATTAAAGACAATAGAGCCTTAGTCGTTGGATATGTTTTACATCCTTCTGTTATTCTTATCTCATCTGTCTTCAACTGTAAAGGAATGGTATGTTTTTAGAAGACCTTTTTGGAAAAGTCTCACTACAGCGGCCTCACTCATTTGGCTTGAGTCCACACTGCTACAATCACCCCAGCTTATCTCATCTGTAGTGAGCAGAAGTGTCTCCAACAGTCTCACTTCAAAAGTCTTGCTTGACTACAACTGGTCTAGGCTACAACTGCCCCAGGCTACAACTGCTCCAGATAACAACTGCTCCAAATAACAACTGCTCCAGATAACAACTGGTCCGGGCTACAACTGGTCCAGACCACAATGACTCCAGACTACAATTGCACCAGACTACAGCTCCTCCAGGCTACAACTGGTCCGGGCTACAACTGGTCCAGGCTACAACTGGTCCAGGCTACAATTGCACCAGACTACAACTCCTTCAGGCTACAACTGGTCCAGACTACAACTGCTCCAGGCTACCTCTGCCTTTCCTCAGCTTCCACACTCCTTCCTCTTTGTCCTATAGAGGACAACATAAATCTTACTGAATTTCAGTAACGCAGAGTCTCTTAAACTCCATGTCAGTTTCATCAGGACAATTGGCTGTTGATATCAGGGACATATGAGCAGCCCTCCTGATTAGTGATGGCAAAAGTACAACTTCTCTTAGACAACAGAAAGTCTTGTGCTAGTCAATTTTGAAGGGCCACAGTGCGTATTGCCAGCATTTCCGCAGCAATGTTGTTGATCGCCTGACACATGTCATGTAGTGCTATTACTGTGTTATTAGCTCGTTTCTCCAGCAGTGCTGAGGCCATGTTAATGCTCTCATAAGCCAGTTTGACAAGTTCACTACAATCCAGAAACACTCAGTCTCTATAGTCATTCGATGGCAGCCCCATACTGTAGAATGTAGAAAGAGAGAGAGTGGCAGGTGGTACATCTATGGCACTACGTGGGCCAGATGGCAACCAAGTTTGGTTTTGGTTCAGGCCAAAGTTCCTATTTTAGAAGGGGTACCCCTAGCAGCCAGTGATAGGCCTGTCGGCCGCATACCCAATAATTACCATTCATGGGATTCAGATGATCACCAGTAGTGTAGATGCTGCACATACTGTTACCTCAGTCTAGACCCATCCCTTGATGGTTACAGTAACATACTTCACCCCACTCCTCATGAAGCAGCTTCGAAGGGGGGGCTTATACAATTGTTGTAGGTAGGTTGATACTGTCCTTCAAAACAGTTGCATTGGCAAGAGTCATTCTATGGGCAATGCAGTCCCCCGCTCCCTTTACAGTTCTAATTTTGTTCTCAAAGTGAAACACAGAATCAAACTCACTGCTATCCAGGGGTATAAATGCATTGGCAATCCACCTTCTGGATGTATAGACACTCTCTAGAGCACACCCATCAACCTAACCGGTTCGTTTATATATAGGCATCCATTAGTCTCGTGAGACCATGGATTTTTGCGCCTTGGAAGGTTTCCAGGGCGCAGGCCGGGGTAAGGTTGTATGGAAGACCAGTAGTTACCCATGCTACAAGTCTCCCCTCTCCACGCCACCGATGTTGTCCAAGGGAAGGGCATTAGGACCCATACAGCTTGGCACCAGTGTCGTCGCAGAGCAATGTGTGGTTAAGTGTCTTGCTGAAGGACACAACACGCTGCCTCAGCCAAGGCTCCAACTAGCAACCTTCACATCACTAGACGAATGCCTTAACCACTTGGCCCACGCGCCAACACTAACCAGTTAGTACGCAATGCATATTCATAACTCTCTAAGGCAAAGAAAAGTGTTAGGAATATTAGTGTTATGTGATAGTTCTGCACTTAGGTAGAAAATAGACGTCCAGATAACCCAAAACATGTAACGCGTATTGGTTACTTAAGGTGACAAACAGCAAAGCTCAAGAGTTCAGTCCATCAGATCTTATCTTCTAGGTTCTTCTGGTCATTTGAAACCCGGTCCAGTAGTACCGCTGGCTTAATGCGCAAGGCATGTATCCACGTTGGCTTTCCTTGGACTTTTTGAAGAGGCACCTGTGGTCAGCAATGTTTGGAATGAACCTTCCCAGTCAGACTCCAGGCAGTTCTTTCCTCAGTAGGCTCTCATCAGTACCTAATCTCCCGGCTGGGAGGCCTGACAATCTGCAGCTAGCATGATCTTCTGGCTTCAAGAACCTGTCGATGAGAACCATTAAGAGCTTGTGTTAGTGCTATACAACATTGCAAAATGCCTTCACTTATAATGTGGCTGTCCATCTGTTTAATTTAAAAAGGAGGGGGATGACTGGCAAGCACATGGGACGTCCCAAAACTATCTCATGTGGAGACAGGCCTGTTACACAGTTTGGAGAGCAGCGCATTATGAGCAGAGCTTCTGGCCACTGTAGCTTGATCTCGTCATGCAATTTAGTTCATCTGTTTTTCAGGGCCCCTTTCCATCTTTCAGCTGCCCCATAAGATTGAGGGTGGTAAGGGCAGGTGAAATGATGCTTACACTACAAGGCTTTCATCACCTCACACAACTTTACTCATAAAGTGAGGACCATTATCACCTGAGATTTTCTTGGGTATCCCAAACAAAAAAATATCATAGGACATCATTTCTCTGAGGATGATAAGTTTTAACCCTTGGAGATAGCAAAAAAAGATAACAAGTGCATAATCACAACCCATACGTTTAATTGCTGCATGAAGTCCATTTAGAGATTCACAAATTAATTCCAGGAGGAGGCCCCGGCAGTGTTAAGTGTCTGGCAAATCCTACAGCTGCTGCTACTTTCCTTGCTATGGTCGAGAATTTCTCAACTTCGATGATACCTATCATCATCCTTTATAGCTTTCCACATAGTCCAAAAAGTCCTTTCCAGCTACTCGTGGGCGCATCGCGCTGGAACTGGACGAGTTCATCAAAGAATTTGCAAGCATTGGCAGCCTGATCACACTGGAGTGCTACGTGGCTATAAAAATCTGCAGTTGCTGCCTTGGCAAAGGAGGCAGCTCCTTTGTTCCCTAGTTATTTCATTCTTCCCGCTAGCGCACAGTTTATAACAGTAATTGCAGTAAGTAATTGAAAAGCAGGAAAAGGATTCCTAGTTAATTCACCGCATTTGATCGAGTCCCAAAGAGCTGAGAAACCCACACAGTTTCCTTAATTGTCCATTGTCATATGTCACTTCAAGGCACAACGAGATTCAGTGCAGCGGCTGCAAGGATTCAGGCTTTTGTTACGGCAAAAAAGTTCAGCTACTTATATGACACGCACACGCCACATAACCATTAAAATATTCCACTTTTTTCCAGTGTCAGATCGGGAGGAAAAGCCATCAGTGAAAAATTACAAGCGGGCTTACACCAAGTGGCACTTTACAATGGGCAGAAATGAAACCATACAAGATCTTTAAGTACAGTTCATGAACGCATTATTTAAATTCCCGGTGGCAGCACCTCCGCTCCATCCACCAAACGGCAGAACTTCCCGGTGGCCGAATGTTTTAATTACCGTTCCCGTTCCAACATGTCGGCCCATGGCCTCCTCTTGTGTCACGATGAGGCCACGAGGCCACCTCAGGGTGGAGGCGCAACATCTTTTGTTCTGCCTGGGTAGCCTCCAACCTGACGGCATGAATATTGATTTCTCCTTACGGTAGGAAAAAATCCCTCCCCGTCCCCTCTTCTCTTCCACACTCTGGCATCTTACCTCTTCTCACCTGCCTATCATCTCCCCTTGGGCCCCCTCCTCCTTCCCTTTCTCCTGTGGTCCACTCCCCTCTCCAGCCCTTTACCTTTCCCACCTGGCTTCACCCATCACCTTCCTAGCTACCCTCCTTCCCATGCCCCTACCTTTTATATTCTCATCTCTTCCCCCTGAAGAAGGGGCTTGGCCCATAATGAACTGTTTATTCATTTCCAAAGATGTCACCTGACTTGCTGGGTTCCTCCAGCATTTTATGTACTTTGCTTTGGATTTCCAGCATCTGCAGAATTTCTTGAGTTTATTATTTAAAGTAAATTGGGTAGTCTGCGGTGCCGGTGGTGGCAGAAACTGCTATCAAAGTTGCTTTGATCAAGGGCATCCTCCGGCAAACAAGAATATACCCCTCGCAGACATCCCCATGTTTACCCCTACCGGGTCCACCACTCATTTCCATGTTTGTTGGATCAAAGAACTGTAAAACATTTAGAATAGTATTATGCTACTGCACAGCACAGGACAGAAAGAAGCTGCAGAGGGTCATAAATTTAGTCAGCTCCATCTTCGGTACTAGGCTACAAAGTACCCAGGACATCTTCAAGGAACGGTGTCTCAAAAAGGCAGTATCCATTATTAAGGACCTCCAGCACCCAGGGCATGCCCTTTTCTCACTGTTACCGTCAGGTAGGAGGTACAGAAGCCTGAAGGCACACACTCAGTGATTCAGGAACAGCTTCTTCCCCTCTGCCATCTGATTCCTAAATGGATATTGAACACGTGAACACTACCTCACTTTTTAGTCTATATTATTTCTGTTTTTGCATGATTTTTAATCTGTTCAATATACATGTGTTGGGCACGTGGCCAAGTGGTTAAGGTGTTCGCCTAGTTACCTCAAGGTTGCTAGTTTGAGCCTCAGCTGTGGCTGCATGTTTGTGCCCTTGAGCAAGGCACTTAATCACACATTGCTCTAGTCTGTGCAAGGAGTAGCGCCCCACACAGACTTCCAATCTGTGCCTTGTAAGGCATGAAAATGCCCGACGCAGGCCTCTCATTATCTGAGTCGACGTTCCCTCCCTTCCCTCCCTCCCAATATACATATATTGTAATTGATTTACTTATTTATTTATTATTCTTTTTTTACTTCTTCTATATTATGTATAGCATTGAACTGCTGCTGCTAAGTTAATAAATTTCACGACACATGCCGGTGATAATAAACCTGATTCTGATTCTAAACCCATATGTTACTCAAAACAAAAATTACCCATCACAAGTGGGTCACAGGAGCCATATGTGTATAAAGTAGGGAAAGTTTACAGTGAAATTTTAAGCAGAAGTTAATCTGGTAATGATTAGGCAATATTTGGTCACTGTCAATTTCATTAAATATTAAACAAAGTTAAAAGTTAAAATAACATTCAAATTGTATAGGATAGCTATCACAATACTTATACAGCAACGTACAATATTGCCCAGAGGCTAGAGTGGAGCAGCCAGGAAGTCTCACACATCATTGTCCCTACTCCCCTTAACAGCTTTCATCCTTTGATGTTGTAATTGCTTTTGGCAATATTGTACAACACTCACAATTTTACTTAAATCTACTCGGCTCACGAATGTAAAAGTATATGTTTTTCTTCAACAATTTATTTACACTAGTACTTATTAAGATGAGTGTCCCGGTTTGTAGAATTAATCCAGATACTTTGGTAAGCATTCACACCCATGTTCTACATATTCACTAACACCGTTGTCTTCTTTCCAACACTTTTTTACACCAATCTACAGCGTTGTGTCAAAATGGTCATTGTGATGTGTCTGGAGTGGTAGTGCAGCAGGTAGTGCTTGTCGCTCTCACTTTCAGCTCCCCCCGCTGCCCAGCAGTCTCATGAAAAGGGGAGCTGAACGTGTAAGTCTCTCCCTGCCAGCACACAGCCTCTCCAACAACAATCCTCATGTGGTGCCCCCTCGCTGGTGACACACGGAAACTGAACTCCCTTCAGACTCGGGCTGAACTACAGAGGACGGGGAGGAGGTCTGGCCCCTGCACACGTAGCATGCAGGCCCACCAGTGTGTGGGCATGCCCTGGTGCTCATCAACCAGATCCCCAGGTATGGGTAAATAGCCCCACTGCTTTGTGGGCAGTGTAACTCTCAGTTCAGCTAGCAGCTTAATCTTGGCCCGGCCAAACTTAATACATCTTGCTTGGGTGGATGCAGCGCAATGTTACAAATAAGTACCACAAAATAACAAACAGTACACAATATGCAAGAAGAGGAGAGCTGTCGTCATTGGAGACTCTATAGTCAGGGGAGCAGACAGGAGATTTTGTGGACGTGAGAAGGACACCCGCATGGTTTGTTTCCTCCTGGGTGCCAGGGTCCAGGATGTCTCTGACCGGGTGAGCGACATCCTGGTACAAGAGGGAAAGCAACCAGAAGTCGTGATACATGTTGGGACCAATGACATAGGCAGGAAGAGGGATGAGGTCCTGAAGTGTGAGTTTCGGGAACTAGGCAGAAGGCTGAAGAACAGGACCTCAAGGCTGGCGTTCTCAGGATTGCTGCCAGTGCTACGTGACAGAGATGGTAAGAATTGGAGGAGATGGCAGTTGAATGCGTGGCTGAGGGGTTGGTGCAGGGAGCAGGGTTTTAGATTTTTAGATCATTGGGATCTCTTATGGGGAAGGTGGGACCTGTACAGATTGGATGGGTTGCACCTGAACTCGAGGGGGAGCAATATCCTTGCAGGTAGGTTTGCTAGCATGGTTCGGGAGGGTTTAAACTAATTTGCGAGGGGGATGGGACCCAGAGAGATAGAGCAGTGAAAGAAGTGCATGGAGTAAAGCCAGATCTAACATACGGAGAGGCTTTGAGGAAAGAGAAGCAGAATAAACGGTGTAAAGACAGTAAGGTAAAAGGGCTGAAATGTGTGTACCTCAATGCAAGAAGCATCAGGAACAAAGGTGATGAACTGAGAGCTTGGATACATACATGGAATTATGATGTAGTGGCCATTACAGAGACTTGGCTGGCACCAGGGCAGGAATGGATTCTCAATATTCCTGGATTTCAGTGCTTTAAGAGGGATAGAGAGGGCGGAAAAAGGGGAGGAGGGGTGACATTACTGGTCAGGGATACTATTACAGCTACAGAAAGGGTGGGTAATGTAGCAGGATCCTCTTTTGAGTCAGTATGGGTGGAAGTCAGGAACAGGAAGGGAACAGTTACTCTACTGGGGGTATTCTATGGGCCCCCTGGTAGCAGCAGAGATACAGAGGAGCAGATTGGGAGGCAGATTTTGGAAAGGTGCAAAAATAACAGGGTTGTTACCATGGGTGACTTTAACTTCCCTAATATTGACTGGCACCTGATTAGTTCCAAGGGTTTAGATGGGGCAGAGTTTGTTAAGTGTGTCCAGGATGGATTCCTGTCACAGTATGTGGACAGGCCGACCAGGGGGAATGCCATACTAGATCTAGTACTAGGTAATGAACCGGGTCAGGTCGCAGATCTCTCAGTGGGTGAGCATCTGGGGGACAGTGACCACCGCTCCCTGGCCTTTATAATTATCATGGAAAAGGATAGAATCAAAGAGGACAGGAAAATTTTTAATTGGAGAAAGGCAAATTATGAGGCTATAAGGCTAGAACTTGCGGGTGTGAACTGGGATGATGTTTTTGCAGGGAAATGTACTATGGACATGTGGTCGATGTTTAGAGATCTCTTGCGGGATGTAAGGGATAAATTTGTCCCGGTGAGGAAGATAAAGAATGGTAGGGTGAAGGACCATGGGTGACAAGTGAGGTGGAAAATCCAGTCAGGAGGAAGAAGGCAGCATACATGAGGTTTAGGAAGCAAGGATCAGATGGGTCTATTGAGGAATATAGGGAAGCAAGAAAGGAGCTTAAGAAGGGGCTGAGAAGAGCAAGAAGGGGGCATGAGAAGGCCTTGGCGAGTCGGGTAAAGGAAAACCCCAAGGCATTCTTCAATTATGTGAAGAAAAAAGGATGACAGGAGTGAAGGTAGGACCGATTAGAGATAAAGGTGGGAAGATGTGCCTGGAGGCTGTGGAAGTGAGCGAGGTCCTCAATGAATACTTATCTTCGGTATTCACCAATGAGAGGGAACTTGATGAAGGTGAGGACAATATGAGTGAGGTTGATGTTCTGGAGCATGTTGATATTAAGGGAGAGGAGGTGTTGGAGTTGTTAAAATACATTAGGACAGATAAGTCCCCGGGGCCTGATGGAATATTCCCCAGGCTGCTCCACGAGGCGAGAGAAGAGATTGCTGAGCCTCTGGCTAGGATCTTTATGTCCTCGTTGTCCATGGGAATGGTACCGGAGGACTAGAGGGAGGCGAATGTTGTTCCCTTGTTCAAAAAGGTAGTAGGGATAGTCCGGGTAATTATAGACCAGTGAGCCTTACGTCTGTGGTGGGAAAGCTGTTGGAAAAGATTCTTAGGGATAGGATCTATAGGCATTTAGAGAATCATGGTCTGATCAGGGACAGTCAGCATGGCTTTGTGAAGGGCAGATCGTGTCTAACAAGCCTGATAGAGTTCTTAAGGAGGTGACCAGGCATATAGATGAGGGTAGTGCAGTGGATGTGATCTATATGGATTTTAGTAAGGCATTTGACAAGGTTCCACACGGTAGGCTTATTCAGAAAGTTAGAAGGCATGGGATCCAGGGAAGTTTGGCCAGGTGGATTCAGAATTAGCTTGCCTGCAGAAGGCAGAGGGTCGTGGTGGAGGAGTACATTCAGATTGGAGGATTGTGACTAGTGGTGTCCCACAAGGATCTGTTCTGGGACCTCTACTTTTCGTGATTTTTATTAACGACCTGAATGTGGGGGTAGAAGGGTGGGTTGGCAAGTTTGCAGAAGACACAAAGGTTGGTGGTGTTATAGATAGTGTAGAGGATTGTCAAAGATTGCAGAGAGACATTGATAGGATGCAGAAGTGGGCTGAGAAGTGGCAGATGGAGTTCAACCCGGAGCAGTGTGAGGTGGTACACTTTGGAAGGACAAACTCCAAGGCAGAGTACAAAGTAAATGGCAGGATACTTGGTAGTGCGGAGGAGCAGAGGGATCTGGGGGTACATGTTCACAGATCCCTGAAAGTTGCCTCACAGGTGGATAGGGTAGTTAAGAAAGCTTATGGGGTGTTAGCTTTCATAAGTCGAGGGATAGAGTTTAAGAGTCACGATGTAATGATGCAGCTCTATAAAACTCTGGTCAGGCCACACTTGGAGTATTGTGTCCAGTTCTGGTCACCTCACTATAGGAAGGATGTGGAAGCATTGGAAAGGGTGCAGAGGAGATTTACCAGGATGCTGCCTGGTTTAGAAAGTATGCATTATGATCAGAGATTAAGGGAGCTAGGGCTTTACTCTTTGGAGAGAAAGAGGATGAGAGGAGACATGATAGAGGTGTACAAGATAATAAGAGGAATAGATAGAGTGGACAGCCAGCGCCTCTTCCCCAGGGCACCACTGCTCAATACAAGAGGACATGGCTTTAAGGTAAGGGGTGGGTAGTTCAAGGGGGATATTAGAGGAAGGTTTTTTACTCAGAGAGTGGTTGGTGCATGGAATGCACTGCCTGAGTCAGTGGTGGAGGCAGATACACTAGTGAAATTTAAGAGACTACTAGACAGGTATATGGAGGAATCTGAGGTGGGGGCTTATATGGGAGGCAGGGTTTGAGGATTGGCACAACATTGTGGGCCGAAGGGCCTGTACTGTGCTGTACTATTCTATGTTCTATGTTCTAAATGATTGAAATTTGTCATTCCTAATTTGACTATATGTTTAGTAAACAAAAACAAGAAAAGGGCCCATTTTCATGAAACAGTCTAATGCGTAACGTTGGAGCTCATGGTTCGGACCTCAAGGTTTCCCGTTGAACTCCTCCGAGCGTAGCCGACCCTCGGACCCTCGCTCCAAGTCCACTCCATCTGGCGATCTACCAACTCTCTCCATTTGAGTCTTCTCTCCTCAACTCTGCCCAGCAAAAGACCGCGAAATCCCTGCTCCCAGACCCACAAGAAAGAACAACATCCCTCTCATTGGATAGCCCACATTACAAAGCCCTGTTATCTCTAGTCATAACCCAAACTTTGTTGCTTCAGAGAAACCATTACGTTATCAATGAAACATTACAGCACCTTACACTCTCCCCCACACCAAATTTATTTATGTCCTCATGACATTGAGATAATTCACCAACCCTTCCTGCAAAACACAAAGTCCAATCCAGGTGTAAAAGGCAGTGACATAGCTCCCCAAACCAGTAGGGGTCACACTCTGTTTCCTCAGTGCTACAGAGACCAGCCTATCCAGTGGTCTCCTAATTCTCTGACACCTCCATATCCCCTCACCTAACTCTTCAGGTTCAGACACTACTGGGGATACTTCCGGTCTACTTGGCGAGGCCTCCCCCGACCTATCACTCGTGCCCACCTGCAACTTGGACCCTCTGCCCCATGGCCAAGCCCCACTTCCTCCCTTGCAGGGTCCTGCTGCAACCCAGGCTGTCTGCAGATAGCCTCCCCCCCCAACATCATCTGACACAGTGGGAGAAGAGCTGAAAGTCTCTTCCTCAATCAGTGGGGGGGTTAGCAAAAGACACCATGTACCACACCTCCAGGTCCTCATCCTCTGAATCAGTATCCCTTCTCAGGGGTGGGGGCCAGCCTAACCTCTCCTGCTGTGGGCCCTGCAGTCGCCCCGCGTTTCCACAGAGTCCTCTTACTAGGTGTAGGCTCCAGGTCGGGCTCTGGGTCAACCTGCACCTCTTGTCCCAGAGGCAGAAGGTGGTTCCGATGGAGAATCTTGACAGGCCCATCCCATCCTCTGGTTTCACCCAGAACACTGGTAGGTTTGGCATCTGACTCTCCACCACATAGGGCGTAGCCGCCCAGCGGTCAGCCAACTTATGCTTTCCAGGTAGCCCCAAATTCCTTATGAAGACTCAGGAGTTGGGAGAACTTCACTTTTTGATGATACCTCCTCCTATTTCCTTGATTCTGCTTGGAAGCCGCGACCCCAGCTAATTCATAAGCCCTTTTCATCTCCCTTCTCATATCAGACACATACTTCAGTTAAAGCTTCAGTGGTAAGTCACCCTCGTCAGTCCCAAAACAGAGGTCAATGGGCAACCTCACTTCGCGCCCAAACATCAGATGGTATGGCAAGTACTCGGTAGCTTCATTTTGGGTACAGTTGTAACTGTGGAGCAGATGTCCAATATGTTGACTCCACCTGCTCTTCTTGTTGATCTCCAAGGTCCTGACAATGTCTAGCAAGGTCTGATTAAACCACTCTGGCTGGGGATCACCCTACGGGTGATAGGGCGTGGTCCTCGATTTCTCGACTCCAAGCATGCCCAGTAACTCATGGATGATTCTGCTCTCGAAATCCCATCCCTGATCACTATGTATCCAACTCGGGAGGCCGTAATAGATGAAATTCTTCTCCCATAACGCTTTGGCCACCATGGACGCCCTCTGGTCCTTGGTAGGAAAAACCTGTGCATATCTGGTGTAGTGGTCCGTGATGACTAATACATTCGCTGCACTTCTGGCATTGGGTTCTATTGACAGGAAATCCATACACGGCAGGTCCAGGGGCCCCACACAGCGCAAGTGGGACAAGGGAGCTGCCCACATAGGCAGCGTCTTTCACCGTATGCATCGAATGCATGACTTGCAGTATTCTTCGACTCCAACTTCATTCAGGGCCAGTAAAACCGGTCTCTGAGCAATCCATAGGTCTTTTCACCCCCCCAAATGTCCAGAATCATCATGAAGTGACTTCAACACAATCCTCCCATACTTCTCTGGCAGAACCAGCTGGCAACGCTGAGGTTGGTCTGGGGGTGATGTGACCCCGTATAGGATCTGGTTCCGCAACTCCAACCGGGCCATTTTCTCAGTAATGGAGACACCACCACGTGTTTTGTCTTCTCCGCCTGAGCCAAGTCTCCCTTTTTGACCGCTGACCAAATGATACCGATACCCAGGTTGTCTCGCTCAGCAGCTGCCAGTTCCCCAGATCTCAATTCTGGCAGCTGATTTGTCTTCAGAGCAGTCAGGTTACAGTAAACCTGGGGGATGGCGTTATCAGAAGCCCCCAATTGATCCATCGCTCCAACCAGCCCCTCCTTTCCCTTTGCCTTCACGATGATGGCAAACTGACACATGGCCTTTACCCTCGGGGCAGGATTGCTCTCCCGCTCCTCATCCCTGGCCAGTCCCTGATGCACCCATCAGGACAAAGCATCAGTATCAATGTTCCTGCTCCCCGGCTGGTACTTCAGGCTGAAATCATAGGCAGACAATGCCGCCAGCCACCGATGGCCTGTGGCATCCAGTTTCACCGAGGTCAGTATACAAGTTAGGGGGTTATTGTTCATCCTCACCTCAAACTTGGCCCCGTAAAGGTAGTCACTCCCCTTATCCACGACCCCACCATTTCAATGCCAGAAATCCCAACTTGTGTGTGTGGGATTGTTTTTCTCAGAAGACAACAGACTCTGGCTGACAAACGCAACGGGCCTCAACCTGGTGCCCTGATCCTGATACAGGACACCCCCTAAACCCTCTCGGCTAGCATCTGTGTGCCGTACATTTGGCAATCAGGGATTTACAAAAGCCAGCACTGGCACCTGGGTCAGCAGCTCCTTCAGCGACTGAAAGGCCTTCTCACATTTTGCATCCCACCATAGAGCTCTGATGGGCTAAGATACTCTTCACCCTCCTGTCCTTTTTGCCCCATCCCTTTCTTCCTCAAGGGAGGGTAACCGCACAGAAGCTGATTCAACGGATGACTCACTTTCATGAAGCCTTTCATGAACCTCTGATAGTAACCACAGAACTCAAGGAACAAGCGCAGAGTGCTCACAGTCTGGAGTCTTGGCCAACTGGTCACCGCCTTTACCTTAGTTGGATCTGTAATACTCCAATTTGTGAGACTATGTGCCCGACATAACTAACGGATGTTTGGCAGAACTGGCACTTGTCCAGAGAAAGTTTTAACCTTTCAGCTTTCAGGCAGCCCAGCACCTTCAGCAGCCTCGCTTCATGTTCTTCCAAGGTGAACCAAAACACTATGAGGTCATCCAGATACACCACTACCTCAAGCAAGTTCATATCCCCCACCATCTTCTCCATGACCCACTGGAAGGTTGCAGGAGCTTCTGAGATGCCCTGGGGCATCCTTTCGAACTGGAAAAATCCCAGGGGACATACAAATGCTGTCTTCCCTTTGTTGGCCTCACTCATGGGGATCTGGTAATATCTACTCCTCAAGTCCAGCACACTGAACTACTTTGCACCACTCAGACAGGCCAGTGCGTTTTCAATCCTCAGGACTGTATACTGGTCAGGGACGGTGTGCCTTTTCAGAGTCCTATAGTCCACATACATCCATACCTGCCCATTCTTCTTTCGTGCCACTACTATTGGGGATGCATAGGGGCTTCAGGACTCAGTGATGATCCCAGCTTCCTTCAACTTACACAAATGCTGCTGAACGTCTTCCACCTCTGCAGGGGCCAGCCTCCACAGCCTCTCTAAACGGGGTGTCCCCGATCACCCAGATCGTGTGACAAGTGCTCTTGGAATAACCCACATCAAACTCGGCAGTGGAAAAGACACCTTCCAGCTTCAACATCTTCTCTACCAAACTCCTCTTCTAACCCGCAGGAACCGGGGAGTCCCCAAAGTTGAATGACTCAGCGGTCAACTTTGCCCCTTTTTCCAATAGTTTTTCCCTGGCTTGTCTCATCGGCTCCATCATTTGGTGGGGGGGGGGCACACCCGCTGATAACAGCCGCCCATATCTCTGTTCTCAACTCTGCCACAGTCTCCTCTACCGCTGCCCGGGGTAGGCTATCCATGGTCACTTCACCACAGGGGACTACTATCGAGGACTGCACCCTGCTGACGGAGTTCTCCGTGTTCTCTAATGTGTTCTCCTCTTCCCGTACATCTCTAATCAGCCCAACAAAAGATGGAGGTGGGCGCACCTTACCAGACTGTTGGAGACTCCAAGCGATCAGGTCCTCGGACTGGGCGCCCCTGGCTATCTGGTCCATTATTAACTGATCCGCCTCAGCCGCCTGAATGACCCCCCTGCGCTGCAAACATGCAAACAATTTAGCTGCCTCTCTAGCTGAAAGATAAAAGCATTAAACTTCTCCCCCTTCCCCTGACACAAGTTCTGAACCCCACCATGAGCTCCATTGGGCTTCCTGTTGGGTCAAAAGCATTGTCCAGTGCTTGCCGATAATTGACAGGTGTCGCTACGAGATACTGCAAACTGACGGCTCTCACAATGTCAGCAGCCCGCCCACTCAAACTCTCAACCAGTCTCTGTGCTTTACGTCATCAGAGCACTGCCACTCATCTAACAACTGATGGTCTGCTCCACCCAAGTCTCATACTCCTCCTCCCCTTTAGGGGTGGGCATTATTCCAGCAAATAGGCAGAGTCTGCCATAGCAGGGACTTTGAACCTGGGCAATTTTCCATTTATTCGCCAGAGAGGTAAGGGCAGATACTAACTCAGAATTCTCACTCTTCACTGGGGGACGTGGACTAATTAGACATTCCAAATCTGACCACTCCTTCCCCTCACTCCGCAGAAACGAGAGAACCCTGTCTTTGAAATCTCCGCCCCAAGCTACCACTACCTCAGCGCTGGTCTGCATTAAAACGAGAGCTGCGCCCACCATTTTATCAAACTTCTGCCCGCAATTGCAACTTTAACAGTATTTAACAGGCGAATTAACAATTCATCCAGAGTACAAATATCTACCCCACTGGTTCAGTGCTCAGGGTAATCACACAGCATCCAACGAAATCAATCCCAAACGATACCCCCACAATTGTAACTCTCAGTTTGGCTAGCGGCTTAATCTAGGGGAAGACAGCCCTCGGCCCGGCCAAACTTAAGAAATCTTGGCTGCGCGATGTGTCCCCTGTTACAAATCAGTACCATGAAATAACAAACAGTACACAATATGCAATTAAGCAATTGAGCTTCATAATTCTTAATTTGACCACATGGTTACTAAAGAAACAAAAAAAAAGAAGTGGGCCAATTCTCATGAAACAGTCTAATGCACTATGTTGGAGCTCACTGATCAGTCCTGTCGACCTCCTCCGAGCATAGCCGACCCTCGGGCCCTCGCTCCAAGTCCACTCCATCCGGTGGTCTGCCAACTCTCTCCATTCGCGTCTTCTCTCCTTATCTCTCCCCAGCAAAAGACCACGAAATCCCTGCTTCCAGACCCACAAGAAAGAACAACATCCCCCTCATTGGATAGCCCACATTCCAAAGCCCCGACATCTCTAGTCATAACCCAAACATCGCTGCTACAGAGAAACCATTACATTCGCAGTGAAACATTACAGTGCATTACAGCAGCCTTTGGGAGAGATGAAGGCTACGGGAGTAAACTCAGACAGCAAATCGGATGCAGCCCCTAAGGCGGTTGGATGTCATTGAACATCCTTCTGGCAGCTCCTGCAGCCAAGCTGGTGCCAAATGTATTGCTTCATAGGCTTTCCTTTGGACTGCACTGGTGAGGCCGGAAGGTGGCTCTTGATGACTGGGTGATTCAGGATCCCCATCCCTTCCACCCAGGCTCGTGATGATGATCATTATCACCCATTGTCCTTCGAGACTGACGGAGGCCAACCACGCAGTGAGAGGGTAATATTTTCTTTCGGCTCCTACTAGATCAGTTCAAGGTACACTTAAACCAACATTTTGCTGATCCCTTCTACCTCCCGTAGTACTATTGGGAACTGCTGCCTGTGGCAGCCTCACTGAGTACTCAGAGGCATTACTGCATGGGTCTTGTTGAAGCCACGCTTAGAGAAGGCTGGAGTACACCGCCTATTTCATCCTCAGACTCTGGTGCTAATTGTTTCTGTTCAAAGACTGAGGGAGACACTACTATCCTTTGCCTCTCCTTTCTGTGCCTTTTCTGTCTTTTTGCTTACTTTCTCTGCTTTTTTTTACACAAGATTCGTCTAGCTGTTTTTGCATTTCACACCAACATTAAACAATGACAGTCTTCTCACATTTTCCTTTCTCTAACAACATGTCTGCAGACACTCCCTGAGCCTATTCCACACATATAATATACTTCTCAACATACTTAATGCTCTTTGTTCCATAATGCACAAACATGCACACTACTGGAGTCCTTTAGAGAGCTAGGACAGAGGACTTTCAGGCACATGCACACACGTACCCACACAGACACACATATTCAGAATTCTTTCTTTTAATAACACACTTACCAAATTTTCCTATGCTTTGTGCAGGACACCAACCTGGATAATGGTAACCACATGTGGGATTCCAATCCAGACCACGGCAGCATCATGTGGGACTTCAACCTGGACAAGATGGTGCCTGCATTCAATGCTCCTTCGGTCGACATCTACTGGATAGGTCATGAAACCATATATTTCACTTCTTCTATGTCTTTTACATTTGTCTTTCATCTTGGATGTGATTTTGAAATTGTTGAAGCCTATGATTTGCTGTTTGGAGATCGTTTGGGTTCTTCATCACTCTTCAGTCTCCAAGAGGATTCCGGGAGTTAGAGGCAGCATGTATGAACCTCATGGTGGGCAGGCTGCAGGATGGAGCGTGAGCTGACGTTTGACTCCATTTCGACGATTAAAGCTTCCATTGTGCGCCAATTGACATTACGAGGGAGATTGAAACATCGAGGAAACTGTGTGCTGGCTGCCTGTCTTTTGATCGCTGGGGTTCGATCGCTCTGCGGCCTGCCGACACGCCCAGGGAATGTTACCCAGGCTTTCTGTGCTTTAGATGTGGACTTAGACAAAAGGCTTTTTTTCACTCTTACAGTTTTTTTATGTTCTGCATATTGCACCCAATTATTCCTATTATGTTTTGTGTGGGGAGGGGGATTTGGGGGTTGATGTGCCTGTTCTGCTTTTGTTTGTTTTTTGTGCATGGAGGGGGGATGATCATGCTCCCTTTATTTTTTTTTTGGTTTCATGGCTATCAGGAGAAAAAGAATTTCAGAGTTGCATACTTTGTTAGTAAATGAATCTTTGAACCATGACAGCCTTGTGTGGGACTCCAACCTGGACCACAGCAACCCTGTGTGGACTCCACCCCGGACCATGGCAACTTCATGTGGGATCCAACCCAGACCATGGCAACCTCATGTGGATTCCAACCCGGACCATGGCAACCTCCTGTGGGACTCCAACCCAGACCACAGCAACTTCGTGTGGGATCCAACCCGGACCACAGCAACCCCGTGTGAGACTCCAACCCGGACCATGGCAACCTCGTGTGAGACTCCAACCCAGACGATGGCAACTTCGTGTGGGATCCAACCCAGACCATGGTAACCTTGTGTGGGATCCAACCCGGACCATGGCAACCTCGAGTGGGACTCCAACCCGGACCATGGCAACCTCGTGTGGACTCCAACCCGGACCATGGCAACCTCCTGTGGGACTCCAACCCAGACCACAGCAACTCCATGTGGGATCCAACCCGGACCACAGCAACCCCATGTGAACTCCAACCCGGACCATGGCAACCTCGTGTGGGACTCCAACCAGACCACAGCAACCTCGTGTGGGATCCAACCCGGACCATGGCAACCTCGTGTGGGACTCCAACCCGGACCATGGCAACCTCGAACGGGACTCCAACCCAGACCATGGCAACCTCGTGTGGGATCCAACCCGGATCATGGCAACCTCGAGTGGGACTCCAACCTGGACCATGGCAACCTCGTGTGGGACTCCAACTCAGACCATGGCAACCTCGTGTGGACTCCAACCTGGACCATGGCAACCTCCTGTGGGACTCCAACCCAGACCACAGCAACTCCATGTGGGATCCAACCCGGACCACAGCAACCCCGTGTGAACTCCAACCCGGACCATGACAACCTCGTGTGGGACTCCAACCAGACGACAGCAACCTCGTGTGGGATCCAACCTGGACCATGGCAACCTCGTGTGGGACTCCAACCAGACCACAGCAACCTCGTGTGGGATCCAACCCGGACCATGGCAACCTCGTGTGGGACTCCAACCCGGACCATGGCAACCTCGAACAGGACTCCAACCTGGACCATGGCAACTTCCTGTGAGACTCCAACCCAGACCCTAGCAACCCCGTGCGGGACTCCAACCCAGACCACCCCAACCCCGTGCAGGACCAACCAGACCATAGCAACCTCGTGTGGACTCCAACCAGACCATAGCAACCTCATGCAGGACTCCAACCAGACCATAGCAACCTCATGGGGACTCCAACCCAGACCACAGCAACTTCATGTGGGATCCAACCCGGACCACGGCAACCTCGTGTGGGACTCCAACCTGGACCATGGCAAACTTGAGTGGGACTCCAACCCAGACCATAGCAACCTCATGCAGGACTCCAACCAGACCATAGCAACCTCATGGGGTCTCCAACCCAGACCACAGCAACTTCATGTGGGATCCAACCCGGACCACGGCAACCTCGTGTGGGACTCCAACCCGGACCATGGCAACCTCGAGCGGGACTCCAACTCGGACCATGGCAACCTTGTGTGGGACTCCAACCCGGACCAGGGCAAACTTGAGTGGGACTGCAACTCGGACCATGGCAACCTCGTGTGAGACTCCAACCCAGACCTCAGCAACTTCGTGTGGGATCCAACTCGGACCATGGCAACCTCATGTGAGACTCCAACCCAGACCCTAGCAACCCCGTGCGAGACTCCAACCCAGACCACCCCAACCCCGTGCAGGACCAACCAGACCATAGCAACCTCGTGTGGACTCCAACCAGACCATAGCAACCTCATGCGGGACTCCAACCAGACCATAGCAACCTCATGGGGACTCCAACCCAGACAACAGCAACTTCGTGTGGGATCCAATCCGGACCACGGCAAACTTGAGTGTGACTCCAACCAGACCACGGCAATCTCGTGTGGGACTCCAACCTGGACCACGGCAAACTTGAGTGGGACTCCAACCCAGACCATAGCAACCTTGTGCGGGACTCCAACCAGACCATGGCAACCTCGTGTGGGACTCCAACCCAGACCACAGCAACTTCATGTGGGATCCAACCTGGCCCACAGCAACTTCATGTGGGATCCAACCCGGACCACGGCAACCTCGTGTGGGACTCCAACCTGGACCATGGCAACCGCGAGCAGGACTCCAACTTGGACCATGGCAAACTTGTGTGGACTCCAAGCAGACCACAGCAACTTCGTGTGGTCTCCAACCTGGACAACAGCAACCTCATGCGTGACTCCATCCTGGACCACAGCAACCTTTGAACCGAACCTTTCAGAGCTGAATTCCTTTTTCCCTTATAATTAACCCAAGGGTTAGCCATCTCATTGGAACCTCCAAGTAACTGTCATCACTGATAGTAAAATAAAATAACTGAAATAACTGGGTCCAGAACACACACACTCTTACCACTCAAAGATTCCTTTTATTTTACTTAATCACAAGGAGAACAGCATGGGTCCTTGTCACCCACACTGTTCTAAAGTCTGAACAGAAAACTCCTATTTTTGTACAGAATTGGCTTATTAGTTACAGACATTGATGATTGTAAATTGTATATGTTTGAATTCCTTACTCACAAGATCAATCACCATTCACAATAGAGGTGTTAATGTCAATCAAAACTTCAAGCGGACAGCTGATGATACTTTGAAGTTAGTAAAGACAATAGAGGCTTAGTTGTTGATATGTTTTACATCCTTCCATTTTTCTTATCTCATCTGTACCTGGCACCCCTTATTGTGTAAAGAGATCCTATGTTTTAGGAAAACCTTTCTGGAAAAGTTTCACAACAAAGACCTCACTCATTTGGCTTGAGTATGCACCTCCACAGTTACCTGAGCCTATCTCGTCTGTAGTAAGCTGAAATGTCTCCAGTGGTCTCACTTGACTACAACAGCCCCAGGCTATCCTTGCCATACTGCAACTTCCATACATTTTCTGAACCTACTCAACCCTACACAACATAAAGGCCAGTGAATGCACTCAATAACCACGTCCTAGTTTCTCTTTTACTCAGGCAGGCCCTTGGGATAGTTGATGAGCACAGAAACCAGCTCTATGGGTTCTGAAGTGCCTGATGAGGCCAACGTAGAAATTGTATACAGCCCAATGGAGGGGTCAGAATGTGTTTTATAGCGGCTTGAAAACTTACATTTCATCATAGCATCTCTAAAATCACAAGCACTGTTCAGTGGTCAGAGGCAGATAGCAACTCTAACTACACCTTCAGCAACATAAACAGCGACCAGGCACTCCATAGTCAAACATTTTTGCTGCAAGTTTCAAGGAAAATTTCAACCCCTCTCTCTCCCCATCTAGTACTGATTCAGAAGCACCTCTTAAGTATCATGAGCCCCACAGGCCAATGAGGCCAGCTTTTGAGCAATGGGCTCCAAGGTTTCTGGAGCACCTGTATTTGTTAATCATTGCCTTACCAAGAGTCGTTAAGCCCTTGTGCCTTCTGTTTAATCTTATCAAGTTTATTTTGACTGGTACGGGTTTTCTGAATATGTGATTATTCAAAGCAGACTCCCGGTTAGTGATTGTCACAGGGTCCTTGTATTGAGAATGATTTGTCTCACCGTGTCGCTCAGTCGAGCTGTCAATGTTCTTTTGAAATTCCTGTGTGTAGCCTTTTGTTTCTGTCTCTACATGGGAGTCTGTTGCTCCTCTGCACCTCAGTTCAGTCATTTGCCAGCGCACACCCTGACACTTAAGTAGCCCCAGTTAAAGTCCTTGATTTAAAGTTTTCCAACTTGCCTTTAATTAGCCTGCATATTCCCCATTTCTATCAAGTGCATCATCTACCCAACTACCCAACTTCTTTGCTTTTTTGCAGTGCCTACTTCTTGTTCTTCTGTAAGTTTCATTACACTATCATTGGTAGGTGCAGCTTCAGCCGCTAAAACTTAGAATTCGCCTCCCTTAAGTCTTAAGCATCTTGATTTGTTTTTATTATGGAATAGCTTAATATAGGTTGCAAAACTTCATGGGCCGAAGGCTCCTTACCGTACTGTGCTGCTGTGTGTTCCGTGTTCTATGTACTCTCTTAAAGAACCAGTACAGGTACAATGGGCCAAATGGCGAACTTCAATACTGTCATCCTCTATACCTACCATTGGCACCTGTGCCTGAGGCTGCCGAGACCATAAACTCCATAGTTGCCTTTCTACACCTTTCCATCTCTCAACCTCTCCTTTTCCAGAATGACTTTTATTAAATTCTCATGCAACTTTTCAACCTGAATTGCAGACTTACACCTTTGTCTCCACGGATGTTGCTTGACCTGCTGAGTTCATCCAGCATTCTGAATTTGTTCCAGATTCCAGCATTCACAATCTCTTTTCTCTTCCCCATGGTCAGCCTGCCTCCTACACTCACATCTTTTTTGCATGATTCAGTACTTAAGTGTATTTGAAAACAAGGCTGCGAAGTTCCTTGGAACATTTAAAAAAGTTAAAAGATCTATATAAATGCAAGTTGCTGTCCCTGGAAGGTAGTTGGGAAAGCAAGGCAGAAACACATTGCATAGAAACACCTATAGGGAATTGGATTCATACTTGAACAGGTAGTACTCTTAGGTTATGGAAAGGTAGGGAGTGTGGAGTAAGTATTATTCCCAAAGCTGGCACAGGCACATACTGGGACAAACAGGGTCATTTTCTCCTGAATAATGTACCCACTAATTACTTTTGAACCTTTAGGTAAGCAACACTACAGTTATGATCTTCAGTGACAAAGAGCCAAAGAAACACTTCCCCTACTTGAAAAATATTAATTATATTCATGGTTCTGGCTGCACAGAAATAAAAACATGCTAAATATTTTAATTTATGTATATCCAGATTCAAATGAATAAATATATAAATAAAAAAATACATTTATTTATTGCCTATTCCCAATTGCCCCTGGGTGGCTTATTTGACCATTGAAAGGGCACTTAAGAGTCAATTTCACTAAAATTCACAGATCAGCCAAACCAGGGAAGGAAGGCCAATTTCTTCCCAGAGGACATCGGTGGAATAAAATAAAATAATCTTTTTGATAAGTGTGAATGTATTCCTTAGGCTGACCAGAATTTGAACAAAGCAAATAATCCAAATGGTTAACATCTCGTGCATGAATATAGTCCACCATATCATGAACTAGTTACTTCTATTTTTTTGTACTGTAGTCTTGCAACAAATGTTAGTACTTGAGTTCCAGGAATAAACCTGAACACTTTTAAACTTTGTTGAGTTGGAAATGCCAAGGTGAGTAGTGATGGATGAAAACTCAGTGAGATTGCAAAAAAGAAGGATCCAATAACCTCGTCTGTTCATTGGCGTTTAATCCCTGCTTACAAACAAAACTCTATTTCTACACCTACTTTCACATCCCTTTCAGTCGTTTAGAATCAACGGGGAACCTTTGAAGAAATGTATTTGCTGAAAAACAGCAGCTTATCAGTAATAATGATCATTGAGACAGAGAGCAGATAATCTGTTTAGTGATATTGGCTGAGGGATAGATGTTGGCCAAGATACTGTTGACAACTAATGCGTTCAAACTCAATAGAGGTAAGCAATTTTTTAAACCACCTGAGTTAGGAGAAAGACTTTAGACCAATATTCTAGCATCCTTCTAAATTACACTGGAGTGTTACCCCTAGGTTTTGTGCTCTTGGCTTGAGAGTGAGTCTTGAACATGGAAACTTCTGACTCAGTAGCATGGTCAATCTGTTGCAGCAGAGAACGGGTGAACCCAAACACAGGACACTGACATGGAGGTAGTGTAATCTGAAGAGTGTTTATTAATGGTTGCAGGGAAGGCCGGGGAGCGAGGATTAGGCAGAGGAATGCTGAGGAGTGAGCGATGCTGGACCGGGGATCGGACCTGGGTCGCTACAGTGTGAATGCGGCGTTTAACCACTGAGCCAGTGGAGAGTGTAGATGGACGGCGGGACGAGGCAGAGCAGGGATGTGGACAAGGGGATGAGCGTGGCTGGGGGAGAACGGCGGGCGGCACGCCATGCTCCTGTTAGCATGAAGAGACAGAGTTAACACGGGCAAGCAACAGCGTGGAAACAGAACTTAGAATACACAATTCTAAGTGGCCAAGAGACAGGGTTAACACAGACAAACAGCGTGGAAACAGAATTTAGAATACACAATTCTAAGTGGCCAAGAGACAGGGTTAACGCAGACAAACAGCGTGGAAACAGAACTTAGAATACACAATTCTAAGCAGTCAAGAGACAGAGTTAACACAGAAAAACAGCGCGGATGAACGGAAGAGCAGGAGACAGGCAAAACTTTTCTTGACCCAGGGCGTTACTGGAGCTGAACAGCAAACAGGAGACAGGCGGCAGGCAACACTTATCTTGACACGGAGCATTAAACGGAAAGGTTAACGGCAGACAATACTTTTCTTGACACAGGGCGTTTCTGGAGCTGAACGGCAAACAGGAGACAGGCGGCAGGCAACACTTATCTTGACACGGAGCGTTAAATGGAAAGGCAAATGGCAGGCAATCCTTATCTTGACACGAAGCGGCAAATGGAAAGACCAATGGCAGGCAATACTGATCTTGACATGGAGAGACAGAGTTACACAGGTAAACCTCTGCACTGAAGTAAAACCGAGAATTCACCATTCTAAACGGTTGGGAACGTGAATTACCATGCTGGCTGAGGCAATGGTCTGGAAACGAGTGGATGCAAAGCCAGGGTTTTTATGCAGCAGGTTTAGATGAGAATCAGGTGCCACAATCAAGGAGCCCAGGAGAAGATGGGGAAAAGGGAATTAGGAGAATAAGAGGAATTAATGGTCAGGACCCTGACACAATCAGTTATTTCTGAGGCAGCTGGTAAACAGTTGTGCACAGTGAATTGAATTATGCAGAAATATGAGTTTGCACATTATCATTTCTATGATAATGAGTTTTGTTTCTTCCATTCATCCAATCCACAGTCTCTGCCATAGTCCTGCCATGTTACTGAAGCATCAGTAATCGAAATTGTTGACAATATTGTGTGAAACTGTGACAGAAGTAAATGCTTCTTACCTCTTTTTTCCAATCTATATTCAGCCTTTGGCAACATTGACTACCTCCCTTCTGTCACCTGGTTCTATTCTTCTCCAACCCCGCCCATTTGTCACGTATAAACCACCCACACCTCCTTCTCTTCCCATGTCATTTCTAGTGTACCCCTGGAATCTATTCTTTGAGGCGTTCTGTTTTTCATCAGCAGCCCAAACTCACAGAACTTTGAGAACTATATAACTCTTGTTACATCACTCCCACCTCCCTCGAGCCCTCCACTTGAAAGAGAGAGTGAAAAGGCAAAAAGTATGATCAAAATGCACTCAAGTCGTACCTTGGCACACACACAAAAACCTGTTGAAGAGCTTGTACTTTGAATATTGGGTTCATAAGCCTAATAGAGCCATACAACAATTCTGAATCTGGACAAGGACAATGCAGGAGAGAACATCCTCATTCTCTGAGAATATGGCCAAGACCAGAAATACAGTGCCTTGAAAATGTATTCAGCCCCCAGCCCTTTGTTCATGTAAATTATCACGGCCAGGGATTTTGATCAATTTAACTGGGAATTTTTATTTGTGAATCATATACTCCTTTTTCACAGTAGGGACTGCCCCCCCCCCGAAAAAAATGGACATTTTTAAGCATTAAAAACTGAAAACTCAAAAACTGAGATTTCAGTACTTCAGAAGTATCAGTTCCTTTTTGCTCAGTACCAAGATGAACCACTTCTCACAGCTATTACAGTCAGTAGTCTTTTTGCATAAGTGATGGAGCAAGATTTGCCCATTCCTCTTTGCAAAATTGCTCACGCTGTGCCAGGTTAGCTGGGGAGAGGCGGTGGACAGCAATCTTGAGTTCTTGTTGGATATGTTCATTCGGGTTAAGGTAGGGGCTCCAACCGGTTTGCTCAAGGACATCAATTTTCTTCATTTGAAGCCACTCCATGGTTGCACTGACAGTGTGCTTTTGAGTCATTCAAAGTTCACAGTATATTTATTATCGAAGTATGTATACATTATAGAACCTTGAGATTTGTCTCTTTCCAGGCAGCCACAAAACAAAGAAACCCAAAAGAACCCATTAACAAAGACGACTGTCAAACACGCAATGTGCAGAGAAAAAAAAAGCAAATTGTGAAAACAACAAAAGTAAGCAAATAGCATTCAGTACTTAAGTGTTATGAAGGTGAATCCAGAGGCACGAAGGCAGGCATCATTGCAGATGGAGCAGACCACAGCCTCAGTTTCATGCAGGGCTGTGTAAACATTGCAGAGCAGCAAACAGAAATGAGCTGAACCAGGAAAAACCAGGCCGTCCTTTACTCCGGTCCTGACACCCTGACCCTTCCAATCTGGTCTGATGCTTAAATCACCCAAACATCGGATCATTCCTTCCTCTCAGACCACCCTGGGGTCCTGCTGAAGGATGAACTTCCTCTCCAGTTTAAGCTTTCTGGCAGAGGCTAGTAGCTTTTTTTCCAGGATCTCTCTGTATTTAGCAGCATTCATCTTGCCTTCAATCCTGACCAGATTTCCGGTTCCTGCTACTGAAAAGCATCCCCAAAGCACAATGCTACCTCCACCATACCTTACAGTAGGGATGGTGTTACCTGGCTGATGCACAGTACTGGATTTACACCACATGTACCACTAAGAAAAAGGCATATCCTTGTCCGTAAAGACTTCACAAAGTGTCATTTTAGAAGATACTAAAAAAGATGTGGAAGAAGGTCTTGTGGTCAGATGAGACTAGAGTGGAACTCATTGGCCTCAACACTTTTTTTTAGCGGTACATGTGGCGTAAATCCAATACTAGGCATCAGCCAAGTAAAACTATCCTTACTATAAAGTATGGTGCAGGTAGTAATGTGCTATGGGGATGCTCTTCAGCAGCAGGAAATCTGGTCAGGATTGATTGGAAGATGAATACTGCTAAATACAGAAAGATCTTGGATAAAAACCTGCTAGCCTCTGCCAGAAAGCTTAAACTGGGGAAGAAGTTTGTCTTCCAGCAGGACAACGACCAAGAGCACACTGCAGAGAAACCACGGTGTGGCTTCAAATGAAGAAAATTGATGTCCTTGAGTGTCCTAGTCAGAGTCTTGAACTTAATCCAATCGAACATCTCTGGCAAGACCTCAAGATTGCTGTCCACTGCCACACCCCAACTAATCCGGCACAGCTTGAGCAATTTTGCAAGGAGGAATGGGTAAATCTTGCTCTAACGCTTTGTGCAAAGCTAATAGAGACTTATCCAAAAAGACTACTGACTCTAATAACTGCGAGAGATGGTTCAATTAAGTACTGAGCAAAGGGGACTGAATTCTTTCGAACTGCTGACATTTCAGTTTTTGAATTTTTTGTCTTTTCATGCTTTACAATTTGCCCTGTTTTTTGGACTCTACTGTGAAAAAAGGAGCATGTGATTCATAAATAAAAATTCTCAGTTAGATTGATCAAAATCCATGGCTGTAATAATTTATGCAAACAAATGGTTGGGGGCGGGGCAGAATACTTTTATAAGACTCGGTATAAATGCAAAACGAAGCTGCTGTAAATGGCGATGTAGAGAGATTGAGGGCTCCCTGCTCTGTATTTAATCAGTTGTCATTTTCACAATGCCATTGGATAGCAGCCTCAGAATATGCTTTAGTATGATCAGTTGAATTTAATATTTATTTCTGCAATTCAATCCACTCGATTGTAATGCCAGAAATTCTGCTGCAATCAGCCCAACAACCTGGAAAGCATCCATCGGAAGAAATTCAGGAAAGCATTTTTAGAATACGCTCGCAGTAAAATGAACCAAGCATGAAACCAGACCAACATCTTCTTCATTTACTCACAATGCTTGGCCCTTATCATTTGTCTGAATGCATCTGTGTGAGTTGGAGAACTTTCAAACGTCTGGACGATGATGGGAAACAAAGTCAACTGAGGTCACAACTTCCACGCAGTAAAACCAAAATCTCAACCCAGGTGTGGATAAATAGTTTTAATGCCAAATAACATCTATACCTATCAGCCCTTGTGGATCCTGCTGACAAAGAAGTTGAATTTCTATGTCACCCTTCATATCCACAGATTGTCCCAAGCACTTTCTATGCTTACTCTTATAATACAGGAAATACCACAACCTATTTGTACAGAACAAGCTCCTATAAAATGCAACAGGAGCATAAATTATTTATTTAGTGATATTAAATAATGGCTGGGATAAAATAGGGGGATACCATGCTGTTTGGAATAAAAATTGTGGAATACTTGACCCTAACCTGAGAAGACAAACAGGGCCACACTGATATCTTATTAGATGAATGATGTCTTCATCATTGTTGCTGAACAGGTCATGTCTGCTTCTTGTCATGTGGAATCTTGCTATGCACAACTTAGATGCTGCATTTCATACATTTGTACTTTCTAATGCTGATGGTGTAGCACCTGACATCCTCAGTTTGAGAGACTCCCTGTAAATACACAAATACCCATCAAATCTGGTTCAAGCAAGAGATACCTAAATGATTTAATCTTGTTTTATTCTCCCCACATTCCCTTCAACTTCGCACAATTTCTACCACTCACCTATATACTTGGGATTATTTACAGTGGCTAATAAACTTAACGACCTGCACGTCTTGGGGATGTAGGAGGAAACCAGAGCACTGATTGAGATTTTACACGGATACAGGAAGAACATTCAAACTCCACACAGACAGCACAAGAGACTGGGATTGAATCCGGGTCTCTGGTATTGTGCAGCAATGGCTCCGCCAAGTGCACCACTGATCCATTCAATTGTTGACAGTGTTACTCGATGCATGGAGACTGGCTGCCCTGCTTTTTGTTTCGTTCTTTCTCCACATGTAATGGATGTTACTAACTTGATGACAATGGAGTCATTCATGGGACAAGATGTGTGCTGCTTCGGATTTCCTGCATTTGCAGAATTTCTTGCATTTATGACCTCATATTCCATCTAGGTATCCTCCAAGCTGATGGCATGAACATCAATTTCTCTAAATTCCAATGACTTTTTTTGCCATCCCCCTTTCCTCTTCTTCAATTCCCCTCTCTGGATTCTTATGTATTCTGCTCAGCTGCCTATCAACTCCCCCTAGTGTACTTCTTCCTTCCCTTTCTCCAATGATCCACTCTCCTCTCTGACTAGACTCCTTGTTCTCCAGTTCCTTACCTTTTCTACTTATCACCTCCCTGCTTCGTTTTTCATCCTCACTCCCCCACCCATCTGGCTTCACCTATCACCTTCTAGCTTGTCCTCCTGCTCGATCTCCTTCTGGCATCCTGTCCCTTCCTTTCCTGTCCTGCTGAGGTGTAAAACGTCAACAGTTTATTTATTTCTGTAGATGCCGCCTGACCTGCTGGGTTCCTCCAGCATTTTGTGTGTGTTGCTCTGCCTTCCCAGCATCCGCAGGATCTTCTATGTTAACAAGTGTTGGTGAAGCAGCTCTTGTCTGCTGACGCATGACTGTTTTCCTAAATCCACCTCTAACCACATCATTATGTTCACTGACGACACAACAGTGGTTAGCCTCATCAGCAGCAATGCTGAGTCAACATTTCGAGAGGAGGTGGAACGACTTGTGGATTGGAGCAAACACAACAGCTGAGTCTCAATGTGGACAGGACGAAAGAGATGATCGTAGACCTCAGGAAGGTGCAGGCTGATCATCAACGGCGCACTTGTGAAGAGCTTCAGGAGCACCAAGTTTCTAGGAATGCACATCATGGATGATTTCACCTGGTCCATTAAAATCACCTTTTTAGTCAAGAAAGCTGAGCAGTGCCTCCACGTCCTGAGGAAATTGAGATGAGCAAGGCTCCCCACCCCCATTCCAATCATATTTTACTGGAGTACCACCGTGAGTATCCTAACCAGCTGTATTTCACTGTCTGGAATGGAAATTGCAAGGAATCTGACTGCAGACCCGCAAACGGATTATGAGGACCACTGAGGGAATTACTGGGATCTCCCTCAGGACATTTATCAGAAGCGCTGTGTTTGCAGAGCCCTCTGCATTGTCAAGGACCACTCCCATCCATCCCACAATCTCTTTAAACTCCAACCATCAGACAGAAGATAACAAGGTATAAGAACAAGTTCTGTCAGGTTGGGTAACAGCTTCTTCCCCCAGGCTGTGGGCCACGATGCACAACATATTTGTGATGAATATGCTATTGAATCACAGGCTTAACTTGCTTTCCTTAAGTTAAAAGAAGTGAAGTAAAACAAGCAAGAAATGAAAGGAACAATGTGCTGTGCCTAGCACGATGTTGTTTCCTATCTCATTATTCTCAATGGATTCTACCTTTCTCCCTCCTTTGATGCTTTAGAGGGTTGTAGTACCATCCACATTTTGTCTGAAGTCCTCTCCTACATTTAGTCTTCAGTTCTAAGTCAAGGGGTATTTCTTTAGGGAAGCATTAAAGTTGTGGATATTATCAGAAGAAAAGCAATTTCCTTCATATAGATCTCATGTGGTGTAATCATAAGCTATGTCCTCTGTCCAGAGTTTTGGGCCAAAGTTGCTGCATCCAATGGAAACCTCAGAATGGCATTGCTAAAGAACGACATCACTGGCACTCCTACTGCAGAGCTAAAGAGGGCCTGCTTTGTTGGAGCTACTGCATGGATACAAGGGACCACATGGCACTATTCTAAAGAACTTTCCCTTAACGTCCTGGTCATTTATTACCCCTCACTCAATATCTTTTAAACATAATATCTGATCCTCAAAGTTGTGTATTTAATATTTCAGTAATATTGTAAATAAATTGTTTGATTACGTCTTCATTACAGGTTATATGTAATGATAACTCGTGAATGGTATACATCATCACACCACCACATCACAAGTACACACTTCATTTAAAGTAAAAGTGAAACTAAAATTTGCATCTCTCAGCTCCATGTCTTTTTTTCAATTAGTTTTATGTTTTGGTGTTACAAAACTTAACAACGGCGACAGGAAATTTTAAACAAACCCGAGATGACAACCAACCTGTGCAGCACAGTGGACCGTTCAAGTTAAGAAAAAGGCACTGCCAGACTTTCGAGTTTTAAAACTCGCAGTGAGACATTTGAGATTTTAAAAAGGCAGAAAACCTTTTATGGGTTCATAAGCAATGAGCACCAGGTGAATCATAAATAAATTTTAAAAAGAGAAGAAATGGATGACTACATCGGAAAGATAGATGTGCGTATTTGCACAACGGATAACTGGCTGATGTACACTGAGCGAACTGAACAGTATTTTAGAACAAATGGAATAGCCAATGAGAAAAGAATGCCGGTTTTACTGAGTGCTATTGGTGGAAGAGCGCTCAGTTCACTTAGAAGTTTAACTGCTCCAATCAAATCAACTGAAATAAGATATCACGAAAGTAATGCAGAAACATTTAGAACTGAAACTATTGTTGACTGCAGAAAATTTTAGATTCCATATTGTAATCAAAAGGCAGGGGAGCCCACTTCAGCATACGTGGCTGAATAGAAGAGATTGCGCATTGTTTGTTCAGTGATGAGCTTAACGATGCATGAGAGATCACATAGAATATAAAATCTTACAAGAAAGCATTCAAAAACAGCTCCTAACTGATACACAACTCACAGTTAAAAGAGGAGTTGAAATCACTGAATCAATGGAAACAGCAGACACAGATGCAATTAAGTTGTAGTCTGGAATGAAAGCAAGCATGAAAAAACAGAAGCCTGTCACAAACAAGAAAAAATCTATAGATGATGGACATCTAGTCAACACAGACAAAATGATGGAGGAACTTAGCAGGCCAGGCAACATCTATGGAAAAGAGTACAGTTGATGTTTTGAGCTAAGACTCTTCAGCAGGACAGGTCTTGGCCTGAAACGTCAACTGTACTTTTTTGCATAGATGCTGCCTAGCCTGCTGAGTTCTTCCAGCTTTTTGTGTGTATTGGTTAAACAGAAGCCTGCCTGGTCAAGCAAATTATGTTACTATTATGGCAGGGGTCCACATACACCAGGTCAATGCAGGTTAAAAGGCCAAACTCGCAGAAAATGCAACAAAATAGGACACATACAAAGAGAATGCAGGCAGACAAAAATAAATGCACTGCACAGAGAAGAGATTAAGATAAAAAGTCAATTTGCCATTTGAAAAAGAGCACTAAACTTCAAGCTGTTGGTGAAAGATCTGATAGTGATGAGGGTGACACAGAATAGAATAGAATAGAATATCTTTATTGTCATTGTTGTGGAGCAATGAAACACAGTTTAGCAGCTCAACACTTTGCAGCATGACAAAGAATATATACATAAAATAAACTCTAAAACCTCAGGAGTGCAGTCCAAAATTAATAATATATGGATGGGGGGATAGGACTATTGCACACCTGCCATTCCTGGAAATGTGATGCATTTAGCTGCCGCCGTCTTAGGAGGGGGGCAGGAGAAGGGAAGGGGGTGTTATACATTTCACTGCTTGTGGGTAGAAGCTGTTAAGGAGTCTCTTTGTTTTCGTCCTCAATGCTCTGTATCTCTTCCCAGAAGGTAGAGGGGAAAACAGGTGATGTCCAGGATGAGTAGGATCCTTTGAAATACAAGTAGCCTTCTTTTGAAGTCTGCCAGTATAAAAGTCTCTGAAGGAGGGTATTGTTGTGCCAATAACCCGCTCTGCTACCCTCACCACGCGCTGCAAGTCCTTCCTGTTCTTTCTGTGCAGCTGGCAAACCACACTGCATGGCAATATGTCGGGAGGCTCTCTATAGTTGTCCGATAGAAGTTGATCAGCAGGTGATGAGGGAGGAGAGCGTGCTTTAGCTTCCTTAGGAAGTAGAGCCTCTGTTGGGCCTTCCCCACCTGATAAGAGATATGGGCAGTCCAGGTGAGGTCAGCCGTGATGTGGACGCCGAGGAACTTGAAACTCTCTACTCTCTCCACCTCTTTCCCATATATGTGCAGAGCAGAGTGCTCAACGCGCTTTGATTTCCTGAAGTCTACTATCAGCTCCTTGGTTTTTGTGATGTTCAAGTCCAGGTTATTACGACAACACCATTCTGTCAAATGCTGTACCTCCTCCCTATAGGCTGTCGCATCACAGTCTGATATGACACCTATTAGGGTGGTATCGTCAGCAAATTTGACAATGGTGTTGGTGGAGTGAATGGTAGAGCAGTCATGGGTGAAAAGAGAATAGAGGATGGGGCTGAGAACACACCCCTGTGGTGTACCGGTGTTCAGGATGAGAGTAGATGATGTGTGTTCTCCCATCCTGACACTTTGGGGTCTGTTACTCAGAAAATCCAGTATCCATGAGCACAGTGAACTGCTAAGGTCCAGGTTGCTCAATTTCTGCTCCAGTTTGTAGGGGATGACTGTATTAAAAGCTGAGCTGTAGTCCACAAACAGCGTTCTTACATAGGTGTTATCCTGCTCCAGGTTTGTAAGGACTGTGTGGAGAGCTGTGATGAGTGCATCCTCTGTCGATCTGTTTGCACAATACGCAAACTGGTATTTATCAAGGTCAGCAGGTATGGCAGACTTAATACAAGACAGTATGAGTCTCTCAAAACATTTCATGATGATAGGAGTTAGAGTAACTGGGCGATAGTCATTAAGGCAGTTCACTGTACTTTTCTTTGGTATGAGTATTGTGGTGACTTAAGGCAGGTGGGGACTACAGACTCGAGTAGCGAGAGGTTAAAAATGGTAGTAAATACTCCCGCTAGTTGATCTGCGCAGTCGTTAAGAATCCTTCCGGTGACTCCATCTGGGCCAGCTGCTTTCCTCGCATTGACTCCATGCAGGGCGGATCTAACCTGGTGTTGGTGTAATTGTATAGGGTCATCCTTCTCTGTTAGTGCTGACTGGATGCCAACTTCTCCATTCTGGCTGTCAAAGCGAGAAAAGAACTGGTTCAGAGTGTCTGGCAGTGTCCTATCTGAGGAACTTGTGACTGTATAGCTGTCCTTGTAGCCAGTAAGAGTCTTTATCCCCTGCCACATACATCTGGAGTTGTTATTGGTAAAGTGCTCCTCTATACGCTGTTTATATCTGCGCTTGGCCTCTCTGATGCCGCTTTTCAGGGCTCTTCTTGCCTGCCCATAGGCCTGTAGATCCCCAGATTTAAAAGCAGCGTCCCGTGTTCTTAGCAAGATCCTCACCATACTATTAAACCAAGGTTTTTGATTGGGGAACACCTTAACAGACTTTGTGTCCATGACATTCTCAGCACAAAAGTTTATATATGAAAGAACAGCTGATGTATGCCCTTCCAGATCTCCCCCTTCATCAAAAACTTCCCAGAACTGAGTAGCCTTGAGGTTTACAGTGTGAAAACTAACAAGAGACAAGTGAACAGCAAATTAATTAAAATAAAATTGCACACTGTTTCAGCTGTTTCAATCATTTCACCAAATGAGTTTGAACATCATTTCAAAGATAGTGAACTAAAGTCTGCATATGTCCAACTAAGAACTTACACCGGAGAAAAGATAACTCCTGTAGGAATGATGTTCATAACAGTAAAATACAACAACTAGTAAGCCACATTGGGCTTGTATGTGGTAAAAACAGGAGGACCAGCATTGTAGGGCCATGATTGGCTAAGACAACTATAATTTGATTAGAGATCCATCTGTCAGTTGCATACCACATCCCCTGCAATACAGTCAACTCAAAGTGAATTCATAAAGGTACTGGATGATGCCACAGCAGTGTTCAAAGATGGCACTGGAAAACTCAAACATATCAAGGGTGAAACAGTGTTAAATTAAAATGCCACACCCAAATGTTACAAAGCCCATATGGTTCCTTATATCATGCATGATAAAGTAGCCAGTGAACTAGATTGCATGGAAGGTGAGGAAGCTTTCTAAGGCTGAGTGGAGCCCATATGTGATACCAGTGGTCCCAGTAGCCAACAAGAATGGGTCTGTCAGGACCTGTGGTGATTTCAAGGTCATCATCAACCCAGTACTGAAAGCAGATCAATACCCTCTGCCAAGGATAGATGATATCTTTGTAAAACTTTCTAGAGGGAAACAACTCAGCAAAATTAACTTACATTAGCTGAGACCTACCTACAGTTGGAGATGGAAGAAGAGTCCAAAGTGGGTCTCACCATAAACACTCTCAAAAGGGCTTTATCACTACAATAGGGTTATTTTTGGAGTAGCATCTGCACCTGCTCTCTGGCAGAAATCTATGGACCAGGTGCTGCAGGGCTGTCCAGGCACTTAGTCTTATTTGGATGACATCATTTACATTGTTACCACTAAGGTTGACAAAGAACACTGCAAAATCTCATCACAGTGTTAAAAAGATTAGAATATTATGGGCCAAGAGTATAATGCAACAAGTGTGAACTCTTTAAACCAAGTATCACTTACTGTGATCACACCATTGATGCACAAGAACTACACAAGCGTGCAGAGAAGATTCAAGCAGTGGTGGATATCCCAAGGCCAAAGGATGTGTCACAGTTGTGGTCCTTTTTTAGGATTTGTCAATTACTACAAAAGGTCTCCTGCCAAACCTGGCTACTATGCTTCACCCCTTAAACTCATTACCACAGATCAGGATGAAATGGCAATGAACAAAGCAGTGTGAGGTGGCTTTCAAAAAGGCAAAGAAAATGGTGATGTTAGACACTGTACATCATCCAGTGGAGCTTGCCTGTGTCAACTCACCTCATGGTACAGGTGCAGTCATGTCACATGTTATGAGTGAAAGAAGTGAAGGAAGTATGGGGATACCCTTTACATCACGTTCCTCTACTGCTGCGGAGAAAAATTACGCACAGATTGACAGCAAGGCCTTCAGTCTGGTTTGGAGTATAAAATGTTTCAACCAGTACTTGGATAGGAGAGAGTTTACCCTCATTGCTCACCATCAAGCACTGGTACCCATTTTCAATCCACGGAAGGGTGTTCCACTAACAGCAGCAGTACGAACGCAGAGATGGGCTCTGTGTCTTGGAGGACAAAGATCTAATTCATGGAAATGCTGATGGTTTGTCTCATTTACCCTTGGAAAAGGAAATAACTGAAAAATTTACAAAAGAAGACACTCCTCTTGACATATTCTCCCTAATGTAAATGGAAAGTTTCCCAAAATGTCTGTGAATGTGCAGCAGAAACTCCAGTTCTCCCAATTACAGGCCTGCCACTTAACATAATTTGTGAGAGAGTCATGGAAAGGGGATCAAGTAGGGAGTGTGAGGGAGAGGATCAGGGGTGAGGGGGACTGCCAACAGGCAACACAGCAGTTTGAGGCCTAGACCTCGCTCGCACTCCCTTCATCTCCCTCACCCCTGATCCTCTCCCTCACATACCCTACTTGACCTCCTTTCCATGACTCTCCCCGTTAATTATGTTAAGTGGACAAGCCTATAATTACATTTACAATTTACTGAGTGGAATTATTGCTTTAAAAACATGTCAGGGGATGATTTAAATTTTACAAGGTTTTGTGCATTGAAGTTAAAAAATGCAGGAAAATTGTCATTATTGGAGGTAATATGGAAATAGTGATATTGGCAAATCAGTATCAATTTGGTTTTGGTGACTTTTTTAACAACATGGTCTTCACTTTCAGTATCTCGCAGCTGGTGAAATCTTACAAACCAAGCTCTCCTGCTGTGATTTGTATGCCACACCCTCATTCCCAGCAGAGTTACAGCCCAACACCTAACGAACTGTCCCATTGTAGTAATCTGTTAACTGGATTAATGTAATTAAATGTTTAACTTCCTTTTGAAGTGACAGCTGTTATTACACAAAGCAAGAAACTGAGGCCAGTATTTTTTGCACAACCACTGTGACCGTCCTCCCAGCCGTCTGGACCCGATTCTTAAAATTAAGCTTCTCCTCCTTTCAAACTGTCTTGGAAACCTATAGACAAGTCATTTTTGGTTACTTGTGGCATGGTGACAAAGTTCACCTGTTCTCGTCCTGTGAAGCACCTTAGGACAGTTTACTACATTAAAGACACTTTGAAAATGTAAACTAGTGTTTCAAAGATGTTAATAGTTGTGTACTAAGCCACAACAAAGTGAGACACATGGGTAACAAATACCAACATTCTAAAAGTACAACTAGAATCGGTGCCCTGGGGTTATCACTGTAAGCGAGAACAGCTTTTGATTCAGCTGGAGTATGCATCACTCTGATGATCAAAGTTAAGGCTATTGTTTGATGGTGCTCCAGTTAAAAGCTTTAAAACTTGCTGAGAGCTCTACAATCCATTCTGAGCCAGAGCTTCCATTAGAAATTTGATAAGATCTGTTTTTAATTCATCAGGATTTCAGAGCAACATCTTCAGGCACCTATGCCAAGACCATGAAAGGTTTTCAACAGAATAAACAAAAACATTTCCTGAGGCAGTAGGATTGATAGCCGGAGGATACAGATTGAAGGTGTTAGGCAGAACTGGAAATTTATGCAATGAGTGTTGGGATTAGGAATTCACAGTTTGAAAGGCTGAGTGAAACAGATGTAATCAAAGCCTTCTAATGGAATTAATAAAAACTCAATGGAGAAAGAAATTTGCTGAAGACCAAAAGGAAAAGATGGAGCAGTAGAACTCTACCGACTGTTCCAGAAAAGAGTCGGTAGGTATCCAATTGATCAACTGAACCTTCATAATCAATGTTGAGTTTATTGTCATACGCACAAGTACAAAGGGTGATTGATAAGTTTGTGGCCTAAGGTGGAAGGAGTCAATTTTAGAAAACCTAGCACACTTATTTTTCAACATAGTCCCCTCCTACACTTACACACTTAGTCCAGTGGTCGTGGAGCATACGGATCCCTTCTTTGTAGAAGTTGGCATCTTGGACCTCCAGTAAGTGGTCCACAGCAGGGGTGATTGATAAGTTTGTGGCCTAAGGTAGAAGGAGATGAGTTATACAGCTCTTGTTATATGCACGTGTAGTTCAACTCTTTGAGTGATTATGCAGAAAGCTTGAAGTTAGTAACTCATCTCCTTCTACCATAGGTCATGAACTTATCAATTACCCCTGCTGTGGACCTCTTTTCGGAGGTCCAAGACGCTGACTACTACAAAGAAGGGATCCGTATGCTCCACAACCGCTGGACTAAGTGTGTAAATGTAGGAGGGGACTATGTTGAAAAATAAATGTGCTAGGTTTTCTAAAATTGACTCCTTCTACCTTAGGCCACGAACTTATCAATCACCCCTCGTACATACATGCATAGATGGGTGAAAACTTTCTTGCAACAGTATTACAGGCACATAACATTACATAAATGTAATGAACTGTCAGGTTTCACTGCTAATGTAATGACTTCTCTAATGTTTCACTGCTAAGGTAATGGTTTCTCTGTAGCAGTGATGTTTGGGTTATGTCGGGGCTTTGGAAAGTATGTTAGCCAATGAGAGGGATGTTGTTCTTTCTTGTGGATCTGGAAGCAGGGATTTCACGGTCTTTTGCTGGGGAGAGATGAGGAGAGAAGACGCGAATGGAGGGAGTTGGTAGACTGCCAGACAGAGTGGATTTGGATCGAGGGTCCAAGGATAAGTTATGCTTGGAGAAGGTTGATGGGAAACCAGCGGACTGAACCGTGACCTCCAACATAGCGCATTAGGCTGTTTCATGACAATGGGCCCTCTTATTTCTTTATTTCTTTACTAACCACAGGAGTTACAAAGCTCAATTGTTTAATCGCATATTGTGTACTGTTTGTTATTTCATGGTACTGATCTGTAACAGGGGACACATCGCGCAGCATCCACCCAGACAAGATTTCTTAAATTTGGCCAGGCCAAGGGCTGTCTTCCCATAGATTAAGCCGCTAGCCAAGCCAAGAGTTACATAAACATCCAAAAGGAAAACAATAAACATGAATTATACATAATTTTCCAAGGAAGAACTTAATTAGAACTGAAAATGAATCCATTGTATCAGTGATCAAAGTGGTCACACTTTTCTACACCGAGGTCATGATTCAGGTTGTACAGGCTGGTTCAAGATCCGAATGGAAGGGAAGTAGTTGTTCCTGAACCTGGTGATGTGGGACTTCAGGCTTCTGTACCTCCTGCTTATTGGTCGCTGCAAAAAGATGGCATAGCCTAGAAAATACTGGGAAAAAACTAATAGGTCAGGCAGCATCTGTGGGAAGAGAAACAGACTGAATGTTTCATTAAGGAGTTAAGGACAAATTAACCATGGTCTCATTAAATGATGGAACAGATTTGAAGTGCTGGAGACCTTCAAATACAGGTGATTGAAAACACAGGTGACCAGACTCAAGTGTAGCTTCTTCCCCACTGCTATCAGTCTCCTGAGACTCTTTCACATGCCCTTTTCAATTACGCTGCCACTCTCTCGTTCTCTTGATTCCACCTTTCCTGGTTTTTCTGTTATTGTCTCTTCAACAGTTCTTTATTCACTTCTTCAGACTTGCACTACTGCAATTGCACAATCCTGTCCTTCTGCGATCATCACTCTATTTATTACTGTTTTTATTTTTACCGGGTATTCTGTGTAGTCTGAGAGCTTAACTCAACCAAGGAAATTCATTGCATCTTGAATTTAGATCTGTATATGGTATATTGCGTTTAACAGACCAGATAAAGCAAAGTGGTGGCACTCTCTTGCCTCTAAATTCAAGTAACAGTGCAGAGACTTAAGCACAGAAGATCAGAAAAGTCTTGCCCAGTGTGTTGACCAATATCTA
The DNA here is from genome assembly GCF_963921235.1 of Mobula hypostoma. Taxonomy (NCBI): domain Eukaryota; kingdom Metazoa; phylum Chordata; class Chondrichthyes; order Myliobatiformes; family Myliobatidae; genus Mobula; species Mobula hypostoma. The sequence goes on along the minus strand of NC_086101.1, from coordinate 136,543,180 downwards.
TCCTTCAAGCAACAGCACAAAAAACAATTATTTTACGTATATTACCAATCACTTTACTCTCTGTGGGAAATTGGCTGTGTGCAAATTGGCTGCCATGTTCCCTGTGGCATTCTCTGATAGTTCAACTTCCTGAACTAATACATTTCCCAAATAACAACCAAGAATGACACCTGTTATAGAACACACTGGGACAACCTGCAGGGAAGTGGACAGAGATATTGAAATGGAACAGTGGCACTAGTTAGCTCAGCTTTCTTATAATTTCTACCTTGTGATTATAACCCAGGCAAGAAGTAGGGTTGGTCTTCTCCAAGTCGCTGGAATTCAGAAGGATGAGGGGGGGATCTCATTGAAACCTTTCGAATGTTGAAAGGCCTAGACAGAGTAGATGTGGAAAGGATGTTTCCCATGGTTGGAGAGTCTAGGACAGGAGGGCACAGCCTCAGGATAGAGGGATGCCTTTTCAAAACAGAGATGTGGAGAAATTTCTTTAGCCAAAGGGTGGTGATTTTGTGGAACTTGTTGCCACATGCAGCTGTCATTGGGTGAATTTAAGGCCTTGGTTGATAGGTTCTTGATTGGACATGGCATCAAAGGTTACAGGGAGAAGGCCGGGAACTAGGGTTGAGGAGGAGAAAAAAAAATGGATCAGCCATGATTGAGTGGTGGAGCAGACTCGATGGGCCAGATGGCCTAAATCTGCTCCTATGTCTTATGGTCTTATGGTCTAAATCATACCTCCTGCTGTTGATTCTCTCTCTGTTCAATTACAGCTGCCAATATTACCATAATTCTATCTTATTCTTTTTATTTTTATTTAGTGATACAGCACAGAATAGACCCTTCTAGCCCTTTGAACCACACTGCCCAGCAAAATACGACAACCCCAATTTAGCCCTAACCTCATCACGGAACAATTTGCAACGATCATTTCACCTAGCTGGTACGCCTTTGGACTGTGGGAGGAAACTGGAGGACTTGGAGAAAGCCCACGCATTCCACGGGTTGGACGTACAGAGACTGCTTACAGAGGACACCGGGACTGAACTTGGAACTCCAATGTCATGGGCTGTAACAGCGTCGCACCAGTCACTACTCTACTCTGGTGCCCCAATAATGAGAGAAGAGGGGTAAGTAATAGTTTTACTGCCTGGTTTAATATGAGTTGTGGAAAATAGCCAGCAATATATAGCTCACCATGAGCAGTCCATTTACATCTTCCCATGCAGTAATTCAACGTGCATCAACTTAACACCAGGAAACCTGATAACCTGGTGAGACAGTCTAGAATTATATTTATTGACTTTGCTGAGATACAGCACAGAACAGGCTCTTCCGGCCCTTCGAGCCACACAGCTCAGCAATGCCCCAATTTAATCCTAGCCTAATCACGGGACAATTTACAATGACTAATTAACCTACCAACCAGTAGGTCTTTGAACTGTGGGAGTAAACTGGAGCACCTGGAGGAAACCCACGTGGTCATGGGGAGAAAATACAAATTCCTCACGGGCAGCGGCAGGAAATATCACAGACCAAACTGAATTTATAAATTGGGATCCTTCCTTTAAAATAGTGAAAATTATTGCTAATATTATTACCAGAAGCGGCATGAGAAAAAATATAGAGGAAATTCTTTACATATGTGGGCGATCAGGTTTGTTTCACATTTGGAAAGCGGTGAAATCATCGGACAAAGTCAGCATGGATTTGTGAAAGGAAAATCATGTCTGACGAATCTCATAGAATTTTTTGAGGATGTAACTAGTAGAGTGGATAGGGGAGAACCAGTGGATGTGGTATATTTGGATTTTCAAAAGGCTTTTGACAAGGTCCCACACAGGAGATTAGTGTGCAAACTTAAAGCACATGGTATTGGGGGTAAGGTATTGATGTGGATGGAGAATTGGTTAGCAGACAGGAAGCAAAGAGTGGGAATAAACAGGACCTTTTCAGAATGGCAGGCAGTGACTAGTGGGGTACCACAAGGCTCAGTGCTGGGACCCCAGTTGTTTACAATATATATTAATGACTTGGATGAGGGAATTAAATGCAGCATCTCCAAGTTTGCGAATGACACGAAGCTGGGCGGCAGTGTTAGCTGTGAGGAGGATGCTAAGAGGATGCAGAGTGACTTGGATAGGTTGGGTGAGTGGGCAAATTCATGGCAGATGCAATTTAATGTGGATAAATGTGAAGTTATCCACTTTGGTGGCAAAAATAGGAAAACAGATTATTATCTGAATGGTGGCCGATTAGGAAAAGGGGAGGTGCAACGGGACCTGGGTGTCATTATACACCAGTCATTGAAAGTGGGCATGCAGGTACAGCAGGCGGTGAAAAAGGCAAATGGTATGCTGGCATTTATAGCGAGAGGATTCAAGTACAGGAGCAGGGAGGTACTACTGCAGTTGTACAAGGCCTTGGTGAGACCACACCTGGAGTATTATGTGCAGTTTTGGTCCCCTAATCTGAGGAAAGACATCCTTGCCATAGAGGGAGTACAAAGAAGGTTCACCAGATTGATTCCTGGGATGGCAGGACTTTCATATGAAGAAAGACTGGATGAACTGGGCTTGTACTCGTTGGAATTTAGAAGATTGAGGGGGGATCTGATTGAAACGTATAAAATCCTAAAGGGATTGGACAGGCTAGATGCAGGAAGATTGTTCCCGATGTTGGGGAAGTCCAGAACGAGGGGTCACAGTTTGAGGATAAAGGGGAAGCCTTTTAGGACCGAGATTAGGAAAAACTTCTTCACACAGAGAGTGGTGAATCTGTGGAATTCTCTGCCACAGGAAACATTTGAGGCCAGTTCATTGGCTATATTTAAGAGGGAGTTAGATATGGCCCTTGTGGCTACGGGGATCAGGGGGTATGGAGGGAAGGCTGGTGCAGGGTTCTGAGTTGGATGATCAGCCATGATCATAATAAATGGCGGTGCAGGCTCGAAGGGCCGAATGGCCTACTCCAGCACCTATTTTCTATGTTTCTATGTTTCAATATCTTGTCCAAAAAAGAACCTGTTGAAAAAGCTGTGCACTGTTGGTGGTGACAGTGAGGAAGCTGCTATCACAGAATATGATTAAAGTAAAAAGCAAAGATGGTGTTATTTTTATTTTGGGTGCCATGGTAGCGTAGGGGTTAGCATGATACGGTCACAGTTCGTGGTGCCCAAGCTCAGGGCCGTCTGTAAGGAGTTTGTATATTTTTCCTGTGATTGCGTGAGTTTCCTCCGGGTGCTCCAGTTTCTTCCCGCAGTTCAAGGACGAACCCGTTTGGAGGTTAATTGGTCATTTGCAAAATTGTCCTGTGATTAGGCAAAGGTTAAATAGATGGGTTACTGGACAGCATGACTCGTTGGACTGGAAGGACACATTCAGTACTGCATCTCTAAAATAAAATGTATTTAAGAGGATACTGGACAAACATATGAGGAAGAAAAAGGCAAAGTGTGCTGATAGGGCGAGGAGCGAAAGGGAATGAGGTGCCTTCTATTAAGCATATCTTAGATAAAATGTGCTGATGATCTTCTGTGTTGCAAAATGCATGCAGTTTTATATTATATTCTGATGCAATGGAAGAAATTTTAGCAGGCAAGTATGTGTGAGTTGGTTGCAAGTGGCTGGCTGATCGCACGCTACTGAAAAGGACTTTGAGATGATGTGAAAGACAATACATATGTTCATGCCTTTCCTTCATATTCAAAGTAACCATATGTTAGTTTGTGCCAAGACTTAGTTACCCAGAGTAGTTGGACTTGGTGTCAGAATGCAAACAACAACCAGCTGACTTACAGTTTGGTGCCAGCTGTGCTGAAGGCAGTTATTTCATGCCTGCAGTCGCTATCTAAATCTAAACTGGCACAATAGACAAAACAGCTTCATAAACACTAAATTATCTCCCAACACATATGCATGGAGAGCATGCTAATCACAGGAAATATCTGATTCTGTGTGTCCTCTGGACAGTTAGCATCAGTTCAGATGCTGAAAGATAAGTGAGATAATTGTGAAAAAATTTGCCCCAGGGATTCATTCTTTGGCGCAGTTGAAAGTACAATAATCTGGTTAACTCATAGGAAACAGAAGATCATCATGTTTGTACAGTCTCTTTGACAGAGCTCGCCTTGTCCCCCCCCCCAATCCCTTCTTCCACCCTTCCTCTTTCCCATTGTCTTGCTTCTTCTTCTTTTCAAATATATACCTGACTTTCTTCTGAAAATTTCCCTTGAGTATGCCTCCATTGCACTTTCAGACAATGCATTTCAAACACAACTCACTGCATAAGAAAATTCTCCTCATTTTTCCCGTATTTTATGCTAATTTCCTTAAATCACTCTCCTTCAGTTAGTAACCCTTTTGTTAATGGAAAGAACACAATAAAACTATAAAATAGAAGTGGGAATAGAATATCAAGCCCTGCCCTGCCCTGCCATTTAATATGATCATTGCACATCTATGCTGGCCTCCACTTTATTTCAGCGCCATTTCTCTACACCATTCTATTCCTCAATCTGTCATACAGTATAGTTACCCAGCTCCACTTCAAATAATTTGTTTTCTCCATCCACAGGAGAAGAACATTCCTGAGATTTACCACTCTGTGTTTGAAGACATTCCTATATACCTCAGTTTTAAAGGACCAGCCCATTATATTCTAGTTATGTCCCCTTATTCAAGACATCCCAGCACCTACCTTGTCATCTCCTCTTAGGATCTTAATAACCTGAAACAGATTCCTCTTCTGTTCTCTGTTCAAGATAATTCTAATTCAATAACTGTTTGTTATTCCAGGGTAGAATCAGAAAAGAGATGGGAAAAATAACTGAGCTCAAATGTCTTTTGGACTGCAGATTGTCAAAGGAAAATATTAACCTGATTGGGAAAATGAAAATGTGACAATATTTTCATTTAAATGTTTACACATCCATTGGTTGTATTCTGCACTAGGAAGACTGTAAATCAGCTTGCCTTTTTCAGTATTTTTTAACTGTGCATCAACGAAGAAGCCTTCTCAATCAGAGAACCCTGTTCAGTAACTCCACAGATCGGTAACTAATGATTCAAAGTGCTTCAAAGTAATTGCAAAATAGCACAGAGCAGGTTTCGGGACTGAATGGCCGAGTCCTATTCTTAATAATGATACTTAATCATTAAGGATTGTGTCAGGGAATCAAACACCCAATGCCTTTCAGCCCATTATATCCATGGGCACCAAAGGAGAAACATTCAACCTTATCTCACCTTAATGATCTTGGACAGGTTTGCAGGCTAGAAAATCTCAGTGCACACCTGAGAGGGTTTCTGTCTTAATGGTCATGAAGTTGCATAGTGCATGCCATTGGTAAAATCAAGGGGATAATTTGGTGGGAATGTGGGGAAAATTTTAAAAATCGGAATAGAGTCAAATTAGTGTCGTTTGTGCTTGATGGTTGGTGCAGGTTCATTCAGCTAAAGTTCCTGATCAACACACACAAAATCCTGGAGGAGCTCAGCAGAACTGTCAGCATCTATGGAGATGAATAAACAGTCGGTGTTTTGGGCTGAGACCATTCTTGAGGACTGAGGAGGAAGGGGGAAGATGCCAGAATTTTAAAAATGGAGACAGGAGAAAGAGACAGGTGATAAGTGAAGCCAGGTGGGTGGGAAAGATCAAGGGCTGAAGCAGGTGGAATCCGATAGGAGAGGAGACCAAGGGAGAAAGGGATTGAGAGAGGCAGCTGAGAAGAAGTAAAAGGTCAGAGTGGGGAATAAAGGGGGGGTAAAATTTATTTATCAGATGGAGAAATCGATATTCATGCCTTCAGGTTGGAGGGTACCCAGACAGAATATAACGTATTGCTCCTCCATGCTGAGAGTGACCTCACCTTGGCACAAGAGGAGACCATGGACCAACACGTTGGTATGGGAATGGGAATTGGAATTGAAATGTTTGGCCACTGGGAAGTTCCACTTGTGGCGGATGGTGCAGAGGTGCTCGATGAAGCGGTCCCCCAATTTACAATGAGTCTCACCAGTGTAGAGGAGGCCCCATCGGGAGCACCAAATACAACAGACGAAACCAGCAGATTTGCAGGTGAAGTTCCTGCTTCTTGTTGCATGATTCTATAACACTACCATCCTTCCAAACAAGGAGGTCATCCTGTGGAGGAATGGATTTTTCCTAAATTCCTCAATCTGATGCTTCACCCACACATTCAGATTGTGGATCTATCAACCAAGGGAAATAGGACCTTCCTTTCCACTCTCTCTAGACCTCTGTTTTTCTCATTCATGCCAATGAAATCTCTACTCTTGTAGAGAAAGCAGCTTGTTTCATGGGTAAGGCTCTAATTGTCAGAGGTTTTCTTTTTTTCTGGGTTTGCCCTGGGCCAGCCGAGTGTACGAATGAACACTACTTTTTGCTGCTGCTGATGATAATTGGAATCCATGTTGATATGTGAACTCATTGGTAATGAACATCAGCTGAGGTATCCAACTGCTCTATAGGAAGGATCCCGGGAAGTATTCCAGTACACCTCTCCCTATAACCACTTTAGGAGGTTGGAGAAAAGATTTGCTGGAATTTTTTTCCAGGAATAAGATAACCCAATGATGAGAATAGAAGGGAGAAGCTGTGATAGTCCTCTTTGGTGCAGAGAAGGTCAATAGGTATAGTTAATGTCAGAGAATGTATACAATATACATCCTGAAATTCTTCTTCACAAACATCCATGAAAACAGAGGAGTGCCTCAAAGAATGAATCCCAGTTAAATGTTACAACCCCAAACCACCCCCAGCTACCCCCTCCCACTCATAAGCAGCACCAAAGTGATGAACCCCTCCTCCCCCACCAGGAAAAAAGCATCTGCACCCTCCACTGAGCACTCAAGCGTGCAGCACAGCATCAATAAAGATACAGACTTCCAGTACCCCAAAGACTACTTATCCACCCGGTAATTCAACATCTCCATATCTATCTCCATATCAATCTCCATATCTATCTCTATCTCTCTCTCTCTCTCTCTCTCTCTCTCTCTCGAAAAAGAGGAGTCCCCATTTCACAGTGGGAGGGGAGACGTAACAAAACAACTCGCTGATTTATGGTGTTGAAAGTCTGTTGCATCGCTTCTTCTGAACTGTGCCCAAAGAACTCGGGTCTCTGGGCACACCAGCAGCCAGCTTACTGCTTACGATCTTCCACCTCCCACAATGTATCAGGCAGCAGTGGCACTGGTCTTGAATCCGCCTGCCTACATAGCCATGAAAATCCGGCATCCTGAAGGCATGCTAGTCTTCCAGGCTGCATCCGAGGCATATCGAAAAGTGGCCGGTTGTGAGGCACCGAGTGCAGGTTCCATTTCTGCAAAAAACTGAAGTCAACATGTAACTGCAGGTCAAGGTCTTCAAAAGAACCTCGAAAAGGAAAAAAAAAAAATCTCAAAGATAGAAAGAAAGCTGTTTCCGAAGATGCAAGCAAAGGAGTGGTCGCTAGGCGCTATCGTCCTCCTAAGCACCGTTTAGGTTGAGAGAGATTTGATAGGCACCGGCAATCTTTAAATAGAGAGAAACTGCTTCCATCAGTCGGTGGTTTAATGATCAGATTCAGACAGAGCTAAGAAAATCTTGAGACCATGAGTCTTACATAAGTTGTGGGGAATTTACTAGAGAAGTTTCTGATGAAAAGGATTGGCAGGCATCTGGAAGAGAATGGACTCAGTAGGGTTAGCCAAGAAGGCTTTGAATGGGCCTGTGCATGTCTCACAAACTTTTTGTTTTTGAATGTTTGAGAAAATGACAAAGGTGATTCTTGAGTGTGGGGTGGTGACTGTTGTATACATGGGCCTCAGTAGAGCTTTTGATGAGGTTCCACATTGTAAGCTCTTCCAGAAGATTAATGCACATGGAGACTTGGCAAAACAGATTCCAGATTAGTTTGGCTATTGAAGGCAGAGGGTAGTGGTGAAGGGAACTTATTCTGACTGAAGAGCTGTGACCAGTGGAGTTCTGCAAAGATCATTGTTGGAAGCTCTGTTTTTTGTGGTACGTATATCTAAATGATTAGGATGAAAATGTAGGTGGGCTGATCAGTAACCGCTGCAGTAGCATAGTAGTTAGCATGACGCTATTACAGCTGAGGGTGCTCCAGAGCTTCAGGTTCAATTTCGGCACTGTCTGTAAGGATTTTGTATGTTCTTCCTGTGAGTGCGTAGGTTTCCTCCGGGTGCTCTAGTTTTCTCCCACTGTCCAAAGACGCACCGGCTAGTAGGTTCATTGGTTATTGTAAAATGTCCTGTGATTAGGCTAGTGTTAAAGAGGTGGGTTGCTGGATGGTGTGGCTCTTTGGCCAGAAGGGCCCAATCCCTGCTGTATCTCTAAATAAATAAATACAGTACACCGATGACATAGAAATGAGAGAGTTGTGGGGAGTGAGGAAAGCTGTCAAAGGAATCAGCAGGATAGACCATGGAGTCATAGCATCATCGAGCAATACGGGACAGATACAGACCTTGACCTAACAAGTCCATGCCAATCACCCAGCTGCTCCCAATTTCCTGCATTCAGCTGAGATTCTTCTAAGCCCCACCCCTCCATGTACCTATCCAAGTTCTTCTTAAATGATACTATTGTACCTACCTGTACCACTTCTTCCAACAGCTTGTTTCATATACTCACATCCTCTGCATGAACTCGTTGCCCCTCTTTGATCTCTTTCAAACCTTTATGTTTTCACCCTAGATCTAACCCCCTTATCTTTGTACTCTTCTACTCTGGGGAAAAGACTGTTACTACCTGCCTTATCTATGCCCTTCATGATCTTAAACATTTTTATAAGGTCATCGCGCTTTCTTCTACATTCCATGGATTAAAAACACAGCCAGGCCAACCTTTCCCAACCTTTCCCTTTAACTCAGGCCCGCTAGCCCTGGCAACATTCTCGTAAATCTTTTCTTCAACCTTTCCAGTTTAATCGTGTCTTTCCAAAACAGGATGACAAAAACTGTACATAGTATTCCAAGTGCAGCCTATATAACTATATTCATTCTAGCTCCGTACTCATTGCATTGACTGGAGAAGGTCCGTATGTTAAACACCTTTTTCACCACTCTTCTATCTGTGATACCACTTTCAATAAGTTATGCACTTACATTCATAAGTCCCTATATTCCATTACACTCCCAAGTGCCCTTCCACTCATTGTACTAGTCCTATGTTAGTTTGACTTTCCAAAATGCATCACCTCATACTTATCCATATAAAATCCCATTTTCTACTTATTTTCTACTACGATCCCTCTGTAACCTACAATAACCTTCTTTACTATTAACAACACCTTGTTATTCACCTACAATCTTACTAATCAAACCTTGTGGATTTATATTCAAATCATTTATTTTAAAATCAAATAACAAGGGTCCTATGGCCATCTCCTCTGGTACAACACTAGTCATGAGCCTCCAATCCAAGAAACAACCACCATCCTCTGCTTCCTCCCTCAGGGCCAATCTTCAATTCACCTAACTAGTTCTAATTGGATTCCATGGGACCTAACATTCCAGACCAGTTTACCGTGCAGGACCTTGTTGAAGGCCTTGCTAAAGTCCAAATAGAGAACATCCACTGTCGTACCTTCATCTACCTTTTTGCTTACCCCTTCAAACACCCCGAAAAGTTTCCATCCATAAATGTATGCTGACTCCTCCTAATCGGACTCTGTCAAACCAAGTGCTGGTAGATCCATTTCCTTCCCCAGAACTGATGTCAGGCTGACTTGCCTGTAGTTCATGGCTTGTCCTTATTATTCTTCTCAAATAACAGAACAACATTAACCACCTTCCAATCTTTGAGGACTTCACCCGTGGAAAATAATGAAGCAGATATCTCCACAAAGGCTTCTGCAGTTTCCTCTCTAGCCTCCCACAAAACTTGGTCAGGACCTGGGGATTTATCTTCCTTAATACTTTGTAAGGTTGTAAATACCCTCTCTTTGGTAATATGAATTTTCTCCAAAACATTTCCATTAGTTTCCGTTATCTCTTGGCAGCTATAACTTTCTCCTCCATAAACACCAAGGAGAAATATTTATTCAAAATTCCATATGTTACCTGCAGTTTGCGACATAAGCAGCCCTGCTGATCTCTAAGGGTAACAACTCTCTCTCTATCCACTCTTTACACTTCATACCCTAAGCCACCCTTTTACCAGTTGGAAATGTGGGCTGAGATGTAGCAGACAGACTTCAATCCAGACAAGTGTGAGCTGCTGTGCTTCAGAGGGCCGAGTGGGAAAGGAAAGTATACATTAAGTAGCTGTAATGAATTCTTCAGACCTGTGTGGGGCACCAGAGTGTATTGGGCTCCCAGGTTTTTAGAGTACCCGTATTGGTTAATTGTTGTTTAGTGACAGTCATTAATCGTTTCTCGAGTGACTCACTCTTTGTGATGCGGTCTCCTGGTCCCTTCTGCTTATCTCTCTTCTACTCGTCAGATGCATTTATCAAGAATGTTGTTCACGTAGGACTTTTAGGGCCATTAAGACAAGAACTGCTGGGATGGGAAACAGCTTCTTCCCCCAAGACCTCCCTGCTACCACCCAGGTCTCATCATATACAGTATGAAGCACCACACTGTTTACTTTTTAACTTGTGTCATAAATGCACTTCATTACTTGTTAATTTAATTGTGGTAATATTATGTAACCCTCTCACCAGGCTTGTACGCAAACTTGGCTCATTAGCGGGCTCCAGTAACAGCTACCTGACCCAGCGGTGAGAAGGCCACCTTTCGCAAACAATGCATGTTCTGTGTCTGTGTGATTTGGGGTTTAACCGAACGGGAACGTTGTGATGTTCTGATTAAAGAAATCTCAATTTGAGCAAATGGTGTGTAAATACTGCCCATACACAATTGTCAGTTGGTGAGAAATAACAGATTGTACACCATATAAAATTATAAAGAAAGTATATTTACAAATGTCAGCTTTATCGAACAGTTAATAAGAAAGAGAAAAGATAAAAATAAAAGGGCCCATTACAGTTAAACCAGTCCAATGTGCACATAAAGTTGGAGCCATTCTGGAGTTGTCTTTTTACTCACGTGCTGGTACACCCCACATTCCAAAATTCGCTCGAAATTCATCTCGAACAAACAGGGTCTCTCTCTGTCGTATTGGCCCTTCCTCCTTGGAGCCATTCATCTCCACAAAGCACTTCATGCAACAGGGACTTGCCTTCCAATAGCATTCTGCAGCATCTTCCCTTCTCTCCCCCTTTGCAGCTCCTGCCAAAAGCTGCCAAACCAGACTACTGTCCTTCAGAAAACGCTTCCCCACAGCTTTCTGGAACCTTCTCTCACATCCCACACAACCTGATTGGCTGACTCACATTCTAATGTTGGTCAACATGGGTCCTTATCTTCGCTGGAGCCAAAGCACTCTTTCCAGCATGGCGCACTGCTCTTACAGAAAACTGCTAATATAAACTACCTCACAGCATAGCAGTAAAAATCTTAACCAGGGTATTACAATTATTCTATCTGTTTATATGTGAGTTATATGTACTGTGTTGTCTACCTTGGTCCGGAGGAACGTTGTTTTGTTTGGTGGTATATGTGTGTACCAACAAATGACAATAAACTGAACTTGAATTTGAACTTGAACAAAACTGGATTTTTTTTTCCTCTGGAGCATCAGACACTGAGTGGTGAACTGATAAAGATTATAAAATTATGGGAGGCATCAATAGATAGTCACAGTTTTTCATTCTCAGGTTGAAACTTCAGATACTCAAGAGTGTAGGTTTAAGATGAGGGGGAGAAAGTTTAAAAGAGATCTATGAGGCAAACTCACTTACACAGACAGTGGTAGGTGCCTGAAACATGCTGCCAGGTGAAGTAGTGGAAGCAGATACTATAGTAACAAATAAGAGACATTTAAACAAGCACAGACACAGCCAGTGAATGGGGTGGACGTAGGCCATGCAGGCAAATGGGATGAGTTTGACTTGGCATCATCATTGCTGTCAGCACACACATTGTGGGCCAAAGGGCCTGTTCTTCTGCTGTACTGTTCTGTGTTCTACATGCTCTGTGTGAACATTAAGTCACTTAAAAGGCAGTAAGTCCAGGGCTACTGCACACACACTGTCAAATGTGGAAGTACTGGACTGACTAACAGATGTGAAATGCAGAACCCCGCCACCGGAAAACACGTGAGGTCCAGCGTGGAGGCCGGATTCGCTGAGATTCCCCAGCATTTATCCAGGAGGTTTTCTCCTTAGATCCTGTGCCAGGGTAACACCACTGATAACAGTGGGGGTTGTAAGACTGAGGGTTGAGAGGCAAAGGCTAATGCAAGTATATTTTTTCACTATTGTGTTCCACTTTAAGTATTTCTGTCCTTTTAGCTTTTGTAAATAAACTTTATATTTTACATTGTTTTAATTTACAATTTTAAGTTGTTTAAATAACTTACCTATTTTAATAGCTAAGATTCCTTTGTCTGTTACAGTCCCTTAAAACTTCTAAATAACCCTCACAACTTTATAAACCAGTGAAGATTGAGGGGTTAGTGCTGTCTAGACCACTCTGCTGGAGTCTGGGTTCGATTCTCCACATCTGGAAAATATAAATACAGGCATAAGGGTCGATGGGTGCTGATTCCAGGTGCAGCTAATTGGACCAGTAAGATTGAACCTTTTTTTACACAGCAATTGGTTGTGACTGGGAATTCACCGTCTGAAACAGCGAGTACACGCTGGATTGTAGCTTTCAAAGGGGAAATTAAATAAATATTTGAAAGTAAAACAAAAATTGCGGGAATCTGGGGAAGGTTATTGGTGGGACAGGGCAGGGCTAATGAAATTGACTGGATTTTTCTATATAGAGCCAAATCAAACTTAAAGAGTCACGGAGAGATACAGCACAGAAACCAGCCCTACAGTCACCGAGTACATGCTGTCATCAACCACCCATTTACACTAATCTACATTCATTATTCATTGTAAGACATAGGAGCAGAAGTATGCCATTCGGCCCATCGAGTCTGCTCCACCATTCCCTCAAGGAGCTAGTGCCGCACGGGGGAATGGGGTTTTAAATTTCAGTTGCAGGGGGTTGGGAACCAGAGTGTCATAACAGATAGCGGAGTGGAAAATGATGTTAAAACCTCAGACAAAGTCAGGAATCAAAAGATTGAGCATGGTGTGACTAATGTTCTGAGCAGCATATATTTCAATGCAAGAAGTATTGTAGAAAAGGCAGATGAGCTCAGGGCATAGATCAACACATGGAGTTATGATATCATAGCCATTAGTGAGACTTGGTTGCAGGAGAGACAACGTTCCATGGTTCTGTTGTTTTAGATGCGATAGAGTGGGAGGGATTAAAGGGGGAGGGGTGGCATTACTAGTCATGGTAAATGTCATGGCAGTGCTCAGTCAGGACAGACTGGAGAAACCATCTAGTGAGGCCTTATGGGTGGAACTGAGGAATGAGAAGTGTATAACCATGTTAATGGGGTTATATTATACACCACCCAACAGTCCGCAGGATTGTGGAGAAATCGCAGATTGTTGCAAGAAACATATGCTTGTGATAGTAGGTGATTTTAACTTTCCACATATTGACTGGGACAACCATGTTCAGGAAAGTGTGAGATATTTAATCTGCTATTAGGAAATGAAACAGGGCAGGTGATGGAAGTTTGTGTAGGAGAACACTTCGCATCTAGTGAACATAATGCAGTTAGTTTCAAATTAATTATGCAAAAAGATAGGTCTGATCCGCAGGTTGAGATTCTAAATTGGAGAAAGGCCAACTTAGATGGTGTCAGGAATGATCTGGCAAGTGTGGATTGGAACAGGCTGTTTTCTGGCAAAAGTGTACTTGGTAAGGGGAAGCCTTCAGAAACGAAATTTTGACTGTACAAAGCTTGTACGTGCTAGTCGGAATAAAAGGTAAAGATAACATGCTTATGGAACGCAAACAACAGGAATACTGCAGATGCTGGAAATTCAAGCAACACACATCAAAGTTGCTGGTGAATGCAGCAGGCCAGGCAGCAACTTTGATGTGTGATGCTTATGGAACCTTGGTTTTCAAGAGATATTGAGGCTCTGGTTGAGAAAAATAAAGAGGTCCCTAGCAGGTCCAGGCAGGTAGGAACAAATGAGGTGCTTATGGAGTATAAGAAATGCAAGAGAACACTTAAAGAAATCAGGATGGATAAAGGGAAGCAGGAGGTTGCCCAAGAAGGCAAGGTGAAGGAGAATCCTAGGGGATTCTACAGATGTGTTAAGAACAAAAGGATTGCAAGGGACAAAATTAGTCCTCTGCAAGATCAGAATGATAATCTATGTGTGGATTTTTAAGATCTACCCCCATCTCTTTTGGTTCTACACAGAGTCTATAGAAGTAAGGCAAAGCAGCAGCGAGGTCATGGACCCTATACAGATTACAGAGGAGGAGCTGTTTGCTTTCTTGAGGCAAATTAGGATGGATAAACCCCCATGACATGACAAAGTGTTCCCTTAGACCTCATGGAAGGAAAGTGCAGAAATTGCAGGGGCCCTAGCAGAGATATTTAAATCATTCGTAGTGACAGGTGAGGTACCAGAGGATTGGAGGATACCTATTGTTGTTCTGCTGTTTAAGAAAGGCTCTGAAAATAAACCAGGAAATTATAGGATGGTGAGCCTGACATCAAAGTAGTCAGAAAGTTATTGGAAGATATTCTAAGGGACTGGATATATGAGTATTTGGTTAGACAAGGACTGATTAGGGATAGTCAGCATGACTTTGTGTGCAGTAGGTCATGTCTAACCAGTCTTGTAGAGTTTTTTGAGGAAGTTACCAGGAAAGTTGATGAAGGTAAGGCAGTGGATGTTGTCTATATGGACCCTAGTAAGGCATTTGACAAGGTCCCGCATGGGAGGTCAGTCAAGAAGGTTCAGTCGCTTGGCATTCAATATGGGGTAGTAAACTGGATTAGACATTGGCTTTGTGGGAGAAGCCAGAGAGTGATAGTAGATAATTGACTAGTGAAATGCCGCAGGGCTTGGTACTGGCTCCATCGTCATTTATCGTCTATGTTAATGATTTGGATGAGAATGTAGTTAACTGGATCAGCAAATGTGCAGATGACACCAATACTGGAGATGTTGTGGACAATGAGGAAGGCTATCAGAGTTTGCAGTGGGATCTGGATCAGCTGAAAAACTGGGCTCAAAAATGGCAGATGGAATTTAATGCAGACAAGTGCGAGGTACTGCACTTCGGAAGAACCAACTAGGGTAGATCTTACTTAGTGAACAGTAGGGCACTGAGGAATGCAATAGACCAAAGGGGTCTGGGAATACAGGTCCATAATCCATTAGAAGTAATGTCACAGGTAGATAGGGTCATAAAGAAAAGACCGACATCTTGCATAAACCTACTGATTACCACGGTTATCCCAACTATACTTCTTCCCACCCTATCTGCCATAAAAATACTATTCCCTTTTCTCAGTTTCTGAGCCTCCTCCACACCTGTTCCCAGGAAACGGCTTTCCTTTCCAAGACATCAGAAATATCCTCCTCCTTTAAAGAATGTGTTTTCACTACCTCCACGACTGATGCTGCCCTCACCCATATCTCCTCTACTTCCTGTCCATCCACACTCACCCCATCTTCCTACCATCTTAACAGTGATAGAGTTCCTCATCCTTACCTACCATTTCATCAGCCTCTGCATCCAACACATCATCCTCTGCACCTTCTGCCATCTCCAAAGGGATCTCACCACTCAACATATCCTTACCTCCTCCCCTCCACTTTCGAGAGTGATTGCTTCCTTCACGATTCCCTTGCCCAGTCGTCTCTACCCACTAATCTCCCTCCCAGCACTTATCCCAGCAAGCGGCCTAAGTGCTACACCTGCCTACACAGCTTCTCCCTCACCCCCATTCAGGGCCCAATTGTCGTCAATTGTTTCCGGTGCTCCTGATGCAGCTTCCTCAAGATTGCTGAGACCATCGTAAATAGGGGAACCTTTTTGCCAAGACCCTCTGCACCATCCTCCACAAGTGGGACTTCCCAGTGACAGAACATTTTAAATCCATTCCCATTCCCGATCTGAAGTATTGATCCATAGTCTCCTCTTGTGCCAAGATGAAGCCATCCTCATGGTGAAGAAGCAAAAGCATGACAGCTTGAATATCAATTTCTCCTTCCGGTAAGAAATATTCCCCCTCTGGACTCTTACCTCTTCTCATCTGCCTATCAAATCCCCCGAAGTCCCCTCCTCCTTCCCTTTCTCTTGTGATCCACTCTCCTCTCCTATCAGATTCCTTCATCTCCAGCCCTTTCTCTTTCCCACCTCCCTGGCTTCACCTATCACCTTCCAGCTAGCCTTCTTACCCACCCCACCTTTTTATTCTGGTATCTTTCCTCTTGCTTCTTTTTAACGCAGTGAAGACTCTCAGCCTGAAATATCGACTATCTATTTACTTCCTTAGACACTGCTTGACCTGCTGAATTCCTCCAGCATTTTGTGTGTGCTGTTTTGGCATATTGTCCTTCATAAATCAAAGTACTGAGTTCGGGAGAAGGGATGCTGATCGGCCTGTCTCCAGAGTCACGAAATCTCGGCCCTCCAAAGGCTGGCCGAGCTCTTGGTGTACTGAATAACAACCAGTTGTGAAACCCCAAGAGTGAGGCCTAATTTGGAGTATTGTGTACTGTCTGGTCACTTACCTACATGAAGGATGTAAAAAAAGTTGAAAGAGTACAGAGAAGATTTAAAAGGATGTTGCTGGGATTGGAGGAGTTGAGTTATAAGGAAAGATTGAGTAGGTTAGGACTTCATTCCTTGGAATGTAGGAGGAATTTGATTGAGGTATACAAAATTATGAGGGGTATAGATAAGGTAAATGCAAGCAGGCTTTTTCCACTGAGATTAGGTGGGACTAATCATGGATTAGTGAGACCATGGATGAAGGGTGAAAGGTGAAGAGTTTAAGGGGGAACATGAGGGAAACATTTTCACTCGGAGGGTCATGAGAGTGTAGAATGAGTTGCCAATGCAAGTTGTGCATGTGAACTCGATTTCAATGTTTAAGAGAAGTTTGGATAGGTATGTGGACGGGAGAGGTATGAAGGGCTATGGTCCAGCTGCAGGTTGATGGGACGAGGTAGTTTTAATTTTTCAGCATTCACTAAATGGGCCAAAGGACCTGTTTCTGTGCTGTACTTTACTATGATGCTATGGCACTAGGGCTGATATATTATCAACCCCATTCTCCTACTGTCACAATGGGGGGTGTTGGGAACGGACTCAAATGCAAGACACAGACACTGAAGTACAAGGAACAGGACTAGAGCAGGGACGTGACAGGATACAGACAAGGAGTAGGGACAAGAACACAGACTTGGGCTAGAACATGGACAAGACAGGGAACCCGGACAAGGAACTATGCACTATGGCTTGGGCTCTGAGCCAGAGACTGGACAAGGACCCGGAACCTGGGTCTTGCCTTGGGCTCGGGCCCCAGAACCAGGCAAGGACATGACATGACTACAGGACAGGACAGGCTGGGGTCTTGAGGCTTGGGCTTGGAGACAGGCTGGGGTCTTGAGGCTTGAAATGCAGAGGCTGATAGCTCGGAGGCTGGAACTCAGAGACAGACTGGGAACTGTACATCAACAGAGAGCCAGGACTTATCCTTCGAAAAGCCAGAACTCATCTTTAACATGACACTAACATGAGACTAGACAGTACATAGACATAGAGCCAGGACTTATCCTTAGACAAGCCGGGACTCAACTTTATATCCACACTAAGGTGGGACAGGTCCATTCGTCAGGTAACAGCAGAACAGCTAGACTTACCCAACAGAGGCAAAGACAAGCTAAGACAAGACAGGACCCCCTGCAGGGCTACAGCAAAACAGCCTGACTTACCCCACGGAGGCGAGGACAAGACAAGACAGATCCTCCCACAGGGCAACGGCAAAACGGCCCGACTTACCCCATGGAGGCGAGGACAAGAAGAGCCAAACACCAAAGAACGACAGACGGTTCCATCTCTGCATCAGGGTTGCTCCGAGTCGTAGTTCAGCCAGCAACCTCAGCTGGCTACGGAAACAGCTGGGTCCCTACCTAGCTCGGAGTGGCTGGCAGCCACTCAGTTGGCCCGGGAAACAGCCGAAGCCATACCGCAACAACAGGTCTGACTACCGACAGCAAGGCTCCATGAAGCGATGATTTTCCAACATGGTCCAAAGATGACAAGTGGCCACCCCAGCCTTCCACCAGCAGGTTGCTCCCATGAAATCTTGACAAGACAAACCAGCAGCCCACAGTTGTCCCCAAGACTACTTATATTCCAAGCCCCAAGGTGGGAATCAGGTGCCTATGATTAACTCAACCAAAACAAGGAACAGCTGGAAAACCCAGTGTCTTGAGTCCATGGACTGGACCGATAAATGGAAGGCAGACCTCACGGACCGGACCATGACACCTACCTTTTCCCTGTAACTTTTGACATCATGGCTAACCAAGAACCCATCAACCTCCGTTTTAAATACACTCAATAACATGGCCTCCACAGCCACTTGTGGCAATGGATTTCACAGATTCACCATCACCTGGCTAAAGAAATTCCTTCTCATCTCTGTTCTCTGTTCTCCCTCTATTCTGAGGCTGTGTGTTCTGGTCCTAGATTCACTCACTATAGGAAACATCCTCTCCACATCCACTCTATCTTGGATTTTCAATATTAGAAAGGTTTAAATAAGATCTCCCTCATTCTTCTAAACTCCTGCAAGTACAGGCACAGAGTGATCAACTGCTCCTCATATGTTAACCCTTTCGTTCCTGGATCTATTCTCATGAACCTCCTCAGGACCTTTTCTAATGCCAGCACATCCTTTCTTAGGTAGGTGGCCCAAAACAGCTCTAAATGCTCCAAATGTGGTCCAAACAATGCCTTATAAAGCCTCAGCATCATATCCTTGTTTTTATATTCTAGTTCTCTCAAAATGAATGCTAACATTGCATTTGCCTTACTTGCCACTGACTCAACCTGCATGTTAACCTTTAGGGAATCCTGCACAAGGGTTCCCAAGTCCCTTTGCACCTCAGATTTTTAAAATTATCTCCCCATTTAAAAATAGTCTATGCCTTTATTCCTTCTACCGAAGTGAATGACCACACACTTCCCAACATTATATTCCATCTGCCACTTCTTTGCCCAATCTACAGACTCTCTGCTTCTGTACCACAACCTACCCCTCCATGTACCTTTGCATTGTTTGCAAATTTGGCCACAAAGCCATCAATTCCGTCATCCAAATCATTGATGTATAATGTGAAAATAAGTGGTCCCAATACTGATCCCTGTGGAACAACACTAGATATTAGCAGCCAAACAGAAAAAGATCCCTTTATTCCCACTCTTTGTCTACTGCCAATCAGTCAATCCCTTATCCATTCCAGTATCTTTCCTGTTATACCATGGCTGTTAGCTTGTTAAGCAGCCTTACGTATGGCACCCTGTTTAAGGCATTCTGAAAATCTAAGTAAACAATATCTACTGACTTTTCTTTGTCTATCCTGTTTGCTATTTCCTCAAAGAATTTCAACAGATTTATCGGGCAAGATTTCTTTTGAAGGAAACCGTGTAGATTTTGGCCTGCTTTATCATGTGTCTCCAAGTACCCTGAAACCTCAACCTTAATAATGGACTCCAACTTCTTCCCAATCAATAAGTCAAGCTAACTGGCCTATAATTTCCTTTCTTCTGACTTGCTCCCTTCTTAAAAACTGGAGTGATATTTGTAATTTTCCAGTCTTGCAGAACCGTTCCAGAATCTATTGATTCTCGAAAGATCATTGCTAATGCCTCCAGCTACTTCTTATAGAATCCTGGGGTGTAGTCTCTCTGATCCAGGTGACTTACCTGTCTTCAGAACTTTCAGCTTCCCAAGCAACTTCTTAGAAATAGCAACTACACTCACTTCTGCACTGTAACACTCTTGAATTTCTGACATTCTGCGAGTGTCTTTCCACCATGAAGATGAATACTATTTCTTTCTCCCTCATTACTACCTCTCCAGTGTAATTTTCCAGAAGTCCTCTCTCACCTCTCTTTTATTCTTTTTATATATCTGAAAGTCTTTTGATATCTTCTTTGATATTATTGGTTAGCAAACCTTCATATTTCATCTTTTCTTTCCTTATGGTTTTTTTAGTTGCCTTCTGTTAGTTTTTAAAAGCTTCCCAATCCTCTAACTTCCCACTAACCTTTGCTGTATTACATGCCCTATCATATGCTTTTCTGCTGCCTTTGACTTCTCTTGTCAGTCTCATCCTCCCTTTAGAATACTTCCTCATGTTGGGTTGGAGCTATCTTGCCCCTTCCAGATTGTCGCTAGAAACTACAGCCATTGCTATTCTACCATCATTCCCAAAAATGTCTCCACTCAATCAATGTTCACCATCTCCTCTCTCATGCCTCTGTAATTCACTTTATTCCACTATAGTACTGATAGATCTGACTTTATCTTCTTCCTCTCAATCTGCAAGGTGAATTCTAATACTTTATGATCACCGTCTCCTAAGGATTCCTTTATCTCCCTAATCAAAACTGGTTCATTACGTAGCACCCGATGCAGAATTCCGTTTCCCTTCGTGGGCCCAACCACAAGCTGCTCTAGAAATCCATCTCTTATGCAATCTACAAATTGCCTTTCTTGGGATCAGGTACTAACCTGATTTGCACTATCCACCTGCATATTGAAATCCCCCATGACAATTATAACATTACCCTTATTACATGCCTTTTCTATTTCCCATTGAAATTTACATCTCACATCCTGGCTACTGTTCAGGGGCCTGTATATCACTCTCATCAGGTTCTTTTTACCCTTGCAGTTTCTTAACTCTACCCACAAGAATTCTACATCTTCTTATCTTATGTCACCTCTTTTTAAGGATTTGATTTCATTTTTTACCAGCAGAGACACCCCACCCCCTCAGACTAACTGCCTGTCCTTTCGATACAAGATACGTACCAATCTCTAACTGTGCTATAGATCACCTACTTTATTTCATATACTGTGTGCATTCAAATACAACACCTTCAGTCCTATATTCTTCACCTCTTTCAATTTTGCCCTCATGTTAGACTTCAACTCATCCCACTGACTGCAATTTTGCCCTATCATCTGCCTGTCCTTCCTCACAGTCTCACTACACTGCATCAACTTTATAGCAACTGTCCCATCCTCAGCCCTATCATATTTCATTAAGAGTTTGAGGAGAGTTGAGAACACTCAAACACTTCTACAAATGTACCATAGAGAGCATTCCGACTGGCTGCATCACCTTCTAGTATGGGGGAGGAGGGGTGGGGAGCTACTCTATAAGATCGAAGTAAGTTGCAGAAACTTGTAAAATTAGTCAGCTCCATCATGGGTACTAGTCTCCATAGTATCCAAGACATCGTCAAGGAGCAGTGCTTTAGGAAGGCAGCGTCCATCATTGAGGACCCCCACCACCCAGGACATGCCCTCTTCTCATTGTTTCATTGCTACGGTCGGGAAGGAGGTACAGAAGTCCAAAGGTACACACTCAGTGATCCAGGAACAGCTTCTTCCCCTCTGTCATCTGATTTCTAAATGGACATTGAACCCACGAAAACTACCTCACTACTTTTTTTATTTCTGTTTTTTTTGCATTACTTATTTTAACTTCACTATTTAATAGACATATATATTTACTGTATTCAGTTTTTTCTCTATATTTATCATGTAAAGTTAACTGATTTCACGACATACTCCGGTGTTATTAAACCTGATTCTGATTCTGCTCACTCTGCTTCCCATCCCTCTACCAATTTAGTTGAAAGATTTTTTATTCTCCACATACTCTCATCAACCTCCCCAAATTCTACTTCTCACCTACACACTAGGGACAACTTACAAAGGCCAATTAATCTGCCAACTCGCACACCTTTGGGATGTGGGAGGAAACTGGATCAAGCGCATGCTGTCACTAGGAGAGTATGCAGACTCCACATAGGCAGCACCTGAGGCAGGACTGGACTGAGAAACAGTGTCTCGACCAGCTGTGCACTTGAGAAGCTAAATGAGTTACTTCTATCTGGAAAAACTCTTTCATTCCATTGTGTACATTAGCCGATTTTTCTTTAAAAAATGGCATTATTGATGTCTGGTAAACTAGATGGAAATTTTACAGAGAGGTAAACATCGTAATGCTCCTTTAAACTCCTAAGCATTTGAAAATGGATTCAAAGCTGAGTCTTGGCAAAGTTCCACAGATATACACAAGTGGGCCTTCTTGTGGTCTGCTGCAGAATTCATCTTTTTATATGATCCTTTGGCAAATGCCAGATGTGAATGTTAATAGCAGCAGACTCTCCTGGGGAATGCAGCACTTCAGAAGTATGAGCAGGGAGCATGTCCAGCACAAGGATCAACCAAGCTAAGAGCCAATTTCCATTTCCATCCTTCTTCCCCAGAAAGATTTTTTTCTCAGTTATTTTGATAAAATGTCATGCTTTATTCGAAGTTGCAGTTTCTTGTACATCCAAATATGTACAATCTTTCTTCCTGTATGAGCTTATTTTTGTGTCCTTGCAGTATTAATTGTGGTAGGTTCCTCCTGATTTACTTGTAGGAAGGACAGAATTGTTCACAGACACAGGTACTGATACACTGACACTGGCCCAAGTTCCGCCGGTGAAAATCTTTTTGCCTTCCTTTTCTTCCAAACCAAATAACAGTATGGATCATACGTCCTGCCCTTAGAGAATTTCACAATTATAATCCATTGTAGCATTTACAAACATTTTGCTGTGAGGCTTCTTCAGTAACAGATCTCCAACCCACAACCTCTACTACTCTGAAGGAAAAGGATGGAAGGCACATGGGAGCTCTGCCCACTGCAATTCACCCACCTTCCTGGCTTGAAAATAAACCTGCATTTCTTCACCATTACTGAGTGTAAACGCTGGAACTCTCTGCACAACAAGGAGTACCTTCACTGCACACATTGCAGCAGTTTATGAAGACAGTACCACCACTTTTTCAAGGGAAGTTAGCAATGGGCCTTGCCAACCATTCCCACATCCCACGAAGGACTAAAAATAAACAAAATGCACAGAATAGAACAGCTATTCTGTGCAGTAGGTTGAAGTTGCTATTTCTGCTCCACTTGAACCTCTTCCCACTCTTTCTCATCTCATCAAGATAATCTTCTATTTCTTTCCTTCTTTTCTCTTTGTCTGCTTCCTTCTTAAATCCTCCATTAAATGCATTCAATGATTACAGTCTTGTTGTGGTTTAGAAGCTTGCGTGCCTCAGTGACCCAGAGAGCTATGTTGGCTGAAGTCAAGACTTTATGCTTTGGCTCTTGGTAGGGTTACTCATGTTAAACAGATCAAAGGGTAGGGGACAGACTTACGTGGTCCACGGGTCTTCTAGGTTTGGGGGTGCAGCTGTTACTGAAAGATCAGTAAAGAATCCTATGTCTGAGTGCAACGATATTCCTGAGACTCCACCCGGGACTTGCATGACTGGCTGAAGTGAAAACCAAGAGGAAGCTACTGACATGATGAAGGAAGCCATGAACTCTGCCAGAGAGGGAGGACCTTCATCACTGTCCTAGATGCCAGTAGTGCAATGGGCAGTAAGTAAGTGACTTCTTAACAAGGTTCTACTCATTAAATGTTGATCTACTGATGTACAGTCCATCCATAATCCAACCAGTTCCTGTCTGGCTACTTGGCCATTGCCTTTCCTTTCCATCACTATGGAGAGAGCAGGCCACGAATACACCATGAACACTCTGTTACAGCAATGATTGTACTTCCAAATGATTTCACTGACCACAAAGCTCTTTGATAAACCCTTGATATTAAGGATACAAATGTAAATGCAAAATCATTCCAAGGTCTATAAAAGCAGAGGTCTACATTCCTTAACTTCAGATGTTTCTCATAATTCAGTGTAATGTTACTCATTCATATTCATGCATCAGTCAGTGCTCAGTGATCATGCATTTACTTCCAAGTCTGAACATTGTGAGTTAGGAAGAATATAAAAGGTAGCATATGAGCCCTTCTTCAATATCTGACTGATTCTGTGACATCTGTTTTTCTGCACAATCCTTATCTTCTTTGTCCTAAACTTACCTTGGATATACTTTTCCACTGTACCCAAAGCACCCTAACAGAAAAATATAAACATTTTAAATAAGCTAGGTAGAGAAATATTTCCTCACCTCACGCTGTCATGGCAAACCTCTCATCTTAAATATATGAGACATAGTTACAGATTCCAGCCTCTTGGAATCTTTCCAGTTAACCGCTCGTTGAACTTTGTATGTTTCAATGAGGTCACCTCTCGTTTCTCTAAATTGAAGTGGTGTGGGCTGATCTTCTTCAGGGGACAAAGAGACTGCAGATGCTGTAATCCTGCATTATATTTTCACCCCAACACATCAACAATTCCTTTCCCCCTACAGATGATGCTCAGTTGGCTGAGTCTTCCAGCAGATTCAAGTTCAAGTTCATGTTCAAGTTCAGGTTTATTGTCATACAGCTAAGTGAAATATATCATTCCTTTGGGGCAAAGGAGCAAAACACAGTAGGTATGGTCACACACAACATATACATTCATGATACGTCACAATACAGTCACAAAATAATACACGCACATGACCCCAAATAACATGGCCTGAAGATCGAAGCAGTCCTGGAGCCACCTCTCTGTAATAGTGAGGACGCAGCAGTTCCTCATCTCGGTACAGTGTTCCAACCTTCCCCAATCCTCCTCAAACCGTCCCAGTAAGATAATAATGAACAGTGAGACACATCCATCCAACAACATTTATCATTTCCTCACATTTAAAAATATTTTTTGTTTATTCTTCCTTCAAGTGAATAACATCACATTTCTCCAGATTATCCCCCATCTGCCACCTTGTTTTTCACAAATTTAACCTTTCCATATTCCTTTACAAACTATTTGCATCATCCTTCCAGCTGATTCTCTCCCCCATCTTCCTATCGTTAGCACAGTGGATGTACAGTCAAGGGTCACTTCGTCAGGTACAGGAATAAAACCCGGTGTGGTCTACAGCTGCTGTAGCCCCTTAAGGTTCAACATTTTAATGTCAGAGAAATGTATACAAGATACATCCTGAAATTCTTCTTCTTCACAAACATCCACGAAAACAGAGGAGTGCCCCAAAGAATGAATGACAGTTAAACGTTAGAACGCCAAAGGCACCCCAGCTCCCAGCTCCCAACCACAAACAGCAGCAAGGCAACATCCCCCACTCCCTGTCCTTCTGCTCGCTGCTGTTGTAATGTGTGGCTAGTTGAGTTACAGTCACCTTTTGGTCAGCTTAAACCAGTCTGGCCATTCTCCTCTGACCTCTCTCATGTCCACAGAACTGATGCTTACTCGATGTTTTTTTCTCTTTTCATGCCATTCCCTGTAAACTCTAGAGACTCTTATGCATGAAAATCCCAGGAGATCAGCGGTTTTTGTGATAATCAGACCACTTCAACCGGCACCAACAATCACATGATCAACGTCACTTAGATCACATTTCTTCGCTTTTCTGAACCAGCTGATAATGTCTGCCTGCTTTTATGCATGGAGTTGCTGTCACATAATTGTTTTATTTGCAATTTGCATTAACAAGCAGGTGTACAGGTGTACCTAGTAAAGTGGCCACTGAGTGTATT
Source organism: Mobula hypostoma (assembly GCF_963921235.1). Lineage (NCBI taxonomy): Eukaryota > Metazoa > Chordata > Chondrichthyes > Myliobatiformes > Myliobatidae > Mobula > Mobula hypostoma. The sequence goes on along the minus strand of NC_086101.1, from coordinate 136,517,441 downwards.
ACTCACTATGGAGACAAAACAGCTTGCAGATGCTGGAATTTGAAACCCAGCAGGTTAGCAGCACATTTTGGATCTGATCAGGTCTGATGCAGATTTTCAGCTGCTCCTATGTCTTATGGTCTCATGAAATATCAGCAGTTCTTTTCGTCCCACAGATGTTGCTCAACACAGTAAATTGTATATTGCACATTATGTTTTCCTACTGCCGTTTGTATTAATTGAGTGCAATGAGATTTCTGCCTTTGAACCAGTTCTCTCCATGCTCAGAGTTCATGGCCCATAGTCATGCGAGTGCCCTCCAGAAATTTGATCCCAAAGTTCTTAGGTGAATTTCCAGTGCTGCACTTACAAAGAGACATCAATCCATCTTCCAGAAGAGACCTTTGCTTTTTTATCTCAATGTGAGAGATTACCAGAGTATGGTGTTGAGGAACAGGCGAGCTATCTCCAGTGTCGCAGCTGATACTTGCCCCCCAATAACATCGGTAAAACAATTTTATCAGACATGATTATAGTGCTGTTTGTAGGACTTTGCTGTTTGCTAGTTGGCTAACTATTTTCCAATATGATAACAATGATTACTTTAATAAGTGTAGTTCATTGTTTGCACAGACTTTGCAGACCTCATAAGGTCTGCAAAGGTATATTGTTAAATTGGTTTATTCTTGAGATATGTACTGAGGAAGAGTGCAAAATTTGTCTTGCATATTGTCCATTCAGAAAATGTTATTGCAAAAGTGTATTCAGGTAGTACAAGGTAGAATAACAACAATACAGAATAAAGAGTTAGTTACAGAGGAAGTGCAGTGTAGGTAGGCAATAAGGTGCAAGGCCATAGTGAGGTAGATTGCAAGGTCAAAAACCCTTCATATCATACTAAGGGACCATTCACTATAACTGTGGGATCCAGGCCAGAGGAGAGAGAAGAAAGAATGTCCTGGATGGGTGGGGTCTTTCTTTATGCTTCTACTTGTCTCACTGCTTTAGTAAAGTAAGGCAGTGAGACAAGTAGAAGTACTCCATGGAGGGAAAGCTGGTTTCTATGACATACTGAACAATTCTCTGAAATTTCTTGCAGTCACGTGCAGAGTAGTTGGCATATCAAGCCATTATGCTTCCAGATAGGATACTTTCTATGGTGCATAGATAAAAACTGGTCAGGGTCGACAGGGATTTGCCAAATTTCTTTAGCTTCCTGGGAAAGTAGCAGCACTGGTGAACTTTCTTGGCCCTGATGTCTACATGGTTACAGCAGGACAGACTATTGGTGATGTTCGCTCTTAGGAACTTGACTATCTCAATCTTGTCAACCTCATCTTCATGTAGACAAGAACACATGCACTACCTCCCTTTCTGAAGTAAATGACCAACTCTTTGGTTTTGCTAACATTGAGGGAAAGGTTGTTGTCTCCACACCAGGTTACTAAGTTCTCTATCTCCTTCCTGTACTCTGACTCATTGTTACTTGAGGTATGGCCCATTATGGTGATATCATCTGTATACTTGTAGATAGAGTTGGAGAAGAATCTGGCCTCACAGTCATGAACATTTAGGGAGTAAAGCAGGGAGCTGAGGACACAAATTGTGGACACCAGTGATGTGACTAATCATGGTGGAAGTGTTGCTACCTATCCTTACTTATTATAGTTTGATGGTCAGGACGTCAAGGATTCACTGCGGAGGGAGTGTTGACTCTTAGGCCTCAGAGCTTGGTGATAAGATTGCTTGGAATTATCGTACTGAAGGCGGAGCTATAGTCAATAAACTATAGTCTTAAGTAGGTCACATAAAAGTTGCTGGTGAACACAACAGGCCAGACAGCATCTCTAGGAAGAGGTACAGTCGACGTTTCAGGCCGAGACCCTTCGTCAGGACTAACTGAAAGAAGAGCTAGTAAGAGATTTGAAAGTGGGAGGGGGAGGGGGAGAACATTTCAGATCTCCCTTTCCCCCTCCCGATTTCAAATCTCTTACTCGCTCTTCTTTCAGTTAGTCCTGATGAAGGGTCTCGGCACAAAACGTCGACTGTACCTCTTCCTATAGATGCTGCCTGGCCTGCTGCATTCACCAGCAACTTTTATGTGTGTTGCTTGAAATTCCAGCATCTGTAGATTTCCTCGTGTTTGCGGTCTTAAGTAAGTGCCTTTACTGTGCATATACACCAGAGTGTAGAGGGAGGGAGATGGCATCTGCCTGCTCCAATGATAGGCAAATTGTCTGGGAGGCTGGAATTAATGCATGACATGACCAGGCATCACATTAAAAAAATGCTTTCTGTAAAACTTGACACCTCATATGACACATCCACTGAAGCAGACATTTCTGAAAATTGCTTAAATAGGTTTTGCCAAAGGATAATTGTTTTGTTTTAGTAAACACAGAAGATTAAAGGAAGGGCATTGTGAAGAAACCCATGCACCATCTCACATCTGTATTACTGCATCTCATAATCTTTTTGGACACAACTTTCACCATATTAGACTTTTTTGTGTGTTTGGTTAACCTGACCCGACTGCAGTTAATTTCCTCCTGCATTCAGCTTCAGAGATTTAAAAGTTACAGAACTGCTGCTACTGATACCTAAGGTAGGTGAGACCCCTACTAAAAAAAATCTCCATATTATGTCCTCCAGATCATAACATTTTTTTTGATATTACATGAAATTACTTCGAATTTATGGCAAGGGTAAGACCATTCAGCCCATCAGGTCATGTCTTGTAAATCCAATAAGGAAATGGTGGGAAGCACTCTGAATAAAAGCATTTACAACGTGGAGCCTATGGGCAGAGAAGGTGGTGTTGGGATATGGCAATTTACCGGTTATTGGACTAGCCTGATGATCAGGCATTGTAAGCTTAAATTATCATTGCTGGGGAAATTTTATATTAGTCTCCCCACTATAGGAAGGATGTTGAAGCTTTGGAGAGGGTGCAGAAGAGGGTTACCAGGATACTGCCTGGTTTAGGCTTGTGCTATTGTGACAGGCTGGACAAACTTAGAGAAGGTTTTCCTTGGAGCGGTGGAGCTGACGGGAGATCTGATAGAGGTTTATCAGATTGTGGGAGACATAGATAGAGCAGAGAGGGAGTATCATTTTCCCTGGGTAGAAATGCCTAATACCAGAGGGCATGCATTGGAGGTGAGAGCAGGTAGGTTCAAAGGGGATGTGAGGGGTAAGTTTTTTTACTCAGGAAGTGGTAGATGCCTGGACAGCACTGCCTGGTATGGTGGTAGAGGCAAATACATGAAAGTCTTTTAAGAGATAATTAGATAGGCACAGAAATATGAGGAAGATGGAGGGATATGAACATTGTGTAGGTAGGAGGGATTAGTTTCTGGGGGGGTTTTGATTTTCTTTTTAACCGGTTCTGCACAGCTTTGTAGGCCAAAGGATCTGTTCCTGTGCTGAACTGTTCTATGTTCTATGTTGTAAATATGGAATTAAAAAACTGATTTCAGTAATGGGATCCAGATTGGCACAAAAACTCATCTCCTTCGACAACACTCTATAAAGAAGACGGCTTGATAGTCTACACCTGGTCTGCCTTCTACATGACTCCAGACCCACAAGTGTTAGCTCGTCTCACAAAGTATAGCATGAGTATAGCAACAAATTCAACCATTTCAGTATTGTCTATGTCCCTGAATAACTAGAGAATTCGACACAAATTAAAGCCCAATTAGCATTCATAAAGGAAATCCAGAAAACCATTATTTAGAGATTGGTTAGGACAGGACTTAAAATGAATAGATAATCCTGTTGTAGCATGGATGAAATCACCGGAGAGATAGAGTCACTGGTAGATACAAAGCAGCTTCTTTATTCCACACAACAAGGTACAGCAAGGTACGGACGGAGACGCTTTCCGCAGGAAGGTCTGCTAGCTCAATGTGGGCTCGATATTTATATACTAAACACGAAGGCAATCGCTACTTAAAAAGTTATAGTCAATGCATAGACAATGCTTCCTTTTGAAGCTACATACAAAATCTCACACCATCCTTTCCTTTCGACGCCAACATGTCTGGGTTGGTATCCACAGCCTCTAGGAATGTAAGTTAAGTCTACAATACATTTATTTGGTATTTCCCATGCTAACATAGAAGACAATTCATATTTATAATGTATAGATAATAGTGTCTTCGAAACTACAGCATCAGGTCAAACTATGGCGCCAGAAGCATCTGGTAGTCACACCTTTTTAGGAAGCACATTGTTGTGGACTCAATCCACAGTACTTTGTCAAATAGAAGTCTGGTGGCCAAAGTCATTTAAGTGTAAACAAATCATCTACCCAAAAAAATTCACTCGAACAGTCCCTCCTCTTGGCCCTCCTGGACAAAATTAAATTTGTATCAGGAAAGGCCAACCTCGGAGGATCTGCTCAAATAGGGCAGCCAAAAAATGCCCTGTCTCAAAAGTCCCCCCCAATCTTATGTACCTCTATCTATCCTAGCATTACTTAAATGCTACCTACCAAATGTTAAGCAGAGAGGCTGTCCCAAGTCTTTAGAAATGTGGCTCCTTTCGTGTGCCTGCAGGCTGACTGCATCTTAATCACATTCCTTTGTCTTCAGCCCTTTATCCTCTGGTCGCTGAAACTCTCCTTCCAGGAGCACCCACGGCTCTCTCATCGACGTACAGAAAGGGGTTGGGGTGGCCTCTATGTAAATGTCTGCAAGGACCTCTCCCCGGAGGCACCCCCTTCCAAACTGTCCGGTGGATCACTGGCCCAACTGCTGAAAGGGCTCAGTTCCTCAGACTGGGGGTGACTGCTTTCAGATGCCGTGGTGGAACTTGCCGTCTCTGCTTTAACTCAAAAATCCCTCTCCATCTATTTCCCAAATAATTTTCTATACTATGCTATAAAATTAATCATCTACCTTCAGCAACCAACCTTCTTTACAGAGTACCATCACCATCACACTTTAGCAGGCTATTCATGGTCTTCCAACACGTTCTCAGTGTCTTCTGCCACACTCTCGGCGTTTTCTCCAGGTATGTTTTCATCAGCAGTGGTCAGGTCTGGCATGGCCGGCTGGTGTTACTCTCTTAGGTTCTCTGTAATTACATGGTTACTGGGTACACTTGGTTCCCCACTCCGTCTGTGGGAGCAACAAGAGGGTGAGTTGTATGTTTTAACCTGAGTCCAGTGTTTTTACTGGCTGCCTCGCTGAGTCTGTACACAGACACACGTATCATTCGTTAAGAGTACCGACTGTGGTCCTATCCACCTGGGGACAAACCCTGACCTTTCTGGCAGCAACCTCACCATAACTTGGTCGCTGGGCTGTGGAAGGACTATCCCCTTTCCCTCTGGCTCTTTCTGATCAGCGATTCACTGTTGTTGTTTCGCTTGGTCCTTTAATACTTTAAGTTGGTTACAAAGGTCTTTCACATATTGGGTCATCCTGTCTCTGTAAGCCCCAGGCTCCCCCCAACCCGTAATTACCCCATGATATAACTTTAGTAGTATCTGTCTAATACAGGGTGGGGCCACCGCGACTCTTTCCTCCCCGTGTATCCAGCACCCATCTGATCCCTCCTTTGCTCCTTTTCTCCTCCATTTTTCCTTCTTTTCTGCCTCTATTTCTTCATATAATTTTATTAAGCTGGCTTCTGTCGTTTCCTCCTGCACACTTGTAATTTCAATTGCCTCTTGTTCCCCTGCTGCCTTATTCGCAGTAATGTTTGCCCTCGGAGGAACTGGGAAAACTTTATGTTTTGGAGTGGCCGCAGTCTCTCTGAGTATCCCCTGGTGTTTTTGTTCCTTCATTATACCCTGAACAGCATTCAGTGTGTCAGTTTGTATAGGGTCCTGCTGAGGGGGTTCATACAGACCCTCCTCTATTTTAACTCGGTTTATCTTTACTCGACCACAATCCCACACTGCTGGGAACTGCTGACAAGGTAACCCATAGACCCCATCCAGGCTGCAGTCTCTGATGATCGGGGCAGCTGCGACTATGCTAGGCAGGCTGTGTATTCTGTTGGTTGTGTGCGTTCGCTGCCCCTGACTCGTCCATATTATTTCTCCCTTTCCGGAATCTGTAACAGCTCCTGCTTCCCTTAGGATGTCTATGCCAAGGATCGTGCCCTCATTATTTGGACATACCCAGAAATACACTGGAAGCTGCACTCCCCCAATTTCTAGTCTTTGCTTCTCGCTTCTTTCTGCTTTTACTGCTTTCCTTCCTACACCCTTGATAACTGGCCTGTCCGGTTGTTGGTAAGGGTAAGTCTGTTATCGATACCGATGCCCGTGTCCACTAACATATTGCATTGCTGTCCCCCTAACAATACCGTTGAGTACATCCGTGAGTCATCAGAGCTGACAGTGGAGCCCGCTGCCACATCTTTTTCTGCCCTAAGAGGCGCCGTTACTAACTCTTTGATCTGATCAACAGTCAGACTGGTTGCTGATGGGGTGAGTGACTGGGTGTCTGCCGTGACCTTCGCCTGGGTTTTCCCCCTCCCTTTTGGACACTGTCTCCAGCCATGTCCCAATAGGCCACAGCTGTAGCATATCAACTCCTTCACTGTCTTATACCTGGTCCGGCAGGCCTTTGCTGGGTGCACCGGCTGCCGGCAAGCAAAACAAGCTCTCCGGGACATCACAGCAGCTGCATCCACTATACCCACTTTACGATTCTTCTTGCCTTTTCTTTGGTCTATCTCACTGGCCCACGGAACTATCGTAGAGTAGTTGGACGCTACTGTTATGCCTAAATGTAGAACGTCCTGGTGGGCTGAGCTTAGGCCTTCTTTCAGCATTTTTAGGAAGACTGGGTCGTCCCTCCCTGGGTTATCCAACCCAGAATACTCCTCATATGCTCAATATTTACATTCTGCATAATCCATGGCTGTCTCATCAGCCTGTTGAATTACTGCCATTATCGTTCCCCAGCTACTCTCGCCTCCCCCCAGCCACTGCCTCACTTCCCCTTTAAAAGACCGATATCTTTCTTCATTACTGGTGCTCCTGGTAGTTGCCCATATACCATCCCACAACCCCTGGGCCATCCTGTCCCACATGTTCCTCGGGCACTTTGCTTTCACTAACACATGTATATCTTTAGGGTGCATCTGGTGAATTTCAACTATTTCCTCGAGTTTACGCCAGAATTCTGAATTCCCACAGGTGACTTTAAGTGAGGGCAACTCAGACAAGATGCTCTGTTTCTCCCTGGGGGTGAAGGGCTTATGAGTAGTCATAATCAAGGTCAAGGGCTGGCTCGGATCATCAGGGTTCTCAACCTGACATTGCTTGATCTCAATAGGTGCCATTCTGGTAGATCTCTCTGGGTAAAACCTCTCCCTGACATATCCCACACTAATTCCCACCCTACGCAAAATATCATAGACGGGTAGCAGTTAAACAGTACATACTTAAAACTGCAGAGTATGTATTCCACAATCTGCCACTTTTGAGTACCCGAACTCATGATGCCTGCTATATTCCTTTGCATCACATTTTGAAACACATACACTAAAATGCAGCTCCCTGAACGAGTATACATGCCCCTACTCTGGTGTCTCGAACCGTACCGTTGGTTACCACCTTTCGCAACTGGTGGTCCAAGTCTCACCAAGTTAACATGCAAAAGATTCCTCACTTACATAAACACACATGCACACGCACACACTACTTTTATATCTACCAGTCATTTCTCCACGTTCGTGATACCTCATGTTCCTGTGTACCACCGACCGAACAGATCCAAGTGTGAGTGTTATTTTAGAAAAATACTCACCAACTTAGACTGCTAGGAATGCTGGCCACATGACGGGTCACAAAGTATCCCACTCCTGACACCAAATGTTGTAGCGTGGATGAAATTACCGGAGAGACAGAGTCACTGGTAGATACAAAGCAGCTTCTTTATTCGACACAACAAGGTACAGCAGGCATCTTACGGACGGAGACACTTTCCACAGAAAGGTCTACTAGCTCAATGTGGGCTTGATATTTATATGCTAAACACGAAGGCAATTGCTACTTAAAAAGTTATAGACAATGCATAGACAATGCTTCCTATTGAAGCTACATACAAAATATCACACCATCCTTTCCTCCCGACGCCAACATGTCTGGGTTGGTATCCACAGCCTTTAGGAATGTAAGTTAAGTCTACAATACATTTATTTGACATTTCCCATAGAAGACAATTAATAGTTATAACATATAGATAATACTGTCTTCGAAACTACAGCATCAGGTCAAACTACAGCGCCAGAAGCATCTGGTATTCACACCTTTTTAGGAAGCACATTGTTGTGGGCTCAATCCACAGTACTTTGTCAAATAGAAGTTTGGTGGCCAAAGTCATTTAAGGGTAAACAAATCATCTACCCCAAAAAAATTCACTCTAACAACTCCAAAAATACATGTTGTTTGTAGAAAGAGTTTCAAGCGCAAGAAGGGGATCAATGGATCACCATTTTAGTTGTGTTCACAGTGACAACCTGCCTAACCAAATCCAGACCTAGCTGGAAGCTGTTAAGAGAACTGGTTGAGAATACTAGGTGAGGTAGGCTTGCTGCATAGGCTAACAGATGATCTAAATGCGGGACTAAACAAATAGATATGAGGGAGGACTTAATTTGCCAACTGAGTGAGATTAATTAAAGACGGATAAAAAGGCCTGAAATTTTATTGTACATTACATGCAAAGCACTGTTCCCTCTAAGCTGCACGATGTGTGAAATAACTGAACTGCTCCCACACACATAGCTTAGGTTGCGGCATACCTGGAAATTTCTTTCCCATAATGTTAATATAATTTTGAAATCTATATTCATATAATTGTGAAATACCCTGTAATTAATTATGTGTTAATGAATATAGTCCACAAATTTTCTAAATAATAAACATACCACAAACTTCACTTTGAAACATTTGAGAATTCCAACATAATTACATTGTCAATGTTTCAAGTTACAACACTGTTACAAATTGTAACAATAAACACAGAATGGAAGTCAGTCGCCGATTGTTAATAAATCACCAGTCTGCTGAATGCTGACACTGGGTTTAAAAGTTTACAAAACAATGAAAGATTTTATGTGTTGTTCTGTATTTCATTATACTCTTCAATTAAATAAAATCAAAGGTATGCAATTTTTCAATTTTCATTCTAAATATTCATAGTATGCATATTACAAAAAAGACATTTAAAGTGCCACACAATTTTCAGGCTGTGTAAAAATTTCGTGCTCAGAGCAATGGTTGGTCTGCATAGTGTTTTAAAAAAATTAGAGGAAACGTTGTAAAGCTTTCTAAACACTTATTGATAACATGTAAAAATATGAAGTTAGTGTAATTTATTAGTGAAAATGTTCTAACTTCAGTATGCATCACTGGCTTTAGCTCATAGAAAAAGGCACACCAGCAGTTCTACTTCATTAGGAATTTGAATTTTACAGACGTACAGTGGAATGCATTCTAACTCGTATCACTGCCTGGTGTGGACACTCCAGTGCACAGGATTGCAAGAGCATTCAGAAGGCTGTAGACTCAGCCTGATCCATCACAGTCACATTTCTCCCCACCATCAAGGACATCTTCAAGAAGCTGTATCCATCGATAATGTGAAGAGGATGACAAGGGACCTTCGACCATCAGGAAGAAGGTATAGGAGCCTGGAGACCCACATTACATGCTTTAGGAACAGCTTCTTCCCCTCTGCCATTCAGAATTCATCAGATTTCTGAATGGTCTGTGAATCTATGAACACTACCTCACTATTCTTCTTTTACAGATTTATGTATTTTTATAACATAGTAATTTTTATATCTTGCACCTTACTGCTTTTGAAAATTTTATATCATATGTCACTGATAATAATCCTGATTCTGGTTTGGAAGTGATGTCATGCTACTACAGGGTGCATTTTTTTAAAACTTCAAAACAATTTACTGCGTACATGAAAGAATGCTTGGGTAATAATTTAGGTCTGTCTAACTGTGATTTCTGAATAGAACTTCCTGTGCCTTAAGTCAATGTAAACAGGCATACTTGACTGCCATCAGAGTTAATGGGTTTTGTCACATGTTGCTTATTGTGAGTGCATTTGTACTTTTTGTGCACTTTGAAATGTATAATTACTGGAATGACCCAGTCTGACTGAGATTGTAGCACTTAACTCCTTCAAGCGTTGTCTTCCACCATGTTGGATCCTGGCGATGTTGTAATCCAAAGTCAAGAAAGAGCCATAAAACTTGTTGGTTACAGCCACTTATTAAGTGTTATAAGAACAAAGAATGAACTAAAAACAAAGAAGTCTTGGTTATCTCATACAAAGTACCAGCTCAGACTAGACAAATAACAAAACATGCCATTGGTAAGAATAACCTATGAAATAGCCAGAAGCCAGATTTAGTGGTGTGATACCCGCTGCAAGAAGCTTCCAGAAAAGTACAGAATTGGTGAAATTACAATTACAGAGAAATTCATTAAACAACTACACATACTGTATATGGGTGATTACTTTCATATGGAGCTTGGCCACAATCATACAGTGGTCATTTCAGCACTCTGCACCTCTCATGGCATGGATGATGAGAACATCCTTGATGTCACGACATCTCACAATGATGAAGTTGACCATCTGCCAATGTTTAGGGCGAGGGTGCATCCACAAGGTCTTATATTTTGCCTTCTGCTGGATGATGGTGTTGGTTATGGTAAGGTTATGCTCAGAGCAAAGAGTAAGTGGCTTCATGCAATTTGCATTAACCTTGCCAATACCATGCCTACCTAGCACTCCACTCCATATCCTGTTGTTCTGTCCCACCCTAGCGCTGAAGTCTCTAAGCAAAAGGACAAGAGTCTGAGCCCTTCCTTGTACGCACAGGGGTGAGGTAGGGGTGTGTGCTGGTGCCAGTGCTCTTTAACATCTTCCTCTTGTGCATTACCAAGCTTCTCCACAATGAGATTGAAGACAGCAGCGGTGTGGCAGTGGATGTCAGATTAGATGGCAACCTCTTTGACATCAGGAGGCTCCGTGCAACCACCAAACTCCATAGAGAGCGGGTCCTGGGGCTGCAATATGCAGATAACTATGCTCTTGTGGCCCATACTCCGGAGGATCTTCAGAATGTCCTTGCTGTGGCGGTGAGAGCGTACAGCAGGAAGGGGCTGACTGTCAATACCACCAAGACAGAAGTGGTTTGCCAGTGGAGTACCAGTGTCCCACCCACTCTACCTGCCTTCACAGTTGGTGATGAAAAGCTGTCAGTAGTGCCATCTTTCAAATATGTGGGGAGCATTCTCTCTGAGGATAGCAGCACTGACAGTGACATCCAGAGCCATATTAAACAGGCAACAGCTGCCTTTGGGAGACTTTGGCGTACAATCTTTCGGAACAGGAGCCTTCATCCCTCCACAAAGGTCGCCGTATACTAAGCGGTCTGTGTCACCACCCTCCTTTATAGCTGTGAAGCTTGGGTAACCTACAGCCGTCACATCAAGTCCTTGGAGTGCTTCAACATAAGCTGCCTCCAGCACATCCTGGGAATTACCTGGCGTGAGCGGGTGCCTCACACTGAAATACTTGTAAAGACCAACTGCAGTAGTATTGAGGCCTTGATCACCCAGTGTCAGCTGCAGTGGCTGGGGCACGTGATAAGGATGCCCCCCTGTTGGCTACCCCGCAGAGCGTTATACGGCCAGCTACATCATGGTCGACGCTCAGCTGGAGGACCGAAGAAACGCTATAAGGATCAGATGAAGAATGCTTTAAGGAAGTGCAAGATCAGACCCGAGGACCTGGAGGAGGTTGCTACTGACCATACCACTTGGCGACAGCTGTGTAGGGACGGGGTTCATATTCTGGAGATGGAAAGAACAACCAGAAGACAGCAGAAGAGAGCCAGGAGAAATGCAGCCATGGTTGCCACCACTACCACATATACATGTCCCTCCGGCAATAGAGCTTGTGAGTCCAGGATAGGACTGTACAGTCATCAAAGATCTCACCGTTAAAGGAGTGGACATCGTCATCGGATTTCGATGGACAACCGAAGAAGATATTAAAATACAAACAAGCATAGGAAAAGTTAAACTACAAGAAAAATTTTAAAAAGCTCTAATCTAACAACCATTTCAGGTTATCCTAAGGTACGTATCAGCCAGTAGGGTACAGTTAATACAAGAAGATCCTTTGATTTTTGGTAATGTTGCAGGATATATATTGGCATGGGATAAATTCAATCTATTCCTCTAAAGAACTCCTATAGAATATTTTACATCCCCCGAAAATTGTAGAAGGATTTTTGATTTAACATTTCATCTGAAACATTTCCTCAGTACTGCCCTAGATGGTAAGCTTGGATTTTGTGGTCAAGTCTCGAGGTGGGACAATCTTCTAATGTACAGGGAAAGTGCTGGCCAAAGAACCACAAAATGTCTAGAGGCACATATGTATGCACAGGTCTTCACGCCACGACCTGAAAGCAATCTTGTGAAAGCTAAAAAGTGTGTAGCAGTTCTCTAGAACCTCTTGATAACTGTTGACACACATTCTATCTTAAAGCCTTGATAAACAGTGAATCAAATTCGCTGTGTACAGCAGCACCCATATCGAGTCACAGTTGTACTCTTCAGCCTGCTGGTTCAGATCCAGCCATAAAGTACACATTTACATTAATCCCATTTAATTCTCCCAACATTTCCATCATCTTGATGAGAAAATTGAAAGGGAACGTTTTAATTCCGATTTCCATTCCCATTCTGATGTGTCGGTCCGTGGCCTCCTCTTATGCCAAGATGAGGCCATCCTCAGGGTGGAGGAGCAACACCTTACATTCCATCTGGGTACCCTCCAACCTGATGGCATGAATATCACTTTCTCCTTCCAGCAAACGCATTTCTCCCTCCTCCACCCTTCCTCTATTCCCCTTTCTGACCTTTTACTTCTTCTCACCTGCCTACCACCTCCCCCTGGGTTCTCTCCTCCTTCCCTTTCTCCTATGGTCCCCTTTAATCTGCTATCAGATTCCTCCTTCTCCAGCCCTTTACCTTTCCCGCCCACCTGGCTTCACCTCTCACCTTCTAGCTAGCCTCTTTCTCTCCCCCCACCACCTTTTTATTCTGACATCTTCCCCCTTCCTTCTCCTCCACCCTGAAGAAGGGTCTCAGCCCGAAACGTTGAATATTTAATCATTTTTATTGATGCTGCCACACCGGATGAGTGTCTCCAGCATTTTGTGTGTGTTGCTTTGGATTTCCAGCATCTGCAGACTTTCTCATGTTTATTATGTACACTATGTATGCTTTAAATCTTAGTTTCAGATTTTGTTGTTAATTAAATTGATTTTGCTGTTTATTATTTCAGATAGTTGAGTTATTGTATTTTTAAAGTATTTCGGTTGTTCTAACTGAGATTTTTGGGCTGTGGAACAAATCCAGAGTTTCTTACAATGAGATGAAAGGTCATTAACTTATCAATCTACAAATATTTTAAACTGCTTTCCCCAGAACATAACCACTTTGTAAGACAAGGATTATCTGCAAAACAATCCAGAGATTTGAATTAATGGTCCAATAGTCCACCATGTCAGTTGGCAAATTTAAACATAGTTAATTAAATACATCTGGAAATGATAAACTATTAATGGCAATAGTGACCACCAGATTATTATAATAACCTAATTGGTTCACAAGGGAAGAAATTTGCTGTTTATGCTGGACATTATACAGTATATGTAACTCCAAACCTACAGCATTCTTAAATACTTCTGAAATGGTCAAGTTAATTAAAACTGTTCAGGGGTAAATTGAACAAACTATATTTGTTTACCTTGGTAACAAAACCCACATTTTGTGAATGGGTTAAAAATACGCTTCTCTGGCACTAAAGTAGCAGTTGAAACAAGGGTAAACCCTGATTACAATTGAATTGTTTTCACAGATAGCATTAGCATTCCCTAAACTTTGAGAGAAATAGGCATGCTAATTCTGATTCCTAGCCTGCTGAGTCCTTTAAATCTATTTTCAGTGAGAGGCTATACTTTGAGACTGACCATTTTGCAACCTTCGCCTCAGCATGACATGTCAATCAGGAATGGATTTTATTTTGGCCATAGACACAATTTCTGAAGTGGACGTTCTTGGGGACTGTTAAAGTATTGCAGATGATCCCACAGACTTCCACATTCCCCTCCATAACGTCCAGTCATACAATGTGGGTAGATGCAGGATAGATCTTTAAGAAATAGTTACCAAGGATGAACAATATGAAAATGTCTGACAGTAATTTTTGTAAAATTATGATCATTATCATCATTATGTACCATGTCATACGAACATGGGCACTCATGGTCTATGTCCATGATGATTCTTGGTAAAGTTTTCTACAGCAGTGGTTTGCCATTGCCTTCTTCTGGGCAATATCTTTACAAGACAGGTGACCCCAGTCATTATCAATCTCTTCAGAGATTGTCTGTCTGGCGTCAGTGGTCGCATAACCAGGACTTGTGATATCTCCCAGCTGCTCATACAACCATCCACCACCTGTTCCCATAGCTTCATGTGACCCTGATTGTGTGGTTTGTAACATCAAATAATTTATTAGGGTATGCTGTCAGAAAATTCACTCTTTCTTCTATCTTAATTAAAAAAACTTGCACTTATTTAGAGTCTCAGGATGTCCCAAAGCACCTTATGACAACAACATTACATTAAAACAAGGTCACAATTAAAAAAATTATATTCCTGCAGCACACCGCACATCTGTTTTCAGGACATGTGAAATAAATAGATCTTAACTCGTTCACACTGAGGTACGATAGTCACCGTTGCACCTTATGAAACAAAAACTCTAAATTCGTGTGCCACAGGCTCCCTCAAATACGAATCTGAAGACAACCATGCTGTCTGAAAGATAGGAAACAGAGGATAACTTCCCTGCTCTTTTTCAATTTAACATTAGTGATCAGCATTTAGAGAGTCTGAGAAGGAGAGAGTCGGAGAGGTTTAGAAAGCGAAGTCTGAGGTTAGAACTTAGGCAGCTGACAACAGGAGAGCTGTCAATCATGAAGACATTAAATTTGGTGATAAGCAAGCAGCCAGAAATAGCAGCGAGTGGACACCTGTGTTGGCCGAGTAGAGGAGCCTGGGTATGGTTCTGACCTCCAGTGCTATCCGCATGCAGTTTGTGATTGCAGGTATTTCCATCACATGTTTTGGTTTCCACATACAAGCCACAGATGTGTGGTAATGGACTACCGTAAATTACCCCTAGTGTGTGGCTGTGGGGAGAATCTGGGAGAGTTCATGGGAGTATGGGGAGACCAAGAAATTAAATTGGTGTTCTATTTGTATAACTAGGCTCTTGATGGTCAGTATGGACTTATTATTGAGAAATACAGAGTGGAACATCATACCTTTTGGCCCAGCGAGTCATGCCACCCTGTAGCACATATCTTTAACCCTGGCCTAATCACATAATAATTTACAATGACCAATTAATCTACTAACCATCTTCGTACTGCAGGAGGCAACTGGAGCACACACAGGAAACTCACACAGTCACGGGGAGAATGTACAAACTCTTTACACATGGTGCTTGATACTCAGCATGGAATTGATGGGCTGAAGGGCCTGTATCTTTCCTGTATGATTCTTTGACTTCACGGAGCTTTGGGGATGAATGAAGCTACAGAAATAGAGAAGATCCAGACCATAGAGAGGTCTATCTCCTGCCACACTTTGGCAAGTCTGATCATGGGGCTGTACTCCTATTCCCATCAAATAGGCAGAGACTCTGGACCACTGCAGCTTTGCTAAGGACCTGGAAGTATGGTCAAGGGAGGCAGAGGAGCCTTTACAGGACTGCTTTGAATCGGTGGACTAGACCGTATTAAGGGATTAATCTTTGGGTATGAATAAATATGCCACAGTTGTCGTCGACCTCATCAAGACCTGCGGGGCTGAGGGTGTGCCTTTCAGAGCATACCAAGTCTTTATAAATTGGAAGCCCTGGATGAACCAGGATATTCACAGCCTGCTGAGAGCTAGGTCTGTGGCATTCAAGACTGGCAATCCAGAACTCTACAAGAAGGCTATCATTGGAGTGAAAAGACAATTCCATGCGGAATTAGAGATACAATAGATCATAGGTCATAGAACAGTACAGCACAGACCAGGCCCTTCTGCCCACGGTGTTGTGCCGACCTTTTAACCTCTCCAAGATCAATCTCGCCCTTCCCTCCTATATAGCCCTCCATTTTTCTTTCAGGCATGTGCCTGTCTAAGGGTCTCTAACATGTCCATGATGTACCTGCTTCTACCACCACCCCCAACAGAGCATTCTACACATTCATCACGCCCTGTGTAAAAAACCTACCTCTGATGTCCCCCTATATACTTTTCTCTAATCACTTTTAAATTATGCCCTCTCATATTAACCATTTCCGGCCCGGGGCAAAGTCTCTGGCTATCCACTCTTCTATGCATCTTATCAGTTTGTACACTTTGATCAAGTCAGAGGTATAGCTACAGAAGCAGGGCCTTTGGCTCATTTAGTCCATGCCGAAATCATTTAAACTGCCTACTCCCATCGACCTGCAGCAGGATCATAGCCCTCCATACCCTTACTATCCATATACCTACCCAAACATTTCTTAAACGTTGAAACTGAGCTCACATTCAGAACTTGTGCTGGCAGCTCGTTCCACACTGTCACAACCCTCTGAGTGAAGAAGTTCCCTTCATGTTCCCCCTTAAACTTTGCACCTTTCACCCTTAACCCGTGGCCTCTGCTTGTAGTCCCAACCAACCTCAGTGGAAATAGCCTGCTTGCATTTAGCCTATCTATACCCTTCATAATTTTGTATGTCTCTATCAAATCTCCTCTACGTTCTAAGGAATACAGTGCTAACCTATTCAATCTTTCCTTATAACTCATGTTCCAGACCCAACAAAATCCTTGCAAATTTTCGCTGTACTCTTTCAACCTTATTTACATCTTTCCTGTGGGTAGATGACCAAAACTGCACACAATACTCCAAAGTAGGCCTCACCAGCGTCTCATACAACTTCAACATAACATCCCATCTCCTGTACTCAGTACTTTGGTTATGAAGGCCAATGTGCCAAAAGCTTTCTTTATGACCCTATCTATACATGTCACCACTTTCAACAAATTATAAACCTGTATTCCCAGATCCTTTGTTCCACCACACTCCTCAGTGCCTTACTGTTCACTGTGTAAGGCCTATCTTGGTTGGTCCTACCGAGGTGCAATACCTTGCACTTCTGCATTAAATTCCATGTGCCATTTTCCAGCCCATTTTTCCAGCTGATGCAGATCCACCTGCAAGCCACGATAGTCTTCCTTGCTGTCCACTACACCCCCAATCTTGGTGTCATCTGCAAACTTGCTGATCCAGTTAAACACATTATCATCCAGATCATTGATGTAGATGACAAGCAACAATCGGCCCAGCACCAATCCCTGTGGTACTTCACTATTCACAGGCCTCCAGTCAGAGAGGCAAGCACCTACTACTATTCTCTGGCTTTTCCTACAAAGCCAATGTCTCATTGAATTTACTACCTCATCTTGTCACCTCTCATCCTCCTTCACTCCAAAGAGCAAAGCCCTAGCGCTCTCAATCTTACCTCATAAGACATGATATCTAATCCAGGCAGCATGCTGGTAAATCTCCTCTTCTCCCTCTCTAAAGCTTCCATATCCTTCCTATATTGAGGCAACCAGAACTGAGCACAATACTTCAAGTGTGATCTCAACAGAGTTTTATAGAGCCACAACTTTACCTCACAGCTCTTAAACTCAGTCCCCAACTTATGAAGGCCAACACACCATCCACCTTCTCAACCAATATGGCAGGGTTTCCATGTCATCATTTCCTACAAGGAGAAACCTAACAATATAAATGGTGGTGACGCTTTTATCCCTTTTATACACACTTTAGGGAAAGGGAGTATAACAATACACCTGTGCGAATCTCCACAGCATCTAGCGACCCTGTGATCCCTGCCTTAGAGGCTGACATCAGAAGAGGGAGAACCAACACAAGACTTTAAGTTCCAATGGTGTATCTGGTCAGGTACTGAAAACCTGTACTGGCCAAATAGCTGGCATGCTCAAGGACATCTTCAACTTTTCACTGCTGAAGATGTAGGTTCCTACCTGCCACAAAAGGGCATCGATCACCTGCTACAAAAGGGCATCAATCACCTGCTACAAAAGGGTATCGATCGCCTGCTACCAAAGGGCATCGATCACCTGCTACAAAAGGGCATCGATCACCTGCGACAAAAGGGCCTCGATCGCCTGCTACAGAAGGGTATCGATCACCTGCTTCAAAAGGGCATCAATCACCTGCTTCAAAAGGGCATCAATCACCTGCTTCAAAAGGTTATCAATCATCTGCTTCAAAAGGGCATCAATCACCTGCTACAAAAGGGTATCGATCGCCTGCTACCAAAGGGCATCGATCACCTGCTACAAAAGGGCCTCGATCGCCTGCTACAAAAGGGTATCGATCACCTGCTTCAAAAGGGCATCAATCACCTGCTTCAAAAGAGTATCAATCACCTGCTTCAAAAGGGCATCAATCACCTGCTACAAAAGGGTATCGATCGCCTGCTACCAAAGGGCATCGATCACCTGCTACAAAAGGGCATTGATCGCCTGCGACAAAAGGGCATCGATCGCCTGCGACAAAAGGGCCCAAGAGAGCAGGGTTATCTGCCACAACAACTATCACAAAATGCTGGAAGAAATCAGCAGGTCAAGCAGCATCTATGGAAGGAAAAAATAGTCAACAATTCGGGATGAGGCCCTTCATTGAGAGTTTATTCCTTACCCAGTACACTGAGTTCTTCCAGGATTTTATGTGTTGCTCTGGATTTCCAGGATCTGTAGAATCTCTGTTCACTCAATAACTATCACCTAGTAGGATTCAAATCTATTGTGATGAAGTGTATTGAGAGGTTGGTCATGGCTAGAATTAGCTCCTGCCTGAGCAAGGACTTGGACCCATTGCAAATTGCCGACCGCCATAAATGGTCTACAACAGAAGTGACCTTACCGGCTGTTCACTCAGTCCTAGAGCACCTAGACAATAGCAAAACATATGTGGCTGCTGTTTATTGATTACAGTTTGGCATTCAACGCCATCTTCCCCTCAGTCCTAATTCGCAAGTTTCAAAACCTGGTCCTCTGTATCTCCCTCTACAAATAGATTCAAGATTTCCCTATCATGAGACCACAGAGTGTGGGTCAATAATAACTCCTCCTTCTCACTGACAATCAACTTATTTGCACGTCAAGAATGCATGTTTATGGGATCCAAGTTCATAGCTACCTGAAAGTGACTAAATAAGCTGATTGGGTGGTAAAGAAGGCATATGGAACTGAGTTCAAAAGTTAGGTAGTTACCTTTTAGCTTTATAAAACTCTAGTTATGGTACATCTGGAGTATTGTATTCCCATAATAGGAAGGATATGAAGGCTTTAGAAAAGGTGCATTGGAGGTTCACCGGGATGCTGCCTGGAATAGAGGGCATAGGTTATAAGGAGAAGTTAGACAAACTTGGGATTTGTTTTCTCTAGAACAGGGAAGGCTGAGGGGAGATCTTATAAAAGTTTATAAAATTATGACAGGCATACATAGACAGATGCGTTTATGTTGGTGCGTGGCCAAGTGGTTAAGGCGTTCGTCTAGTGATTTGAAGGTCGCTAGTTCGAGCCTTTGCTGAGGCAGCGTTTGTGTCCTTGAGCAAGGCGCTAAATCACACATTGCTCTGCGGCGACACCGGGCCAAGCTTTATGGGTCCTAATGTCCTTCCCTTGGACAACATTGTTGTCATGGAGAGGGGAGACTTGCAGCATGGGCAACTGCTGGTCTTCCATACAACCTTGCCCAGGCCTGCACCCTGGAAACCTTCCAAGGCGCAAATCCATGGTCTCATGAGACGAACGGATGCCTATTATATAGACAGACAACCACTATCTTTTTCATTAGGTTGATGCCTAATACCAGAGATCATGCATTTAAAGTGAGTGAGGGTAAGTTCAAAAGATATGTGTGGGCAAGATTTTTAAACAGAGTGTGCTGGGTGCCTGAAGTGTCCTGCCTAGGGTGGTGGTGGAGACAATTATAATAAAGATTTTCAAGAGGCTCTTAGGCAAGTGAATGTTAAGGAAGTGGAAGGATATGGATAACTTGTACACAGAAGTGACTAGTTTTGAGGGTATTTGATTACTAGTTTGGCACAGCACAGTGGGCCAAAGTGCCTGTTCCTGAGCTGTACTGTTCTATGTTCTATGTTTTCAAACATCCGGTGAGTAGAACAAGAAAGGCCACTGGGAGAACCTCAGATTAGTCAGCATTAGAGGAACAGTAACAGAAACTTGGAAGCAGCTGGGCTACAAGGTGAAATACAAGATCTCACCCCTGTTACAGATTGTGGTAGAAGTAGATCTGATGGTCAAAGATGACAAGATTGTGAACAGGCTGGTTCATCACTAGGCAGTTGGCAGAAATGGAGTTTGTAGTGGAGCCAAAACTACTGGGGCAGGTCTCCTGTTGCCCAAATCACCACTAATTACTCTCTTAAGCTAATTCCTTCTTCAGGGCATTACCTGGAGATCTGGCATCCACTTCACTGCATGGTCAATGAGGGCCAATGTGTTGCAAACCTTATCAGGACATGCTGAAGACCACGTGACCAATTCAGGTGCACTCACACTAACAATATCCCCTTAATGTGCATTAAACAGCAGTGAATTCGTAAATCAGACCCTGATGCAGAAAAATGACCAACTTGTTACATTCTAGTAAATGTAAATAACTGATTGCCAAGGAGCAGACTAGTGAATCAAAGCACAAGAGTACTTGTGTAACCAAGGATTAAATAAGATTTATATTAAAGAACCAGATTTAAACATTTATTTTCATTTTCATATGGATATTTTGTCAAACATCAAATGTTGAGTCAGAAAGCAAATAAAGAGTGTTTTTCAAGAATGAACAGCTTGGTTGTTTTGCTGGGGCCTGCAACTACTCCACACCATGACAAGGCGGTACCCAACCCCCTACAGCTCAGGATTCTGCAAAATGGAGACAGCTGAACATGCAGCCTTAAGGGTTTCCATGTCCAGAAAAAAAAACAAAGACTGGTTGTGAGAAGCCAGTCCCCACCCTCCCCTTAAACTCAGGCACAGAATCAAACCATTTCCATCTCTCACCTCAGCCAGACTCCCCTCACCCAACCTTTCTGGTGACTGTGAACCCAAGACTCTCCCCCCTGCCCCGATGGATCCAGGCCCTCTCCATCTCTAATATCTCTCCACCTTCGATCTTTGTGCATAAAAACAGGAAGGAGATGATTCCAGAATTGTTCTGCAAATGTGTGAAACTTCAAATGTCACTTTTTAAATAGGAAACAATTATTAGTACATTGATAATTAATTCCAGACTGATGTGATTTTACAGATATAGTGAGATCAATTGCTAATATCAAAAAGCCTTTAGATAATAATCCATTCCTAGTATATTTAAATAGATAAACCATTGGAAATATGGTAGAATGAACTTCAGCCTGACATTAAAACTGGGTGCAGGTAGGAAGGAGAGTTAAGAATCTGGGGTAGCCAGTTTGACAGAAGATGCAACTTCCTTATATATCTGAGTATAGCAACTTCTGCCACTTTCCCAATGGTAATCAGAATTTGGTGACATTCTGATCCTCTGGATGTGAAATGTTGGAAATACAGAGCAGGACTAAATACTACAGCATCACTGCAAGGGTGCTCCCAGCCAAGCTTCTTGCATGGCTGAAGCCACATTGTAAATGCTTTTCACTCTGATGTATGGGTGTTCAAACAGTGATCCACTGCATTACAACAAAGTGTGGTAGGACAAGTTGTTCGTGTTTTCTGAAAATATTTTAACTGCATGTGCATAATGTATATTGTAGCAATATTTGTTTCTAGGATGCCTGTATATTGTAGCAAATCATAAACACGAGAAAGATATTGTAGCAATATCTGTCTCTAAGGTACTGGTGGATACAATCCATAGAAGTGTTTTATTAAACACAGAATTCTCAAGATATCTATCTTTTACTGCTGTGTATCTATCACGTAAGGAAATAAACCAGCTTCTACATAGACATTCTCAACAGTTTTCCCGAAGCATTTTGATGCCATATGAATAGGTCAGGGAGACGGGCCAAATGCAGGAAAATGGGATTGGTATCTTGGTCAGTGTGATTGAGTTGGGCTGAAGGACATGCTTTATAATTCTATGACTCCATACACTGAGAGCATTAGTCATATACTACAATCTCTAAACATCCCTTCCTCTGCCTGATTTGTGCTTATTGTAGTTTGGCAACACGGACTCATCTCTATGCTGGTTTCAAACATGGTAACTCAGATGTAGAAACAAACTGCTATCTGCCGTCACAAAGACACATTAATGAGAAACAACAAGGTGCTCAAGCAGCTACGATCTGAAGCTCTGACCTTCTGTAACTTTAGAAACAACAGTGTTATTAGAGCAGTCTTAACCATGCACCAAATGGGCATCACAGTGAATTTACATCTATGAAGTCAGGAATCCATCGATACTATTAAACATTCATTATAAAGAAACGAATACTAAGGGTTTGAGGTCAGAAACTGGAAAAGCCAACATTACAAAGAAATGGATCTGCCTTCTGCCATTTCAAATGCAAAAATTAATGACTCACATCAGTGCTGCCTCAATCTACAACAGTGAATGCCAGCTATTGACCATGATGATTTACCTCAATCAAAGGGATCTGATCAGAATTCAGGCATACACGTGCTTGGTCCCATTTACCTACCATATCATGAGAGCTGCTGAAAGCAGCAAATCTAAGCTCCCCTCCCATCCCTGTTCTCTACACTAACATCAGTAGGAAGGAAAATTATGGAATTTATAATTAAGGAACAGGTGACACAGCATCTAGAAAACAATACTAGAATTGTGTAGAAAACAAGGAGTTATGGAAGAAAAGTCTCATTTGACCAAAGCAACACACAAAAAGTGGGGGACAAACTCAGCAAGTCAGGCAGCATCTATGGAAATTAATAAACAGTCAATGAGTCAGGCCAAGACCCCTCTTCAGTTCTGGGAAGGGAAGGGGAAGATGACAGAATAAAAAGGTGGGATGAGGGAAGGAGGATGGCTAGAAGATAATAGGTAAAGCCAGGTGGGTAGGGAAGATAAAGGGCTGGAGAGGAGTGAATCTGATAAGAGAGATGAGTTGACTATAGAAGAAAGAGAAGGAGGAGAGGACCCAGGAGGAGTTGATAGGCAGGTGAGAAGAGGTGAGAGGCTAGAATGGGGAATAGAAGAAGAGGAAGGGGTAGAGAATTTTTCTTTAACTGGAAGGAGATGAAGAGAGAGAAGGGAAAGGGAATGGGAATAGTGAAGGGGGGGGGGGCAATTACCGGAAGTTTGAGAAATCAATGTTCATACCATCAGGTTGGAAGCTACCAGATGGAATATAAGATGTTGCTCCTCCATCTTGAGGGTGTCCTCATCTTCACACAGAGGAGGCCATGGACCGACATATCACAATGGGAATAGGGATGGGAATTAAAATGTTTGGTCACCGGGAAGTTCGCTTTTGGTGGATGGAGTGAAGGTGCTCAACAAAACCGTCCCCAGGTTTACAACAGGTCTCAACAATGTAGAGGAGGCCACATCAGAAACACCAGGCACAGAAGACAACCCCAGCAGATTTGCAGATTAAGCATTGTCTCACCCGGAAGGACTGTTTGGGGTCCTGAATGGAGGTGAGGGAGGATGTGAATGGGCAGGTCTAGCACTTCAGCCACTTGCTGAGAGAAGTGCCAGGAGGGAGATTAGCAGGGAGGGAGGGACACATGGACAAGGGAATCACGGAGGGAGTGATCCCTGTGGAAAGCTGAGAGGGGGGTAAGGTCAAGATATATTTTGTGGTAGGATCCCTTTGAAGATAGCAAACATTGGGGAGGATGATGTACTGCCTAAACAGTTAGTGTTTATGGAGGTTTTGATGTGATCTATTTGGAATTGCAGAAGATCTGTATAAAATATCCACATAAATAACAGCATTGTGTATTG
This sequence comes from Mobula hypostoma, assembly GCF_963921235.1. Lineage (NCBI taxonomy): Eukaryota > Metazoa > Chordata > Chondrichthyes > Myliobatiformes > Myliobatidae > Mobula > Mobula hypostoma. The sequence goes on along the minus strand of NC_086101.1, from coordinate 136,493,324 downwards.
TGGGTAATAGACAGTTGTGGACTAAGGATTGGCCAATGGGTAGAAAACACAAAATACAGTAATTGGATTTTTTTCAGGCTGGGATGATGTGATCAGTGAAGTACCACAGGGACTGGGGCTGAAGACCCAGCTACTCGCAAATCCTTGATAATTTTAATGAGTGGACCAAGTGCAATATGTCCAATTTTGTTCATGATACAAAGCCAAATGTGAAAAGGAGGCGATGGGTTCATGGGGAGGTGGACATGTTAGTCAATGAACAAGGACATGGCAGATGGAATATAACGTGGAAACAAGTGAGGTCACCCACTTTGTTAGAAAAAGTAGAAAGACAACTTCTTAAAAGTTAGGCACTGAAAGATGCTGGTGCTCAGTATGCCATTGTACATAAATCACTAAAAACTAATATGTAAGCACAATAAACAATTAGAAAGGCAAATGATATGTTGACCTTTCTTACAAGAGGATTTGAGTAAAGGGATAGAGAAGCCTTGTTCTAATTATAACGTTGTATACAATCTCAGGTTATAGGGAATCCAGCAAAAATTCACCAGATTGACTTTTGAGGATGGTGGCCTTATCGTATGAGAAGAATACACAGCACTCTCAAGATATTAGAGAATAAGAGGTGCTTCTCCTAATGAGCAACCAGGCTGAAGTTGGGTGAGATTAGAAATAGAGGTCATTGGTTAAGGGTGAAAGGCGAAATGTTTAGGGGGAACATGAAGACGAACCTCTTCACTCAGAGGTTAGTGAGTGGGTGGAACAAACTGCTAGTGGAAATAGCAGAAGTGGCTTCAATTTCAACATTGAAGAGAAGTTTGGATAAGTACATGGATAGGAGGGGTATGTAGGGCTACGGTCCAGGTGCAGGTCAATAGGACTAGGCAAAATAAAGGTTCAGCATGGACTAGATGGGCCAAAGGGACAGTTTCAGTGCTGTGGTGTTCTATGACTCTAATTTTCAATTTCATGGGCCAGCCTGGCATGATTTATGCACTAACCAAGAATGCACGTGTGCTCAGTTACTACAGATGAGTTAACTGCCATCCACCAAGGACTAATTTATGATAAGGGACAAGACAATCTGGAATGGGCAATAAACACTCACCTTATTGAAGTCATGTTCTATTAGGAGAGGCTGGATAAACTAGGGTTATTTGTATGGTTGTAGAGTGGACAGAGAGATTGAGATATCCACCAAAATGAAAAAGGTGGCAGGTGTAGGGGAGCAGGATGCCTCTGCTTCTGAGTTTAAGAGCTGCTAGTTTCAGTTCTGCTCTTGTAACTTGGACTTAGAGAATCTAGGCTCACGCTATCAAGAAGTAATGAAGCAGTGCCACATTGTTGGAAGTACCACCTTTCAAATGAGATGATAAATTAAGATTCTGTGGTTCTGTCTGTTATCTGAGGTAATCCCACTATGAAGTTCTTCTCATTTCTACCATCAGGGAAGAGGAACGGGAGCCTGAAGACCCACATTCAATAATCCAGGAAGAGCTTCTACCTTTCCGCTATCAGATGTCTGAATGGCCCGTGAACCTTTGAGCACATTCTTGCTATTCCTCCTATTTGCACAATTTATTTGTTTTTGGAAACTATAAGAACTTCGACAGCCACAAGAGAAATGCAGAGAGCAAAGACAACCACTCTACATCGCTTTCATTGACCTCACGAAGGCCTTCGACCTTGTGAGCAGAGACAGCTTGTTCAAAATCCTCGCCGGGGTCGGTTGTCCCCCAAGGCTCTTCAGGATAGTTCAGTCATTCCACACAGACATGAAGGGCGTCGTTCAGTTCAACGGCTCTTCTTCGGAGGCCTTCAACATCCGCAGCGGTGTGAAGCAGGGCTGTGTGCTTGCCCCCACCCTGTTTGGCATCTTCTTCGCAGTCATGCTGAAGCACGCCTTTGGAACATCAACTGTTGGTGTCTACCTCCACTCCAGATCGGATGGGAAGCTATTCAGTCTGTCCCGGCTGAGGGCAAAAGCCAAGGTTCGTGAAGCACTCATCAGGGGCATGTTGTCTGCAGACGATGCGGCACTTGGCAACACACTCTGAAGAGCAACTGCAACGCCTCATGGACAGATTCTCAAGAGCCTGCCAGGACTTCAGCTTGACCATCAGCCTGAAGAAAACCGATGTGTTGGGCCAAGACGTTGAGCACCCCCCTGCCATTACCACCAACAACTACGAGCTGGAGGTAATTCACGAGTTTACATACCTTGGCTCCACCATCATGGACAGTCCCTCCCTAGAGCCTAAGATCAACAGACAAATCGGACGAGCAGCCAGGCTGGACAGGGAGTCTGGGAGAACTGAAAGCTGACAACGCACACCAAGGTTGCAGTCTACAGGACCTGCGACCTCAGCACTGCTTTATGGCAGCGAGACCTGGAGCCTCTACAACAGACAAGAGCGGTGTCTCAATGCCTTCCACCTTTGCAGCCTGAGACGCATCCTGGACATCAAGTGGACTGACCGAGTCACCAACAATGAGGTCCTGGCCTGCGCCCAGATACCCAGCCTCTTCACCCTGCTCCAACAAAGCCGTCTCCGCTGGCTGGACCAAGTACACCGCATGTCAGACGGGAGGATCCCGAAAGACCTGCTGTACGGGGAACTGGCCTCCGGCAAGAGAGCACAAAGGCAGCCCCATCTTCATTTCAAAGGTGTTTGCAAGACATACGTGAGCTCACTGAAAATGAACGTCGAGAGGTGGGAGGACATCGCAAGCGATCGCTCTCACTGGAGGCTGGAACTACGCAGAGGTCTAAAAAGAGGAGAAGAGAAGCTGAGGCTTGCTGCTGAAGAAAAGCGCACTCGTCGGAAAAACAGCACCAAGCAACACTGGAGGACAGTGCTTTCAAGTGCAGTTGATGCAGCCGAGACTGTCACTCCCATGTGGAACTCTACAGCCACAACAGACGCTGCTCTAACACAGACTGAAGCAAGACTTTCCAGGCGCAGATCCATGGTCTCGCGAGACTAACGGATGCCACCACCAAGAAGTTCATATATTTGTACTGTTTTGTAACAACTTTTTCATAATATCAGGGGTAATAAGTCCCTGGTGTCCCTGCGATCTTCTGAGAGCATCCTTCAGGAGGATGAACCCCAAGGGAAGCGTCTGGCCCAGATGGGGTACTGTACCTGGCTGAGCACCGAAGACCTGTGCTCATCAACTGACTCGCGGATACCTTCAGCTTCTCACTTCACCAGTCTGACGTACCCACCTGCTTCAAGCAGGCACCTATCATACAGGTGCCCAAGAAAAAAGTGGTAACCTGCCTCAGTGATTATTGTGAAGTAGAACATACAGTACATTCACTGTAATGTAGTGCTTTGAGAGGTTGGTCATTAAGCGTATTGACTCCAGCCTAAAAAGTGACCTGGATCGATTCGATTTGCCTACCATCTCAACGGGTCAACAACAGATGCCATTTCATTGGCTCATCACTCAACTCTGGAACACATGGGCAACAAAGATGCATGCATCAGTTTGATCTTCATTGACTTCAGCCCAGCATCCAACATTATTATCCCCTTGAAACTCATCACTAAACTCCAAGACATAAAACTTCTAGATATACCTCTTCTGAATGGCCTTCACTGCAATCTGCAGCCTGTATTTTCCCTTTAAGTAACATACTTTTAAACCAGCTTAACGAACCAGCCATTTTACAATATTCTGAGGGACTCAGTGGACTTAATTCTCAAGAATGCAGGTATGTCACCTTTAAGCAGATGGAGGCACATCACCATGGCTAGAAGAGAGGGAAGAGGAGGGAATCCAAGCCAGATTAAAATATCAGGGTATGAAATTTCCTCTACCCAGTATCTAGTTAACAATTGTACAGTGCCTGGTGAACGTGATTGAGGACCTAAGGGCAAGGTTGCTGTATCAGAGGGAGATGAGGGATTGCTGTGTTCCCTGTTTCACAGAGGCATGGTTGACTTCAGACATGCTGTATAAGTCAGTAAGACCCAAGAGCTTCTTGATACACTGATTCAAAGAGGGCAAAAGGTGGGGGTCTGTGTTTCCTGATTAACTTTTTGTGGTGCTTAGACATAGTGGTTTTGTTGCATCCTTTTTTCTCTGACCTAGAGCATCTAATGATTATGTGATGAACATTCTACTTACCGAGAGAGTTCTCTTCCATGATCCTGACCACAGTTTACATATCACCAAAGGGTGATGTTAAGCATACACTCGAGGTATTGAGTGCAGCGATAAGCAAACAAGAAACAGCCTCCCCTGACGCCTTTCAAATCATTGCTGGGGACTTCAATCAGGCTTGCTTGAAGAAATCGCTGCCCAGTTATCATCAGCATATCACCTACAGCACCAAGAGTACTCCCCAACACATTCAACGTCTGCTACATTACCATAAGGAATGCCTACTGTTTGATCCCATTTCGGGAAATCTAACCACCTGGCCGTCCTCCTCCTACCTGCATACAAGCAGAGGATAAATATCAATGCACCACAAGTAAGAACAACAAAGAGGTGGTCATGGGAGGCAGTGGAGCATCTTTGGGACTACTTTAAGTAGTGAACTGTGTCATGTTCAAGGACAGATCAGAGAATCTAAACGAATACACCACAGTTGTCACAGACTTCGTAAAATCAGTCATTGACTAGTGTGTCCCCACAAAATCATTTAGAGTCTTCCCTAACCAGAAACCCTGGATGAACCAAGACATCCATAATCTGCTAAGAGCCAGATCAATGGCTTTCAGGTCTGGCAACTAAATAAAGTACAAGAGATCCACTTACAAACTCCAGAAAGCCATCTCACATGCAAAATGGCAATTCCAATCTGAAGAGGAATCACAAAAGAATTCGGAGAGGTACAGAAGCCTTAGGTCCCAGACAACCAGGTTGAAGAATAGTTATTTCTCTACAACTATAAATCTCCTGAACCAACATGGATAGCTTTACTCACCTCAATGCTGAACTGATTCTACAAACTACTTTCAAGGACTTTTTACAACTCACATATTTTTATTTGAACAATTTGTCTTATTTTGCACATTGGTTGTTTGTCAGTCTCGCCTGTTTGTGTATAGATTTTTACAAAAATTATATTGTATTTCTTTTTCCCAGTAAATGTCTACAAGAAAATGAATCTTAACATAGTATATGGTAACATGTATGAACTTATATAATAAACTTACTTTGAACATTGAACCTTACTTCTGATGGATTCTAATTTTACTTCTGAAAAGTGGATTTATTTCCAGAAACCAGGATCAATATTTATCCATCATCCATCGTCACTAAAACAGATGATCTAGTCAGCATTGCACTGCTGACCATGGGAGCTTGCTGTGCACAAATTGGTGCATTCCATATTACAATGATGACTAGATTTCATTGGCTCTGAAGCAACTTGGGATGTTGTGAGAAACACCAAATGAATGCAGAAGTTTATTTTTCTTCAGTTTTCAACAAGTGATGAGAGTTTAAGGGGCATCTGTACATTATGCATCCACACACATGAAAGATAATGAACAAACCGCATCACTGCATCACTCCTAGAGTGGGACAAGCTGCTGACAGACACAGATTGGATGTCAACAGAGAAAACTCTGCCATGGCAATCTATAAGTAGATGTGGCATTAATGGTTTGTATCTAAATGTAACACCAGGAAATACAAGGATCCAAAGGTTGGCCCTGCCTAGCACAGACTGCGAGCATTTTCATTTATAAACTTTCACACTGCGTTTGTCACAGGGTCTGGTAGTCTTGAGATTTTCAGACGACACCTAATACTGACTCCAGCAATGCAAAGCTCAGCACTTCAGAGCATTCAGGACGAAAACCAGGTCTACTCAGATATCAACTGAAGCGACTTGTAAACACCAACATATTTTTTAAACCTCAGAAGTATGATATGTCATCCAATTCTATTTGAATATAACTTGCGTTCAAAGATTCAAAGTAGGAATGTTTGACAACACCCATAATGTGGCTCTCAACCTTTAGCAGTTGTGCCTTTAGTTGTCTGGATTTTGAAATCCTCTCTAAGCTTAATGGATTGAGCTCCCACGTCTGCCTCAGAGGTTGTAGGTTCAGCTCCCGGAGAGATGAAACACAAAAATCCAGGCTGACTCTTGTACAGTAGTGTTGCACGTCAACAGTGCAGTCTTCAGTGTGAGATGGTAAACTGGGACCCCATCTAATCTCTCAGATATATATCAAAGACTCCTTAGCAGCATTTTGAAGAGGAAGAGATTTAGCCCATTATCCTGACAAGTATATTTATTGATCAATGGAATAAAGTATTATATTTCATCAGTATCACATTGTTATATGTGTGAGATTACTAAATGCAAACTGTCTGCTGCATTTCCTTCATTCCAAGAGACAATTTCCAGCTGAAATTCAACTGCAGCATTACTTGTCAGAGTGTGATAAATTACTTTCTACTTTCCTAGATGAGTACACCTTCAACAACTCTCAAGAAATTTCATCCCATCCAGGACAAAGCAGTCTGCCTCACCGGTACCCTGTCAACCACTGTAAAGGCTCACTCCCTCCACCATTGCTAACAATGGTTGCAGTTTGCACCACCTCCAAAAATGTACTGCAGTTATTTGTCTGACTTCTCCTTCCCTAACTCAACACCTCTACCATCAATAAGGAGAAGGACAGCAGGCACAGGGTGACACCTGACTGGGATATATACCCAGTGGCCACTTTATTAGTTACACCTGTAGGGCTGCTTGTTAATGCAAATATCCAACAGCAAATCATGTGGTAGCAACTCAATGCATGAAGTCATGCAGACATGGACAAGCGGTTCAGTCCAAACATCAGAATGGGGAAGAAATGTAATCTAAGTGACTTTAAAGATAGAATGATTGTTGGTGCCCGATGGGATGGTTTGAGTATCTCCTGGGATTTTCATGCAAACCAGTCTCTAATGGTGTGTAAAACAAAAATACATCCCGTGAGCTACAGTTCTGTTGGTGAAACACATTGTTAATGAAGTGGCCACTGAACGTAAATCACTAATTCTTCATTCTCGTTGGGTTTAATTTCGGGAAACCCTTCCTGATAGCATTTACCGTTACCAGGACTGAAACAATTCAAACAGGCAGCTTACCATTACTTTCTCAGAGGCAGTAATGAATGGGCAAGAAATGATGGTCCTGCTCGCGGTCCAGGTCCTGAAAGCGAAAAAAATCCATCTGAAGTGAAGGATAAATAATACTGAGGTATGCAAATGGTTAGAACAGTTTAACCAGAGATTGATATGCAGAGCAGGAAAAGCAAGCTGAGTAGACAGATAACTGAAGGTGTGAGAAATTCTGTAAAAGAGTAAGAAGGCAGAAGGCAAGATAGAGGTAATAAGAAATGGAATTCACTTAAAATGTAATACAGATAAAATGTCAACAGATATGATCAGCAAATTTTAACTAACTAGCATTGAACTGAGATGTTGTTTTAAGCAGACCTATTGAAGATGGATCTGTGCAATTTTATTGCCCTTTTCGAAACTAAGCCTCGATTTCATGATCAATGTTTTATGGTAATGTGGAAATTGTTACAAGTGAGTAGCCATGGTCACAGTCTGGAGTGCGGGATTAAAAGCAACGTGATTTATTTTCATAACTCCAGGGCACTTAAAGGTGATGCTGACAGATGTTGATGTGCAGGGTTCCTTCTTTTATACTGATATATGAGTCAGGTTTTGAGCCCCAGTCTCTTCTTCTAAAAGACAGCTTTCCTTAACTTCGACGTTTGAAGAAAAAAAATCACGATAAGGAAAAAGGAAATGTTATTAGAGGCAAATGTTGTACTGGGAAGACCCATGTAATAAGATTGTGTTCTTCTAGCAAGTCATGGTTGAAATAAATGAGCAGGTTTCAAAGGCACCACTGATAATATTTGAAGTTAATTTATTTGAATATGTAAGAAAGAGAGAGAAAGGGGTAAGCAGGAAGGAGCGAGATTGTCTTTAAATTCTGTAAATTTTAGGTACAATGACCCTAAAATCAATCCTACATTTTTTAAACCAGAGCTAATACTATTTTTAACTGTTCCATTTAATGGTATAATTTTTCAACGTATGAAAATATGATATTATTTTCAGAGTATTTCCACTCACATTAGCTATGCCAGATGTAGTTTGTGAAAAGGCTTTCACATCTCAAGTGTACCCTTGTTTTGTTTACCATTATTTCCTCAAAGCCTTTGTTTGCTTATTTCTTCCATGAGCAAGAATTTCAATCCTTCTCTCAAACTTGAAGTGTGAGAAAATTATATTTCCATGCTATCTTTTACCACGCTGCTGTCAATGAACTAGTTTTCAAGTGCAGTTCCCAGCGTGGTACAGGAAATGAAGCAGCTAAGGTTTGCAAAGAATGATCCCATAAACTGTAATGTGAGTTTAACCAGACAGACTGTCTTACTAAAATTGACTGAGGCATAAATAGTGCCTGAACATGAAGAACTCCTTTGCTGATTTGTACGTTGAGAGCTACTTTGCATATTTTGCAACCATGTAGCATTTGTTCATGTCTGTTTTGGAGCTTGAGAAATAGAAGGTGGGGGCGGGGGGGGGGGTAGGACACTTGGCCCCTCATACCTGTTGCACCAGTTAATAGGATTCTGATTTTGCTTTTTCAGTCCCACGTTCCTGCAATACTGTAACCTCACTCCTGGAGTCATTTTAATTGCTAAAAATCTATCACATTCTGTCTTGAATATTCTCAGTGACCAAGCCTCCAAAGCCCTTTTGCTTAAAGAATTCCAAAGATTCACTTCATGTGAAGGTATTTCTTCTCATTTCTTTCCTGTTTTCTTAAGACTGTGACCCTTGATTTTAAACACCACAGCCAAAGGAAATGTCTCCCCTATCATTTTTCTAAACTCAAGAGAGTATAGTCCTATCCTGTGTAAAAGCTTTCTATATGACTGCAGCTTGGGACATCAGAGTTCACAGTTCAAACAAGGCACCCTCTGTAAAAGGGTCTGCACGTCCTCCCAGTGGAATGCATGGGTTTTCTCCAGGTCCTCCAGTTCCCTCCCACAGTCCAAAAATGTACCTGTTATGTGTTACAACTTCAAGACATTAAACTAATTCAAAGGAAGACACGGGAGTCCAAAATGTGAGTCTAGCTTTGTGCTTACACTACCTATCATATGGTATCGTGCTGATGTATGCAATTCATGTATTTAAACATATAACCCATAATGAATTATTTAAACAAACAAGAAAGTTTAATCAAACAGTATATATATATATACACACACAAGATTACTCAAATATTGCTGAAATATTGAATACACAACAGGACTGGGTAGATTAATTAGTCATTGTAAATTATCCTGTGATTAGGTTAGGATTGGAGTTCACGGGGGTTGCTGAGCAGTACGGCTCAAAGGGCCGAAAGGACTTATGCTGCACTATATCTCGAAATAAATGAATAAATAAATGACAAACCATTCAATCTGGTGAAATTTCACTCCACATCCTCAATTGCAATGGTATTCTTGCTTTAGCGAGGGAAACAGATACGGTATGTGTACAATCTTACAGATGCAGTCTCACCGAAGTCAGTAGGCTATCAGAGCTTGCAGTGAGATCTGGACAAGCTGGAAAATGGGCTGAAAACGGCAGATAGAATTTAAGTCAGACAAGTGTGAAGTGTTGCACTTTTGGAGGACAAACCAGGTAGGACTTGCATGGTGAGTGGTAGGTCACTGTGGAGTGACACAGAACAGAGGGATCTGGGAGTACAGAGCCATAACTCCTTGAAAGTAGCATAAGAGGTAGATAGGGTCGTAAAGGGAGCTTTTAGATCATTGGCCTTCATAAATCAAAGTATTGAATACAGGAATTGAGATGTTATGTTGAAGTTGCATAAGACTTTTGTGAGGCCTAATTTGGAGTATTGCGTGCATTTCTCATCACCTGTTTACAGGAAGGATGTCAATAAGATTGAAAGAGTGCAGAGAAAATTTACAAGGATGTTGCCAGGACTTGAAGACCTGAATTATAGGGAAAGGCTGAACAGGTTAAGACTTCATTCCCTAGAACATAGAAGATTGAAAGGAGATTTGATAGAGATATACAAAATTATGAGGGGTATAGATAAGGAAATGTATGCATATTTTTCCACTGAGGTTGGGTGAGGCTGTGGGTTGAGGGAGAAAGGTGAACAGTTAAGGGGACCATGAGGAGAAACGCCTTCACTCAGGGGGTGGTGAGACAGTGGAACAATTTGCCAGCAGAAGTAGTAGATGCAGGTTCAATTTCAACACTGAAGAGAAATTTGGATAGGTACATGGATGGGAGGGTTATGGAGGGCTATGGTTTAGGTTAATTGGACTTGGCAAAATAATAGTTCGGCATGAACTAGATGGGCCAAAGGGCCTGTTTCTATGCTGTAATGATCTATCACTCTATGACTTTAAGGTCCTATATAAATGGAGCAAAATGTTCCCATTTTTCTCCTTCAATCCTCTTGCAGTGAAGGTCCAGGTATCATTTACTTCCAAATTGCTTATTCCCAGTGTTGTCCCAATATTTCAAGGATGGATTCAGTGTTGCCTACATGAAATTGTTTTGTGAGCATATAATATGTAATTTATCCACCATTTTTAAAATCCTGAATATAATTTCTCCTCACTCAGTACATAAGGGATGCACATTAATTTTAGCCAATCTTTTCCTTTTCTATAGACCTGGTTATAAGAGGTTTTTATGATTCTTGCCAGATTACGCTTGTATTCTTTCTGATCAATGCTTTGATTATCTTTAATTCTGCAATTTCTTTTCCCATTTTTGGCCTCAGAAAGTATTATAAGCCTCTTTCTTAGATCAAATTCAAGTTTTCACTTCTCTTGATGTTTAAGCCAGACCCATAAGGCTTCTGTGCCTTAAAGAATATATATAACTTGCAAACCATGATTGAATTCTTTAAAAGTTAGACATTGATTGATTTATGTTATACGTATCTCTTAATGTAGCTTCCCAGTTCATCATAACCATCTCATACTTTTGTAGCTTTATTCTTATTCAGATTACTTTGTTGGGAGCTAGTATGAACTTAATTGGCCAATGGCCACTTTTGGTGTCATAATTACTAACTTGGTGTGGTGTTAGGACAAGGGTCATTGATTATCAAAGTATACAACTCTGAAATTCTTCTTCTCCAGATAGCCATGAAACCAAGAAAGAAAAGAACGGTAGCACGATTATCAAGCCCTAAATACTCCCTCCCCACACATAAAAATGAACAAAAATGGAACAGGCACATCGGCCACTCCAAAATATCCCTCCCAGCACACAAAAAAACAAGAAAGATCAGGCAAAAACACAGAATATAAAAGCTATAAGACTGAGAAAAAGAAGTCCATAGTCCAAGTTCATATTCATATCCATACCCAAAATGCAGAAAACCTGGGTAACATTCTCCAGGAACAGTGACAGCCTCTCCCCTCTTCTGCAGCAGAGCGATCCCACCAGCGATCAAAAGTCAGTCTCCCCTCTACAGTAGCAGAGCAATCCCACCAGCGATCAAAAGTCAGTCTCCCCTCTACAGTAGCAGAGCGATCCCACCAGTGATCAAAAGTCAGTCTCCCCTCTCCAGTAGCAGAGCGATCCCACCAGTGATCAAAAGGCAGTCTCCCCTCTCTCCAGTAGCAGAGCGATCCCACCAGTGATCAAAAGGCAGTTTCCACTCTCTCCAGTAGCAGAGCGATCCCACCAGTGATCAAAAGTCAGTCTCCCCTCTCTCCAGTAGTAGAGTGATCCCACCAGCGTTCAAAAGGCAGTCTCCCCTTGCTGGCAGCAGATTGATCCCACCAGATGAAAAGTGAAAATGGTACCAGATTACGTCTTGAATTTTCCACCCCCTGATGAATCAGATGTTAATGCTTTAAGACCAAAGCAATACACTTGTACTGCTTGAATTAAAGAAAGATCTGTTTAATATAAAGGTTCAAGGTGATTTATTAATCGCCTTGATGGAGCCAAAATTGCTGCAGAGAAAAGCTTCAAATTAAAATAGTCAAAGAACATATGGATTATATTTATGTTCTGATCCACCAAACACTGCTATAATTTGACTGCTCTAAGTAGTACAGGTTAATACTATTCATAGTTACAGAGGTATCTAATACTTATCAGGAGGTACTTGGCATGTCCTTAAACTACACGACAGTAAATTTCAGAAAAACTCAAACCCATTTGATTTTTTTTCCCCTTATTGTTCTGGTTAATGTGAATATGGCTGCTTTCCTGCCAGTTCACCCAGACCTAAAGACAACGTGACTTTGGAGGAGACCAAGGGCAGCTCCATTATCTCAGCCTTCGAACCAACAAGTACCTATCTATATTAGTAGGGTTATGCATTGTGTGTGTTGTAAAACCATATCTGGTACAATCTTCATACCAATCTCCCCTCCCCACACTCCCTCACAAAGTTCCAGTAAGAATTACAAGCAGGTTTCAGCAAACCTGGGAAGCTATTCTATTTCTCCTTTATCCAGGGGATACTGAGTCCAGTTCCAGCATTCCTACTACCATGTACCCTGTCCCAATGTGAAAAGGGAGATCCATGGAGTTCTACCCCGTGTAATGCATGTGAAGCATACAACTCAATCAGCTGATGTGTGCTTCTTTGCTGTCAAGATTTATTATGTTGGATTGATTATGCATTCTTCATTTCTGGGAACCTTTTTGTCTATTTATCTTTATCTCCTTTGTCTCTTCTGTCCCTAGGAGGGAAGGTGCCCTAGACAAAAATTGTCTCCAAAAGTGTCTCATGTTCTCCAAAACATCCCGGCTGTTACCAGGGCCCATTCCCCACCCCTACTGTGACTGTATATGGCTGGAGTACCTATCTTTCACTAGGTTGGGACTGCTAGGGCCTCTTCCATCCAAGCGAGAGAGAGGGGGAGGGAAAGAGCAAATGAGAGGGAGAGCAAGAAGGGGAGGGGGAAGGGGAAGCGGAGAAAAGAGGGAGAGGGTGGGGGACAGGAAGAGGGATTGGGGAGGGGAAGAGTGAGAGAGAAAGGGAGAGAGGAAAATCAGAAGAGGCTGAGAGGAGAAAAGAGAACAAACAGAGGGTGAGCGAGGGCAAGAAAGAGAGAGGGAAAGGGAAAGGGGAAAAGAGAGAGCTGGAAGAAGGAGGAAAGGAAAAAAAGAGCTCAACTTAATTCACTCAGTTTTCCAGTCATTGACTTTAGGCAACACTCCAAAACTATTCTTTCTTTCTGTGCCTTCTCTTATTACCCCTACTCTTCCCCATCCCCAATCCCCGCCTACCAAAATTCCCCTCTCCACCTCCACAATCACTTTCTCTTTCCACTGCTCAAAAACGTTGAGTCTATATAAGGAACAGGTTTATAAAGTGTTTACAACCACAATTAACACAAAACTTTAATTGAGATTTTTAAAAATTATTTGACAATTTAGATGTTATAAATTTCATTACAGAGGATACACTGAATACAGGGAGACAGCCAATAATTGGAGGCTCATCTTGTGCTATCAGCATCAGGAATTTTGTTAGAAAGTACAGTATTTTTAATGTATCCTTGGATTTAGATTAGAAAGCATGATCATCACTTTAAAATTAAGTCACTGTCTGTGTGGGCTTGTAGAATATCCAGCAGTCAAGAAGTGGAGAGAGCCCAGTCTATCACAGGCAAAGCTCTCCCCCATCCAGGCCATTCTCTCTTCTCACTAATACTATCGAGCAGGAGAAACAGAAGCCTTTGATCCCACACAACCAGATTCAGGAACACTTATTATGCTACAACCATCAGGTTCCTGAACTGATGTGGATAACTTCGCTTATCCCAACTCTGAACTGATTCAACAACCAAAGACTCACTTTCAAGGTCTCTTTAAGGCTCATGTTCTCAGTATTTTTAATTTTTTTTATTTGCAAAATTTATCTTTTTTTGCACAACAGTTCCTTCTCCATCTTTGTTTATGTATAGATTCTCATAAATTTTATTTTATTACTTTATTTTTCTGTAAATGCCTGCAAGAAAATGAATCTCAGGGGAGTATATGGCAACATATAACTTTGATAATAATTTTTACTTTAAGTACTTGATTTTATGTGCATCTAACACATGTTTCAGGCTCTCACTGTACACCTCTTCTAAGTATCATAGTCATAGTCATACTTTATTAATCCCGGGGGAAATTGGTTTTCGTTACAGTTGCTCCATAAATAATAAATAGTAATAGAACCATAAATAGTTAGATAGTAATATGTAAATTATGCCAGTAAATTATGAAATAAGTCCAGGACCAGCCTATTGGCTCAGGATGTCTGACCCTCCAAGGGAGGAGTTGTAAAGTTTGATGGCCACAGGCAGGAATGACTTCCTATAACGCTCTGTGCTGCATCTCGGTGGAATGAGTCTTTGGCTGGATGTACTCCTGTGCCCACCCAGTACATTATGTAGTGGATGGGAGACATTGACCAAGATGGCATGCAACTTAGACAGCATCCTCTTTTCAGACACCACCGTCAGAGCGTCCAGTTCCATCCCCACATCACTGGCCTTACGAATGAGCTTGTTGATTCTGTTGGTGTCTGCTACCCTCAGCCTGCTGTCCCAGCACACAACAGCAAACATGATAGCACTGGCCACCACAGACTCGTAGAACATCCTCAGCATCATCTGGCAGATGTTAAAGGACCTCAGTCTCCTCAGGAAATAGAGACGGCTCTGGCCCTTCTTGAAGACAGCCTCAGTGTTCTTTGACCAGTCCAGTTTATTGTCAATTCGTATCGCCAGGTATTTGTAATCCTCCACCATGTCCACACTGACCCCCTAGATGGAAACAGGGGTCACCGGTACCTTAGCTCTCCTCAGGTCTACCACCAGCTCCTTAGTCTTTTTCACATTAAGCTGCAGATAATTCTGCTCACACCGTGTGAAAAAGTTTCCTACCGTAGCCCTGTACTCAGCCTCATCTCCCTTGCTGATGCATCCAACTATGGCAGAGTCATCCGAAAACTTCTGAAGATGACAAGATTCTGTGCGGTAGTTGAAGTCTGAGGTGTAAATGGTGAAGAGAAAGGGAGACAAGACAGTCCCCTGTGGAGCCCCAGTGCTGCTGATCACTCTGTCGGACACACAGTGTTGCAGGCACACGTACTGCGGTCTGCCAGTCAGGTAATCAAGAATCCATGACACCAAGGAAGCATCCACCTGCATCGCTGTCAGCTTCTCCCCCAACAGAGCAGGGCAGATGGTGTTGAATGCACTGGAGAAGTCAAAAAACATGACCCTCACAGTGCTCGCTGGCTTGTCCAGGTGGGCGTAGACACGGTTCAGCAGGAAGACGATGGCATCCTCAACTCCTAGTCGGGGCTGGTAGGCGAACTGGAGGGGATCTAAGTGTGGCCTGACCATAGGCTGGAGCAGCTCCAGAACAAGTCTCTCCAGGGTCTTCATGATGTGGGAGGTCAATATCACCGGTCTGTAGTCATTGAGGCCGCTGGGGCGCGGCTTCTTCAGCACAGGGACGAGGCAGGACATCTTCCACAATACAGGAACCCTCCAGAGCCTCAGGCTCAGGCTGAATATATCCATTTTCCTCTTTGGAGAATACTGGTGGCAAAGTGTTTAATCAGAGCACCACACTCATCCCCTGACTCCATTCAAACACTTACCCTTTGATCCATGAACAGAGTTGTTTTTTTCCCTATTTACCCTCTTATTTTGCTTCTTAACCTTACAGGGACATTTTGACTCTGAATATTTAATATTTTGCTTTAAATGTCTCCTACTTATCAAACATTGCTTTCTTCTCCAGCAGCTGTTCTCAATCTATTTTCACCAGGTGCTGTCTTAGACGATTGATATCAGGCCTTTCCTAACTCTTACACTTTAAAATGACCACCTTAAAATTTAGCAAATTGTGACAGCTGTTCACAAGGTGTTCCACCACTTGCCCATCAACATCCCTTAATATATGAACCCACCCGGTAGGGTTCTACATACTGCGTTAACAACCCTTCCAGGACGTATTTCAGTTCCCAACCTATCAGTGTCCATTTAACAAAGGCAATCCCAGTATTTATTTATTTAGAGGTACAGTGCAGAACAGGCCCTTCTGGCAACCCATCTATTTAACACTAGCCTAATCACTAGCCTAATGTGGTGTCAAAATGGTTGTTGTGACGTATCTAGCGCAGTAGTGTAGTGGGGAGCGCATGTCACTCTCACTTTCTGCTTCCACCGCTGGCTAGCAGTCTCGTGAAAAGGAGAGCCGAGTGTGTAGGTCTCTCCCTGTCAGTACATACCCTCTCTTACAGCAAGCCTCATGTGGTGCCTCCTCGCTGGTGACACACAGAAACTGAACCCCTTTCGGACTCAGACTGAACGACAGAGGACGGGGAGGAGGTCTGACCCACCGGCGTGTGGACACGCCCTGGTGCTCGTGAACCAGATCCCCAGCTATGGAAGAATAGCCCCACTGCCTTGTGGGCAACCTCAGGAGAGACAAAGGCTATGGGAGTAAACCCAAACAGCAACTCCAGAGTGGAGCCCCTAAGGCAGCCAAACATAGTGCTTCATAAGCTTTCCTTTGGACTACACTGGAAAGGCTGAGAGGGGGACCTTGACGACTGGGTACCTCAGAATCTCTATAGCTTTCTTTCTTTTTCTTTTTTTCTTTTTAAATCTTTTTATTAATTATTATTGAAAATCAACAACAGAAAAAATACATCAAAATAATCAAGATAATATATCCATATGTAGAGTAAAAGTTAAACTATCAACAAGGCTGAACAGTATATCAATAATAATCAAAAAACAAAGTATTAAAGCTTTTTTTTTATGGAAAAAAGGAAAGAAGGAGAAAAAAAGAACCCCTACTAACTCAAAAAAAACCCCATTTGGAGCACAAACCCGGAGCTATGCGCCAGACAAGCTTCCATAAAAAAAAGGCATTAAACCGCCAACCAAATCATATACCCAACCATTAGAAAAGGACCATCTTAATTAACTCAAGTCAAATGATAGTAATGGGCAAAAGAGCCCCACCTTTTCTCAAAGTCAAATTTAGGATCAAAAGTTCGACTTCTAATTTTTTCCAAACTAAGACATAACATCACCTGAGAGACCCATTGTATCAAAGTGGGAGCAGAGGCATCTTTCCATTTTAATAAAATAGCTCTTCTAGCCAATAATGTGACAAGTGCAATTACATATTGGTCAGATATAGAAATACCGTGAATATGTTGAGGAATTATACCAAACAAAACTGTCAATTTATTAGGTTGTAAATTGATTCTTAAAGCTTTAGAGATTATAGAAAAAATAGATTTCCAAAATTGTTTCAGTACAGAACACGACCAAAACATATGTGTCAATGTAGCTATCTCAGTTTTGCATCTATCACACCAATTATTTACATTAGGAAAAATTTTAGACAATCTCTCCTTCGTCAAATAATAACGACGTACAATTTTAAATTGAACTAGAGAATGACTGGCACAAATCGAAGAAGGGTAACCAGCTTCAAAATTCGCAACCAACCCTCTGTTATCAAGGTCATATTAAGCTCTCTTTCCCAATCTTGCTTGATCTTAAGTAAAGGATAATTGTCCTGTTGTAATAGTAAATTATAAATTTTCCCAATAAAGCCTTTCACTAAAGGGTTCATTTTTAAAATGATGTCTAAGAGGTCAGAATCTTGTATATATAGAAAATTACTTAAATATTCTTGTAAAAAATGTCTGACCTGAAGATATTGCAAAAAATGTGAATATGAGAGAGAGTATTTAGTTACTAATTTCTCAAAGGACATCAATCGACCTTCTTGAAACAAGTCCATAAAGGAAAAAATTCCTTTATTCCTCCAAAGAGAAAAGGTAGGATCATTAAGTGAAGGTTTAAATAAATAGTTTCAATAAATTAAACTAAGAAAGTTAATTTTTTTTAAGATTAAACCATATACAACCCTGAGATTCGTTCTTTTGCAGGCATTCACAGCAGAACAAGGAAGTACAATAAAATCATTGAAAAAGTATACACAAAGAGTGACAAGAGAAAAACAATGTGGAAAAGAAGACAAACTCTGCAAATACACAAAAAAAATAACTTTCTGTCCGCCATCTGGTGTGTCCTCAGGTGGCAGATTAGGGAAAGCTCTGCAGACATGCAGGGCAGATGGGAAATAAAGTACCTACCGCGGACCAAAACAGAAACAAATCCAGGCACATCCGGTTTTGTGTGGTGCTCTGGTCAACAGAGAAACCTACAGCACATTACAGACCCTTTGGCCCACAATGTTGCGCTGACCACGGTCAGCATCTGTTCTAAAACGTGGCAGTAGGTATAAAGAGCAATACCCTTTCACTTTAGAAATGGGGAGATGTCTATGGAATGGAGTGATACGGCTGCTTCCTGGGGATTGCCAGGGCATGCCTGGAGCTAGCGCTGGGCATGACAGTAAGCGAACCACTAGTGGTGCACTGCTGAATAGGCAGGTAGGCACCAGGAAAGCTGAAATCAATACTGCCAACATTCAAAGTAGCCCATCAACACCACCGGATGTGACTGCTGCAAGTGTTTCTCAGGGGAGCTGTCCACTTTCAACTGGGACCACTCAAGCAGCTAAGTGAAGAAAGACATGCGTGAAATGGTCATTAGAAGTAAACACATTCATAATGCATGTATATTACCAAGTAACAGAACTTGAGACTGACGTGACAGGATACAGGGACAAACTTGGTTTATAGCACACTACCCTTTCATGAAAGTAAGTGCACAACAAATAGCAGATCAATGTAGAGTGATAGTAAAAGATAATCAAACCGTATAGACATTTTAAGCCAAATAAAATCCATAACAACAGTCTGGATATAATTGAATATACTTGACAGGATAATCAAGGACACGACCCATCCAGCCAACACACTTTTCATCCCTCTTCCCTCCAGGAAAAGGCTCAGGAGCTTGAAGACTCGTACGGCCAGATTTGGGAACAGCTTCCTTCCAACTGTGATAAGACTGCTGAACGGATCCCGACCCGGATCTGGGCCGTACCCTCCAAATATCCGGACCTGCTTCTCGGTTTTTTTGCACTACCTTTCTTTCCATATTTCTATTTTCTATTTATGATTTATAATTTAAATTTTTAATATTTACTAATTTTTACTATTTTAAATATTTTTAATCTTTAATATTTGTAATCCAGGGAGCAGGAAGCGCAGAATCAAATATCGCTGTGATGATTGTACGTTCTAGTATTAATTGTTTGGCAACAATAAAGTATAAAGTATAAAAGTATGATCAAACAGGATAAACAAGCAGGAACAACTTACTTAATAGATATAGCCATTCCAAACACACATAACTTACAACAATCAATAGGTGTAAAACACCAAAAATATGCTGACTTAAAAGAAGAAATTGAAAGACTATGGAACATGAACAGGGTATACATTGTCCCAATAGTACTATCTGCGGCTGGTATCATCCCAAAGTCACTACACAATGGCATTAAACAAGTAGGCCTACACAGTAATATCTATCTAAATCTCCAGAGAGCCGCAATACTAAACACTCACTAGAATAGTCCAAAAGTTGAGCACTTGAGAAATGAGTGTATTAGGCTATGCCCATACCTCAGGTTTTACCGGCTTGAGTTGAGAAAAAATATTTTAAAAATAATAAGAATATAATACTAAGTTAAAAAATAAATAAATAATATCAAGAACATAAGTTGTAGAGTCATTGAAAGTAAGTCTACAGGTCCTTTTGAAGGGTTTCGGCCCGAAAAGTCAACTGTATTCTTTTCTATGCATGCTGCCTGACCTGCTGAGTTCCTCCAGCACTTTGTGTGTGTTACTCAGATTCCCAGCATCTGCAGGTTTTCTCGTTTGCCGCAGGTTGTGGAATCATTACTGTGTTGGGGCGAATGAAGTTATCCACGCTGGTTCAGGAGTGTTGAAGGTTGAAGGGTGATACCTGTTTCTGAACCTGGTGGTGTGGGACCTAAGGCTCCTGTACCTCTCTCATGATGGCAGCAGCGAGAATGGAGCATTGCCTGGATGCTGGGGTCCTTGGTGATGGATGCTGTTTTCTTGTGGTAGCATTCCTCTTAGATGTGCTGAATGGTGCGTGGCTTTTCTTGTGATGGAGTGGGCTGTATCCTTTGCTTATTCTAGGCTTTTCCATGATTGGATATTGGTGTTTCAATACCAGGCCAGGGTGCAGCCAGTCATTGTGACTCTACAGAAGTTTGTCAAAGTTTTAGAAGATATGCCGAACGTGCACAAACTTCTAAGGTCAGACATCTCCCTTCTTCCAGTTGGACCAAGAAGAAGGGTGAATTTAGGGTACAAAGCTAGAATCAAACAGAGCCACAGAGGATTGTAAAGAATCCGGAAAAGAACTCAAGAAGGGCCATAAAAAGTCCTTGGCATGTAGGATTAAAGGGAATCCCACGGCATTCTATAGATACATCAAGAGTCAGAGGATAACTAGGGAGAGGATGGGTAAAGGGGGAACATTTGATTAAATCCAGAGGATGTGGTTGAGGTTCTTAATAAGTACCAACTTATTTAGTTGTTTCGGCACAACACTGTGGGCCACAAGGTCTGTTCCTGTGCCTTTCTATTTCATGTTCTATATTTTACTGTGGAAGTGGGATTTTAAATCCTTACCGAATTCACATAAACCAGCTGGACAGAAACGTCAGTCGTACCGGGTTGCACAAACTGGTTCTGAAACATTACCAAAGGTAAAATTCTCCATTGAGAATTATGAGTTCTTCATAATGTTGTCTGGCTCAATGTTTCTTAAATGTGAATAGAGTGAGCAATGGATTTCAGAATCTGTGTGATTTGGCTTTACATTTAATCATCAGTTGATCATCAAATTTGTATAATTTTCCTCCATGTGCTTTTAGTCAAAAAGAAATGATCAGAAGAGGAATAAAATGGAGAATGCAGCAGATCTGAAAGGTCTGATGTAATAACATATCCTTTTTAGAAACTGACTCACTAGACAAAATGGATATGGTGTATTCAATATTTCAGTAATATTGTAAATATATTTAAACGCAAACAACAGGAATTCTGCAGATGCTGGAAATCTTAGTCCTGACGAAGGGTCTCGGCCTGAAACGTCGACTGCGCCTCTTCCTATAGATGCTGCTTGGCCTGCTGCGTTCACCAGCAACTTTGATGTATGTTGCTTGTAAATATATTGCTTGATTAAGCATCCTTTGTTTACATAATTCATTCTGGATTATACGTAAGAAGAATGTGAACGCAATACGTCATTATGCCACCACGCCTTTTGTCAGTGTCCCAGTAAAAGAAAAGTAATGAAAAACTAAGTTTTTCTTTTAATTAGTTTCTAGAGTTACAAAACATAACAATGCCAACGAGGAAGTTTTAAAACAAACTCGAGATGACTATCTACCTGTTAAAGTGCAGTATGTTCTTCTTCAGAATGGGAGAGAGATGAGTACGACCATGAGTTCATAAACAGTGAGCACTGGGTGAGAATAATAATAATTTTTTAAAAAGCAGAAATGGCCGGCTACATCAGAAAGATAGATGTGTTCGATTGCTCAACAGACAACTGGATATTGTATACTGAACAAATTGAAGCAAATGAAATAGCCAATGAAAAATGAGTGCCAGCTGAGTGCAATGGGTGGAAAAGCATACAGTTTGCTTAGTAGTTTATCGAACTGCTCCAACCAAACCAGCTGATATGGGCTTTGTTGATTTCAAGAATGTAATGCAGGAATATTTAGAACCAGAACCATCACTGAATGCAAAATGCTTTAGATTTCATAAGCAGAATCAAAAGGAAGAGGAAGCCAGTTCAGCAAATGTGGCTGAATTGAAGAAATTGTCTGAGCATTGTCAGTTCAGTGATGTGCTTAATTATGCACTAACAGATCATTTTGTTTGTGGAATCTTACAAGAAAGCATTCAGAAACAGCTCCAAACTGAAGCACAACTTACATTTAAAAGAGCTGTTGAAATGGTTGCATCAATGGAAACAGTAGCCAGAGAAGCAATCGAGTTGCAGTCAGGAATGAAAGTGAATGTGAACAAAATTACAACATCTAAGCAGAAACTTGCCTGGCCAAACAAATTGCAAGTTTAAAGGCAAAACTTTCAGAAAATGCAACAAAGTAGGGCACATACAAAGAGCATGTCAGGCAAACAAAAGTAAAAGGACTGCACAGGGCACTAATCTGCATGCGGTTGATCAAAACTCAGATAACAATGAGAGTGACACAGGACTGAGTAGCCTTGAGATTTAAAATGTGAAAACTATCAAGAGACAAGCAAAATGGCTTACACCAGAAGTGAAAGGCAAATTAATTAAAAGGGAATTGGACACTGGCTGGGCTGCTTCAGTTATTCCACAAAATGAGTTTAAATGACATTTCACAGACACGGAACTGAAGCCTGCAGATATGTAATCAAAAACTTCTACTGGAGAAAAGATAATTCCTGTGGGAATGACATTCGTAACAATGAAATTCAATTCAACAACCAACAAGCCACATTGGACTTGTAAGTGGTAAAAACAGAAGGACCAGAATAATGGGGTTATGATTGTCTGAGACATCTACAACTTGATTGGCGATCCAACCACCATCTTCATGCCACATCCTCTTGAACATCCAACCACCATCTTCATGCCACATCCCCTGCAATAGAGTCAACTGAAAGCAAATTAAGAAAGGTGCTGGGTGATGCCACAGCCGTGTTCAAGGATGACATTGGAAAACTCAAATATATCAATGATAAAATAGAGTTAAATAAACATTTCACACCTAAGTTTTACAACGCCTGCCGATTCCTTATACAATCCAGGATAAAGTAGACAGTGAGCTGGATCGCATGGAGGCTGAAGGAATTCTTTCCAACATTAAGTGGAGCCCATGGGCAACGCAGTTGTCCCAGTGGCCAAGAAAAATGTGTCTATCAGGATCTGTGGTGATTTCAACTTCACCATCAACACAGTACTGAAAGTAGATCAATACCCCCTGCCAGGGCTAGAGGATATCTTTGTAAAACTTTCTAGAGGGAAACACCTCAGCAAAGTGGACTTACATTAGCTGAGACCTACCTACAGTTGGAGGTGGAAGAAGTGTCCAAAGTGGGTCACACCATAATCACTCTCAAAGGGCTTTATCACTACAATAAGGTTATTTTTGGAGTAGCATCTGCACCTGCACTCTGTCAGAAAGCTACATACCAGGTGGTGTAAGGCTGCCCAGGCACTCAATGTTACCTAGATGACTTAATTGTTGTTGGTGTGGATGCCAAGGAGCATCTAAAAAATCGCAACACATTGTTAAAAGATTATGGGCTCAGAGAATAAAGTGAAAGTGTGAATTCTTTAAATCAAGCATCATTTACTGTGGTCACACCATTGACGCACAAGAATTACATAAGTGTGCTGGAGAAAATTCACTTTTGGGTCTAATGGAAGATCTTCCAGGCAGTGCCAATGGATAGAAACATGGTAGGAAATAGATAATCAATTTAATAATGTTTCTTGTTAAGAAAGCAAATGCAAGTAAGATGTTATTCAACTAAAAGGAAGAGTGCAAAGCCACAGAAGACATATTAACAGCCAGGAGATGTTTGCTTTTTCCATGTGTCAGATTCTTAATCCAAAGCTGCTACTATTTCTGCATAGCTCTGTTCCATCTCTCAATTCCCAGACCTCCTACTCAGCTGAAGCATGGGCAAACATTCACCTTAAGAATAACAGCCACGCATCAAAGTGTCTCACCATGTTCCCCTCAAGTTCAGATAGAGAAGCGCAGGCATATAATGCTTACACCCAGACAAAGAATAAAGAAAGCATTTGCCATATTTTTGATATCTAAGCCACTTCTGGAAGATTATTTTTCTGGTGGACGTCATTAATTGGGAGAGATTGCAACTTTAGAACTTCAATTTGCTGTAATTTTGGCCATTTATTGCTTGACTAGTTTGGAATTTTGAGATGATTAGGAGTATATTTACCCAAACTCTGGCAAATTTTTCATTGCAAACAAAACAACCCAATAAATAATTGGAAGTTGCTTTTTTCCAACTTGGCAAGATTTTATTATGTGATCACTGAGCCCAGATCATAACAAAGAAACATCTCTACTTCTTACCCTGGGAAACAGGATTGAAAAAACACTCTGGCTCATTTCACAATGCCACTCTTGTCCTATATGCAAAAGAAAAGGGAGAGATTAACTTTCAGGGATAAAAGAAGTCAAGTAATGGTTGAAATTGAAATTGTTAATTCACAGAGGGCTGGTTGTGCAAGTAGGATGATGGTCCAAGAGAGAGAATTTATTGGGTAGTCAAATGAGAGGGGTGGGAGCTGTTCTGAGCAAGTTGTTGCAGAGTGTCCTATGAAAGACTTAAGAAAGAAAAAAATAAAGACTTGCATCTTTTACAGCTCCAGTCACAACTACAGCATATCCAAAACCTACATCAAAGCCAATGTTGCCACTCACCATTGAAACACGGGAAGCATGACAGACAACTTGCACATAAAAAAGCTGCCCAAAATAGCAAGGTAATTGTGATTGGATAACGTGCAGCTGGTTGCGTGATTGATTGTTGGCTACTTCACTATGGATAATTCTCCTGCTCCTTTTCAAAATTTTGAGATCATTTCTTTACATCTCCTTGAGAGAGCAGCTGGGACCTCAGTCTGGAATCTCATCCAAATGTTAGCATTACTGACAATTCAATACAGCCTTGGAAAATATTGTTAGATTACCTAACACCTATTTGCTTTGAGATGTGTAGATAGTGGTCAGAAATAGGAAAGCCTGATAAATTTTGGGTTGGTCATGACATGATTGTCAAGACCAACACGGATTGTTTGGTAGAGAAGTAGGTAATTTAGCTCAATGACCCGATGCTGCTTTTTTCATTAAGTTTCCCTCTCCGTTCCTTATCAATTATCTGTATAATTCTCATTCCTATTTCTGTCAAGTGTTATGTGTCCTCCCCTGCTATTTACCTCAATAACTCTCCTTGAAAGTGAGGTCCATATTCCTATTAATCCAGAAGAAAGGAGCTATTCCTCAATATTCAGACTGGTGGTGAGTTTGTATTTATGATCTGTAACTTTCCTCTTCCCCTTAAAATGGAAATACTCATTCTGTCTGCTACATAAAACTTTTCCAAGTCTTCAAGACTTCTGTTAATTCTTAACTTTGCAAATTTTAATAGAGTTAGGTGCTGATTGGGTTCGAGAAACTGTATTAGTTTGAGTTACTGCATTACATTAAGATGGTATATTAAACTGAGATGCTGTATTGATGTGCTATACTCAATTGAAAGGGATGTGTTAGTTTAAGGAATTATATTAGTTCAAGATTCTGACAGGCTGCATGTAATGCCAAACTTTCATGTGACATTTCCTCTTCTCTGTTCAGGAAAGGAGAATGAACTGTGTCATTATGATAAGGTGCCAATCACCAAGAAAAACACAAAGTCTGACTTGAAAATATATATTTTGATGCAGTGTAGAAGGAGTCCTTCCTAATCATTGAGGCATTGCCAGCTCTTTGAAAGAGTTAAAAACAGAAATGCTGGAAATACTTAACAGGTCATACTGCATCTGTGGAAAGAGAAACAGAGAAGGCAATTAGGCAGAACTTGCAAGAACACGGAAGAAATTTGTTAAGCTGTGGGATGGTTGGGGAAGGGTAGGACCAGGGTGACCATTGGAATAAGCTGTCAACAAGGGAATGAGATGGAGAATCTAGTGTACCACATCCAGTGTTCATGGTTTCCTTCACATCGAAGTACAACAAGATCCTTCTGTCTCCTCCCCAGTTCTGATGAAGGGTCTTTGCCCTGAAACATTAGCTTTGCTTCTCTTCACACAGATGTGGCCTGGCCTGCTGAGTATATGCAGCAATTCCTAGTTTTTTTTCAGATTTCCAGCATCTGCAGGTTTCTTTTTAATCTCCCCCGGGATCAATAAAGTATGACTAAGACTATAAAGAGTTATCTTGTTAATCTCCCACCCCATTTCTTTCCCCAGAGTTCTGCTCCATCTCTGCAAATTCCTGATAATTAACCACTTCCAAGTGTTATTAGATCTCAGGTTATTCATTACAGATTCTCACAAGGTGCATTAAACAATTCACCCTCCTCTCAGGCCCTGAATAATTGCTTTATGACCTCTCTGGTTCTTTTACTAACTGATAAGTACCTATTAGGTGGAGGCCAATCAACCCACTTGGTCCATACTAGCTCCTGGAAGAGCAATGCCATCAGCCCCATTCTCTCTCAGCTTATTTCTCTACTTTGCAAGTTATTCTTTCTTTCATGCCAGTTAATTCCCACTTGAGTACTCATCTACACTCATCCATACTGAGGGGTAATTTGCAACACCCAGGTAATCTATCCACATATATTTGGGATGTGGGAGAGAACTGAAAGAGCCTGGCAAAACAAGCGCTCCCAGGGAGAACATACAATCTCCTCCCAGGCCAGCCCCAAGATCAGGATCAAATCCAGGTTCCTGGTACTGAAAGGCAGCGGCATTAACTGCTGCACCCCTGCATCTGCAGCCTCTGGTTTAATGACACTCCAGTCAACAGAACCAGTTTTTCCCTATCTGCTTCGCCAAAAGGAGTCATAATTTTAAACACTTCCATCCAGTCTCGCCACAAGTCCTAATTTCCTCAGTTTCTCTGTGAGATAATAGTTTACGTTGCCTAGACACACAATGGATCTTTACAAATAAAGAAGAGCTTGCCCAAAGAACCTCTCCATTACCACGTTGTTATTCCTATACCGCATGGAAAATTGAAAATAATTAGTGTAACTGTGAAGAAAGAAATAAAGAATATTTAAACAGCTGGTATATAAAACAATATATAAGAAGAACAGGAATTGGATTAGGCATCTTAACTTGAAGAACTGGCAGTAGAACAATGGGCAGCATGGCCAACTTCTGTAATTTCAATGACAATCCTTGAAAGGACATATGATACTTCAGATTCTTGCTTTTAAGAAAAGATTGTATTGAGAGATGGAGATAGAAGCCTACTTGCTGAGCAATTAGAATGCAATTGAATCTACAGCAAAGTTCAACAACAGAAGAGGAATTATTTCTCTAGCACAATGCAATGAGTGGGCAATAGTTACTGTACTTACCACAATTACAGCTTTCCAGACAATTTCATCCCACTGCCGAAACATGTCTACAGCAGATGCCATCTCCCTTGCCCTAAACTCATCTCTGCAGCATCTGAACAGTAAAGACACCTACATCAGACTATTGCCTATTGACTACAGCTCTACGTTCAAAACTATTATTCCAAGCAAACTCATCACCAAACTCTGAACCCTGAGAGTTAATCCCTCCTGCTGCAAGTGGCCCCTTGACTTTCTAACCAACAGATCGCAAACAGTGAGGACAGACAGCAACAGCTCTGCCACGATGATTTTTTAAAATTTTTCTATTTTTATTTTTAGACATAGGAGCAGAATTAGGCTACTTGGCCCATAAAGTCTGCTCTGCTATTCCATTATGGCTGATATATTATCCCTTTCAACCCCATGTCCAACCAAGAACCCATCTGTTTTACACAATGACTTGGTCTCCACAGCCACCTGTGGAAATGAATTCAACAGATTCACCACCCTCTAGCTAAAGAAATTCCTTCTCAACTCTGTTCTAAATGGACATCCCTTTATTCTGAGGCTATAACCTCTGGTCCTAGAGTCACCCACTACAGGAAACATCCTCTCCACATCCACACATTCTCGGCCTTTTAGTATTTGATAGGTTTCAACGACATCCCCTCTCATCCTCCTAAACCCCAGCAAATACAGGCACAGAGCCATCAAGCCCTCCTCATACGTTAACCCTTTCACTCCTGGAATCATTCTCATGAACCTCCTCTCCAATGCCAGCACATTGTTTCTTAGATAAGGTGCCCAAAACTGCTCACTGTACTGCAAGTTCCATCTGACCGATGCCTTATAAAGCTTCAGCACCAAATACTTGTTCTTATATTCTAACCCTCTCAAAATAAATGCTAACATTACATTTGTCTTCCTGACCATCAACTCAAATCCCTAGGTTAACCCTTAGGAATCCTACACAAGGACTCCCAAGTTAATTCTAAAGAATGGTGCTCCACAAGATTGAGTCTTCAGCCTACTATTGTACTCTTTGTGCACACACGACTGTGTGGGCAGATTCTACTCTAACTCTACAACTTTGCAGATTTTTCTACTGTATTGAGTTGCAACTCAATTAGTGATCAGTCAGAGTACAGGAAGGAGATAGAGAGCTTATTGACATGTCATGACAACAACCTTTTCCCCAGTGTCAACGAAACAGCTTGTCATTGACTTCAGAAAGGGGGGAGGTGAGGGAGGTGGTGCATGTGCTCCTACATCAATGGTGTTGAGGTTGAGAGGATTGAGAGCTTCAAGCTCCTCGGTCTGAACATCACCAGCAGCCTGTCCTGGTCCAGCCACATTGATGTCACGACCAAGAAAACTTACCAATGCTGCTATTTTCACAAAAGGCTAAAGAAATCAACCATTTTCCCCATTAATCTTTACTGGTGCAGCATAGAAAGCACCCTATCTAGTACACGCAGCTCAGTGTATCAGAGGAACCAGCCTCCCCTCTATGCCCTCTGTCTATGCTTCTTGTAGTCTCCCTAAAGCAGCCAGCATAATCGAAGACCCCACCCAGCCTAGACATTTAAACACAAAATAATCTGCAGGTGCCTAGACATTTCTCTTCTCCGCTCTCCCGTTGGGCAGAAGATACAAAGGCCTGAAAACATGCACCACCAGGATCAAGCCCAACATCTATCGCAGTGTTCCCAGGCTCTCGAATAGATCTCTTATACGATAAGATGGACTCTAGGCCTCATTATAATCTTGCACTTTATTGTTTAACAGCAGTACACTTTTCAGTGGCTTTTTACCCTTTATTCAGCATTGTAATTGTTCTACCTTATCCTAGCTCAATGCACTGTGTAATTATTTGATCTGTATGAACAGCATGCAAGACAATCTTTTCACTGTACCTTCATACATGTGACCATAACGTCAATACCAATACCAATAATGCACATAACTTTATGCCCGTGGATTTACAACACAGAAGTCAGAAGGTATAATTAACAGATGGAATTGATCAATCTTTTCCTTTTTGGTCAGGAATAGTGGAGCCTGTAGTTGTAACTATCAGATACAATGCATACTCAATTACTCAATTATTGTATACCGAGAGCAGTATGCTAACAGGACACAGGTAAGAAAAAGAGATCTTCAAATTAGTGAGACTGAATCAAAGAACTGATTGCATTAGAGAAGGTACAGAGAAGATCTACCAGCATATGCCGGGGATAGAAAACAATTACAATGAGGAACGATTGGATAAACTAGGGTGTTACCTTTAAGAAAGGCTGCAGAGAGATAGGTTAGGTGTAAAAACTATGAGGGGCCTAGGCAGAATATCTATTTCCTTTTAGGGGTTGAGGTGTGAAAAAAAACAGATGGCATTGGACTAAGGTAGTTGTAGGGGGGGAGATACGGGTATATATTTTAACCCAGGAGGTGGTAGAGGCCTGGAATCACTGCCTAAGTGTGTAGTAGATGTAGAAAAGCTTGTCACATTTTAATATTGTGTGCTGAAGATCCATGGTAGCAACACTATAGGCCTGGTGCTTTACAGCGGGATTCAGCTGGAGAGCTCCTTTTCCACTGGCACTGATATAACAGGCTCAAACGCCTAGGTTTTCCATGATTCTATGGATCAAGAACAATAATATGTATTTATGTAGTTCCCAAAGCATAACATTTCAAGGAGAAGGTGGCGCTATGGCACAGGTGGCAAACCAGTGACCTGAGCTCACTCCTGGCTTGTGGTGCCATCTTTCTGCAATTAGCACGTCCTCCTATGACTATCTCAGCTTCACCATGTTCTCTGGCGACTTTTGTCTTTCAAAAGTATGTAGATTGGTAGGATAATTGGCCACTGTAATTTACATCTATTGTGTAGAAACGGGAGGGAGTTCATGGGATTATCATAGTCATGGAACACCACAGCACAGAAACAGGCCTTTTGGCCTACCTAATCAATGCCAAAATACTAACCTGCTTTGTCCCATCAACCTACACCCAGACTATAGCCCTCAATACCCCTCCCATCCACGTACCTGATCAAACTTCTCTTAAAATTTGAAAGCGAACCTGAATCCACACCTTCTGCTGGCAGCTTGTTCCACACTCTCACAACCCTCTAAGCGAAGGTGTTCTGTCCTCATGTTCCCCTTAAATAGTTCATCTTTCACCTTTGATCGACGCCCTCTCGTTCTATACTCATCCAAATGCAGTGGAACAAGCCTTCTTCCATTTACTCTACCTATACTCCTCATAATCTTGTATACAGTCGGTCCTCCTTATCCGTGGGGGATTGATTCCAGGACTCCCCGCGGATACCAAAAAATGCGGATGCTCAGGTCCCTTATTTAACCTGTCTCAGTGCAGGTGGATCTTAGGACCCAGGGGAGCTCCAGACCCACCGCCCGCAGCTGCTGCTGAATCCGCAGTGTTTCTGTTCCGTTGACAGAAAACGATCACAATTGAAAATAAAGTGGAAATAATAAAACGATCAGAAAGAGGTGAAACGCTATCGGTCATTGGAAAAGCATTAGGCTACAGTCGGCCAACAATCGGAACAATTTTGAAGGATAAAGTGAGAATAATGGATCATGTGAAAGGCCCTGCCCCGATGAAAGCTACAATTATTACTAAGCAACGCAGTGGTTTAATTATTGAAATACATACGTTTCTTAAGTGTTTTATATGCATAGAAAGGTAAAATGTATACTATATACTAAAACAAACGTTTGACTAACTGACACTAAATAACACGTACTGGATGTACCTGCTCCGACTTAAAGACTGCTTGTACTTTAAATCATCTCTAGATTACTCATAGTACCTAATACAATGTAAATGCTTTGTAAATAGTTGTTATACTGTATTGTTTAGGGAATAATGACAAGAAAAGAAAGTCTGTACATGCTCAAACAACGAGTGCTGGAGAGAGAACTTCCAGGTTTTCCCAATCCACGGTTGGTTGAATCTGCGCATGCAGAACCCACAGATAAGGAGGGCCGACTGTACCTCTTTCAAATCTCCAGTCAGTTTTCTATGCTCTAGGGAATGCAGATTTCCCCCGCCATCCGAAGGTAGAGCGTTCCTATGAAACGGTTCGTAAGCCGAAATGTCGTAAAGCGAAGAAGCAATTACCATTTATTTACACGGGAAAATCTTGTGAGCATTCACAGACCCAAAAGTAACCTACCAAATCATGACAAATAACACATAAAACCTAACATAACAGTAACATATAGTAAAATCGGGAACGATATGATAAATACACAGCCTATATAAAGTAGAAACACTTCTCTACAACGATTGCCTGCACAGATCTCCATAGCAAAAATCTCACGCAAATGCTGTTGGCATAAATGCGCTCTCCAGTAACCTTTAAACTATGAAGCTGCCAAATCATACCAAATAACACGTAAAAATACACAGCCTATATAAAGTAGAAATAATGTATGTACAGTGTAGTATCACTTAGCGGAATTGGGAAAAGAGCGCCGAGCACAATGATGATGGTGTGTTAGACTGAGTCGTCACAGGCTGGGTGGTGCAGTGGCCCCCACCCTCTGGGCCACCGACCCGATACATTGCTGCGAAGAACGCAGCAGTAGCCGGGAGGCACACAGCACATCTTTAAGAAAAAAGCCGAAATAAACATGCTAATTAATTAGGTGCCGCCGACACATAATTGTCAGCCCAGATCAGAGGCGATGCAATTGGAAATCGGCACTGATCTGGGCCAACAATTACGTGTTGGTGGCACCTAATTAATTAGCTTGTTTATTTCGGCTTTTTTCTTAAAGATGTGCTGTGTGCCTCCCGGCTACTGCTGCATTCTCCACGAATCGGTACAGTATCTGTCCAGGGCCCGGATGTTGGGGTGGTGGGACACGGGGCTGTCATCTCATCATCGATCAGGGCAGGCAGCTCATCTTCTCCTATGACTGCCCGCCTCGATTTCAAAGATCGAGGTTCGTCGTCTGCTGTGGCTGATGTGGAAGGCTTGCTTGACTACTGAGCCTTGCGCATTTTTCTATCACACAGTTCTTTGTAAGGACTCAAAACATCCTGCAAATATCCCCTAAACCCACGTACCCTTTCAAAATTAAAGTCGTACTTTATCATTGCAGCGGAAATCTCACGCAGTTGCTTCACGTTCAGTTCGCTATTGCATTCGGTTTCGATTGTTATCCTTTCCTCTTCCAATTACATCAGCTCTTCATCTATCAGTTCTTGGTCATGGGATGCCAAAACCTCTTCAACATCATCTTCGTCAGCTTCCACAAGCCAAACTCACTTTGTCCTTGCTTCGTTCACCACGATCGAAACGTTTAATTATGTCTAGTTTTACACTAAGTGTAACACCCTTACGAGCTCTTTTAGGCTTTTCCAATACCTCAGAACTCATCTTGCAAACGACTGCTCACAGGCACATGCCACTAGAATGCCGTTCCGAATCCGGGGCAGAGCGGCTGCTCGGGACGCGCACTGCCTTTTATTGCACGCTGATTTTTTCGTGCACTGATTTTTTATCGCGCACTGCCTTTCTTCGTAACAGTGAAAACACCTTCTGAAAGCGAAAACAGGGTACTAATGTAGGTCTTTCGTAACAGTGAGGTTTCATAAAGCGAACGTTCGAAAAGCAGGGGACACCTGTAGACCTATTCAACCTTACCCTATAACCCAGGTCCTCAGGTCTTGCGCTCATCCTTATAAATTTTCTCTGCACACTTTCAAACTTATTGATATCTTTCATGTAGGTAGGTGACCAGAAATGCGAACAATACTCCAAATTAGGCCTCACCAACATCTTATACAACTTCAACAGAACATGCCAACTCCTGTACACAATACTTCGATTTACAAAGGTCAATGTGCCAAAAGTTTTCTTTACAGCCCTATCTATTTGTGACGCAACTTTCAAAGAATTATGAATCAGTTTCCTTTATTCTATCAAACTCCTCATTGGCTTACTGTTCATCGTGTATGTCGTACCCTGGTCTGTTCTCCCAAAATGCAACACCTCACACTTGTCTGCATTAAATTCCATCAGCCAATTTTCCACCTGGTCCAGATCCCACTGCAAGCTCTGATAGCCTTCCTTGCTGTTAACTACACCCCAAATCTTGGTGACAATGTAAGGGGTTTCTTCTTTTATGTTACTACGAAGGCTAACAAAATGACTTCTTTGTTATGTTTTAATTAAAGTGGCTTTTCTGTAATAATAACTGCTGACAAAGTTCTCTCTCTAGCAGCTTGTTTGGGTTATTAAGAGAATTGTATTCATTTGCTAACCAATTGGAATAGATGTTATTCTTTCTTGTGTGTCTGTAAGCTATTGTTCACGGGCTTTGAGGGAGAAGGCGTGATGGGGACAGAGAGAGGAGACGTGATGCTGTAAGCTGGCCGACGGGACGGCCCCCAAGCGGGAGTCCGAGGCCCAGGGTCTTCGGCGAGGAGAGGAGACAAGGACAGACTCATGTGGAGCATCTGGTCAATCACCGTGGTTGGTCCCAGGCAGTCAGAGGGGATCAAATGGTGGAAAGAAGACTCCATTAATTGAGCTCCAAATGTTGTGCACGAAGTGGTTGAACTTTGATAAGTTTGGTGCCTTTTATTTTCCTTTTATATTTTATCTCTATTAATTACATAGTTCCAGTAAGATCTATAAAGTGTAATCATTTAATCACATATGGTGTATTGTCTGTTATTTGGCGGGGTGGGGAACATCACACAGCATCCACACAAACTTGATTACCAGTTTGGCGGGGCCAAAGGCTGCTCTCCCTCGACGAAAGCGAGCTGAGCGAGCCTGAGGCTTACTTCAATTTGTTACATCATTATCTAGATCGTTGATATAGATGACAACAGACCCAGCTCCGGTTCCTGCAGCACACATATTAGTCCCAGGCCTCCAGCCAGAGAGGCAACCATCTACTAACTCGCTGGCTTCTTCCACGAAGCCAATGTCTAATCCAATTTACTACCTCACCTTGAATGCCGAGTGACTGAACCTTCTTCACAAAGCTCCCAAGAGGAACTTTGTCAAAGGCCTTACTAAATTCCATGTAGACAAATTCCACTACCTTGCCTTCATCAACTTTCCTGGTAACATCCTTGAAAAACTCTATAAGATTCGTTAGACATGACCTACCACAGACAAGCTCCTCTCTCATGCCTCTGTAATTCCTTTTATTCTATTGTGATACTGATACATCTGACTTACGCTTCTCCCTCTCAAATTGCAGTATGAATTCAATCATATTATAATCATTGCCTCCGAAGGGTTCCTTCACCTTAAGCTTCCCAATAAAATCTGGATTATTACACACTACACCGAATCTAAGGTATCCTTTCCCCTAGTAGGGTGAAGCACAAGCTGCTCTCAAAAGCCATCTCATAGGCATTCAATGAATTGGCTGTCTTGGGATCTGACACCAACCTGATTTTCCCAATCCCCTTGCATATTGAAGTCCCCCAATACAATTGTGTCATTATCCTTATTACATGCCCTTTCCAGTTCCCTTTGCAATCTCAACCCCACATCTTGGCTACTATTTGGAAGCCAATATATTATTCCCATACTGGGTGTCTTTAACTCCACCCACAAAGATTCAACATTCTCTGACCCTATGTCACCTCTCTCTAAAGATGTAATTCCATCTCTAACCAGCAGCACCACACCACTGTCTTTGCCTTCCTGCCTCTCCTTTTGATTCAAAGTTTGATATTAAGCTCCTAACTATGGCCTTCTTTCAGCCATGACTCAGTGATGCCCACAACACCATACCAACCTACCTTTAATTGCACCATGAGTTCATTTACCTTGTTCTGCATACTACGCTCATTTAAATACAGCACCTTCTGTCCTGCATTTTTCAACCTTTTGAATTTTGTCTCTGTGGTACAATTTAACTCTTTGCTGTGTCTGCATTTGTACCCAATCATTGGCTTGTCCTTCTTGATATTCATGTTAAACCCATCATCTACTTGTAAACCTGCTGGCTCATCCTCAGCTCTATCCCATCCCCCTGCCACATTAGTTTAAACCACTCCGAACAGCTCTAGTAAACCTGCCCACAAGAATATTGGTCCCCCTCGAACTCAAGTTCAAACCATGCCTTTTGTACGAGTCCCACCTGCTCCAGAAGAGGTCCCAATGATCCAGAAATCTGAATCCCTGCCCCCTCTCCAATTCTTCTGCCAAGCAATTATCCGCCACTTCATTTTATTCCTATCTTCACAGTCACGTGGCACAGGCAACAATCCTGAGATTACTACCGTTGAAGTCCTGCTTCTCAACTTCCTTCCTAACTCCCTGTATTCTGTTTTCAGGACTTCCTCCCTTTTTCTACCTATGTTGTAGGTATGAATATGTACTACAACTTCTGGCTGCTCACCCTCCCTCTTCAGGATATTGTGCACACGTTGAGAAACATCGTGGACCCTGGCACCTGGGAGGCAAACTACCATCCATGTTTCTTTTTTACATACACAGAATTGCCTATCTGTCCCCCTGACTATAGAGTCCCCTATTACTGCTGCCATTTTCTTCAGTTCCCTACCCTTCTGAACCATAGGGCCAGACTCAGGCTATGTCACACTATGCTGGATAATTTTGAAAACAAAGCTTTTTCTCTTTGTTTTGATCCTCCGTCCACATTGAAACACTGTTTCATCCCCCGAAAACAGAGCTTTTCTAAAACACTCTCCAGAGTGTGTAAATTTGAAAACAATTGTTGCGTGTTGCAGTGTGGACGGGGTAAACGGAGATATTTAAAAATACTGTCATGACAACACCACAACAACAATGCTTTTTCTGCTTCCACTTGGTACTGCACAAGCACTGCCGGACGGCTGTTATAACATGCAGTCCGTATGAACGGTGTGAGAGTTAAATTGTAAAGTGAGCCTTTTTGACTAGATTCCCTAAACTGATTTGATTGGGTCTATCTTTAAAAATATTAATGTCAGAAATATACTGCGCAGGTCTGGTAGCAGAAGATTCCACTCTCTTGTTGATCTTGGGTAGAGGACGGCTTCATGCGTGTGTTGTTTACTTTATTGTCTACGTTAATAGCTTGTTTGGAGTTAAACATCTCCACTGCTTTCCTTACTCTGTAGTCGTTTATAAGTCACAGAAGCAGCTCGACTTCATTGTCGGTCTAAACCAAGAAGTCCGGTCTGCTTTTTCCAGCGGAGGTTTTCTTCATATTCCTCGAAGGTATTGTTGAAAACTTTCTTTCACCGTTGTTGTTGGTACTCTAGTTTTTGACCAATGGAAATAGCACAATGCTGCCACGGAAACGTAAATATTATACCGTTTCCTCTTCGCTTGTTTTCTGTAGATATGTCTGTGCAAGCCCAGTAGGAGCAGATTCGCCCAAATATCCATTTTAATGTGGACAGAGATATTATGAAAAGCGCCTAGTGTGGGCACCTGTCGTTTTTACTCGAAACCGGTGTTTTCAAAATTATCCGGTCTAGTGTGGACGTAGCGTCAGTGCCAGTGGCACAACAGCTGTTGCTTCCCCCAGATAGGTCCCTCCCACCAAAAGTACTCAAAATCGAGTATTTATTGTTGAAGGAGAGGACCATAGGAGTGTTCTCCACTGTTTGAGGTTCCCCTTTCACTCTCCTGGTAACCACCTATTTATCTGTCTCCTGTAACCTTGGGGTGACTATCTCTCTGTAGCTGCTGTCTATCACCTTCTCAATTTCCCTACAAGCCAAAGATCATCAAGTTGCAGCTCCAGTTCCCTAACACGGTCTCTAAGGAGCTGCATCTTGATGCACCTGGTACAGATGTGGCCATCGGGGAGGCTGGAGTCTCCTGGGAATCCCACATCTGACACCCAGAACAGAACACTGGCCCTGCAAGCATCCCCCCCCGCCCCATTCTTACAAGAGTTAAATAAGAAAAAGAAATAAGAAATAAACTTATTTACTTACCTTGCCTCTGCCTGTTCTTACCACTCTGATGATAACTAGTCTGTGAGACAGAAGCTCTCTTCTATGGAGACTGGGTTTTTCACCTGCACGGGAAAACCTCTACTGTATCTGCATCACTGGCCAATCAAAGACCCCCTCTGAAAACTGGCTGTTCTTTCAAGCTCTGCTCCTAACCGACATGGGAATACTTATACTGCATCTGTGCTGCTGTCCAATAACCTCTTTTAAAATCTCTCTTTTGTTACGCACACTCCAATCTCTCTTAATACTGTGTGGTGCATTCATTTGAAGTCTTTATCTTGTTATGCACACTTCAACATCTCCCAGTGATGTGTGGTGTGCAGAATTTTGAGGAAAATCAAATGGTTTTTTTTTGTGTACGGGGTCTTTCTTTTGTTACATTTAAAATGGCGATTTTGTTATGTTAATCTGGGGAATGCGACTTTGTTGTGTTTTAACGCTGCAGAGAGTTTGCGCTAACAGTTTGTTCACTTTAAATGAGATAACAAGGTTCTATTAGCCAATGGGTGGTTGTGTATCGTTTTGTTTTCGGATGCCATGCTGTATGATATGACTGTGGAGTGGGTTTTGGCGGGGAGTCGGGAGGAGAGACGAGGAGGACGGCGGACGTGCGGAGAGGCTCCGGTCGATCACTCAGGGTGGTCCTGAGCCGTGAGTCGACGGAATTCGGGTGGTCGTCTGAAGTCGAATTGAGCTCCAACGGTAGCGCGCGAAGAACTTCGACTTTGATAAGTGTTGGCGCATTTTTTTTCCATTACTTTCCTCTCTGTATCAAATGCATATTAATGTCATATAATTAGTAATATCTATAAAGTGTATTTGTTAAAATTTACTGGGTGTGCTGGCTGATGATTGATGTTTGTGATTGATTCGGGCGGCGACTGACCCTGAGGGGAGTGTTGAAGCAGGTGCTGGGCGGGATTTCCCCTAGACATACACGAGCCAATATAACGGAACGTTACATTTATTTTCCAAAGGAGCTTTATTCAGTCATCATATGATCACATTCATAGAATACAATGGTATTTGGTACACAATACTTACAGTTTCAAATAATAACGTGGTTCAAAAAACACACTCAACTACCTGCGGTGCCGATCGGTTCCAACAATCTCCCAACACACCCATGGATATTACGTGGTGCTTCATACAGGTGCGGACATAACCCCAGAAGAGGGGCAAGCGAACTGCTTGGGCAGAGCACGTGACTGCCCACCACCTAGACCCATGAATGATCACCTTGGCCACGTCAGGAACAAACCAAGCAGGAGACCCCCCCCCCCCCGAATGCCCACCCCACTATCCACCAGGTGACCGAAGACCAGGAGCATGGTGCTGGTGCAGCCAAAACATGAGAAGCAGCCCCTTCAGCTACTCAGATAGAGGCAGCAACCTCTCAGGCTCCATGACACTGTCATGTGTATCAGCTCAGCCACAGAAGTGACAGGGAGCTTGGGAGTCCATAAACCAACTTAAGAATCTGCTCCATAGTACTGTGGAAAACTACCTTGCCATCTTGGAGGATGCTCGGTGTACAAGTATCTGTACATGGTCCTGAGGTGGAGAGCTGCCATCCAGGTACATACACACACCAACAACTGACCACCCTCCTCACTGGGAGACTCAGGGCCACAGCAAAGACCGAGTGTTTTTTATTGCCCTGGAAGAAGTCCGGTGTAAAATGAGACTAGCATAGCTGGTGGCCTGATAGTGCACGCTTGATAAGTCAAATGGTATTTTCCTATGCTGTCCACTCTTGAGTCCAACAGGTTGACGAACAAACTATCAGTAAAGTGAACTTTGGCAGTACACAGGCTCTTTGAATAAAGCAATGGAAATCCCAAGAAACATGGGGGGGGGGGTGAAGTTCATCTGTTGTCACCTGGTAAAGAAGTCTGAAGTTCCACGACACTTAGTTTAGGAAAAGTTATGAACTTCCATACAATCATTAGATTCTTGAACAGTCCTGCACAACCCTAAACCTAACTCAACAATGGAACACTACAAATCACTCTTTCACTACTGTGCAATATCTTGTTCGGATTTTTTTCTTCAAATTCTTGCATAATATATGAATTATTCATGTATAACTCATGTTCTATATGTTGTCTGAATCTATGTGCCTGTGATACTACTGGAGGCAAGTTTTTCAGTACACCTGTACCTCACTGTAATTGGACGTACGATAATAACCTCAGTTTGACTTAAATGGTAAACAAGAGAAAATCTGCAGATGCTGGAAATCCAAGCAACACACACAAGATGCTGGAGGAACTCAGCAGGCCAGGCAGCATCTATGAAAAACAGTGCAATCGACGTTTCAGGCCG
This sequence comes from Mobula hypostoma, assembly GCF_963921235.1. NCBI lineage: Eukaryota > Metazoa > Chordata > Chondrichthyes > Myliobatiformes > Myliobatidae > Mobula > Mobula hypostoma. The sequence continues at coordinate 136,453,864 of NC_086101.1, read as the reverse complement.
AAATCCTTCAGCAGGACTGCAGAAAAAATTCTGAGGAGTATATTTAAAAGGTGGGGAGAGAGAACCAGCAGGTGATAGGTGAAACCTGGAGGGGAGGGGTGAAGTAAAGAGCTGGGAAGTTGATTGGTGAGATGAGGTGAGAGAAGGAAAAGGGGATGGAAAGTGGAGAAGGTGTTGTTGTTTGGGGGGCATTACCGGAAGTTTGAGAAATCGATGTTGACTTAAATGGGTTGGGAGAATCTGCAGATTTTAGTATTCAACTCTTCACATTTAATTCAATATGGAATCTTTGGAGCTGGATATATGGAAGCAAGTTCAATTGATAGCTGAAACTCTCAGGCATGTCCAGTGCCAAGGATCAAAGATGAACTTCTTTCCTGTAGTTAAACAGCCAAGGAAGAGGTTCCCAACGAAAATGAGGAAAGAGCCAGACATGAGATTACAACTGATTTCCACCCGTGTAGACAGATCACTGAGCAATTTATTTGCTTTTAAAGCATTGTGGTGCGTACTACAGGAGTGTTTTTTAAACAGAAGAAGGCATTGGGCCAGGCAACCAAAAACCTGGTGAAGAGATGAGTTTTAAAAATCTTCTAAAAGGAGAGGATAGGGGTGAAAAGTTAGAGGAAGGAATTGCAGAACATGGGGCCCAGGCAGCTTAAAACATGTCAATGAATAGTGGAGTGCTGAAATCTGGGATAGGGGAGGGTCAAGGTCATGGAAAGATTTAAAATCAAGCTGGACAGGAGCCAAGTTTCCTGTTAGATGTAGGTGTTGTGGGAGAAATAAGGATGTTTGTCTGGCAGTAGGGAGGGTGAGAGGAACATGGCTTAAAACTGCCAATTTAAACTGACTCAGGGATACGTAAAGCCACATAACTTCAGATCTGCTTCTAAATGTTTACTTGAAAGATTTACCATTAGTAATCCAAGCAGTGTCATTTATTATGGCAGTGAACCCATGGAAACAGCCAATAATCTTTCTCAAAAGCAAATAAAAATCAATTGCAAGATACTGCTGGCCAATTTACACTTCCAGATGGGCAAAAAATGTGCAGTGGAGGTGCCTGAATGATAAAATTCCTGGTCAATTAGTGCATCAAGCAAGGTTTCATACAGCATGTCTTGTGTAATTTCATCCTGCAGCTCTTTAGGCAGCACAGGAAGTAATTCGCAGGCACTTGGATTCCACATCTGGAACCAACATGTCTCTGATCCTGTGTTGGACTGAGAGGAAAGAGAGAAGGGAGGTGGGGGGAAGGGAGAAGCTGGGGGTATGTGAGAGACAGGGCAAATTTTGGGGGCCACTTTTACCATCAAATTTGACAGCTGGCTGCAGGATCCATTTCCCACTGAAAACTTACAAAAGTTCTGTGTGTTAATGGCCAACGCACACATAAACTTGTCTTTCACATTTATAGAGAATTTTGGCAGCACAGGACCCAAGTTGCAATTTGGCCTTGTTTACAACTTGGGATAAACTTTTTAAAGAGATTAATTGCCAAAAGAACAGTTATGAAAAGGAAATGGAAAGGATGATAATTAATACTAATTGATTGGGGATAATTCGCTGATTACACATTCAGATGAATCATGCTATAAATAATTAAATCATCGATATTGTTACACTTCTAACATATAATTCCATCTCAGTCACAACATAGTTTTAACTAGATTAATTTTTTTTTGCTTTCAAAGGGAGGAACTTCAATGTATTATTTTTAGGGTGTATTCTGGAGTTACTTCACCAGCAACCAAACTTCAGGTATGAATGTGGATTGCAGATTGAATTTAAAATGCAGCCCTGAATAATAGTTTTCCTGTAGTTATGCACTGGAGTTGATTGCAAACCAGAAAATGCTGATTAACATTCATTTTGAGTGTCTGGAGTGTGGGTGCAAAGAAGGAGGTATATGAAATCTATATGTAAATCAAAGGAAGCATTGTATATTTTTTGTAACTACGGAATTGTCCTGCTGCTACCTTTAATTTAGCATATAAAAACATCATGTAATATTGGGTTGGGAGGCCTCTTCCTCCAAGAGTGTCTCATTTTGTTGAATAAAGCACTTCTGTATCCATTAGCTTCAGTGTATCGCCAGTGACTTTGTTCACATTAAAACACAAAGCAATAGTTTTGCCCTGTCTCACCTCAAGCCAGAAGTCCTGGGATCAAATTCCACTCTAGATGATTCAGCACAAAAAATCTAGTCAGACACGCTACTATTAAAAAAGTGCTGTACCGTGGTGTTTGTCAGATAACATGCAAGACCATGGTATGATGGCATACTTACTGTACTAAGTTCTGGATCATTGAAACAGACATGAGTTTGAATGCCACGTGAAATATGGAAAATTTATATCTGTGATTAAATTAAATTGGAATTAATTTTTAAAAGGTCACAATATGAATAACCTTAAATAACTAGATTGTTATAAAAATCCTCATATCCTTCATAATCTGCCAGCTCTGGCCTACAAGTTCCTGCAGACACAATCAAATGCTTAACTTCCTCTTCATCTTAGAGGCAATTAGAGATGGACCTAAATGACAATAGTGTCATTGTCACTGAAATCGACAGTCTGTGAATAGAGAGAAAAGCCTACTTCCCAAGCTGTATTACATTAGACAAAAGAAACAGAAAATGCTGGAAGTACTCAGCAGGTCAAGCAGCATCAGTGAGCAGAGAAACAGAAACAATGTTTCAAGTCCAGGACACTTTGTCAGGTACTGCCTGACCTGCTGAGTATTCACAGCAATTTCTGTTTCTTTTTGATTTCCAGTATCTGCATTTCTTTGGTTTGCATTGTATTTTTGCAAAGAGAAGGGGAATATTTTCCAGTATCTTGATTAAATATATCCCTTAATCGACATGACTAAAGCAGACGAACTGATCATTATCACTTTGTTCCCCTTTCCTGGTTCCCTCTCTCATCTCATCTCCTCACCTGCCCATCACCTCCCTCTGGTGCTCCTCTCCCTGCTCTTTCTCCCATAGTCTTCTGCCCTCTCCCATCAGATTTCCTCTTCTCCAGCCCTTTATCTCTTTCACCAATCAACTTCCCAGCTCTTTACTTCAAACCTCCTCCACTCCCTGTTTCACCTATCACCTTGTACTTCTTCCTCCTCCCCCTCACTTTCTTACTCTGACTTCTCATCTTTTTTCCAGTTCTGCCGAAGGGGCTCAGCCCAAAGCGTCAACTGTTGACTCTTTTCCATAGATGCTGCCTGGCCTGCTGAGTTCCTCCAGCATTTTGTGTGTGTTTCTTTGAATCTCCAGCATCTGCAGATTTTCTCCTGTTTGTGATTATCACTTTGTTGTTGAGGAATCTTGCTGGACATACAAACAGTACATTAGTTGCTGCAATTTCTACACTTATCACAATGCATCCTTGCTTGCAGGATCATTTGGGATATTGTGAAGTTATGGAGGTCAGTAAGTGATATTATTCTTACTCTTGGCTCAAAGAGTAAGGAAAAACTCATGTTGTTCCTCTTGCCAAATGTGCTGGTGAGCACACTTGTGCTATGCACAGGACGAACGATCCGTACCAGGAAAGTATTCAGTATATGGAACCATTCAGCCTGCTATTTCACATATTTCAATGACAGAAATCCAAAAGCAAAATATGGCACGAAGTGCATATAAATGTGAGTACTTTTAAGATCTGTGTACAAAATTGTCAACTTGATATATCGTACCAGTTACCAGTTGAGTGCTGGTTTCTTTCAGTAAAATATGTTTTGTTGATGGATCAATAGTTATAAACAGTCTGAAGTGAACAGTGGCACCAAAGAATCTATAGCACAGTGTGGTAACAAATTGATTCAATCACAAAGAAAACCAGCATGCCAGTAGCTCTACTTCATCGGGAGCTTGTGGAGATTTGGTATGGTGGAGAGCTTTCTGAAGAACATGGCACCAGTGAACAACCCGGCCATGGGCGACATCCTTCAGACGGTTCACAGAACTACTTCTTTTACTTCTTCCTCTTTCTGCTACTATTGCAACTTGTGATTTACATTTTGATGGTGTGTTTTCGGGCCAATTGAGCAATCTAGTGCTTTGCTTTCACTGAGGGCGTTCAGAGAGGTGTGGAGCTTGAGGCTTGGAGGCTAAAAAGCCCAGAGATCACGAACAACTCCATTTCTCGCCGATTAAAGTGTCAAGCAAGATTGAAATCAATGAGAATGAGAGTGGACGGTGAGTAGGTATTCAGCATCATCTACCTGTGTTTGACCAGTCTCAGTCTCTCACTCTCGCTCACTGCTCCGAAGGAAGATGCCTGCATTTGACCGGACTCTCTCTCACTCTTGCTCACTGCACCCTGATGGTGCTCTAGTCATCCAGGCTGCGTCCTTGGCATAGCAAAAAGCGCCGGTCCTGAGACCCTGAGAGCAGGTCCCATTCCCACAAACAATGGGTCGGAGTGTAACTCCAGGTCAGGGTCTTCAAAAGAACCTTGAAAAGAAAAAAAAAGAGATATCAAAGATGGAAATAGACCTGTTTCCGAAGTTGCAAGCAAAGCAGTTGCAGTTTAGCACCATCTTAACTTTGCTCCGCCCTCCGAATCGCGCAAATGCCTACACATTTGTAGTGTCCACGTGATTTGGCCATGAGTAAAAAGAACATGCCATCATCACCATTTCTGTAAACTTGGTTTATATAGTCTTGGGTCTTGGGCAAGGTTTAATTGACGCGGTTTGTGGATTGAACTCTGTAGCTCACGTTATGATGTGTTTCTGCTTTCTGGTCATTCCTTTCTTTAATTGCTATTTTGTGCAATTTTGATCATGGCAGACTGCTCTGTGGCCCACAGTCAATGAACAACACAGAGGTAAATTGAACTGAACATTCCTAGACCGTTGCAATGAACTTGTGGTTTGATGTTTTATATTCTGAGTTTCTTGCTCATTTTTGTCATTTGCGCAATTTGTTCTTTTTTTGCTCATTGAGTGTTTCCGTGGTATTCATGGTGTTTCTTTGTTTTGTGGCTGTCTGTGGGAAGATGAAACTCAAGGCTGTATACTGCATACATACTTCAATAGTAAATGTACTTTCAGTTTTTGATTGATGGTATCACAGCCTGTTGTGCAGTCTCTAATGCACAGAATAATCACACGTGGCTGTTGTAGACTCAGCCAGCTCCACCATGGATACAACACTAGTCACCATCAAGCACATTTCAAGAGATGGTGGCTCAAGAAAGATTTCACCATCCAGGACCTACCCTCTTCTCATCAGGGAAGAAGTACAGAAAGCTTGAAGACCCACATTCAATGATTCAGAAATAGCTTCGTTCCCTCCACCATCAGATTTCTGATGATCATGAACCCATGAACACTACCTTAAATTATTTCATAATTTTTTATATCTTTGCACTTGTACTGCTGCTGCAAAACAACTAATTTCACCTCATCTAAGTCAGTGATAATAAATATGATTCTGATTCTGATTTGAGATGTTCTACTTCAGTGAATAACTTGGGAGTAATCAATTATGATGTCATAGGCAAAAGGGTTACTGGATAGAGCAGTGGTAATTGTCATAATGGGGGTGCAGGGAACGGACCCAAATGCAAGACACAGACACTGAAGTACAAGGAACAGGACTTGACTAGAGTACGGACATGACAGGATTCAGGTAAGGAGCAGGGACAAGAGCGCAGACTTGGGCTAGGGAAAGCGGGACCAGGACTAGGAACCATGGACTAGGAGACAAGGCTTGGACTCCGAGCCCGAGACTGGACAAGAACCTGGGTCTTGCTTCAGGCTCGGACCCCAGAATCAGGCAAGGACCTGACATGGCTTGAGGCTGGGGTCTTGGGTCTCGAGGCTTGGCTTGAGGCTGGGGTCTTGAGTCTTAGGTCTTGAGGCTGGGGTCTTGAGTCTTGAGGCTGGGGTCTTGAGTCTTGAGGCTTTGCTTGAGGCTGGGGTCTGGGGTCTTGAGGCTTAGCTTGAGGCTGGGGTCTTGGGTCTTGAGGCTTGGCTTGGGATCCTCGAAGCTTGGGTTCTAGGAGCTTGGCTGTGGCATCCTCGAGGCTAGGGTTCTTGGAGCAGCTTGGGATCCTCGAGGCTTGGGTTCTTGGAGCTTGGCTGCGGGATCCTCGAGGCTTGGGTTCTTGGAGCTTGGCTGCGGGATCCTCGAGGCTTGGGTTCTTGGAGCTTGGCTGCGGGATCCTCAAGGCTAGGGTTCTTGGAGCTTGTCTGCGGGATCTTCGAGGCTAAGGTTCTTGGAGCTTGACTCACCTTTAACACAACACTAACATGAGACAGGATAGAACATTGACATAGAACCGGGACTTATCGTTTGACAAGCTGGGACTCAACTTCTCCACACCAAGGTGGGACAGGTCCATCTGTTGGGTAACGGCAGGATGGCCAGACTTACCCAATAGAGGCAAAGACAAGACATGTTCCCCCGCAGGGCAACGGCAAGACGGCTTGACTTACCCCACAGAGGCGAGGACAAGATGACAAGACATGACCCTCCGCAGGGCAGCAGCAAGATGGCCTGACTTACCCCATGGAGGCGAGGACAAGACAAGACATGACCCCCGTGGAGCAACAGCAAAACGGCCTGACTTACCCCACAGAGGCAAGGACCAGAGACAAACACCAAAGAACAACAGACAGTTCCATCTCTGCTCGGGGGTAGCTCCAAGTCTCAGTTCAGCCAGCAACCTCAGCTGGCTACAGAAACAGCCAGATCTCTGCCTAGCCAGGAGTGGCTGGCAGCCACTCAGCTGGCCCGGGAAACAGCCAAATCCATACCACAAAGACCACTCCTACAAGAGGCAACAAGGCTCCATGAAGCAGTGGTCCTCCAACCAGGCCTAGAGATCACAAATGATTTCATCAGCAGGTTGCTCCAAGGGGGATGACAAGACAAACCAGCCACCCACACTCAATCCCAAGGCTACTTATATTGCAAGCCCAAAGATGGGAATCAGGTGCTTATGATTAATTCAAACAAGGGACAGCTGGAAGACCCGGAGTCCTGAGTCCACGGACCGGACCATGAACTGGAATGCGGACTTCAAGGACCGGACCATGACAGTACCCCGCCCCCGCCTTCTACGAGAGCCTCCGGGCAACTGAAAAGGTTCTCCAGGACTAAGGACAACTCGGGCGGGTGGGTGGAAGGTTTGGGCACTAGGGAATCCTGGATGGAAAGAGTTCATCTTCATTGTCTGTGTCGCTGGGTCCATGGGTGGCTAGTTCGTTCTGTCACAAGGGGGTGCTGGGAATGGACCCAAATGCAAGACACAGACACTGAAATACAAGGAATAGGACTTGACTAGAGTACGGACATGACAGGATTCAGGCAAGGAGCAGGGACAAGAACGCAGAAAGCGGGACCAGGACTAGGAACCATGGACTAGGAGTCGGCTTGGACTCCGAGCCCGAGACTGGACAAGGACCCAGAACCTGGGTCTTGCCTCAGGCTCGGACTCCGGAACCAGGCAAGGACATGACATGGCTTGAGGCTGGGGTCTTGGGTCTTGAGGCTGGGGTCTTGGGTCTTGAGGCTTGGCTTGAGCCTGGGGTCTTGAGTTTTGAGGCTGGAGTCTGGGGTCTTGGGTCTTGAGGCTTGGCTTGAGGCTGGGGTCTGGAATCTTGGGTCTTGAGACTTGGCTTGAGGCTGGGGTCTTGGTTCTTGAGGCTTGGCTTGAGTCTGGGGTCTTGGGGCCTGAGGCTTGGCTTGAGTCTTGGGTCTTGGGTCTTGAGGCTGGGTCTTGGGTCTTGAGGCTGGGGTCTGGGTTCTTGGGTCTTGAGACTTGGCTTGAGGCTGGGGTCTTGGTTCTTGAGGCTTGGCTTGAGTCTGGGGTCTTGGGTCTTGAGGCTGGAGTCTTGGGTCTTGAGGCTTGGTTTGAGGCTGGAGTCTTGGGTCTTGAGGCTTGGCTTGAGGCTGGAGTCTTGGGTCTTGAGGCTTGGCTTGGGATCCTCGAGGCTTGAGTTCTAGGAGCTTGGCTGCGGGATCCTCAAAGCTTGGGTTCTAGGAGCTTGGCTGCAGGATCCTCGAGGCTTGAGTTCTTGTAGCTTGACTTGGGATCCTCAAGCATTGGGTTCTTGAAGCGGCTTGGGATCCTCGAGGCTTGGGTTCTTGGAGCTTGGCTTGGGATCCTCGAGGCTTGGGTTCTTGGAGCTTGGCTGTGGGATCTTCGAGGCTTGAGTACGGAGCTTGGCTGTGGGATCCTCGAGGCTTGAGTACGGAGCTTGGCTGCGGGATCCTCGAGGCTTGAGTACGGAGCTTGGCTGCGGGATCCTCGAGGCTAGGGTTCTTGGAGCTTGGCTGCGGGATCCTCGAGGCTTGGGTTCTTGGAGCTTGGCTGCAGGATCCTCGAGGCTTGAGTACTTGGAGCTTGGCTGCAGCATTGTCGAGGCTTGGGTTCTTGGAGCTCAGAGCAGACTGGGAACTAAACATCAACATAGAGCCGGGACTTATCCTTCGACAAGCCGGGACTCATCTTTAACACGACACTAACATGAGACAGGATAGAACATTGACATAGAACCGGGACTTATCCTTCGACAAGCTGGGACTCAACTTCTCCACACCAAAGTGGGACAGGTCCATCTGTTCGGTAATGGCAGGACGGCCAGACTTACCAAACAGAGGCAAAGACAAGACAAGACATGTCCCCCGCAGGACAACGGCAAGACAACCTGACTTACCCCACGGAGGCAAGGACAAGAGACAAACACCAAAGAACAACAGACAGTTCTATCTCTGCTGTGGGGTAGCTCCTAGTCTCAGTTCAGCCAGCAACCTCAACTGGCTACAGAAACAGCTGGAACCCTACCTAGTTCAGAGTGGCTGGCAGCCACTCAGCTGGCCCAGGAAACAGCCAAATCCATACCACAAAAACTACTCCTACAAGTGGCAAGAAGGCTCCATGAAGCAGTGGTCCTCCAACCAGGCCTAGAGATCACAAATGGTTTCATCAGCAGGTTGCTCCAAGGGGCACTGACAAGACAAACCAGCCACCCACACTCAATCCCAAGGCTACTTATATTGCAAGCCCAAAGATGGGAATCAGGTGCCTGTGATTAATTCAAACAAGGGACAGCTGGAAGACCCAAAGTCCTGAGTCCATGGGCCGGACCGTGAACCGGAATGTGGACTTCACGGACCGGACCATGACAGTAATGGCAGGCAATGAATGCAATGGGTATGTCCAGCAAGTATGAAAAATAAAACAGGTCCCAGCCATTTGTTCTATACTGTACATGGTATGGGTAATGTTGTTTCTGAGGATGAACAGTAGCAATAAGCCAGAGAACAGAGCCAGAATAAAAGAAGCTGTTGTTTCTGCTTGTCACAAAGCCCAAGACAAAAGATGTTGGGAAATTTACTAGCACTAAAGATTAAAAGATTCGAAGTACATTTATAATCAAAGTATGTATGCAGTTTACAACCCCGAGATCCATCTCCCCACAAACAGCCGCAAAGCAAGGAAAAACCATGGAACCCACGCTGTGGTCTCCAACAAAGATATTGTAAAAGTCTTGCCAGGACACACAGGACTATAGACCAAAAGAACCAGCAGATCAAGCTGAAGATGCTCACCAAAAGATGCAACTGTCACGTTGGTGCTGGGGGATTGTTTGGTGTGTGGGTTGACAAACAAAGAAATTCAAGCAGAAGTGTTGGACAAAGTTCAAAAGATCATGAAGGATAGCAACAAATATGGCGATGGCGCTGTAATTTGCAAAACAGTTAAATACAAGGCACAAATCTAAATTGTGGACGGGAACCAAGTTTATAGAAATGGTGATGACGGCATGTTCTTTTCATGTTCATTCAGGGCCAAGTCACATGGACACTACAAATGTGTTGGCGTTTACGCGATTCGGAGGGTGGAGCAAAGTTAAGATGGCACTAAACGGCGACTCCTCTGCTTGCATCTTCAGAAACAGCTCTATTTCTATCTTTGTTATCTCTTTTTTTTTCCTTTTCAAGGTTCTTTTGAAGACCCTGACCTGGAGTTACACTCTGACCCATTCTTTGCGGGAACGAGACCTGCTCGCAGGGTCTCATGACCGGTGTTATTTGATATGCCAAGGACGCAGCCAGGAAGACTAGAGCACCTTCAGGGTGCTGGATTTTTGTGGGTCTAAAGAGGGACTGATTCAAGGCCGGTGCCCCTGACTGAGGCGTTGCAGGAGAACATGGAACAACGGGAGCTGTGTGTCCAGAGACCTGAGTCTTTCTAGAGCTGATTATCTGGGCACAGAACTCGGAAAAAGTGACATAGGAGTTTTTTAACATCATAAATCAGTGAGTTGTTTGAAACCCTCTCACGGTGAAACGGGGACACCGCTTCTTCCCTTATTAGGGAGAGAGAGAGCCTGTGGTTTGTCGAATTACTGGGTGAATGCGTAGTCTTTGGGGTACTGCAAGTCTATGTCTTTGTTGATGATATGCTGCATGCTTAGTGCTCGGTGGAGAGTGCTGATGCTTTTTTGCTGGTGTGGGGCATGAATCGTTGCCTTGCAGCTGCTTGTGCGTGGGAGGGGAGCTGGGGGGGTCTTTGGGGTTCTAACGTTTAACTGTCATTCATTCTTTGGGTACTCCTCTGTTTCATGGATGTTTGCAAAGAGAAAGAATTTCAAGATATACAGTGGCATACAAAAGTTTGGGCACCCCGGTCAAAATTTCTGTTACTGTGAATAGCTAAGTGAGTAAACGATGAACTGATTTCCAAAAGGCATAAAGTTAAAGATGACACATTTCTCTAATATTTTAAGCAAGAAAACTTTTTTAATTTCCACCTTTTATGGGTTCAAAATAACTAAAAAGGAAAAGGGCCTGAAGCAAAAGTTTGGGCACCCTGCATGGCAGTGCTCAGTAACACCCCCTTTGGCAAGTATCACAGTTTGCAAACGCTTTCTGTAGCCAGCTAAGAGTCTTTCAATTCTTGTTTTGGGGATTTTCACCCATTCTTCCTCGCAAAAGACTTCTAGTTCTGTGAGATTCTTGGGCCGTCTTGCATGCACTGCTCTTTTGAGGTCTATCCACAGATTTTGGATGATGTTTAGGTCGGGGGACTGTGAGGGCCATGGCAAAACCTTCAGCTTGTGCCTCTTGAGGTAGTCCATTGTGGATTTTGAGGTGTGTTTAGGATCATCATCCTGTTGTAGAAGCCATCCTCTTTTCATCGTCAGCTTTTTTTTTACAAACGGTGCGATGTTTGCTTCCAGAATTTGCTGGTATTTAATTGAATTCATTCTTCCCTCTACCAGTACACATTCCCGTGCCACTGGCTGCAACACAAGCCCAAAGCATGATCAATTCACCCCCATGTTTAACAGTTGCAGAGGGTACTTTTCATGAAATTCTACACCCTTTTTTCTCCAAACTTACCTTTGCGGCCAAAAAGTTCTATTCAAAAGGTTCAAAGGAACATCTAAACAAGGCTGATGCATTTTGGAAACAAGTCCTGTGGACTGATGAAGTTAAAATCGGAGCAGCCATTCAGTGCAACAATAACAAATAAAGGCACAATAAAAATAAATAAATATATAAATAAACAGATAGATAGATAGATAAATAAATAAATAAATAGTGCTTTTTTTTAAAGCCAGAGCAAGATGGTGTTAATGGGTTCATGGACCATTTGGGAATCTGATGGTGGATGGGAAGAAGCTATTACTAAAACATTGGAATAAAGCTCAGGAGGAGCAGCATGAGTGTACATGCAAAACCAATTGAGAATTCTTGTGATATTGATACTGTTCCATGAACAGTTGTTTTGGCTAAAAATTTATCAGAAGCACTTACACACTTCCTCTGGGGCAGAGCATACTGGTCTTAGGCACCAATGCAGGAGGGTTGAGGGGGAGGTAAACTATTGCTTTGCCAGTGGACACAGATGGGTCAGTTACCATTGGCCTGAGGTATGTCACAAACTATCACGTGTACAGACTGGATTGAATCACTTAGACTGAGGAATTATGTGCTTGAGATTGCGTAGAGAGAGAGTTTAAAAGAAGTGAGCTGGGGCAGTCAGCCCATTTTGCACGCCACAGTCCTGAAGAGACACCAGATTGCAGAGAAGGAGAGAAAGTTTAAAAGAAGTGAGTGGGGGCTGTCGGCACATTTCGCACACTACAGTTCCCGACGAGACCTTCCATTGCACATAATTAGACACTTGGCAAAGATCAGGCAGGATAACGAAATGCTCCTCTTGCGGGACGTGAGAAGGCAGGGAGACCTCCAGTGTCCCTGATGACTACACCTTCAAGAAGTGCATCCAGCTGCAGCTTCTAAAAGACCATGTTAAGGAGTTGGAGCTGAAACTGAATGAACTCCAGATCATTCAGGAGGCCGAGGTGTTGATGGGCAGGACATACAGGGAGGTGGTTACACCCAAGGTGCAGGACACAGGCAACTGGGTGACCATCAGGAGGAGGAAAGGGAACAGGCAGTCAGTGGAGTGTATCACTGTGGCCATTCCCTCTGTAACAGGCATACTGCATTGGATACTCTTGGGGGCAGGGGATTGACCTAGCAGAGGAAAGCCACAGTGGTCAGGTTTCTGACAGTGCATTCTGTGGCTCAGAAGGGAAGGGGGGAGAAGAAACAAGCTGTAGTGATGGGGAATTCATTGATTAGAGGAACAGAAAAGAGATTCTGTGGATAAGAAGAAATTTCTCGGTTGGTACGTTGCCTCGCGGGTGACAGGGTCAGGGACACGTCAGACTGACTCCACAGCCGGGGTGGTGGGTGAGCAGCTAGAGGTCATGTTTTGTGTAGGTACCAATGACATAGGTAGGATGAGTGCAAAGTGAGATCACGGAGTTATGTGCTACATTAAAGGGCAAGACCTCCAGAATTGTGATCTCAGGAACACTACCCGTCCCATGTGTTAGGGAATCTAGTAGAGGAATATCATGCAGCTTAACATGTGGCTAAGGAGTTGGCGTCGGAGAGAAAGCTAGTGCTGCATGGGGGGTGTGGGTATTTAAACTACAGGGGGATGGGAACCAGAGCACCGGAACAGGTAGTGGAGTGGTTATGGAGAAAGGTGTTGTTAAGCCTATGTACAAAGCCAGGAGTCAAAAGTTTGAGCATGGTACAACTAATGGGCTGAATATATTTCAATGCAAGGGATATTGTAGGAAAGGTGGATGAGCTTAGGGCATGGATCAGCACGTGGAATTATGCATGACACCGTAGCCTTTAGTGAGACGATTGCAGAAGGGCAAGATTGGGAGCTCAGTGTTCTGAGGTTCTGTTGATTTTCACGTGATAAAGTGGGGGAGGAAGGAAATTAAAGAGGGAGGGGTGGCATCACTTGTCAGGGAAAATGTCCTGGCAGTGCTCAGTCAGGACGGACTGGAGAGCTCATTGAATGAGGTTTTATGGGTGGAACTGACGAAAAAGAAAGGTATGACCACATTTATAGAATTATATTATGGAGTATCCAATGGTCCACAGGATTTAGAGGAGCAAATTTGGAGAGAGATCTCAAATCGCAAGAAATATAGGATCGTGATAGCAGATGATTTTAACTTTCCACATATTGACTGGGATTTCCATACTGTAAAAGGGATGAATGGGAATTAGTTTGTCAAATGTGTTCAGGAAAGTTTCCTTAATCAGCGTCTAGAAGTCCCAACCAGAGACAATGTGATCCTATTAGGGAATGAGACAAGACAGGTGTCAAAAATTTGTGTAGGGGAACACTGTGTCCAGTGATCATAATGCCACAAGCTTCAAGGTAATTATGGAAAAGGGTGGATCTGGTCTTCAGGTTGATGTTCTAAATTGGAGAGAGAATCTGAGAAATTTTGATTGGAACAGGTTGCTTTCTGGCAAAAGTGTATTTGGTCAATGGGAGGCTTTCAAAAGCGACATTTTTTAGAGTACAGAGTTTGTATGTTCCTGTCAGAATAAAAGACAAGGATAACAGATTAGAGAACCTGGTTTTCAAAAGATATTGAGGCCTTGGTTAAGAAAAAGAAGAAGGTGCACTGCAGATATAGGCAGGCAAGAAAAAATGAGGTACTCGAGGAGTATAAGAAATACAAGAGAGCACTTAAGAAAGAAATCAGGAGGGCTAAAATAAGACATGAGGTTGCTCTAACGGACAAGGTGAGGGAGAATCTTAAGGGTTTTTGCAGATATATTAGGAGCAAAAGGACAGTAAGGATCAAAACTGGTCCTCTGGATGATCAGATTGGTAATCTATGTGCGAAGCTGAAAGAGATATGGGAGATATTAAATGCGTTTTTTGCATCTACATTTACTTGCAAGATGGACGTGGTGTCTATGGAAGTGAGGCAAAGCAGCAGCGAGATCATGGACACTGTACAGATTACAGAGGAGGAGGTGTTTGCTGTCTTGAGGCAAGTTAGGTTACATAAATCCCCAGTGCCTGACAAAGTGTTCCCTCATACCCTGTGGGAGGCCAGTACTGAAACTGCAGGGGTCCTAGCAGAGATATTTAAAACATTCATAGCCACCAGTTAGGTGCTGGAGGATCGGAGGATAACTAACGTTGTTCTGTTGTTTCAGAAAGGCTCTAAGAATAAGCCAGGAAATTACAGGCCTGTGAGCCTGACATCAGTAGTAGGAAACTTATTGCAGGAGAAGCCAGAGACTGGTGGTAGATGGTTGCCTCTCTGGCTGGAGACCTGTGACTAGTGGAGTGCTGCAGGGATCGGTGCTGGGTTCATTGTTGTTTGTCATCTATATCAAAGATCTGGATGATAGTGTGGTTAACTGGATCAGCAATTTGCAGATGACACCTAGACTAGGGGTTTAGTGAACAGCAAGGAAGACTATCATGGCTTGCATCGGGATCTAGATCAGCTGGAAAAGTGGGCTGAAAAATGTCGGATGGAATTTAATGCAGACAAGTGTGAGGTGTTGCACTTTGGGAGGATAAACCAGGGTAGATCTTACACAGTGAGCAATAGAGCACCGAGGAGTCCGGTAGAACGGAGGAATCTGGGAATACACATCTGTAATTCCTTGAACGTGGCATTACAGGTAGATAGGGTCATAAAGAAACCTTTTGGCACATTGGCTTTCATGAGTCAATGTATTGAGTACAGGAGTTGGGATGCTATGTTGAAATTGTATAAGGCCTAATTTTGAGTATTGCGTACAGTTTTGGTCACCTACCTACAGGAATGAATTAAATATGATTGAAAGAGTGCAGAAAAAATTTACAAAGATGTTGCTGGGACTTGGGATATGAGTTATAGCAAAAGGTTGAATCGGTTAGAACTTTATTCCCTAGAGCATAGGAAAATGAGTGGAAATTTGATAGAGGTATACAAAATTATGAGAGGCATAGATAAGGTAAATGCAAGCAGGCTTTTTCCACTGAGGTTGGGTGATGCTACAACTGGAAGTCATGGGCTAAGGGTGAAAGGTGAAATGTTTAAGGGGAACGCGAAGAGGAACTTCTTCACAGAGGGTGGTGAAAGTGTGGAACGAGCAGCCAGCGCAAGTTGTGAATTAAGGTTTGATTGCAAAATTTAAGAGAAATTTGGATAGGTACATTGAAGGGAGGGGTATAGATGGCTATGGTCCAGGTGCAGGTTGATGGGACTAAGCAGATTATTGATTCGGCAATGGACCAAGGGGTCTATTTCTGTGCTGTGGTGTTCTGTGACTCTATAATTTTTTTTTCTGCTGTTTGCTTTAAATCCATGCCCATGGTTAGTAGCCTTTCAACCAGTAGAAGCATTTTCTTTTAACTTGCTCTGTTCAAAGCCATTCTGATTTTGCACCTTGGTCAAATGTCTGCTCAGCATCTATGCTCTCTTTCTTTGCTCCATGCTTGGAAATTTCTTCTATACCTGAGACACAGTTTCTCAAACCATTCTCACAAGCGGTGCTCTCAATGTCTTTACTCGTCTACATAACAACTGAGACTGGGAGTCGGGCCACTCGTCAGCTTCTCAGCAGGGTTCAGTGATCCAACTCAATCAGCATTGCTGCATCTATTGGCTCAGAACTCCAACCATTTGGACAACCATGATTCAATTGCCTGGAGCATAGCCTCAGAATATTGGTAATATTATCGAGTCATCGAATCAAACATCATGGAACAGGCTCCCTTAGTACCTAGAGTCCACGCCAAACACCCATTTACAGTAATGCTCCACTAATCCCATTTATTCTCCCCCAATTCTGCCATCCAATTACACAAACTAGGTACAAATTACAATAGCCAATTAACCCACCAACCTGGACATCTTTGGCGGGGGGGGGAGGGAAACCCAGCCATCACGAGGTCACATGAAGAACGTGTGCAGACCTCACACAGACCATTTGTGCTAGGAGGCAGCAGCCTCTTCAGCTGTGCCACAGGCTCCCCTTCAATTTTGCTGAAATGGCACATTGATGGTTGCCGTGGAAGTGGAATAATAAAGTTGACACACTGGTATAAGAGGGAGAGTAGAGTTGAGAACACTATGTGCCACCGTGAAAATCACTCTAATCACCACCCCCCCCCAACAATTATGTAGCAAAATTATGGTAAACAAGCTAAAAAAAATTATCCAGAAGTTTTCTGCATTTAACACATTTTGAAGCAGTTTGGAAGCTGTTTCGTGTACATAGTCTATTAATTAATTTATTTATTTATTGACATGCAGCGCAAGTGGGCCCTTCCGGCAATTTGGGCCACACTGCTCAACAATCTCCCAATTTAATCCTATCATAATCACAGAACAATTTACAATGACCAGTTAGCCTACCAACCGGCACGTCTTTGGAATGCAGGAGGAAACCAGAGCACACAGAGGAAACCCACGCAGCCACAGGGGGAAGGTACAGGCTCCTTACAGGCAGCAGTGGGAATTGAAATGCCATTGCCAGTACTATAAAGCATTATAGTAACCACTACACTACCGTGAGATTTTAAAAGTTGATGTTATTGCATAAATATGAAATACAAAGAGCTATTTCATTGCTGGGAAATACAGTCTTATCCACACTGGGTTCTTGGCTTCAACAGCAAGAAGTGGCAGTCCTAACCCCTGTCGAGATGTCCCTCTTCCTCTAGTGCATCCGATCTCATGTCCTAGTTCCACCTTTGAATGGAGTTGCTGATTGTCACTTGAGTGACCTTTAGTCTGAGGTCGTAGTGTCTGAATTAAGATGACCAATTTAATTTTAGCTGAAATTTAAGAGCACTAGCCTGGAGCCCCACAGAAAAACAGCGTTGTTATTTTGGTTGGAAGGGTGGGAAACAGTGTAAGCATTTATGCCAAAGCTGGTGCCAATGAACCAACAACAACAACATGGATTTGTATAGCACCTTTAGCAACAGCAAAACATCCCAAGGCTTTGCACAGGAAAAATATCAAACAAAATTTGACACCCAGCATCTGACAACAGATTAGAACAGATAGCCAGAAGAAAAAATAGGTTTTAAGGAGCAGCTTAAAACAGGAAAGAGAGGTGAAGGTGCTGGGAGGTTGAAGGCAGCTTTTCGGAGTTTAAGGCCTGAAAACTGAGAGCGGGGCTGTCAATGAAAACTGGGTTTGCTTGAGGGCAGGGTTTAGAATTTTTGGAGGGCTGGGGAAGATTATAGGATGGGGCAAGATCTTACGGGGCTTTGAAAAGAAGGCAACAAGCTAACATAGTGGTTAACACCACGCTTTACAGTACAAGAGACCTGGGTTCAATTCCCCCCGCTGCCTGTAAGGAGTTTGTACATTCTTCCCGTGACCATGTGGATTTCTTTCAAGTGCCCCAGTTTCCTCCCACAGTCCAAAGACGTACCAGTTGGTAGGTTAATTGGTCATTGTAAATTGTCGCATGATTAGGCTAGGATT
Source organism: Mobula hypostoma (assembly GCF_963921235.1). NCBI lineage: Eukaryota > Metazoa > Chordata > Chondrichthyes > Myliobatiformes > Myliobatidae > Mobula > Mobula hypostoma. The sequence continues at coordinate 136,436,056 of NC_086101.1, read as the reverse complement.
AAATTGGGGGATTGTAACATGGCTCGACAGTCCGGAAGGGCCGATTCCACACTGTATCTCAATTAAAAAAAAGTTAAACTCACTCATCCCGATGTGTTTGGAAAACAAAAAGTTTTAGTAACACTTATTCAGGAAATAGTTATTAACAATCAGATCTTGAGAGGAACAGTTGAGCCACATTTAAAACTCAGATGAGGGGAAAGCGAGAGAAGAATTTAAGTGTTAACGTTAACTTCCAAGGGTTCAGAGAACACATGTGGAGCTGAAAGCAAACAGGAGAAAAGTTTTACTGCATTTTTAACACATCTTGTGCTTGGTTAAGGAATACTTAGTTAAAGCGAAAAGTAGGACGTAAGGCCAGATGGATAAAGAGGCGTCTGACGTGGAGTGCAGGGATACGATACCAAATGGCTCAGACTGGGAAGTTACAAGATTTACTCATTCCTTCCAGTATCCCAGTAGAACAGACAAGGGCCTCCTTTCTTTAAGCAGGCAGGAGTAAACTCTGACTTGTGCAGCATGTGGGAGGGAAGTGTGTCCTTGCCAAGGATCCAGCAGTATATGTGTATTTCAAAGCTGTAATTTGAGTCCATCCTCGCCACCACCAACAACCCACCCCCACTGACACCCCACCCTCCCAAGTGGCTCAATAATAAATCAAACAAGGCAGTTAAGCAGAGGAGAGGGGGAATATAAGGAGGGCAAACAAGCTGAAGGATTTGGAAACTACGGCTGAGGAAGCAAGCAAAGAAAAGCACAAGGAATGGATGACTAGCTTTGTGGTTTATAATTTTTTTTCTCCCTTGCAAATATTTGTTTCTGCACCAATTCATGTCTTGCCAGCTGCATCAACACCTTTTCAACAGTAACAGATCTTGCATTTAAAACCCTGAATGCATTGGCAGAATCGTGGCATTAACACATTCACTGATGCTATTAATCTGCCTGGTGATCTGAACAGGAAGTCTCGCAGAATGCACAGAATCATATTACCAGACTACAAACCCTGCTGCTTTTCCTTAGCTACACTCACAGTCGCCTTATAGATTGTTTCTCTGTTCAGCTCCAGAGGTCAAGGAACAATACACTTTTTTAATAAAAAGTGTTAGAGTATTGCTTAAATTCATGGCATGGGGAGTTGCCAGCAGCAAGTCAGACTGGGCAATAAACTCTAATGTAGGGCCACACTACCCAGAGGTACCCTTTCAGATGAGATTTTAAACTAGGTCGCCTCTACTCTCTCAGCTGGATATGAAGGATGCCATGGCCCTCTTCCAAAAAAGAGAAGTGAAGCTTTCTGATGTCCTGGCTAATACTTACTCCTCATTCATCACCACTTAAAGCACAAGTTTCTTTTGAGTTTCTTATTTTGTGGCTGCCCATAAGGAGACAAATCTCAAGGTATACATACTTTAATAATAAATGTACTTTGAACTTTGTGAAGACCACCGATGCTGAAATCCCCTCCTCTAGCTTTCAGTCCAGCTAAAGACCCTAAACCCGAAATGTCATCTCTACAGTTCCCTCTATAGATGCTTCCTGATCTGCTGAGTTGCTTTTTTTTGCAATCACTCAAGGCAAATCAGGCCAGGGCTTCCTGTTGGCAGCAATCTACCTGTCAAGCCACTAATTTACATGGTAAATACAAAACTACCATTTACAGATCTCCTCTGGCAATTTTCTACCCAAGGTTATCCTGATTCTATATGGAGTTACTCAGGAAGATGTAAAATTTTAAAAGTAACATTGTATTAATAATGTTTTAAAAACCAAACACAAAACAAGTTAAAACCAGAAACTTTCAACTAAACTGATACTTATAAAACCCATATTAATGAAAGTCTGGCCACATTCCTCTCCATTTAAATGAGTGGACTTGTTTGCTCCTGTTGTCTAACTGGGCTGCTCACAGCACATTTCCTGAGGTGTTCCTACAGCTTTGCTCTCAGTCACTGAGGTCCAGGATAGATCAAGTAAGTTTTGAACTACCACACTTGGACATAGATCCTGAATGTTGTAGGACATGCCCTCTTCTCATTACTACCATCAAGGAGGAGATACAGGAGCCCGAAGACACACACTTAATGTTTTAGGAACAGCTTCTTCCCATTGCCATCAGATTTCTAAACGGCAAATGAATCCAAGGCCACCACTTCATTATTTCTCTTTTGCATTATTTATTTATTTATTGTAACTTACAGTATATTTTAATGTCTGCTGCTCTACTGTTGCCACAGAACAACTAATTTCATGCTATATGCCAGAGATAATAAACCTGATTCCGATTCTGATTTAGTTTGCCTCTGGACTGATAGCATTTCCCGACAAGTTCCATCCCAAAATTTTTTGCCTGAACATAAATCTTCTTAATGAGAATTTGCTGTATGCAAATCAGTGGCTGACTTTCCAGTAATGATTGCATTGCAAAAGTGCATGAAAAGTACATAAAGATGCCATAGAAATGAAAGTCCTTCCAGCGTTATTTGGCAAAAATGACTGCTTGTGTGTTCTATGCCCAGGTCCCATGACCCAAGTTTGTCTGCTTGCTTCAGAGGGTCCTGCTGTAGACAACCAGGAACAACCTCTAGTTGAGTTTGTCAGGTCATGAGGTGATGTCAACAGGGAGATAAATGAGTGGGTTAGGTATTATCCCTTCCTTGCCTGGTTATTCCCCAAGCCACCTCCAAACTTGCTGCCAAATTGATCCATCAGGACGATCTTTTTCAAGGCCACCCTCCTACTTTCTGAAAAGCCTTTGAAAGATCGATCTGTCAGAAACCAACCAGAGTGGTCTATGAGTGGGGCCTTGCTACCACTTACAGACAATGTTCCCTCTTATTTTTAGTAGTCAGTGTGTGCAAAGATCTTATGTTGTGCAAATTTTTTTTCTGTGACAAAAGTATATGCGCACTGAATGCACAGTTTATGTAGGTTTACAAAATATTTGACATAAAACTGCACAGAACAACAACAAAATAACATATATATTTAAGTCACACACACAAAAAATGCTGGTGAACGCAGCAGGCCAGGCAGCATCTATAGGAAGAGGTACAGTCGACGTTTCGGGCCGAGACCTTTCATCAGGACCAACTAAGAGATTTGAAAGTGGGAGGGGGAGGGAGATATCCGAAATGATAGGAGAAGACAGGAGGGGGAGGGATGGAGCTAAGAGCTGGAAAGTTGATTGGCAAAAGGGATACAAGGCTGGAGAAGGGAGAGGACCATGAGACGAGAGGCCTAGGGAGAAAGAAAGGGGGGGAAGCCTAGAGGATGGCAAGGAGTTATAGTGAGAGGGACAGAGGGAGAAAAAAGAGAGAAAAAAAGAGGAAAGAGAAAAAAGAGGAAAAAGAAAAAATCATAATAAATAGATAAATAAATAAATAAATAGATAGATAAATAGATAAATAAATAGATAGATAGATAAATAAATAAATAAATAGGTAGATAAATAAATAGATAGATAGATAAATAAATGAATAAATGAATGAATGAATGAGTGAATGAACGAATGAATAAATAAATAAATAAATTGATAGATAGATAGATAGATAGATAGATAAATAAGGAGAGGGGCATGCACAGAAGTTAGAGAAGTCAATGTTCATGCCATCAGGTTGGAGATATTTAATTTTTATCATATTTGAGTCACTCAGTTATTTTTTTCTCTCTCCTATCTTTGGCATTTACCTATTCTTTGTAAACTCTATCTTGACTAATAGAACTTCCATCCCATTGAGAGCTTTTGATTCTCATTAACTTATCCAAATGACATTCACCTAAACAGTTACTCAGCTTGTTTTTGAGTTGATTCATTAGGCTAAAGCCTCGGTCACAGTCCACACTAGACACAAGAAAGGTTCCCCACGTCCGTCAACTGTGCAAGGTCACAAAACTGTTCATTTTGAAGTACAAATGCCACCATTTGAGCAAAGTTTGAAATCGGTTTGGATTTCATTTTTTCTTGCATGGAAAATCTGAAATCATTAAACTGCCTAACTATTACAATATTTTCAGCTAGAAAATAATGATACTTTAGACATAAGGCATTAACTTGTTCATCACCAAATGTGAAGTCACAACTTGCAATTGCAGTGAAATCAAAAGCTGACCATTCTTGTACCTCAACTTTGATCTCCTCTGGGTTTGATCGTTTTTGCTCTTGTTCATCTGCACTCAACCGTAACATGCGTAGCACTGCTGTAACGGGTAATGACGGTTTCTGTTGCCTGAGCTTTTGTACACTGTCCAAATGCGATTTACTTACCAAATGACACTTCAAAAAGTCAAGTTTCCAAGTACCATCCCACTTCTTTCGCTAGCAAATTCTCCAGCAACTTTCGCATCACGACAATACAAACAGATAACCCCAGTTTCCAAATCATACATAAATATTTCTCATAGCTGAACGTTCATGATCTCATGAGCTTTCAGTTTAACAGTTTCTACAATTTTGTCAAGCCATTCAACTTTAAACAAATTTGCAGTTCTTTTGCGCTTCACCCCCTTCACTTCTTTTGAATTCGACGTAGTGAACCAATATTTTTTCCAATAAAAACTTAGTAAGCTATCTACAGGATTTGAAACAGATCTTTGTAAACTTTACGATATGAACACTGTCCGCCAAACACGGCTGCCGCCGTGATGCAGCTGTACAAACCAGAACAGGAAAGGTGAGGTGACGTAAATTAGTAACGTGCATTGTGGTATTTGAAAAACCGACTAACTAGTTAACAGAAGCAGTTAGCTAAAAGATTATTTTCAATAAGTATAATTATTAACTACTACATTATTTTAGATAACTAATCTTTTGTGCGCACATTAATTTCCTTTGTGCGCTAGTTGAAAAACGTGTGTGGGCATGCACACGTGCACAGCTTAGAGGGAACTATACTTACGGACCGCTCTGCCTTGCAATATGGTTATTACTATGAAGCCACAAAGATGTTGGGAGTTTCCTGGCACAAAATGCAAGCAAGACTGTGGGGGCAAATGAAAGGAGCAGGCTAGGTTTGACACAAAAAAAACTGCTGGAGGAATTTGGCAGGTCAAACAACATCTGCAGAGGCAAAGGGATCATCACCATTTTGAGACAATACTCAGACTATCCCTTTGCCTCCACAGATGCTAAGTTGCTCCAACCGTTTGTTTTTTGGTCCAGGTTACAGCACCTGCAGTCTCTAGAATAGTCAGCCTCAGAATACAAGGATGTCCCTTTAGAACAGAGATGAGGAGAATTTCTTTAGCTATATGGTGGTGAATCTATGGAATTCACCTTCACAGAAGACTGTGGAGGCCAAGTCATTGGGTGCATTTAAAGCGGGCATCCATTCCTATTTCCAGGTTCTTCAACAGTTTAAACCTGTTTTACACAAGAGCCAAAGACTACTTATTCCTGTTGAGATATAAATGTACTGAATGAAGTAGCCCAGTGTATAAATAACTTTGCCTCTTATACTGTGTCCTCATTATCTTCTGATCTACTATCCACAAGTCCATGTATTCACGAGGCTGGCCCAAGGATTATTGTCAAATTTGTTCCGGTGGCACCAAAATAACAGGAATACATATCAGGATCCAGAATGTGGGCTGGGTATGCAGCCAAAACCAGAATTGGAACTTGGGCTGGGTTTGCAGATGGAACGAGGATCCACAATGTGGGTTAAATGTGTGGCCAGAGCCAAAACAAGCTGAAACACACACAACGAATCTTACTCACATAGAAGATGTGTTAGCCAAAGCAGGGTCACTTCCAGTGGCCTTATTGATATAACTGCATTTTATTTGTTATTTCTCAAACTGAGCAGATCCTAACCTATTGGAGCTGGTGTGGTGGGATGGGGAATGCAGTTGAAGCCAAGCGCACCTCTCTCTCTTTATATACAGCTTTCTATGATGTAGCTTCAGGCCATAAGCACGAACAACAACCAGATAAAATTTAAAAAAGCATTTATTATCAAAATATGTATAAATTATACTACCTTGAGATTTGTTTGCTTACAGGCAGCCACAAAGCAAAAACCCAAAAGAACCCAATTTTTTAAAAAATGACCAACACCCACTGTGCAGAGAGAGAAAAAAACACAAATCGTACAAACAATAAAAGGAAGCCAAAGCATTCAGAAGGAAAGTGAGTCTGTAGCCCCGAAGCCCAGAGTAGGCCCAAAGCCTTTGTGACTATACTTCATTAGGAGTTTGAAGAGATTTGGTAAGTCAACAAAAACACTCAAAAACTTCTGTAGATGTACTGTGGAGAGCATCCTGACAGGCTGCATCACTGTCTGGTATGGGGGTGCTGGGGGCTACTGCAGAGGGATGATAGAAGTTGCAGAGGGTCATAAATTTACTTAGCTCTATCTTGGGTACTAGCAGACATCCCACCTCTCCCGGAAGTTCCGGGAGCCTCCCGCATATAAATAGTGGCTCCCTGATGCCCGCAAATTATATACAATATCACGGAAATCAATTTTTTTGATAGCGAGCGAGAGAAAGCAAGAGAGAGCACGAGAGCGACCACGGGAGAGAGCGCGCGCGAGAGAGAGAGCGAGAGCAAGCAAGCGAGCGAGAGAGTGCGCGAGCGAGAAAGCAAGCGAGAGAGTGCGCGAGCGAGAGAGAAAGCAAGCAAGAGCGCTTGAGAGTGCGCCATGGCAGAGTGTTCCAAAAAAAATATAAAAAGTACGTCACCCTAGACTACACTAAAGTGTACCCCTGCCTAATAGGGGTCAAAATAATGACAGTGTTGCTCGCCGCACTGTTTGCAACAGTGACTTTTCTATTGTCCATGGTGGGTTAAGACTGTAAAAGACATGTTGAGGTGAGTTTAACAGGTGTCATTCGTTCATTAGCATAGCTAACATTATTTAAACTAGCTGGCTGGCTGCTAAGGAGCTACTCTATTGCAGACATCCCACCTCTCCCGGAAGTCTCCCGCAAACTGATGGTGCTATCTCCCTGAAATGAGTTTTTGCAGGGTGGGATGTCTGGTACTAGCCTACAAAGTGCCCAGGACATCTTCAGGGAGTGGTGTCTCAGAAAGGCAGCATCCATTATTAAGGACCTCCAGCACCCAGGGCATGCCCTCTTCTCACTGTTACCGTCAGGGAGGAGGTACAGAAACCTGAAGGCACCCACTCAGCGATTCAGGAACAGCTTCTTCCCCTCTGCTATCTGATTCCTAAATGGACATTGAACCCATGAACACCAAAAATATGTATTATTTCTGTTTTTGCATGATTTTTAATCTATTCAATATGCATACACTGTAATTGATTTACTTATTAATTTTTTTATTCATCTATATGTTGTATTGCATTGAACTGCTGCTGCTGACTTAACAAGTTTCACGACACATGTCGGTGATAATAAACCTGATTCTGATTCAGCCTCAGTTCATCACACAGTGGGGCAAATCACCGTGAATCTGGCAGATATGAAGCACAGAGCAGCCGGAGCAGTCTCACTTCCAGGTAATCTGCTTCAGGAACGTTGGTTGAGGAATAAATATTGGCAGAGATACCAAGAATGCTTCAAAATATTGTCCCAGGTTTACACCAACTTAAGAGGGCAGATAGGGTCTCTCTTTAACTTTCCACGCAAAGGGCAGCATTCACACTGCCAGTAGTGTAGCTTTCCCTCAGTACTTCAGGTGAAATACTGAAGTAAGGAAGCATTGCTGACACCATACAGGGTTAACAAGATACCAGAGTAGAAGGACCTTGTGTAGTTTTGATCTCCAAGCCAGAGGATGGATACACTTGATTTATAGTTACAGTCATATAGCATAGAAACAAGTTCCTCGGCCCACTGTGATTGCATCTATCTTTTTACACTAATTTAATACTAATCCCATTTTATTTGACCCAAATCCCTTCCATTTCCATGAGATATTTTTTATCTACACTTTAGAAGTAACTTACGATAGCCAATGAACCTACCAACTCAAACTCTTTGAAGTGTGGGAGTAAACTGGAGCTTCTGGGCAAAACACACACAATCACAGAGAAAGTGTGAAAACGCCATGCGGATAGAACTGTGAGGCAGCACCTACTGTGTATCTCTGTGCCACCCAGAAATGGAGTCAGTGGAAAATGGATTCATTGGAATTATCCCTAAAATGAAGGTCTATCCTACGAAAAGAAGCCAACAATGCAACAAGTATAACTGGAACATGCATGAGTCCAAAATCTGAGGAACACAGATTGTGGAAGGTTGCAGGACAGGGTGTGGTTACATAGATGGGAAAGAGAAAGACCATGGAGGGAACTGACATGGGGGTGAAAAGTTTGAATTTGTTATTGGACTGGAGGCATTGCAGATCAACAAATGCAAGGCAAATGGATGCACTGAATTTGGCAGATGGCAAGTGATTGACAGCAGGGTTTGGGGGTTTGCTGGTGAGGCAAACATCCTTGATGGCCCATGATGGTGAACAAATGCCAACTTCTTAAACAATCATATAAAGTCATGAGGAGCACAGATCTGCACAGCCTTTGTCCCAAGGTTGGTGAATCAAGAACTAGAGAGCATGGGTTTAAGATGGGAAGTAAGAATTTTAATAGGAACCTAAGGGGAAACTTTTTCATCCATATGGTGGTCAGCATATAGAATGAGCTGCCAGAGACAGTGGTTGAGGCAGGTATATTGACAACATTTAAATGGAACTTGGACAGGAAACATTTAAAGGTATATGGGCCAAATGCAAGCAAATTGAACTAGTTTAGATAGGAACCTTGGTCAGCATGGACAGTTTAACCCAAGGGCTGTTTCCATGCTGTGTGATTCTAAAACTGCCCTTCATTTGGTGAATTTTCATGCATTTTGGTGAAGATTCAGCATGCGATCTAGAACTTTGACAATCATCGATAGATTTGTGATGGAGTGTAATACAGCCTGGTATGGAAACACCAGTGCCTTTGAATGGAAGAGTAGTGGAGATAGCCCAGACCATCACTGGTAAATCCCTCCACATCACTGGCCACGTCTGCATGGAGCATTGTCGCAGAAAAGCTGCATCCATCATCAGGGAGTCCCACCACCCTGGTCATGCTCACTTCTCACTGCTGCAATCAAGAAGAAGGTACAGAGCCTCAGAACTCACACCACCAGGTTCAAGAACAGTTATTGCCCCTCAACCATAGGGCTATTGAACCAGAGGGTTCACTCAACTTAATTTGCCCAGCTCTGAACTATTCTCACAGTCTATGGACTCACTTTCAAGGACTCTTCATCTCATGTTCTTGATATTTATTATTTATTTATTATTGTTATTCCTTTTTTTCCTTTTGTATTTGCACAGTTTGTTGTATTTTGCACACTGCTTGTCCACCCTGTTGGGTGGGGTCTTTCATTGATTCTACTATGGTTATTGAATTTAGAGAGTATACTCCCAAAAAAACGAATCTCATATATGTACCTTGATAATAAATTTACTTTAAATTTGAACTTTGAATTTCTTTCCACAGTATTGTTTGATAGGGGTTTCCCCAATTTAGACCCAGTGACCAAGTTTGAGGAGTGTGTGACCAGGAAGGAAACTTAAATAGGATTGTGTTCCCATGATAGAGGAAGAAGAATTGGTGATTGTGTTGTGATGTTTCTGATTGTATTACTTAATACAACAAGATTTTGTTTTGCAGTGCTTTTTTCCAGTCTTGTATGATTTACGTCCCCTGTATTTTCTTAAACCTACCTCCTTCTGATGCTACTGTCAACTGTGGCCTTACCTGCACCTCACCATATTTGTGTATTTGATAATGAACTTGACTTGACTTGACTTGAATTGAATTGGCAGGTGGTGGCATTGCTCTGCACCTACGCTCTTGTACTTTCCAATGGTAAAAGTCATGGGGTTAGGAGGTGCTAGTGGTTAGCCTAGGATGACGATGAATGCTTAAGGTTGTAGATGGAGGCTGATCAGATCAACAAAGTGTTTTCTCATGGTGATGCTGCCTTGAAATTTTCAAACTGTAGCTTCAGCAATAGATGAAGAAGATGGTTACTGGCAGCAAATCAATAAAAACAAAGAAGATTTTGTGTACCACAGTTCCCGAGGAGAGATTGGACTGCTTAGAGAGAGAGAGCTTAAAAGAAGCAAGTGGGGGCAGTTGGCACACTTTAGATGGGGAGAGAGTTTAAAGAAGCAGATAGGGGTAGTCAGCAAAGTTGGCACGCCAGAGTCCCTGGGGAGACATTGGATTACAGTTGGCAAGGTCCAATAAAAAGAACTTGGATTTAGGCATAGCTGATATTGTGGGATAATCCATTGTGTGAGTGGGCCAGTGTTAGAGCGGGGAGTTGAGGCTTTGGCTAATCGAGGCTTCAGCGAGGAGAAGCATAGCTGTAAGTAGATTGACTTTTTTGTTATTTATTCTGTACTTCTTTCTAACTGCATCCCAGTGCATCTCCAGTTGTGAACTTCCCATGATTCAGGACATTTACAAGGACGGGTGTATAAAAAGGGCTCGTCGGATCATTGGGGATCCAGGTCATCCCAACCACAATCTGTTCCGGTTGCTACCATCCGGGAGATGGTACTGCAGCATAAAAGCCAGGACTAACAGGCTCCGGGACAGCTTCTTCCACCAGGACATCAGACGGATGAACTCAAGCTGATTTGGTGTACTCTCTATATTACATATAAATATGCAAAGTGAGTTCAGGGTGTTAGGTGCTAGACGACGTCCCAGGACATGTTCTCCAGGCCTGTGCAAGCGAGCTAGCTGGAGTGTTTGCTGACATCTTCAACTGCTCCTTGCTTCAGTCTAAGATCCCCTCGTGTTTTAAGAAGGCAACGATAATCCCAGTGCCGAAGAAGAGCAAGGTGGCATGCCTGAATGACTATCGACCTGTGGCTCTGACATCAATTGCTATGAAGTGCTTCGAGAGATTGGTTATGGCACACATCAACCACAGCCTACCGGTCAACCTCGATGCTTTGCAATTCACCTACTAGAGCAACAGGTCAACAGCAGCTGCCATCTCTCTGGCCCTACATTCCTCCTTAGAACACCTGGAGAATAAAGACGCATACGTAAGGCTCCTTTTCATTGACTACAGCTCTGCCTTTAATACCATCATTCCAAATAAACTGATTCCTAAGCTCCGGAACCTGGGCCTTAGCACTCAGATCTGCAGCTGGATCTTCAACTTCCTCACAGACAGGACCCAGGCTGTAAAAATAGGGGACAAGCTCTCCTCTACAATCACTCTGAGCACCGGTGCCCCACAAGGCTGTGTACTCAGCCTCCTGCTGTACTCACTGTACACCCGTGATTGTATAGCCAAGTTTCCATCAAACTCAATATATAAGTTTGCTGATGACACAACAATTGTAGGCCGTATCTCGGGTAATGATGAGTTTGAGTACAGAGAGGAAATTAAGAACCTGGTGGCATGGTGCAAAGACAGTAACCTATCCCTCAACGTCAGCAAGACGAAGGAATTGGTTGTTGACTTCAGAAGGAGTAGCGGACCGCACAACCCCATTTAAATCGGTGGTGCGCAAGTGGAACAGGTCGAAAGCTTTAAGTTCCTCGGGGTCAATATCACAAATGACCTGACTTGGTCCAACCAAGCAGACTTCACTGCCATGAAGGCCCACCAGCGCCTTTACTTCCTGAGAAAACTAAAGAAATTTGGCCTGTCCCCTAAAACCCTCACTAATTTTTATAGATGCACCGTAGAAAGCATTCTTCTAGGGTGCATCACAACCTGGTATGGAAGTTGTCCTGTCCAAGACCGAAAGAAGCTGTAGAAGATCGTGAACACGGCGCAGCACATCACACAAACCAATCTTCCGTCCTTGGACTCACTTTACACTGCACACTGTCGGAGCAGTGCTGCCAGGATAATCAAGGACACGACCCACCCAGCCAACACACTTTTCGTTCCTCTTCCTTCAGGGAGAAGGCTCAGGAGCTTGAAGACTCGTACAGCCAGATTTGGGAACAACATCTTTCCAACTGTGATAAGACTGCTGAACGGATCCTGACCCGGATCTGGGCCGTACCCTCCGGACCTGTCTCTCGGTTTTTTTGCACTACCTAACTTTCCATTTTTTATTTTCTATTTATGATTTATAATTTAAATTTTAATATTTACTAATTTTTTAACTATTTTTAATATTTAATATTTGTAATTCAGGGAGCGTGAAGCGCAGAATCAAATATCGCTGTGATGATTGTTCATTCTAGTATCAATTGTTTGGCGACAATAAAGTATAAAGTAAAGTAAGTTAAAGGACAGAACCTCCAGGGTTGTGATCTCAGGATTGCTACCTGTGGCACGTGCGAGTGAGGCCAGAAATAGGAAGGTCATACAGTTTAACGCATGGCTAAGGAGATGGTGCAAGAGGGAGGGCTTCAATTTTTGGATCATTCAACTCTCTTCCAGGGAAGGTGGGACCTGTATAGAAGGGATGATTTGCACCTGAACTGGAGAGGGACTAACAACCTAACGGGAAGGTTTGCTGGTGCTGCATGGTGAGGTTAAACTAGAGCTGCAGAGAGATGGGAACCAGAATGCCAGAACAATTAGTGGAGAGGTTGTGGAGACAGATGTTGGTAAGACCTCAGACAAAGTCAGGAATCAAAAGGTTGAGGATGGTGGGACCAATGTTCTGAGCTGCATATATTTTAATGCAAGGAGTATTGTAGGAAAGGCAGATGAGCTTATGGCATGGATCAATATATGGAATTATGACGTTGTAGGCATTAGTGTAGATATCACTTGGTTGCAGGAGGGGCAGGACTGGCAGCTCAGTGTTCTGGGTTTCCACTGTCTTAGACGCAACAGAGAGGGAGGAATTAAAGGGGGGATGGTGGCATTACATTCAGGGAAAGAGTCACGGTAGTGCTCAGACAGGACAGACTGGAGAGCTTGTCTAGTGAGGCTTTATGGTTAGAACAGAGGAATAAGAAAGTATGACCACACACATGGGATTATATTATAGACCACACAGTAGTCCATGGGATTTGGAGGAGCAAATATATAGAAAGGTTGCAGACTGTTGCAAGAAACATAATGTTGTTATTGTAGGTGATTTTAACTTGCCACGGATTGACTGGGACCCCCATGCTGTAAAAGGAATAGATGGGAAAGTGTTTGTCAAATTGCTCAGGAAAGTTTCCTTAATCCTCTAGAGTGAGTGCAATACTAGATTTCCTGTTAGGGAATAAGACAGGGCAGGTGACAGAAGTTTGTGTAGGGGAACATTTTACATCTAGTGATCATAATGCCATTAGTTTCACGGTAATTATAGAAAAAGGATAGGTCTGGTTCTTGGGTTGAGGTTCTAAATTAGAGAAAGGCCAATTTTGATAGTATCAGAAAGGATCTGACAAGTGTGTATTGGGACAATTTGGTTTTTGGCAAAGGTGTATTTGGTCAGTGGGAGGATTTCAAAAGTGAAATTTTGAGAGTACAGAGTTTGTACATTTCTGTCAGAGTAACAGGCAAGGATAACAGGTTTAGGGGACCTTGGTATTCAAAAGAAATTGAGGTCCCGGTTAAGGAAAAGAAAGAGGTGCATTGCAGGTATGAGCAGGTAAGAACAAACCAAGTGCATATAGAGATAATGCAAGAGAACACTTAAGAAGGAAATCAGGAGGACTAAGAAAGGCAAGAGGTTGCTCTAGCAGACAAGGTGAAACAGAACCCCAGGGGCTTTTACATATATATTAAAAGCAAAAGGATTTCAAAGGACAAAACTGGTCCTCTGTAAGATCAGTGTGATAATCTATACATGGAGCCGAAAGAGATGAGAGAGATCTTAAATAAATTTCTTACATCTGGTCAGGTAATGGACACAGTCTATAGAAGTAAGGCAAAGTGGTATCAATTTCATAAACCCTATACAGATTACAGAGAAGATATTTGCAGTCTTGAGGCAAATTAGGGTGAATAAATCCCCAGGGCCTGACGAGGTGCTCCCTCGGTCTCTGTGGAAGCCAAGTGCAGAAATTGCAGGGGCCCTGGTAGAGATGCTTAAACTATCCTTTGCCAGGGGTGAGGTAGTGGAGGATTGGCAATGTTGCTCTGTTGTTTAAGAAAGGCACTAAGAGTAAGCCAAGATACTATAGGCCGGTGAGCCTGAGATCAGTAGTGGGAAAGTTATTGGACAGTATTCTAAGGAACTGGATATATATACATATTTGCATAGATATGGACTGATTAGGGCTTTGTGCATGGTAGGTCTTGTGGGAGAAGCTTCTCTGACTGGATGCCTGTGACTAGTGGTGTGCCGCAGGGATCAGAGCTGGATCCATTATTGTTTTTCACCTATATCAACAATCTGGGTGATAACGTGGTAAACTGAATCAGGAAATTTGCAGATAACACCGAGATTGCAGGTGCAGTGGACAATGAGAAAGACTATTAAAGCTGGAAAAGTAGGCCAAAAAATGGCAGATGGAAGCACTTTGGGAGGACCAGCCAGGGTAGGTCTTACAGAGTGAGTGGCAGGACACTGAGGCTTGTGGTAGAACAGAGGGACCTGGGAATATGGATCCATCATTCCTTGAAAGTGGTGTCGCAGGTAGAGTTGTAAAGAAAGCACATTGGCCTTTTGTATTAAGTACAGGAGTTGGGATGATATGTTGAAATTGTATAAGATGTTGGTAAGGCCTAATTTAGAGTATTGTGTGTAGTTTTGGTCACCTACTTACAGGAAAGATGTAAATAAGACTGAAAGAGTGCAGAGAAAATTTACAAGAATGTTGCTGGAACTTGAGCAGCTGAGTTATAATGAAAGGTTAGATAGGTTAGGATTTCATTCCCAACAGCATTGAGAATGAGGGGTATAGATAGGGTAAATGCAAGCAGGCTTTTTCCACTGAGGTTAGGTGAGACTACAACTTGAGGTCATGGGTTAGGAGTGAATGGTGAAATGTTTAAGAGAAACCTGAGGGGGGATGTTCTTCACTCAGAGGGTAGTGAGTGTGGAACGAGCTGCCAGCACAAGTGGTGAATGTGAGCTCGATTTCAATGTTTAAGTTTTGATAGGTACAGGGATAGTAGGGATATGGAGGGCTATGGTCTGGGTGCAGGTCAAAGGGACAGGACAGATTAATGGTTTGGAAGGGACTAGATGGGCCAAAGGGCCTGTTTCTGTGCTGTTGCATTCTAACTCTGTGACTTTATGACTGAAATAGATCGGGGTAAAGAGATTGCAATAAACCCAACTATATGACCACAAACGAAAACAGAGAAATCAACAATAGAAGAAACGGAATAAAATATTGAATCAACTTGTAAATTTGAGAAAACAACCACAATAACAATTTGAATAACATTTGGTGAGTTAATCTGTAATAAAATTTTCATTTACCTTTGTTTTATATTTCAGTCCATTGATATTCATAGCTTAGCTAACAGAAGCTTGCTGAATATTTTATTGTCTTGTATGTCTATAACACTTCAAATCCCAAACAATAACTGAGAGCTTAACTGGAAATGAACCCCATGCCTTGCATCAAAAGTGTAACTAAGTACCATATGCAGTGGCAGTGAATAATTCAAACCAGATGTGGGTTGTATTGAGCAGTCAAGATTACACTGAAATTCTATGGGATTACAGCAGGAAAACAAGCTATTCAGCCCAACTAGTGTATGCCAGCATGTACGTTGTCCACAAGCCTCCTCCCATCCTGTTTCATCTCACTCTATCAACACAATCTATTCCTCTCACTTCTTCTAGCCTCATTCCCATTCTAACTATTCCTTCAGTAAAATAATTCTCCCGCACTTTAAAAGGATTAAGCCACATTTTTAGTCCCTACTTAGACACCTTTGCTAAGTGGAATCTATCAGTCTAACTAGTATGTAATCCTTGCTACACTTAGAAAGTGGGTTACAGTTCTGTTACCACAAAAGTGGACATTGCAGGTATCAAAAGGAAGCCAAGGGAAGCAAGTATAATTGTAGAAGGGATGGAGAATTTGGTAAAGATATTTGCTAAACTGGGTGCACGTTCACCAGAAAAGAAAAGATTAGGATGTCATTAGAGTTGATTCCAGATGAACAAGACAAGTACACTTCTTGTTCTTTGTTTAAAAGAACAAATCAGATGATTTGAAGAGGGCAATCAAATCAAAATTAAACCTTGGAAATAGTAAGAGAAGTGTGCTTAGTCAATCTGTGGAACAGACTGGGGAAATGGTAAAAGCAAATGCAATTGGAAGACAAAGCCCTACATATCTGTAGCATCTAATTACGTAAGTTCATTTTTCCTGAATGTACGCTGGGTTAGCATTAATAAGTAGGACAGGATACAGCATTGCGACCCTCCACACCTGGTTATAGCTCAATAAGATCATAGCTGATCTGATATTAGCATTGGCTTCACTTTCATTTCTGTGTCCCAGAAACTTCCAGACCCTTTTAGTCCAAACTAACTGCTTTTGCTGTCTCGCATGCATGTAGTCCTGGGTTGAAGCTTCACTTCTCTGCAGGTACTTACATAGTTAGTCTTGTTGGCCGTTTCATCAGTGGTGACCCCCACAATGTTGATGGCAAGGGGAACTCATGTGTGAATACTTGTTACAGCTAAGTGGTTAGACTTACCCTTGTTGGAGTTTGTCATTGTCTGGCACTGTGTACGTTACTTGCCACCTACTGGCTGAATATTATTTAGAATATTACTGATTCAGGGATGGGCTGCTTCCTTGGCTGAAGAGTTGCAACTGGAAGTGGTTTTTTAAATCATCAATGAATGTACCCCATCTGACCGTCCGATGGAAAATAACGGTGAAGCAGCTGATGATGTCCAAGCCTAAGACACGGCCCTGACAAACTCCTTCAATGATCCCAGGCATCCAAAAACGACCATTTTCCTTTGACTCCAGCCTTTGGATTGTTTTCCCTTTGAACAGCTCCCAGCGTTGCAGTGGAAGCCACATACAGAAGTAGGACAGTATTGCAAAACACAGCGTTAAGGAATATCTGGTATATATAGTGTTTTTTTCATAACTTCAGGGTATTCATTACAGAGCCAATGGAATATATTTTTGTAGAGTTGTCACTGTTGCAAAGTCAGAACCCAATCATAAAGCAATGTGATAATGGAGATACAGAGTTTCTCCAGCAGATTTTTGTTGCAACGTGATATTGTTTCCGTGGTCTTGACTGAGTGGTAAACGTTAGCTCCAGGTCACCAAGAAGTCTGCTCTTCTCTAAAATATTCCAACTTAGAGCACTTGGCTTAACAGCTTGCCTGGAATATGGCGCCATCTTCCTAATACTACAAGATGGATCAGCATCAGTTTCTGTGCTCAGGTTTCTGCACAGCCACTTCATCTAAGAGAACCACAGGTGACAGAGGAATTACATTGAGTTCATTTGGACATTTCAAGTCTGAGGAATGAATGGACATCTTGGTTGTCATTTTTAGATTCGCAACAGACGGTATGACCCACACTTTGGATAGATTTGCAAAAACTGTAACCAAAGGCCAACATCAAGGATTCAAAGGAATATTAGCTTGGATTCAGATCAGTTGATATGAGAGGTCCTGGAAGATAAAAAATGCTTCAATGATTCTAATTCAGAGATAAAAACAGGCCTTGGGAATAGTCCCCCATTCTTCTACAAAATGGTAGCTCATCCACCCAAGAGAACAGCAGAAAGTTGGTACGTCCTGCAGACCACCACACACATTCAGTGCTGTACTGAGAATGTCAGCTTAGAATTGCATGCTATGTCAATGCTTTAAGAGGCAATCTTCTGAATCTGAGGAATGGGTGGTCACCCACTGAGCTATGGGTGAGAGGAACAATCAGAAATTAAGGCAGCAACAAGAACAGCAGAACATTGCTTCTGGCTCCATTAGACAATAACATACAGGAACAGAATTAAGTCATTTGGCCCATTGATTCTGTACCTCTATTCAGTAGTAGCTGATATATTTCTTCTTCCCCATTCTCCCGCCTTCTTCTCATAAACCTTAAGCTCCTTACCGATCAACAGCCTATCAGTCTCTGCCTTAAATACACCCAATGACTTGGTCTCCACAGCTCTCCATAGCGAGAAATTCCACAGCTTCATCTATCCTTTTCATCCCTTGTTTGAAAGAGACATCCCTTTATTTGAAGCCCATGCCATCAGATCCTAGACTAATGGAAACATCCTCTCCATGTTCACTCCACTCAGGCTTTTCTGTATTCATTAGGTATCAATGAGATCACCCCTATCCATTGAAATCCATCAGTACAGGTCCAGAGACATCAAACGCTCTTCATACATGAAGCCGCTCATTCCTGGGATCATTTAGTGTCCCTCCTCCAGTTGACATCACCTTGAATCCCTCCCCACTGCCTCAAGCATAATAAGTAGTTATATCAGTGCAGCCATTTCAGGTAAAACTGTTACTTTTTCCAAGTTTACTTATTACATACAAAGTTTGCACATCTTCATTCTGTCCAGTAACCACTGAGCTGGTTATGAGGAACAAATAAACCTACTGGATGAGGTTTATGTGGTCCTACCCAAGCTCTCATTCAACCCATTTAACATATTAGATTTACTGTACTGTGATTTCGGCCGTACTTGAGTAATGATTCAGTGTTGAGGAAACTTCTTGGTGAAATCTGAAATTAAAAATCTAGCATCAACGGTGGTGCCAATGAATCTGCCTGACCATTCTATCAATGAAACTGATTCCACAACGCTCTTTAGAGAAGAATAGCTGCTATCCTTACCTGACATGGCCTTCTTGTGCCTCCACACACAATATCATTGATGCAGAACAGCCCCCTTACATAATACAGCAGAACACTCAATTCAAAAGGAATTCAAAGAACTACAATAGACGGTGACCTAGTCAATAACTCCCATATTCCATGAATTAATTGGAAGTAAAATTATTTGAGTATTTCTGTTCCGCTAATGAGTTTATTTTATGAAACTCATAAGATAATCTACACTACAATGATAAATAAATTTCATGTTATTATGATTAATCATTTCTTGCTGAAGTCATCTGCTGTGACTCTAAACAACTCATCCCTTGATTAAAGTTAAAATGTAAGCAATGCTGTTGAAGATCATGGGTAGATTACAAAAGCTACTTGACATCAGAGCTTCCTAAACTGTTAAAACAAATGGACCATGAGTCCAATTTAATTGAAGAAGCCTGTGCTTGTTTAAAACCAGTTGGATGGAGTGGTTGGACCATTCTGTAGAGCATTGTGCAGCCAGAGTCTAGGTTGGTGTCCAGAACACCAGGGGTCAGGAATGTGAATAGGTTTGCGCTGGGACTGAGGGTATAATTCCTAATCACTTTAATATCATTGAGTTCATTGGGAAATTTACCATACTACTGTATACTATGTAATAAATAGAAATAAAAGAGTCTCTGGGTATTAACGGGATTAACATCCGAAGGTCCCATGAATCGGCTCACTCAGCAGTACTAAAGCCCCAAGGAAGCTAGATTGTCAAAGTTTTTACAATAACTTCTGAGAAGATTTTATGAGCACAGTTTTAATGTTTGGAAAGGTCAAAATGTGGATATGCAACCATTTACAATGGAAGATTCAAAGTATTCACTGACTAATGATCTCCAATGCCATGAGGAAACATACCTTCACGAGTTACTCTTCAAATGTACCACATCGTCTTCATGAAAATTAGTGCCAGAAGCTTCTTGTATTGGCTTGACATTGATAAAGATCCTTAAGGTTTATTGTCAAAATGCACACTACTTGGAGTACTGAATGAAACCACCAAGTACATAAGAGAAAGGAGATGATATGGACTATAGGAAAACTAAGCCTACACTGCTCCCTGTTACTATTGATGGAGAGGACGTGGATGTGGTGAGGATCTGCAAGTACTTGAGGCTGCACCTGGGTGGAGTGGAGCACCAAACAGAGGCTGTGTACAAGAAGGGCCAGAGACAACTCTGCTTCCTGAGGAGACTGAGATCTTTTGCAGTATTCAGGCCTCTCCTTCACACGTTCTACCAGTCTGTTGCCGCCAGAACAACCTTCTATGTGGTGGTATGCTGGGGCAATGTTATCAACATGGGTGATGCCAACAAGCTCAATAAACTGATTAGAAAGACTGGCTCTGTTATTGGAGTCACACTAGACACACTGGAGGTTGTGGTTGAACAAAGGACCTTACAGAAAGTCCTGGCAATCCCGGACAACATTTCTCACCCTCTGCATGCCACTTTGGCTGAATAGAGGAACACTTTTAGTAACAGGCTAAGATAACTGAGCTGCTCCAAAGAGCGCTATATGAGGTTATTCTTAGCCTTGGCCATCAGGCTCTATAATGCAGGGGTCCCCAACCTTTTTTGCACCGCGGACCGGTTTAATATTGACAATATTCTTGCGGACCGGCCGACTGGGGGAGGGGGGGTGTTCAAGTAGGGTTAATCTCACCTCAAAATGACTTTTACAGTTAGGGTTGCCAACTTTCTCACTCCCAAATAAGGGACAAAAGTAGCAGTCAAATCTCGGGACACTTTAGCCCAGGAAAGACTACCATGACCATGAAGCCTTGTGCGGGCACCTGTGTGCGCATGCGTGACGTGCGCATGTGATGTGCGCATGCGTGACGTGTGCATGTGATGTGTGCATGCGTATGTGCCGATTCCCCCCCCCACAAATCGCTTTTGCCTTCATCTTCCCGACTACACTGTACATACATTATTTCTACTTTATATAGGCTGTGTATTTATTATATCATGCCTGCTTTTACTATATATTAGTGTTATTTTTGGTTTTATATGTTATTTGGTATGATTTGGTAGGTCATTTTTTGGGTCTGGGAACGCTCAAAAATTTTTCCCATATAAATTAATGGTAATTGCTTCTTCGCTTTACGCCATTTCGGCACGAAAGGTTTCATAGGAATGCTTTACTTTAGCGGGGGAAATACGGGACAAGGGCGGTCCCGTATGGGACAAACCAATTTAGCCCAATATACGGGATGTCTCAGCAAATACGGGACAGTTGGCGACCCTATGTTCAAGTTCAACAGGGCGTGACAGGGAATGAGGAAAGGTGCAGCTGACTCATATCGTTTCCTCGTGGCCCGGTGGTTGGGGACCACTGCTATAATGAGTCGACCAAAAGCCAGGGAAGTGAAGTCCCCTCCTGTTGGACTGTTTGAGGTAACTTACTTTTTATTCTTTCTTACCTCTCTTCTAATATTTGTATATTTGTGTACCTATGCACTTGGAATGTTACTGTGACACTGTAATTTCCTTTGGGATCAATAAAGTATCTTTCTGTCTATGGAAGAGGTCATCACAACCTCTTCAATATCAATCTCTGTCAGAAAGGTAATGGCAACTTTCAAGTTCTTATTGATGCTCACTCGAAATGGAGTGTGATGGACTGGGCCATATCAACTATTTTTTGTTGGATTTTCCATTCAAGGACTTTGGTGGTTCCATACCAGGCTGTGATATATTCTCCACTGCACAACGATAGACATTTTTCAAAGTTTAAGATATCATGCCAAATCTCTGCAAACTCGTAAGGCATTAGACGCTTTGTCGTGCTTTCTTTGTAATTGCACTTGTGTGCTGGGCCCAGGACAGGTCCCCTGAGTTTTCAAGATTTTCAACAATGAATCTTCATTTCACTATCTTCTTTTTCGGCTTTCATACAATACTGTATTCCATCCTAACAGAGCAATCGATTTATTGCACTTGTTTATTATATTCCAGTTTGGAGATGGAGTAGAGTTGAAACAAACACAAAAGCAAACCCATGAATTCTATCCTAACAATTTATTGAGAATAGCCCAAGCTAATGCATCTCAGTCTATAAAGGAAGTGAGTGCACTAAAAGCATCAGAATGTTAAATGTTTTTTTAAAAATGGCCTTAATGCAGATATTCAAATGTAGTTATGGAGGTTTAAGCATCTGAGAGATCCAGTCAACAGAATAAATGTATAATTGATGTAAAATAAACAAAACATGCTTGAAATACTCAGCAGGTCAGGCGGCAGCTGTGGAAGGAGAATCAGAGACAACATTTTAGGTCAAATACTTTTTAGATTTTCTGCATGTGCCACTTTTTAAAAAATATTAATTGAAATTGCTGTGCATAATATTCAAAGAAGGAAAGCAGCGTGGTATACTTGTGTGTGAGATATAAATGAGTCATGTCTGCCAATGATGTAATGTCAGCATGTTTGCCATGTAAGCACACATGGGAGTTGTGGTCAGACTACAATAGATTATACACCATGGTCCAAAGCTCCTCATGTTTCCTAAAGAATATTGCAGATAGAACTCATCAGTTCTAGAAGACAGGCAGACTTCAGGTACACTACCATCATGCTTTTCATGGGCTCACTTCACTTTTTAAAGCATCTTTACAATAACCGGCCTAAAATAGACCCAGGAAATAGCCTCTTCCTCTGATAAAGAGTGATGGTGATTGACATCTACAGCAGAGGCAGAACAATCTGTCCTTTGGTATTTGCATAGCAAACATACAATGCCCATGCCTCACCAAGCATAGGAAAGTGGATGTTGTCTACCTGGATTTTAGAAAGGCATTTGACAAAGTCCCTCATGGGAGGCTAATCCAGAAGCTTAAGATGCATGGGGTCCACGGCGAATTGGCTGCTTGGATTCAGAACTGGCTTGCACATAGAATGCAGAAGGTAGTGGATGAAGGGATTTATCCAAGCTGGAGGTCTGTAGTTAGTGGTATTCCACAGAGATCTGTGCTGGGGCCTCTGTTGTTTGTGATGTATATAAATGACCTGGATGAAAATGTAGACAGGTGGGTTAGTAAGTTTGTGGATGATGCCAAGAATGATCGTGTTGCGGATAATGTAGAAGACTGGCAGAGAAGACAGCACAATATAGATCGGTTGCCGATATGGGCAGGGAAATAGCAGATGGAGTTCAACCCAGATAAATAGGAGGTGTTGTACCTCAGTAGGGCAAGTGCAAGGAAGCAGTTCACTGTTAAGGACAATATCCTTAACAACGTTGCTCAGCAGAGAGATCTTGAGATCCAAGTTCATAACTCCTTGAAGGTGGCTACATAAGGTGGTTAAGAATTGCTTGCCTTTATTAATCAAAAGTCAAGGTAACAATTATTTTTAGAGTACATACATGTCACCACATTCAACCCTGAGATTCTTTTTCCTGTGGGCATACTTAGCAAATCTATAGAACAGTAACTGTAAACAGGATGAATGAACAACAAACTATCCATATATAAAAACAAACAGCAATAAATAACGGGAGCATGAAATAACAAGATAAAGAGTGTTTAAAGTGAGATCATTGGTTGTAGGAATACCAGAAATAGAATGAGAATGGTTACCCCCTTTTGTTCAAGAGCCTGATTGTTGAGGGGTAGTAATTGTTCTTGAACCTGATAGTGTGAGTCCTGAGGCACTTGTACCCTCTACCTGACAGCAGCCGCGAGAAAGGAGCATGGCCTGGGTGGTGAGGATCTTTGCCGATGGATGCTGCTTTTCTACGGCAACACTTCATGTAGGTGTGTTCAATGGTTGGGAGGGTTTTATCTGTGATATACTGGGCCAAACCCTAGACATTCATAGGATTTTCCACTCAAGGGCATTGGTGTTCCCATACCAGACCATAATCCATGCAGTCAATACACTTTCCACCACACATCTATAGAAGGCATTGAGTTCAAAAGTCAGGAGGTTACATTGCAACTTTATATAACACTGGTTAGGCCACATCCGGAGTATTGCATACAGATCTTGTTGCCCCACTATAGGAACGATGTTCAGGCTTTGGGTAGGGTACAGAAGAGGATACAGCATTGAAGGTGAGAGGGGGTAGGTTCAAAGGGGATGTGAGGGGTAAGTTTTTTACTCAGAGAGTGGTGGATGGCTGGATTGTGCTGCCTGGTGTAGTGGTAGAGGCAAATACATTGGAGGCTTTTAAGAGGCTTTTGGATAGCCACATGGATGTAGGGAAGATGGAGGAGTATGGATATGGTGTAGGTGAGAGGGATTAGTGTTTGGATGTTTTTGATTTGCTTTTTGGCACAATATTGTGGGTCAAAGGGCCTGTTCCTATACCGTACTGTTCTATGCTCTAAGCTCTAACCTCTACTACCAGGAGGTACAAAGAAACAGTTGCAGGGAAACACAACCAACAGCAGATTTCCCTCTAAGTCACACACCATCCTGATTGGAAAATGTATGTCTTAAATATATTTATTCATCATAAATGGTCTAAATCCTGGAATTCCCCTCCCATTAGCTCTGTGAGAGCACCAGAAGAATCGTTAACCACCACAGTCTCAAGGATAATTAAGGTTGGCCCTGCCATTGACCGCCCCCTCTCCCAGAACCTGAAAAATGAATGGAAACAGAATATATGCTTCCATTTCTCTGGTCTGGTGTAGAATACCTCCACAGCTTTGCAGGTCTGTGTGTATTTTTCTAGTTAACTATACCATGTAGGTGCTCCTTAGTAGGCACTATACTCCTGGATTCTAAAAATATTCAATTTCTTATTGGTGAATCTTTCACATTTTCAAAGCTGCTGTTATCTTCTGACAATCTTAGTTCCATTCAGAAAGCGGTAGATTCTTCCTTATTGCAATAACTGTCAGTTATCTCAGCTCTAGGTGGTTTGCAACGTGCATGCAATGCATCCGATGCTTTCTTCATGATGTCATTACAGGGTTTTACAAGTATGGGTGCAATTCTCCCCCCTTGCAATCAATGAGATGGAGTAATACTACTGCATCCATTTGTTTATCTTGCATAGCTAGCCCAATATAGCATGTAAACTCTTCTCTCCATTGTTTCCATTCTTTTCATAGATCACTTGCTTGAAATCATCATACAATCCCTCAGGTAAACCACACAGTCCTACATCTCTTGGCACAGATCTAGCTATGAATTTTCAGCTATGAATTCAGTGTTTCACAGAACTTCTTACATCATGTAATAGTATCACCTTCTAAGATTTTGGCAGATCAAATAACTTGGATTAACAAAATGCATTATATATTCCTAAATGCACTTATAGAGAGTACATTTCTTTCTTGCACACCTACTACCATTCAGGCGAACAGTTCTAGTGTGCACAATACTAACAGTGTACCAATATCTACAAGGAGAGTAGCTTGTCACGTGGTCTATTTCCTAAAGAATACAAACTCAATATTATGTAAATTATATCACCATTTCATATCCCAAGAAGCAATGGTGAACCAATTTTACTTCATGGCCTCTTTTAAAGTTATCAACTATTAATCTTACAAAACATTATGTTTAAAAACTTAATTCAAATTCTCAAACCAGTTCCTTTGATACATTGTGCCAAGGTTACGCAAGCAAAACTGGCCCACTGGTGTCAAACTGGATTCCAGCAAAAATCACCCTGCCAGGGGAGAAAGTGAAGTGCAAAAGGGAGAGGGGAAAGAAAAGAAAACAAAAACCTCAAGCAGTAAAAGGAATTGCTTCCTGTGGCAACAACAGAAACATGACAAGGTGAATTGCAGAGCACTTCTCCAACTACTGCTCACAGCCTCATTATGTTTTACCAAAACACAGATATATGAATATTTTGGAAGTAAAAGAAGTGTTTTGGTATTGATAGAATATAAAACAATGGCCTTTTTGTGCAATAAACCTTCTGAGTTAACTTCATAAAGCCGAGAACTCCTACAGCATTAAGATTGGTCCTTAGTGTGTTCATGAGAACTAGGATTTTTTTTCATCTTTAATTAAGGCTGCTGGCTGAGGGCATGGACTAATGGATTCCAGACCCCTAAACCCCAAACAATGATGCGATCTCTTACCAGATTCCAACTTACTCCTTGCTAGTTTTGAAATCCTCCTATGAGCTGACTAAATCCAACTTCAGAATGCTGGAAGTTTTGTTTGATAAATAATAACTTATTTATAAGTTAATAAGGTAGCTAATAAGTCCATTAGGGAATTCAGAAAAAAAAGACATTTTTACCCAGAGAGCAGTAGGTTGTGGGTCTCACTCCCATGGGCAGAGCTTGAGGTTTTTAAGGGAAGACCAGATAGTGATACAAGGAAGAAAGGAATAAAGGATGTGTTGAGAGGGTGGGAGAGGTTTGGTGTTGAATGTTAAGTCCAATTATATCCAATTGGACTGAATATATGTAAATTCAAAAAGCTGGCTTAGAAATTCAGTCAGACAAACTGTTTCAGCATGAAGCTAGGCTGAAAACCACTTACTTCCAGACAGCTACAATTTAAATCAAGTTGCACCTCATAAAGTTATAGGCTTATATAGCACAGAGACAGGGCTTTTAGCCACCAAGCCAAGAATCACCAAACCTTCACTAATCCCGTATAATGCTTCCCAATTTCCCATCAACTTCTCAGGTTCCACTACTCACATGCAGACCAAAGGCAACTTACAGTGGCAAATTAATGTAACAATCCACACGTCTATGTGGGAGGAAATCAGAACACCCAGAGGAACTCCAGTTGGCACAGGGCAACATCAAACACGACCAAACACATCTTTACCTCCACTCCACTCTCCACCTTCCGCAGGTATTGCTCCCTCCATGATTCCCATGACCATTCATCCCTCCCCCACTAATCTCCCTCCTGGAACTTCTCCCTGCGAGCAGCGGAAGTGCTACACCTGCCCATTCTCTTCCTCCTTTACCGCCATTTAAGCACCCAAACAGTCCTTCCAGGTGGGACAACACTTCACAGGTGAATCTGTTTGTAGGTCGCCTTCTGCACCTGATGCTGCTGGAGCACCTTCCTCTACACTGGTGAGACCCGATGCAGATTGGCGGACCGCTTAGTCGAGCACCTCAGCTCCATCTGCAGAAAGCAGAGTATCCCGGTGGCTGACAATTTCAATTCCTATCCCCATTCACATTCCAATGTGTCAGTCCGTAGCCTGCTCTTCTGCCATGATGAGGCTGGAGGAGCTACAGCTCATACTGTATCTGGGTAGCCTCCAAGCTGATGGCATGAACATTGATTTCTCCAGCTTCCAGTAATTGTTCTTCCCTTCTACTTCCCTGTCCTTCATTTCCCCACTCTGGCCTCTTATCTCATCTCCTCACCTCCTTCACTTTCTCTCATGATCCATTCTCCTCTCCTATTAGATTAATTCTTCTCCAGCCCTTTGCCTTTTCCACTTCACACCTCCCGGCTTCTTCCTGCATCCTGCGCCCTCCCCTATCCGCCTGGCTTCACCTATCACCTTCTAGCCTGTCATCCTCCCCCTCCCCCTGCCCTCTTATCTGGCTTATTCCTTTCCAGTCCTGAAGTCTCAGCTCAAAACGTTGGCTATTCATTTCCATAGGTGCGGTCTGACCTGCTGAGTTCCTCCAGAATTTTGTATGATTGTAACACATTTATTTGTCTAGTGTCTTCAACAATATTGAATTCTGGTTATGGAGTAGACTTGACGACAGAAAATATCTCAAGGAGTGAGGCAGGAGTTTTATCAGGCAACAATTGGAAGCCAGTCTCCTATAAGAGACTAGAACAGCTGAACAAATTGCATTCCAATAGATACTGAAGGTATCTTTTTCAGATCCTGAAGCAAACAACAATATTTTGATCTCAGCAGATCAAGCAACATCTGCGGGGAGAGGAAGAGATAGCCAAAGTTTTGGTTTGAAACCCTTCATCAGAACATCAGCTCCTAATTAGGTCTAAAAACCATCTTGGGAAGAGACATCAGAAGGCTGGGAGAGTTAAGGAGAGGAATGTCTCAGTCACTAAAGGCATGACTGATTGAGAAGTGGTGAGTGAAGCACATGGGAACAAAGCTTTTTGAAAGCTTGTAATTGATCAGAATCACTTACAATTTGTTCAAATTGATCATATCTAAAATAGGTGATAATATTAAAGAAGCAAAAAATGCCTTCAACTCAAAACACCTTAAAATACAAAGATTCAAAGTATGTTTATTATCAAGGTATGTATGCATTATGTTGTGATGTGACACTGGAAAGACTCTAAAGCTATCAAAGTGCTTTATTCAACAAGAACGAGCAATAGGCATTGTATTAAGACACTCTTGGAAGAAGAGGCCTGCTCAACCCAATATTACATTACATTCTTCTATGCTAAAGATCAAAGGTAACAGCAGGACAATTCTATAGTTACAATGTATCTACAATGCTTCCTTTGAATTACATATAGTTTTCAAGCACCTTTTTCTTCGCACCCACAGTCCAGACACCCAAAATAAATATTAATTGCTGCTGACTCCAGGCTGCATTCATGACATGCAGGCATCTGAGGTCTAACTGTTTTGAGCTGCATTTTAAATTTAATCTGCAATCCACATTCAAATCTGAATGTTGGTTGCTGATCAAGTTGATATCAGCTATATACTCTAACTCCAGAATATGCCCTAACACAGTATACAATCCTGAAATTTGTCTTCCCCACAGACAATCACAAGACAAAGAATAACCATGGAACCAACCTATTCAAAGGAAAACATCAAACATCAACCCCCCTTCCCCTATGCTCAAAAAAATTGCACAAATGGCAAAAAAAATAAGCGAAAAACACAGAATATAAAACACAAAATCAAAAGGCATATTAATTTAAAAAAATAAGATAAAGCAAAATAAATAAGCCTCTAATCTTCTTATTCTCTTTTCTTATTATGACATGGGAAGCTATTCGATCCATGCCAATCTTCTCAGTCTGTAGTTTTTTTCCTTATGACCTACTATCTCTCACATGTCCATCCACTCTCTATGATTGCTTGTCTCTTACTAAAGGGCAAATTACAGTAGCCATTTAATCTACCACCACATCTCTGGGACGTGCAAGAAAATCAGTGCAATTGGAAGGAATACAGACAGGGTAAAAGTGAAAATCCCACACCTGAGATTCGAGCAGAACATGCCAGGGATCTGCTCAGGCATGTTTATGGGTCTAATATCAGTTCAAAATATTTGCAATGAGAAAGTATGCATGGTTGAAAACAGATTGAACTATAGATCTGAATTTCTCAACTGGTTCAACTTGAAATGCTAGTTCTGTTTCCTACAGGTACTGCCTGACCTGCTGAGTATTTCCAACATTTTCCAATTACAACAGTGTCCATCCTTCAAAGCAATATGAGACATTGTATGGGAGTGAAAAGTGTTAGAGCAATGCATGTTCTACATTTACATAAACAAAATGCTGCTCGATCATTCTTAAACAGTATAATTAAGGGTAGAATAAAAGAGATTCTAGAGGTTCAGAACTTAAGAGCTTCAGGAGATGATTTCCACCATAGCTCTTTGTAGGCTTCTTCTGTTCCAAGTCACACTCACTCATTTTCATTTATAGACACAATTTTTTATTGATGCACCCTGTGCGAAAACATACACGTGCACCTAATTCCAAGTCAGAGTGAGTACAATTTTAACTATTATCTTGCTAGCAGTTTATATCACTCCATTCACATGGCACATTTGTGGGTTTGACATCAGTCCAGAATATTTGCAATGAGAAAGAATGTATGGGTGAAGGCAGATTGAATTCTAGATTTTAATTTTTCATTAGGTTGAATGAGTGGAGCCCTGATATAAGGCCCATTTGTGTTAAACCTGGCCAGCTATGAAAAGTCTGCATTTGTGGTTTTGTTCCTCTGGGCTGAAGTTAAACACATACCCAAAATAGTCAGAGAAAAGCTGGCTGATGGGGAAGGTTCTAATTTTAAATTGGAAATCACCAATCACCCTTTTCCTCCAAAAAATCCGGTGCATTTTTGCTTTGTTCTGACTGTGCAAAGGGCAAAATGATGGGTGCTTATCGGCGAAGCAATCAGTATGTCTAGGCAAATCAAACTAGATTGGAACTTTCACTGCTAAGAAAAAGGGTCTAGTGCTTTCCCAGCATATATGATGAATAAACATTTCTCAGGCTTCCAGCTGGGTACGGATATTGATTATTACTGACGTTACAATGACAAATTCTAGCACCTTCTTCAGAAAGAAGGCTAAAGAACAAAGAAGCCTGGCCTTCTCTTTACACAATGGTTCAAAGTGACAAATATTGCAGTGCAGTTCCTCCCCGTAGAGATAAGTGAAAAATGATCTCGCACTCTAGAGATTTCCCTGCGTATACCTCTATGGGGAGGAAGTCCACCACAACATTCGTCACTTTGAATCATTGCATAAAGAGAAGGTGGGGCTTTTTTGTTCTTTAGCCTTCCTTCTGAGCAAGATGACAGAATTTGTCATCAAAATGTTGGATATAATCGATACCTGTGCCCGGCTAGAAGCCCGAGAAGAGTTTATATTTCACTATCTTTAACTTTGGAGTGATTGCGGTGGAACTTTGCCTTTTGGGAAAAGGCTACGTTTAGTCTCTCTCTTCATTGAATGTTCTCTCCCAGCTCCAATATTAGTGATCAAATATTTACTGATTTCCAAACTGGGATGAGGTGGGGTGACGTGTTTCACTGTGTCCGAATAGGTTTTGTGTTTGGAAGCCAATTAGATTGATTGTAGGCTGTTTGGAGGGGAATGGCCCTGAAGAAGCCATTTGTAGCAGTGGGCTAGTAGATGCAGAGAGTATTGCCCTTTCATGAATGACCAGTGAGTGATTGTTGGGGTCAAAGCGATATCTGGACAGAAATGAGAGAGGGGCATTGGTGCTTTGGAATGGGTCTACTGATACACAACTCTGCAACATACGGAGGGTGGAGCTTTAGGATGATGGCATCTAATGGCGACTCCTCTGCTTGCATCTTTGGAAACAGCTCTATTTCTGTCTTTAATATCTCTTTTTTCCCTTTCAGGGTTCCTTTGAAGACCCTGACCTGGAGTTACATGCTGACTTTGGTTCTTTGAGAAAATGGGACCCGTTCTCAGGGACTCACAACTGGCTGCTTTTCAATATGCCAAGGACACGGCCTGGAAGACAAGTGCGCCTGCAGGGTGCCAGATTTTCATGGCTCTGGAGGTGGGCGGATTTGAGGTCGGTGCCGCCGCTGCCTGATGTGTCATGGGAGTACACAGAAGATCGAAAGCAGTGAGCTGGCTACTGACCGTGTGCCCAGAGAACCGAGTTCTTTGGACACAGAGCTTGGAAAAAGCAACACAACAGACTTTCAACACCATAAATTGGCGAGTTATTTTTGTTATGTCTCTCCTCTTGCTTATTAGGGAGAGAGAGAGAGCCTGTAGTATGTCGAATAACCGGGTGAATGAGTAGTCTTTGGGATACTGCAAGTCTGTGTCTTTATTGATGCTTTGCTGCACGCCTGAGTGCTCAGTGGAGGGTGCAGACGCTTTTTTGCTGGTGGGGGGGGGGTTGTCACCTTGCTGCTGCTTATGCGTGGAAGGGGGGAGCTGGGGGCGGGGCTTTGGGATTCTAATGTTTAACTGTCATTCATTCTTTGGGGCACTCCTCTACTTTCCTGGATGTTTGCAAAGAAAAAGAATTTCAGGATGTATATCGTATACATTTCTCCGACATTAAGTGTATCTACTGAAACATTTTATTGCCCAAAATCTTCAAAAAAAATAGTTGGTCCTTAAATTCTGGCCTCCCCTTTAGTTCTTTTTGAAACCACCATGGTGGTCACAACAAAGTTGGGAATGGTGATAAACAAATGCAAGTCCTTCATGAGAAATCATGGAATTATTCTGCAAAATCTCTCTGCTTCTCTCACTTCCTTTGACACTTCTTAAAACACATTGCTTTGATCAATTTAATTCTGTACGATGTTAATGATCCATGAAGATGCAAGTTTGTACTGTGAAAAATGGATGCCTTCCTTTACTAAACGGCACCACCCAGTGCCTTCTGTTCTAAGATCTGTGTCTATATAACACCTTTCCCAGATCCTGGATATCCCAATATGCTTTTGAAATCCCAGTATGCTCTTTCCAGGAGCGTAGTGAATCTGGAGAATATTTCCTCATGCAAGAGGATAGGTGGAATTTAACATCTCACGTGGAAACTGATCCTTTCAATGAAGTGACAATCCTGCTGTATTGTATTGGCATTATTGTACGAGGCAACGTTCCCTCTGAGGTAGGAGCATGTGTGCATGCACACATCTTTTGCTGCTAGCGCACAAAAGGTTGTCACCCTCTACCTCGTTGACATGTTAGGTATATTTCACAATTGTACACAATCACATTTCCTTTTCCAGTTTCTGCTGTGGTGGTGCTGACAACGTGGAGTTTGTGATGATTTGTCAGCAGATTTTAGAACTGGCTTGTGTATACTATTTTCATTGAAGAAATCATTCAGTGCACACATGTTGTTGTCACTGGGTATTGTTACGTTCCCCGTAACTGGGTTGCCAAACCAGCAGAAATGGATCACTCAGTTGGAGTCTGGATTACTAGAACTAAGGAAGTTTTATTAAAGAAACAAGCAACACAGTACTCTAATCAAAAGGATAATGAATGCAACAGTTCAGCAATGATAAACATACGAGTACACAGAATTAAGATAACAGGATTAATCAAGCTCTATCGTTGACTAGGGATAAATGACCAGTTTCAAAGTGACGCAAAGTTCAGTTCAATTTAGTTCAGTTCAGTTCACAGTAATCGTTGCCGTGGCGATGGACAGTGTAGGGAAGGAGAGAGAGAGCAAAACGAATGAATATTCAAAACAGCTTCGACACACAGACCTTCGCAGTCAGCTTTCGGGCGAGTCCTTTGTGATGTCATCTGAGGTCACCGACTGTGACCCCTCCGTTTCCAGATACGATCGTTTCCCTGCACTGAACCTGGCACCCAGGCAAGGGTGGACACACACCAGGTTCCCGCCGATCGTGCCTTTCCACCCTGTGCGTTTATGGTCCGGTACTTCCCACCGACTTGTGAGAGACGCACCGCTTCCAGGGTCTTGTTACCTCGGGTGTCGTGTGTGTCCTGCCTTAGCGAACCTGTCCCTTTTTATCCCCCTGCTGGGGTATCGCCTGTCCATCACTTCAAACAGTTCAGGGTTCAGAGGGGGAGCCGCTCTTGACAGCTCTCTCCTTCTGTTATTCTCTCTCCCGTCCCTTCATTACACATCTCCAAGTGCTGTTCCATTGTTTTCCTTATCTCTCTCTCTCCTGAAGACAGGTGGCAGACCAACTGCTGATTCCACTGGTGCCAGCACAGGACAGCTACATCTTAATCTGTGTGTATTCTTGTCGCACTTCCCCCCTTTGAGGATTTTTACCAGGGGGTAAAAATTACAAACATGAATACATTATTTGATACACACAAATATACATCTTTATCAGCTATTTGGCTAATACAGCGAGTTCGAAGTTGTCAACACCTGACAGACAGTCGGCCATCACATTTTCTGTTCCTTTTATATGTGTTATTAATAATCCCTTAGAACAGGCTCCAACTTAGCAAACTTCATGGTGGCCAAAAACACTGATGAATTGCGATCAATGTAACCTCTCATTTGGTTTTGTCCCGGACCACAATAACAAGGGTCGTCCCATTCTGACTTAGTTTTCTCTCGCAAGGGCTTAGTAGAAGGGGGAGGGGTAGTGACCGCAGAGTTATTGCAAAACTTCCTACAGTACCCCACCATCTCCAAGAGCCTTCTGAGGGCCCTCTTGTCTGTCGGGGTTGGGAGGTCAGCGATAGCCTGCACTGTAGCTTGCATCGCTGCCAGCTGCCCCTGTGTCACCACAATTCCCAGGTAAGTGACCTTCGTGTGGCCGAACTCATTTTTTTCAAGGTTCACTATCAAGCTGGCTTCAGACAGCCGTATTAAATTGCCAATACACACCTCTGTGTTCGTCAGCCCTTTAGTCACTGAATTACTCATTCTGTAGGGCTGTTGCTCGCTAGGCTACCCTATTGTAACAGACACCACCCAACGTCCCAGTTCTTTGCATCGCCTCGAGACAATCAAACACACGTGTGCGAGTCGTTTAATTACTTCTCCTAAAGAATCGCTTTGTTCGGGGATTAAGGGAGAAACCTTATCAGCAGAACTGGCCAAAACAATAGCCTTCTCCCATCTGGTCCATACCATACCCATCTTTTCAAAATGATTTTTTTCTCTTATCAGGGAGACCCTAGCTTCATTGATTTCCGCGCTAACACCGACTAGGTTTGTTAGCATATCAAAAGCCTGTGACCGTCTCAGTTCGCGTCGGCCATAATCAATAACATCCTCCCTCCTGGGCAGCCGGTAAACCTCTTTATCATGATTCCACCAACTGTTTCCTCCAGCACCACAAAATGTCCACCGGGGGGTACCTTGTGGGCCAGGTTAAAAATCTCATCCCCATAACTCTTTTGCACCACCCCACATTCCTCATCTGCGGGTACGGTACTTGGTCTCCCTTGCTTCCTTAGCACTTCCTCCTCCACACAATGGCCTACTAGTTCCCTTGTTAAGTCTGTGTCAAAGAGAGCTGTCTCTGCCAAAACCATCAGCCCCTCGTCTCGCTCCTGCGCCTGCACAAATTCCTTCCTGGCTAATGCTAAGTCTGTCTCAGCTCCCTCACTACCTCTTGTTTCACTACACTCCTTCTTTTCACTTTCTACCCCCTCCTCGTACAAGGCTGGCAGAAACGTCTCAGCTAAATTTACTACCGCGGTCCCGTGATGAACCTGTGAGTCCATGGGCGGGGCCTCAATGCTGGCAGGCTGACCTGTCAATCTCACTACTGGGAACACGATTCCCCCGGCGAGGTCATTACCGAGCAAGACTTCCACGCCTTTCATCGGTAATTCGGACCTCACCCCGATCGTGACTAGTCCAGAGACCAGCTTGCTTTGTAAGTGTATCTGGTGCAAAGGGACAGACTCTGTCCCTTCCCCAACACCTTTGACCTTGACCTCCCCAGTCTGGGTCTCTGAGCTAAACTCTAATACACTCTTCAGTATTAGTGACTGACACGCTCCTGTGTCTCTCCAGATCCGCACTGGAACTGGTTTTAACCCCTCCTTCACCGACACCAATCCAGCCGAGATAAACTTCTCACGCCCTTCCTGAACTTTGGCAGACCTGTCCTGTCCTAGCGGTTCGTTTACCAGCTCGATACAGCCAGTCAAAATCGCTGTTTTTCCTTTTCCCGTCTCCTTCTTTGTGGCAAAGCACCTGGACGCAAAGTGTCCGACTTCCCACAATTATAACAGACGACCCAGAAGACTTCCTACCAGACT
The DNA here is from genome assembly GCF_963921235.1 of Mobula hypostoma. NCBI lineage: Eukaryota > Metazoa > Chordata > Chondrichthyes > Myliobatiformes > Myliobatidae > Mobula > Mobula hypostoma. Next base: position 136,400,977 of record NC_086101.1, on the reverse strand, counting down.
GCTCCCGGTCTACCTTGTCCTTCTCACTAGTCCCCAGCTTACTTTCTGACTTTTCTGGCGGATTCTCCCCGCCGTCCTGACTACCTTTCTGGTAGCCTTTACTCGGGGAAAACTTCATTTTATGTGTCAACGCATACTCATCCGCTAACTTAGCAGTTGCGGCTAACGTGGCTGCCTCTTTCTCAACTAGGTAGGGTCTCATACCCTCAGGGACACAACCTTTAAACTGATCAATCAGGATCAGCTGTAGCAGTCTGTCATAATCCCCCCTACCCCCTTTGAGGCGCACCAACGCTCACAATATGTCTGCATCTCACGGGCAAACTCTAAATACGTGCGGTCCCACTGCTTCCTTGCATTCCGGAACTTCTGCTGGTATGCCGCCGGTACCAACTCATAAATCCTGAGGATGGCCTCTTTCACCACCTCATACCTCTGGGCATCTTCCGCGGACAAAGCTGAGTAAGCTTCTTGGGCTTTCCCTTTCAGTACACTCTGAAGCAAAACAGCCCACTTATCCCTCGGCCAGTCCTGACTTGTAGCAACTTTTTCGAAATGGAGAAAGTACCAATCCACGTCGGTTTTGTCAAATGGGGGAACCAGCCTAACCTCCTGGGTCGCCCGGAACCCTCCACCCTGGTTCGGCACGGGCCCCTGCTCTGCCCTTATCCTTAACTTCTCCAGCTCGAATTCCCTTTCCCTCTGTTTCTCCTCTCGCTCCAGCTGTCTCTCTCTCTCTCTCTCTCTCTCTCTCTCTCTCTCTCTCCCCCCCCCCGCCTTTCTATTCTTCTCTCTCCAACTCTCTGTCCCTCTCTTTCTCTTCTCGCTCCAACTGTCTGTCCCTCTCTTTCTCTTCTCGCTCCAACTGCCGTACCCGGAACTCGTGCTCAAGTCTCAGTTTTTCAAGCTGTACCTGTACCGCGTCTCCAGCAGGTTTTTCAATAGACACCACCCCCAGCTCGCCTTGGGGAAACACACCTTTAGATACATAGTGCTCTACGATAGCTCTGTGTATCTCCTCTCTCCTCATTGTCGACTTCCCCTTAGCAAGATTCAACAGTTTGGCCACAGCTACCAATTCCAATTTCCTGGCATCCTCTAATGCCTCCAAGGTCGGCGCCTTTATAAGTTCCTCAGCCTCCATTTCTGCTGTTTGTCTTTTCTTTCTTTGGGGAATTTTGATCCAATCAATTTACTCCATCCCAAATTTAGCGTTCAAAATCGCGGACGAGAACCCCACTTACGTTACGTACCCCGTAACTGGGTTGCCAAACCAGCAGAAATGGATCACTCAGTTGGAGTCTGGATTACTAGAACTAAGGAAGTTTTATTAAAGAAACAAGCAACACAGTACTCTAATCAAAAGGATAATGAATGCAACAGTTCAGCAATGATAAACATACATGTACACAGAATTAAGATAACAGGATTAATCAAGCTCTATCGTTGTCTAGGGGTAAATGACCAGTTTCAAAGTGACACAAAGTCCAGTTCAATTTAGTTCAGTTCGCAGTAATCGTTGCCGTGGCGATGGACAGGTGGGGGGGGAGGAGAGAGAGCAAAACGAATGAATATTCAAAACAGCTTCCACACAGACCTTCGCAGTCAGCTTTCGGACGAGTCCTTTGTGATGTCATCTGAGGTCACCGACCGTGACCCCTCCGTTTCCAGATACGATCGTTTCCCTGCGCTGAACCTGGCACCCAGGCAAGGGTGGACACACGCCAAGTTCCCGCCGATCGTGCCTTTCCACCCTGTGCGTTTATGGCCCGGTACTTCCCACCGACTTGTGAGAGACACACCGCTTCCAGGGTCTTGTTACCTCGGGTGTCGTGTGTGTCGCCTTAGCGAACCTGTCCCTTTTTATCCCCCTGCTGGGGTATCGCCTGTCCATCCCTTCAAACAGTTCAGGGTTCAGAGGGGGAGCTGCTCTTGACAGCTCTCTCCTTCTGTCATTCTCTCTCCCGTCCCTTCATTACACATCTCCAAGTGCTGTTCCATTGTTTTCCTTATCTCTCTCTCTCCTGAAGACAGGTGGCAGACCAACTGTTGATCCCACCAGTGCCAGCACAGGACAGCTACATCTTAATCTATGTGTATTCTTGTCACAGTATAAAATTGCACAGCACAAGATTTTTGTGCACACTGGTCCTTGCAAATCAGAGGAATATTGGTACTAGGCCTTTGGAATTGAGCTTGAACCCACAAGCTTCTGACTCAGAAAGAAGAGCCTTACCCATTGAGCCAACAGCCGATGTGCAGAGCCAGGAAACAGCATCCACTGAGCAAACTGAGAATACTACAGAGGCATATAAAGAAGTGCAACCCAAAGAAAAATCTGTCAGCTGAAGGAAAATATCACAATGTGGTTCAAATGAAACTTTCAGATGGTTCCTTTCTTTGAAATTTGCCTGTGCTGTACTCTAAACCTCGAGCCGCGCAAAACACCATGTGCTCTGGAAACTTATGGAACTGTTAAAAGGGGAGAGAAATACCGTCTGTCAGCTCGGAGTGCAGGCAGCAGCCAAACACAGTCACGGGTCAGCCATAAATTACAGAGGCAGCCCCAGGCAGAGCGACAACGGCACGGCTTTCATGGAGCAGCATATGGGTCTGAAGTGTTGCAGCTGGACCTATTTAGAGGAGCAGTAAGCTAAAAAACACACATAGTAGGGTTTCAGGCCAGCCAACTTGCGTGCAACATGCTCTTCCGCAGTCGTGTTTATCCAGAGTTGAATAGCTTTCTTGTTTGGCCATTCTCCAGTTTCAAGATGTAGCTTGTTAAAGGAAGCTGTTTTTTTCGTGTGAAAGAATTCATGTTTATTCGCTTCATTCTGTACAGTTCATAAATTAACATAATAGGTGTTTGTTCATTCCCAGGTTCCCTGACAATTTGCATGCCAATGATGCTTAATTTTTGTTTTCACATATTTTTCTACTGAACATCAATAAATGTATTATTAAATCAATCCTCACTACAAATCTATAGATTCTTTCATCCTAACAAAGTGATTGGCATTCTCAATTCAGAGGCAGATGGACTTCATCTTCATTGCACTCCAGGGATTTGACACAGAAAACTGGGTGCCACCCACTCAGAATTGCTGTCTTTAAAGCAAACCCAGGCTCTTCTACATTGTCAAAGAGGCACTACCTTGAAGGACAACAGCAGCACTTTCTCTCTCCATCACGTAAGTCTTTTCAGACAGTCTATTAGGACTTAGGATGCTGTGCTTCCGTTCTGGGGGTCAGTGGGTTCGGAGGTGGTTAATATGGCAGGTGGGAAGTCTGTGAGGTGCTCCTCTCCTTGCATCTTTTACAAAGGGACCCTGTATGTTCTTAATGTATTGAGTCAGGGTTCTTAACCTCCTCCCAAATGCTGTTCCTTTATTTGTAAGTCTGGTGTCAGATATGGCCTGTGAAAAGACACAGCCATGAATGGATTTTGCAGAAAGTCTAATCTTCCACTGCCTTCAGATGGACGCTGCACATAGTTCAGACCTCTGAAGCAGGTAGACCATATGTCAGGAGAATCTAACTCTTAGTTTTGACATTTACTTGCATTACCATCATCAAATCCTCCATTATCATAAGAACTCACGGTAATAGGAGGAGGTGTAGGTCATCTGGTTCTTCAATCCTGTCCCACCTTTCAATATCATCATGACTGATATGCCCAGGCCTCAATTCCTCCTCTGTGTGAGACCCTCATAACTCTCAATCAACCTCCTCCGCAACAGCAATAGCCTGAGGATCATGATTGACAGGGAAAGCAAGTAGACGAGCCACGTGGCTCCAAGGACATGTAGGCGAGTGACTCACATCCTTAACCCTTGGAAAAGGAAATACCTGAAAAATTTACAAAAGAGGACACTCCTCTTGATGTATTCCCTCTCGACCAATTGAAAGTAACACTATTACAGCAGAAATAACCCAAATGAAACCAGAAAAGAATCCACACTGTCTCAGGTCTACATGGTCACCCAAAATGGCTGGAATGAGCAGCAGAAATTTCAGTTCCCCCATTTTTACCAGCGCTGGGAAGAACTTGCCCTCGATGGAGGTTGCCTTATGTGGGGAGTGAGAGTAGTTGTACCATCCAAGCTGAGAACTGAAGTGTTGGAAGAGCTACATGCCAGTCATCACAGCCAATCTCACCTGTAGACTGACCCACCACCCCCTGTCAAAAAAGATGCTATCTCACAAGAGTAAGAAATCTTCCACAACAGTTAAATATTTAGGCCTGAATGGAGCAATTCCAAATTTACTATACGGTGGATGTCCATATAGTAATGCACTATATAGTGTACTGTATAGATTCCTTTATGCCTATAATAGTATTCACTCCCCTAGATAATTTTCATCTTTTATTGTTTTACAACATTGAAAAACAGCGGATTTAATTTGGCTTTTTAACACTGATCAACAGTAAAGGCTCTTTCTTGTCAAAGTGAAAACAAATTTCCACAAATTGGTCTAAATTTATTACAATTATTAAACACAAAATAATTGATTAGTATTTAGTCAGTAACTAGTAGACACATCTTTGGCAGCAATTACAGCCTTGAGTCTGTGTGGATAGGTCTCTATCAGCTTTGCACATCTGGACATTGCAATTTTTCCCTATTCTTCTTCACAAAACTGCTCAAGCTCTGTCAGATTGCATGTGGATCATGAGTGAACAGCCCTTTTCAAGTTCAGACACAAATTCTTAATTGGATTGAGGTCTGGATACTGACTTGGTCAGTCCAGGACATTAACCCTGTTGTTTTTAAGCCATTCCTGTGTAGCTTTGGCTTTATGCTTGGGGTCATTGTCTTGCTAGAAAACAAATCTTCCAATTCACAGTGCTCTTGCAGACTGCTTCAGGTTTTCCTCCAGGATTTCCTTGTATTATGTTGCATTCAATTTATCCTCTACTTTCGCTAACCTTCCAGGGCCTGCTGCAGTGAAGCATCCCCACAGCATGATGCAACCACCCCCATGCTTCATGGTAGGGATGGTGTGTATTTTGGAGATATGCAGTGTATGGCTTACGCCATGCATAGCGTTTAGTCTGATGGCCAAAAAGCTTAAGTTTGGTTTCAGACCATAGAACCTTCTTCCAGCTGACTTCAGAGTCTCCCATCTGTCTTCTGGCAAACTCTAGCTGAGATTTTATGTGGGCTTTTTTTTAACAGTGGCTTTCTCTTTGCCACTCTCCCATAAAGCTGCGACAGGTGGGTCATCCGGGAAAAAGTTGCTGTACGCGCAGTCTCTCCCATCTCAGCCACTGAAGTTTGTAGCTCCTCCAGGGTTGTCATAGGTCTTTTGGTGGCCTCCCTCACTAGTCCTTTTCTTGCACAGTCACTCAGTTTTTGAGGACGGCCTGCTCTAGGCAGATTTACAGCTGTGCCATATTCTTCCATTTCTTGATGATTGACTTAACTGTACTCCAAGGGATATTCAATTACCTGGAAATGTTCTTGTATCCATTTCCTGACTTGTGCCTTTCAATAACCTTTTCGCAGAGTTGCTTGGAGTGTACTTTTGTCTTCATGGTGTAGTTTTTGACCCAAAACCAGTTGGACCTTCCAGATACAGGTGTATTTTTACTACAATCATTTGAAACACCTTGACTGCACACAGGGTTATATATAGCTTGGACACCTTAACTAATAATGTAACTTCTAAAACCAATTGACTGCACCAGTGATGAACTAGTAAGGGAACAAATACTTAAGCAATCAATTATTTTGTGTTTTATATTTGTAATTAATTTAGGTCACTTTGTAGAGATCTGTTTTCACTTTGACATGGAAGTGTCTTTTTCTGATGATCAGTATCAAAAAAGGCCAAATTAAATCCACTACAATGCAATGTTGTAAAACAATAAAACATGAAAACTTCACATATTTACACATGATTTGGGAGTGTTCCATGGTTCGTCCATTTTGGTGTAAAGTTCTTGATCTGTTGGGGAATTGGTCAGGTTCCACACTGCCCTTGTGCCCACAGCTTTGTCTCTTGGGTAACAGGACAATGATACCTAACGTAAACAGTGACAGATTTACTATTTTAAAGGTGGGTTTCATCACAGTTGCAAGAATTATATTGCAAAACTGGAAAAAACCCAGATGCCCACTGTGAAGGAATGGACTGAGGAAATGATTAAGATTTCATCATATGAACACATGTTGGGAAGAATTAACAGTGAGGGAAAAGTGCAAGACACATGGGATCAATTTTGGTTGTATGTTAATTTAAACTTAAATTAGAACTTCTTTCTGTCTCTGAGTTTTATTTGTTTTCCTGTCATGGGATGGTTGTGTAAATATGCTGTACTGTATCTGCTCTGTGATATGCTGTGCTGCTTTGTAAAATAAGAATAAATAATAATAAAAATTTGAATTAAAAAAACATGAAAACTTCTGGGGGGGAGGGTGGGTGAATACTTTTCATGGGCACTCTGTGTGTATGTATTTGTATATGTATATGTGTATGTGTTGTTATGTACCCCGTAACTGGGTTGCCAAACCAGCAGAAATGGATCACTCAGTTGGAGTCTGGATTACTAGAACTAAGAAAGTTTTATTAAAGAAACAAGCAACACAGTACTCTAATCAAAAGGATAATGAATGCAACAGTTCAGCAATGATAAACATACATGTACACAGAATTAAGATAACAGGATCAATCAAGCTCTATCGTTGTCTAGGGGTAAATGACCAGTTTCAAAGTGACGCAAAGTTCAGTTCAATTTAGTTCAGTTCAGTTCACAGTAATCGCTGCCGTGAGAGATGGACAGTGAGGAAAGGAGAGAGAGGGCAAAACGAATGAATATTCAAAACGGCTTCCACACAGACCTTCGCAGTCAGCTTTCGTGCGAGCCCTTTGTGATGTCATCTGAGGTCACCGACCGTGACCCCTCCGTTTCCAGATACGATCGTTTCTCTGCGGTGAACCTGGCACCCAGGCAAGGGTGGACACACACCAGGTTCCCACCGATCGTGCCTTTCCACCCTGAGCGTCCATGGCTTGATCCCGCGACCAGCCGTCCAAAAGCTTCCCACCGACTTGTGAGAGGCGTACCGCTTCCAGGGTCTCGTTACCTCGGGTGTCATGTGTGTCCTGCCTTAGCGAACCTGTCCCTTTTTATCCCCCTGCTGGGGTATCGCCTGTCCATCACTTCAAACAGTTCAGGGTTCAAAGGGGGAGCCGATCTTGACAGCTCTCCTTCCTTCATTATCATCTTCAAATGCTGTTCCATTGTTTTCCTTATCTCTCTCTCTCCTGAAGACAGGTGGCAGACCAACTGCTGATCCCACTGGTGCCAGCCCAGGCCAGCTAACAACTTTATCGATGTGTATTCTTGTCACAGTGTATATATATATATATAACTGACGAGCAATACAGTAGAGCTACTAGGACTTGATGTTTCAATCCCTATGGTAAATCGGCACTCTCGATGTTGGCAGTGGGCTTGGAGTGGTGACAAGGAGGGAGGGTAGGTACGTCATCGGGGTCATCAGGTGGGCACCCTCCTTCTTTGACGTTTCGTTGATAAGTCCACAACGTCTCCAGAGGGCTCAACGGTGCTACCTGGCGTCCCAGATACACCCCACTCAGTTCCATACCCTCCTGTCTTCATCTTGCAGTCCAGTTGTTGTCTTTCCTTTTAATCCAAATCCAATTGCTGCTTTCTTCTGCTGCATTTGACAAGGACTTGACTGCTTGCTGGAGGGAGTGACCTCCTCACCCCCATCTTCTTCAGTAGACTGGTCGTAGATGTAGCAACGGATCCCCTGCATCCCACTTCTTCAGGGAAAATCTTGGTCTTCCAGTCATTCTGGGCAGTTTCAGTTGCCAGTTCAGAGTACTTGGTCTAACATTACATATTTGAGCGGCTTACTTTCTGACTTTTCTGGCGGATTCTCCCCGCCGTCCTGACTACCCTTCTGGTAGCCTTTACTCGGGGCAAACTTCATTTTATGCATCAACGCATACTCATCCGCTAACTTAGCAGTTGCGGCTAACGTGGCTGCCTCTTTCTCATCTAGGTAGGGTCTCATACCCTCAGGGACACAACCTTTAAACTGCTCAATAAGGATCAGCTGTAGCAGTCTGTCATAATCCCCCTCTACCCGCTTCGAGGCGCACCAACGGTCACAATATGTCTGCATCTCACGGGCAAACTCTAAATACGTGCGGTCCCACTGCTTCCTCGCATTCCGGAACCTCTGCCGGTATGCCTCCGGGACCAACTCATAAATCCTGAGGATGGCCTCTTTCACCACCTCATACCTCTGGGCATCTTCCGCGGACAAAGCTGAGTAAGCTTCTTGGGCTTTCCCTTTCAGTACACCCTGAAGCAAAACAGCCCACTTATCCCTCGGCCAGTCCTGACTTGTAGCAACTTTTTCGAAATGGAGAAAGTACCGATCCACGTCGGTTTCGTCAAATGGGGGAACCAGCCTAACCTCCTGGGTCGCCCGGAACCCTCCACCCTGGTTCGGCACGGGCCCCTGCTCTGCCCTTATCCTTAACTTCTCCAGCTCGAATTCCCTTTCCCTCTGTTTCTCCAACTGCCTCTCTCTCTCTTTCTCCCGCCTTTCTAACTCTCTCTCCTGCCTTTCTAACTCTCTCTCTTTCTCTTGCCTTTCTAACTCTCTCTCCTTCTCTTCTCACTCCAACTGCCGTACCTGGAACTCCTGCTCGAGTCTCAGTTTTTCAAGCTGCACCTGTACCGCGTCTCCGGCAGGTTTTTCAATAGACACCACCCCCAGCTCGCCTTGGGGAAACACACCTTTAGATACATAGTGCTCTACGATAGCTCTGTGTATCTCCTCTCTCCTCATTGTCGACTTCCCCTTAGCAAGATTCAACAGTTTGGCCACAGCTACCAATTCCAATTTCCTGGCATCCTCTAATGCCTCCAAGGTCGGCGCCTTTATAATTTCCTCAGCCTCCATTTCTGCCGTTTGTCTTTTCTTTCTTTGGGGAATTTTGACCCAATCAATTTACTCCGTCCCAAATTTAGCGTTCAAAATCGCGGACGAGAACCCCACTTATGTTACGTACCCCGTAACTGGGTTGCCAAACCAGCAGAAATGGATCACTCAGTTGGAGTCTGGATTACTAGAACTAAGAAAGTTTTATTAAAGAAACAAGCAACACAGTACTCTAATCAAAAGGATAATGAATGCAACAGTTCAGCAATGATAAACATACATGTACACAGAATTAAGATAACAGGATCAATCAAGCTCTATCGTTGTCTTGGGGTAAATGACCAGTTTCAAAGTGACGCAAAGTTCAGTTCAATTTAGTTCAGTTCAGTTCGCAGTAATCGCTGCCGTGAGAGATGGACAGTGGGGGGAAGGAGAGAGAGAGCAAAACGAATGAATATTCAAAACGGCTTCCACGCAGACCTTCGCAGTCAGCTTTCGTGCGAGCCCTTTGTGATGTCATCTGAGGTCACCGACCGTGACCCCTCCGTTTCCAGATACGATCGTTTCTCTGCGGTGAACCTGGCACCCAGGCAAGGGTGGACACACACCAGGTTCCCACCGATCGTGCCTTTCCACCCTGAGCGTCTATGGCTTGATCCCGCGACCAGCCGTCCATAAGCTTCCCACCGACTTGTGAGAGGCGCACCGCTTCCAGGGTCTCGTTACCTCGGGTGTCGTGTGTGTCCTGCCTTAGCGAACCTGTCCCTTTTTATCCCCCTGCTGGGGTATCGCCTGCCCATCACTTCAAACAGTTCAGGGTTCAAAGGGGGAGTCGATCTTGACAGCTCTCCTTCCTTCATTAACATCTTCAAATGCTGCTCCATTGTTTTCCTTATCTCTCTCTCTCCTGAAGACAGGTGGCAGACCAACTGCTGATCCCACTGGTGCCAGCCCAGGCCAGCTAACAACTTTATCGATGTGTATTCTTGTCACAGTGTGTATATATATATATATATAACTGACGAGCAATACAGTAGAGCTACTAGGACTTGATGTTTCAATCCCTATGGTAAATCGGCACTCTCGATGTTGGCAGTGGGCTTGGAGTGGTGACAAGGAGGGAGGGTAGGTACGTCATCGGGGTCATCAGGTGGGCACCCTCCTTCTTTGACGTTTCATTGATAAGTCCACAACGTCTCCAGAGGGTTCAACGGTGCTACCTGGCATCCCAGATACACCCCACTCAGTTCCATACCCTCCTGTCTTCATCTTGCAGCCCAGTTGTTGTCTTTCCTTTTAATCCAAATCCAATTGCTGCTTTCTTCTGCTGCATTTGACAAGGACTTGACTGCTTGCTGGAGGGAGTGACCTCCTCACCCCCATCTTCTTCAATAGACTGGTCGTAGATGTAGCAACGAATCCCCTGCATCCCACTTCTTCAGGGAAAATCTTGGTCTTCCAGTCATTCTGGGCAGCTTCAGTTGCCAGTTCAGAGTACTTGGTCTAACATTACATATTTGAGCGCTGAGCAGGAAGGTATGTAGTGTATTTAATATTACAGTAATATTTGAATAATATTGTAAATATATTGTTTGATTAAGCATTCTTTGTTTACATAATTCTTTATGGATTATTTGTAAGAAGTGTGTGAATGGCACACGGCATTGCACCACCATGTCATGTGTGTGCATGTCACTAAAGTAAAACAAAGTGTAAAAACAAAGTGTACACACAACTCAGGCTCCCACATATTTTTTTGGATTAGTTTCTAGAGTTACAAAACGTAACAGTCACAGTAAATAAGTCCCTTCAACCATCACCATCTGTCTTCTACGGGCAAGTCAGAACTGATCCAAAGAGCTATTTCACCATGGATCTCATGCATCTTAATATTCTGGATGAATCTCCCATGAGGGATCTTTTCAAATGACTCATAAAATCCATGTAGACAACATTCACAGCTCCACCTTCATCAGTCACACTTGTCACCTCAAAAAAAACTCAATCAAGATAATAAGACGCAACTTGCCCGTACAAAGCCCTGCTGGCTCTCCCTAATTAGGCCATAGTTTTACAAATTCTCATAAATGCTAAGGTCATAAATACTAGCTTTAAGAATTTTCTCCAGTAACTTCCCTACCATTGAAGTGAGACCCACCAGTCTATAGTTTCCAGGATTATCTCTGGTTCTCTTTTTGAACAATGGAACAACATTAGCTACTCACCAGTCCTCTGGGACCTCACCTGTGGCCAGAGAGGACAAGATGATATTGGTCAAGTTCCCAGCAATCTCTACACTGCCTCTCTCAATAACCAGAGGTATATCCCATCAGGCCCTGGGGACTAACCCACCTTCATGCTTTTAAAGAGACCCAACACTGCCTCCTCCTTTACTTCAAAATGCCCTAGCATTTCGAAATACTCTTGGCGCTGATCTCCCTATCCTCCACGTCCTTCTTGGTAACTACTGATGTAAAGTACTCTCTAAGGACCTCAACCCACATCCAAGCAAATGTTCCCCCTTTATCCTTGAGTGGCCCCACCCTCTCTCTATTTACCCTCTTGCTCTTGATGTATAGAATGCCTTGGGATTCTCTTTAATTCTACTTGTCAAGGACATTTCATGTTCCCTCCTGGCTTTGTAATTGCCTGTTTGACCTCTCTTCTGGCGTCTTTATAATCCTGAAGAGCTCTGTTTGATCTAGCTTCCTAATCAAGCTTCCTAAGGGACAGAGATGACTGTACTTCCTGAGGAGGCTCTGGAAATTCAACCTCTCCAGTAAGCTGCAGATGTTCTACGACACAGTGGTGGCCAGCATTCTATTCTAAGCCATAGTCTGCTGGGGCAGGAAGGTGAAAGCAGCTTATGCCAAGAAGATCGATAAGTTCATCAGGAAATCTGGTTCTGTTCTGGGGAAGGAACAGGATTCCCTGGTGGTTGTGTCTGAGAGAAGGATGCTGCAGAAGCTATGGAGTAATATGGACAATCCCTCTCACCCCCTCCATGACATACTGGATAAACAGAGGAGCACCATTAGTAACAGACTGATTCCAGCTAAGTGCACCACTGAACGTCACAGGAAGTACTTTCTCCCTGTGGCTAAAAGATTCTGCAACTCCTCCTCCTTAAGTATATAAGTACATGGTTTCATTGCACATCTGTATTTTATTTCTTTTAATGCAGATTTTGTATTCTCCTTCGTACCTCAATGCTTACATTTTGTATTTTAAAGTGTATATTTCTGACTGAGCAACCTTGTAACAATAACTTCCTTCAGGATAAATAAAGTTTTATCTTATCTTAATCTTTATATACTTTTCCTCTTTCTTCTTGATTAAATTCATCATTTCCCTCAACATCCAAGGTTCTCTTACCTTGTCATTCTTGTCCTTCCTTCTGACTGGAACATGCCTGTGTCCTGTACTCTGTGCTGTTGGTCTTTAAACACCTTCCACGTCGGATGTGGACTTGCCCAACAACAGCTGTTCCCGAATAAAGCTCCATAGTTCCTGCCTAGTGCACTGGTAATTTGGCCTGTTCCAATTCAATACTGTCACACAAGGTCTATACTTATCCTTGCCTATAGCTACCATAAAATTTAAGGAGTTGTGGTCACTGTCCCATAACTGCTCACCCACTCAAAGGTTGGTCACCAGGCCAGACTCATTATCCAGCCCCAGTCCTGTTGGACTATCTGCATATTGATTTAAGAAACACTCCTGGATGCATTCTACCAATATAGCCTCAGTGGGCAAGCCCTCTATTATGCTCTCTCTGAGTGCTTCTGTGGTACTGTCTCTGATGCATCTGGCTGTAGACGGGTCATATTCTGCATGGAGGTCGGTCACCAGAGGTGTGCCTCTGTTCTGTTCTTGGCTGTAGACGGGTCGTATTCTGCATGGAGGTCGGTCACCAGAGGTGTGCCTCTGTTCTGTTCTGTTCTTGGCTGTAGACGGGTCGTATTCTGCATGGAGGTCGGTCACCAATGGTGTGCCTCAGGGATCTGTTCTGTTCTTGGCTGTAGACGGGTCGTATTCTGCATGGAGTTCGGTCACCAGTGGTGTGCCTCAGGGATCTGTTCTGTTCTTGGCTGTAGACGGGTCATATTCTGCATGGAGGTCGGTCACCAGAGGTGTGCCTCTGTTCTGTTCTTGGCTGTAGACGGGTCATATTCTGCATGGAGGTCGGTCACCAGTGGTGTGCCTCAGGGATCTGTTCTGAGACCCTTTTTCTTGGCGATTTTTATAAATGACCTGGATGAGGAACTGGAGGAATGGGTTAGTAAGTTTGCTGATGACACAAAGGTTGGAGGTGTTGTGGATAGTGCGGAGGACTGTCAGAGGTTACAGCGGGACATTGATAGGATGCAAAACTGGGCTGAGGAGTGGCAGATGGAGTTCAACTCAGATAAGCGTGAAGTGGTTCATTTTGGTAGGTCAAATATGATGGCAGAATATAGTATTAATGGTAAGACTCTTGACAGTGTGGAGGATCAGAGGGATCTTGGGGTCCCAGTCCATTGGACACTCAAAGCAGCTGCTGTGGTTAAGAAGGCATACGGTGTTTTGGCCTTCACTCATCATGGAATTGAATTTAGGAGCTGAGAGGTAATATTGCAGCCATACAGGACCCTGTCAGACCCCAGTTGGAGTACTGTGCTCAGTTCTGGTCGCCTCACTACAGGAAGGATGTGGAAGCCATAGAAAGGGTGCAGAGGAGATTTACAAGGCTGTTGCCAGGATTGGGGAGCAAGCCTTATGAAAACAGGTTGAGTGAATGCAGGCTTTTCTTCTTGGAGTGACAGAGGATGACAAGTGATCTGATAGAGGTGTATAAGATGATGAGAGGCATTGATCTTGGTTCTCAAGGGATATTGCAACTCTGATAAAGAAAAAGAGGGAGTTGTATGAAATGTATAGGAAACAGGGAATAAATCAGGTGCTTGAGGAGTATAAGAAGTGCAAGAAAATACTTAAGAAAGAAATCAGGAGGGCTAAAAGAAGACATGAGGTTGCCTTGGCAGTCAAAGTAAAGAATAATCCAAAGAGCTTTTACAGGTATATTAAGAGCAAAAGGATTGTAAGGGATAAAATTGGTCCTCTTGAAGATCAGAGTGGTCGGCTATGTGCAGAACCAAAGGAAATGGGGGAGATCTTAAATTGTTTTTTTGCGTCTGTATTTACTGGCATGAAGTCTATGGAATTAAGGGAATCAAGTAGTGAGATCATGGAAACTGTACACATTGAAATGGAGGAGGCGCTTGCTGTCTTGAGGAAAATTAAAGTGGATAAATCCCCGGGACCTGACAGGGTGTTCCCTCGGACCTTGAAGGAGACTAGTGTTGAAATTGCGGGGGCCCTGGCAGAAATATTTAAATTGTCACTGTCTACGGGTGAGGTGCCAGAGGATTGGAGAGTGGCTCATGTTGTTCCGTTATTTAAAAAAGGATCAAAAAGTAATCCGGGAAATTATAGGCCGGTAAGTTTAACGTCGGTAGTAGGTAAGCTATTGGAGGGAGTACTAAGAGACAGAATCTACAAGCATTTGGATAGACAGGGACGTATTAGGGAGAGTCAAAATGGCTTTATGCGTGGTAGGTCATGTTTGAGCAATCTATTGAAGTTTTTCGAGGAGGTTACCAGGAAAGTGGATGAAGGGAAGGCAGTGGATATTGTCTACATGGACTCCAGTAAGGCCTTTGACAAGGTCCCGCATGGGAGGTTAGTTAGGGAAATTCAGTCGCTAGGTATACATGGAGAGGTGGTAAATTGGATTAGACATTGGCTCAATGGAAGAAGACAAAGAGTGGTAGTAGAGAATTGCTTCTCTGAGTGGAGGCCTGTGATTAGTGGTGTGCCACAGGGATCAGTGCTGGGTCCATTGTTATTTGTCATCTATATCAATGATCTGGATGATAATGAGGTAAATTGGATCAGCAAATTTGCTGATGATACAAAGATTGGAGGTGTAGTAGACAGTGAGGAAGGTTTCAGAGTCTGCAGAGGGACTTGGACCAGCTGGAAAAATGGGCTGAAAAATGGCAGATGGAGTTTAATACAGACAAGTGTGAGGTATTGCACGTTGGAAGGACAAATCAAGGTAGAACATACAGGGTTAATGGTAAGGCACTGAGGAGTGCAGTAGAACAGAGGGATCTGGGAATACAGATACAAAATTCCCTAAAAGTGGTGTCACAGGTAGATAGGGTTGTAAAGAGAGCTTTTGGTACATTGACCTTTATTAATCAAAGTATTGAGTATAAGAGCTGGAATGTTATGATGAGGTTGTATAAGGCATTGGGGAGGCTGAATCTGGAGTATTGTGTTCAGTTTTGGTAACCAAATTACAGGAAGGATATAAATAAGGTTGAAAGAGTGCAGAGAAGGTTTACAAGGATGTTGCCAGGACTTGAGAAACTCAGTTACAGAGAAAGGTTGAATAGATTAGGACTTTATTCCCTGGAGCGTAGAAGAATGAGGGGAGATTCGACAGAGGTATATAAAATTATGATGGGTATAGATAGAGTGAATGCAAGCAGGCTTTTTCCACTGAGGCAAGGGGAGAAAAAAACCAGAGGACATGGGTTAAGGGTTAGGGGGAAAAAGTTTAAAGGGAACATTAGTGGGGGCTTCTTTACACAGAGAGTGGTGGAAGTATGGAATGAGCTGCCAGATGAAGTGGTAAATGCAGGTTCTTTTTTAACATTTAAGAATAAATTGGACAGATACATGGATGGGAGGTGTATGGAGGGATATGGTCCGTGTGCAGGTCAGTGGGACTAGGCAGAAAATGGTTCAGCACAGCCAAGAAGGGCCAAAAGACTTGTTTCTGTGCTGTAGTTTCTATGGTTCTATGGTTCTATGTGGATAGTCAGAGGCTTTTTCCCAGAGCTGAAATGGTTGCCACAAGAAGACACAGTTTTAGGGTGCTGGGGAGTAGGTACAGAGGAGATGTCAGGGGTAAGTTTTTTTACTCAGAGAGTGGTGAGTGCGTGGAATGGGCTGCCGGCAACGGTGGTGGAGGCGGAAACGAAAGGGTCTTTGAAGAGACTTTTAGATAGCTACATGGAGCTTAGAAAAATAGAGGGCTATAGGGAAGTCTAGTAATTTCTAAGGTAGGGACATGTACGGCACAACTCTGTGGGCCGAAGGGCCTGTATTGTGCTGCAGGTTTTCTGTGTTCTATGTTCTAACAAATTCTGGCCCATGTAATCCACCTGTACTAAGAAGGTCCCAGTTTATATTGGGGGGGGGGGTGAAGTTTCCCATGACAACAGCCCTGTTGTTTTCACACCTTTCCTTTAATCTGCCTGCATAACAGTTCCTTGATGTTCCAGTGGCTAATGGGGGGCCTGTACAATAATTCCGTTAGAGTGATTGAACTCTTCCTCTTTCGGAATTTTACCAATATAGCCTCAATGGGCAAGCCTTCTGTTATGGTCCCTCTGCGTGCTCCTGTGATACTGTCTCTGATTCGTAATGCAACTGCATCCCAGCCCCACACTCCTTTACCTCTCTCCGCATCTTTTCTGAAGCGTCGAAACTCTGGGACTTTAAGCACTCATTCCTGTCCCCCTCTCAACCAAGTTCCTGCATTGACCAAAACGTCATAGTTCCATGCTTGAAGTTCATCTCCTTTGCCCATAATACTCCGAGCATTAAAATACACCCACTTCAAACTACCGACTCTATCTTCCCTATTACTTTGCTTCTGTCTCTTTTTACTGGCCCTGACACTACCTTCTGCATTCTTCCACTTTCTGACCTGATGCTCTGGTTCCCAACCCCCTCCCTAACTAGTCTAAACTCTACCGAGTAGCACAAATTCATAGAAACATAGAAAACCTACACCACAATACAGGTCCACAAAGCTGTGCTGAACACATCCCTACCTTAAAAATTACTAGGGTTACCCATAGCCCTCTATTTTTCTAAGCTCCATGCATCTATCCAAAAGTCTCTTAAAAGACCCTATCGTATCCGCCTCCACCACCCTTGCCAGCAGCCCATTCCATGCACTCACCACTCTCTGCATAAAAAGCTTACCCCTGACATCTCCTCTGTACCTACTCCCCAGCACCTTAAACCTGTGTCCTCTTGTGGCAGTCATTTCAGCCCTGGGAAAAAGCCTCTGACTATCCACACGATCAGTGCCTCTCATCATCTTACACACCTCTATCAGGTCACCTCTCATCCTCTGTTGCTCCAAGGAGAAAAGGCCAAGTTTACTCAACCTGTTTTCATAAGGCATGCTCCCCAATCCAGGCAACATCCTTGTAAATCTCCTCTGCACCCTTTCTATGGTTTCCACATCCTTCCTGTAGTGAGGCGACCAGAACTGAGCACAGTACTCCAAGTGGGGTCTGACCAGGGTCCTATATAGCTGCAATAAATGCTAGTCTTGACATAAGTGCCCACTTTCCAACAAATGAATAAAGATCAAAGCACATAAGTGATGAGCTCAACGTATTTGACCAATCCATCAATGAACAAGACATGATGGAATAAATCTTGGGTAGGAACAAGATGTGAGTAGCCATCAACCTAGTGACCAATGAAAAGTTAGTCACTTCCTCCATGGTCTGAAAATTTGCTCTACCCTCATTTACAACTGCAGGTACAAAACCCAGCAAGCACATCTTAAACCATTGGCTAAGACGGAAGCTAACCAGTAGTTGTATCCCTTCGACAATACCTGAAATCATGAAATGGTCTTCAAACATGGCCGTGACTAATCTGATGTTTCAAATATAATCTTATACAGCAGGAGAAAAATAAATACATTACTTAAACATTAATAACATACAGTAGTTGTTTATGCAATCTTGCTGTGCAGTGATGAGCTGCCACAGTTCCTACATTGTAACAGTGACCATATTCCTAAACTATTTCATCAGAGGAATGCATTGCCCACCCATTTTAATTCCACTTCCCATTCCCATTCTGATATGTCAATCCATGGCCTCCTCTACTGTCACGATGAAGCCACATTCAGATTGGAGGAGCAACACCTTATATTCCACCTGGGTAGCCTCCAACCTGATGGCATGAACATCGATTTCTTGAATTTCCATTAGTGCCCCCCTCTCCTTCACCATTCCCCATCCCACTTTCCCTCTCTCACCATATCTGCTTGCCTGCCCATCACCTCCCTCCAGTGCTCCTCCTGCCCTCTTCCTTCTTTGATGACCTTCTGTCCTCTCCTACCAGATTCCCCCTTCTCCAGCCCTGTATCTCTTTCACCAACCGACTTCCCAGCTCTTTACTTCACCCCTCCCCCCACTCCTGGTTTCACCTATCACCTTGTGGTTGTCCCTCCCCTCCCCCCACCTTTTAAATCTGTTCCTCATATTTCTCTCCAGTCCTGCTGAAGGGTCTTAGTCTGAAATGTCAACTGTACTCTTTTCCATTGCCTGTCCTGCTGGGTTCCTCCAGCATTTTGTGTGTGTTGCTTAGACATCCAGCATCTGCAGATTTTAAAGTTGCTGGTGAATGCAGCAGGCCAGGCAGCATCTCTAGGAAGAGTACAGTTGACGTTTCAGGCTGAGACCCTTCGTCAGGACTAACTGAAGGAAGAGTTAGTAAGACCCACCATTACTAACTCTTAATAACTCTTCCTTCAGTTAGTCTTGACGAAGGGTCTCGGCCTGAAACGCCGACTGCACCTCTTCCTAGAGATGCTGCCTGGCCTGCTGCGTTCACCAGCAACTTTGATGTGTGTTGCTTGAACTTCCAGCATCTGCAGAATTCTTGTTGTCTGCAGATTTTCTCTTGTTTGTCATTGCGATCGTAACCAACAACTACATGCAGACCTTACAAGCATAGTTCACTCAATAATGATCAGGAACAATCGTAGCACTTTAAGCAAGTACTTTTCACTCCTGAATAGCTTTCCTGACACAACTTGTTAAAAGATGGTCAAAGCTATTGATAAATCTATTAAAATATTGTTCTATACCTTGTAGCTAAATAGCACCATCTAATGAATACTACATGGTATTACGTTTATTTGTTTTAATACTTGATTTTTAAGATTACCTCTGGCTCTTCAAAATAATTGGTTCGTTGTTGCTTTTGTTGGGTGAAAATATGTGCCCTCTTGCATAAATTGGACTGTGTGTTTGCAGAGGGCGTGGGCCCACCTCTTTTGTGCTGTTGGCAATGGAACTTCTGTCTGCAAACGTTCAACTCGTGGGGCGGGGAGCATCATTCATGTTCACAGAGATTACACAGGTTCCAAAAGAAAAATGCAGATTATACATTTCAAGGGAATAGAATTAAAAACAGGGAAAGGCTCGCATCCTGTTTCACAACAGATCAAGAATGGTCAAATCTGAAAGCATTTTAACAACCTTCTTTTGTTAGTTGAGGGTATCATGGTGTTAAGGGATGAAGGCAGTTAAGCGGAGTTAGACTACAGATTAGCCATACTCTCATTCAATGGCAGAACAGGCTCAGGGGACCCAATGGCATCCGTTGCGGTAGATTTACAGTTATGATTGCAGTCAAACAGATCCATCATAACAATCACCACATGTGCCAGATATCTTTTGATTAGCCAGTTGTTATTTTATTAGTCATTTGGAATGTTATTTCATCAGCATTTGTTTTCCAGCATTGTGCTTTCCATGCTTTTTGGTTGTTTTTGATGCCAAAGCACGTTCTTAGCGTGGTAAGTGACAATCTATGGTGTGTGCTACAAAGGAAACAAATGTTTAAGCTGAGAACGTTCAGTGATCTAGGAAACTAAATGTAATGTTGCTTAATAATTTCTTTAGCCAGAGAACAGTGAATCTGTGGAGCTCTCTGTCACTGGCGGCTGTAGAGGACAAGTTGTTGGGTATACTTAAGCCAGATTGTTGATTAGTTGAGGCATAAAGGGTACGGGGAGTTGGCAGGAGATTAGGGCTGAGAGGGAAATAGATCAGCCGTGATGAAATGGCGGAGCAGACTCGATTAGCCAAATGGCCTAATTCTGCTCCTATATCTTATAGTCTTAAAATGTACACATTTAATAACACCCATTAGTCAGACTACCCAGAAAACAGAACATCAAATGGTGGGTTTAAAATGCTAGTGACAGGGTAGACAATGTGACATATGGATTTAGAACAGACTTAAGTATTTCTTGACCACTCTAAATCTTATCATCTTGCCCTATTAGTGGTCTAGTCATTACATTACAGCTGTGTAAATAAATTTGCCTTAGAAGCTCGAACAGATATGCACACATTTACAGAAGGTGGAATTACCAAGATGTCTATGATACAGCATTTCTCCACATCACTCAGTGAATCGTTATATTCCTGGCACTACATACCTGTACCTCTAGAGTAAGATATAGCACACAACTTTAGGAAAAGGATGTGAAGAGCAAGGATTCGTGCAAAGGGAAAAGGCAGACTGACCCAGACAAAGACTTCCTTCCTGTACACTGACAGCATTAGTGACCACAACAGCAGGATTACTGACAATAACGGAAGCTAACCCTGATTAACTAACAGCTGGTGTGGGCATGGGAAGGGAGAGCAATGCAGTTCGAGTGACTCCTGGGGGTGTCGTTGGACAAGGGTGGGCATGATTCTTGAGAAGAAGCACAAATCCACACAGATCTGGTATAACTGATGGAGTGACCTTGCATGAGTGTGTGCACTGGATAAGCACTTTGAAAACAATACTGCAATTTGTTTCATGTCAAAAGGTGCAGCCGTAAAACTAAATAATTACTCAAGAGGCAGAAAATTCTGTTATTGATGCTATCAATTTTTGCTGGATCAACTTCACAAGAAGTCAAACAGCTGCTTAGGCACAAGAAGATTACTTTGGAAGTATTGGAGGGAGCTGGTTGTGGACTACAGGAGGAATGGAGACAGGCTAAACCCTACAGACACCAATAGATATGGAGTTGAGAGGGTGAACAGCTTTAAGTTCCTCGGCATAAACATCACCAATGATCTCACGTGGTCTGTACATACCAGCTGTGTGGTGAAAAAGGCACAACAGCACCTCTTTCACCTCAGAGGGTTGAAGAAGTTTGGTATGGCCACCCCAAATTCTTTCTACAGGGGCACGATTGAGAGCATCCTGACTGGCTGCATCACTGCCTGGTATGGGAACTGTACTTCCCTCAATCACAGGACTCTGCAGAGAGTGGTGTGGACAGCCCAGCGCAATAGTAGATGTGAACTCCCCACTATTCAGGACATTTGCAAAGACAGGTGTGTAAAAAGGGCCCGAAGGATCCTTGGGGACCCAAGTCATCCCAACCATAAACCGTTCCAGCTGCTACCATCCAGGAAGCGATACCGCAGCATAAAAGCCAGGACCAATAGGCTCCAGGACAGCTTCTTCCACCAGGCCATCAGACCGCTTAATTCATGCTGACACAACTGTATTTCCATGTTATATTGACTATCCTGTTGTACATACTATTTATTATAAATTACACATTGCACATTTAGACAGAGATGTAACGTAAAGATTTTTACTCCTCATGTATATGGAAGATGTAAGTAATAAAGTCAATTCAATTCAATCCAATTGGTATTTATGATGAGGCATGCAATCCCTTTAGTCCCAATATTGATCATGTGAAAGGGCTTTCCAAAGCTATGAATGCACACAGTAAACAGAATAAGGCAGATATTCTTGTAGCACAGTTGGAGATTAGTAGATATGGTGTTATGGGCATCTGAGTCATGGCTGAAAGAAGATCATAGTTGCAAGCTTAAGGATACACATTGAATCGAAGGGTCAGGCAGCAAGACAGATGGCAGTGGGATATCTCTGTTGGTAAAAAATGAAATCAAATTCTTACACATTAAGATTACAAATCCTTACATATTAAGAGGTGACATGGGATTGGAAGATGTAGAATCCTTGTGGGTAGAGTTAAAGAACTGCAAGGGTAAAATTACCCCAAAGAAAGTTATACACAGCCCTCCAAACTGTAGCCACGATATGAGCTACAGATTACAATGGGAGATAGAAAAGTTATGTAAAAAGAGCAATGTTGAATAATCATAGAAGATTTCAATATGTTAGTAGATTGGGAAAATCAGGTTAGTGTTGGATCACATGAGAGGGAATTTGCAGAATGCCTACAAGATGGCTTTGTGGAGTAGTTTGTGCTTAAGACCACAAAGGGAACAGCAATTCTGGATGACCCAGTTTTGATTAGGCAATTAACCCTTCGGAGGCAGTAATCATAATATGGTAGAATTCACCCTGCAGTTTGAGAAGGAGAAGCTAAGATCAAGTGCATTGGTATTACAGTGGAGTAAAGGGAATTACAGAGGCATGAGAGAGAGCTGGCTGAAGTTGATCGGAAGGGGACACTAGGAGAGATAACAGCAGGACAGCAATGGCTGAAGTTTCTGAAAACAATTGGGAAGGTGTAGGAAAGATATATCCCAGAGATAAAGAAGTATTCTTAAGGGCAGGATGAGGCAACTATGACTGACAAGGGAAATCAAAAACAGCATAAAAGCAAAAATTAGTGGGAAGATAGAGGATTAGGAAGCTTTTAAAAGTGACAGAAGGCAACTAAAAAAACTAAAGAGAGAAAGAATGAAATATGGAATTAAGTTAGCTAATAATATCAAAGAGAATACCAAAATTATTAATAGATTTGTAAAGAGTAAAAGAGAAATGAGGACAGATATCAGACAACTGAAAAATGACGCAGGAGAGGTAGTAATGGGGGACAAAGAAATAGTGAACGAACTTAATTGGTACTTTGTATCAGTCTTCACTGTGGAAGACACTAGGAGAATGCCAGATATGCAAGAATGTCAGGGAGCAGAAGTGAGTGTCATTGCTATTACTAAGAGGAAGGTGTTTGGGAAGCTGAAAAGTCTGAAGATAGATAAGACACCTGGACCAGATTAAATACACCCCAGGGTTCTGAACAAGGTAGCTGAAGAGATTTTGGGGGCATGAGTAATGATCTTTTAAGAATCAACAGATTCTAGAATGATTCCTGAGGACAGGAAAATTGCAAATGTCACTCCACTCTCTGAGAAGGGAGAGAAGCAGAAGAAAGGAAATTATAGACCATTTAGCCTGACTTCAGTAGTTGGGAAGATGTTGGAGTCTAGTGTTATGGATGAAGCTTTGGGGTATGTGCAGGCACATGGTTTTCTTAAAGGGAAATCTTTCCTGACAAATCTGTTGGAATTTTTTAAGGAAATAACAGGCATGATAGATCTTTCCTGTTTATCTTTCCCCTTTCTGGTTTTTCTCCTGATACCTACCAGCCTTCTCCTTCCCACCCTCCCCCCACCTTCTTTACAGGGCCTCTGCCCCTTCCCTCTTCAGTCCTGACGAAGGGTTCCGGCCCGAAACAGTGACTGATTGTTTCCATGGATGCTGCCCAACCTGCTGAGTTCCTCCAACGTGCTGAGTGTTGTTTTGACCCCAGCATCTGCAGAGTATTTTGTGTATAGACAAAGGAGAGTCAGTGGATGTTGTTTATTTGGATTTTCAGAAGGCCTTTAACAAGGTGCCTGCTGCACATGAGGCTGCTTAACAAGATAAGAGCCAATGCTATTACAGGAAAGATACTAGCATGGATAGAAGATTGGCTGACTAGCTGGAGGCAAACAATGGGAATAAAATAGCCTTCTCTGGTTGGATACCGGTGGTTAACAGTGTCCTGCTGGGGTGGATGTTGGGACCGCTTCTGTTCACGTTGTATGTCAATGATATGAAGATGGTGGAGGGGAAGGTAGGGGGATGTTTGCAGAAGAATTTAGACAGCTCCAATCCCATATTTAAGTTTGTTGATGACACCACTGTCATGGCCAAATCAAAGGTGGTAACAAATCAGCAGATTGAAAATCTGCCTGAGCGCTGCCAGGGCAACAACCACTTTCTCAATGTTAGCAAGACCAAGGAGCTGATTATCAACGTCAGGAAAAGGAAACCAGAAGTTCATGAGCCAGTTCTCATCGGAGGATCAGAGTTGGAGAAGGTCAACTACTTTAAATTCTTTAATGTTTTCATTTCAGAGGACCTGTCTTGGGCCCAGCACTAGTGCAATTATGAAGAAAGCTTGGCAGTCCCTCTACTTACTTAGGAGCTTGCAAAGATTCTGCATGAGGTCCAAAAATGATGGAGAATGGATTGACTAGCTGCATCATAGCTTGGTATGGAAACACCAATGCCCTTGAACGGAAAGTCCTACAAAAAGTAGTGGATACTGCCCAGTCCATCATGGGTAAAGTCCACTCACCGTTGAGCAGACCTACATGGAGCGTTGTCACAGGAAGGCAGCATCCATTATCAGGGTCCCCCACCCTCAGGTCATGCTCTCTTCTTGCTGCTGCCTTCAAGAGGAAGGTACAGGAGCCTCAGGACTTACACCACCAGATTCAGGAACAGTTAACACCCCTCAATCATCAGGCTTTTGAACCAAAGTGGATAATTTCACTCAACTTAACTTGACCATCACTGAACTGTTCCCACAACCTATGGACACACTTTCGAGGACTCTTCATCTCATGCTCTTGATATTTATTGCTTATTTATTTATTATTATCATTATATCTTTCTATTTTCTTTTTGTATTTTCAGTTTATTGTCTTTGCACACTGATTGTCTGCCCAGTCTTTCACTGATTCTATTGTTGTTATTTGACTTATAGAGTATTCCTGCAAGAAAATGAATCTCATTGTGACATATACGTACTTCGATATTAAATTTACTTTGAACTTTAAGATTGGGAGAATGGGTAAAGAAGTGGCAGATGGGACACAATGTAGGGAAATGCAGGGCCATGCACTTTGGTAGAAGGGATAAAAGCATGGACTATTTTCTAAGTGGGGAGAAAATTCAAAAATTAGAGGTGCAGAGGGACTTGGGAATCCTCATGCAGGATTCTGTAAAGGTTACCATGCAGTTTGAGTCAGTGGTAAGGAAAGCAAATGCAATGTTAGCATTCATTTCAAAAGGACTAAATTACAAAAGCAAGGATATAATAATATGGATTTAAGTCATCGGTCAGGCCACACTTAGAGTATTGTGAGCACTTTTGGATGCCTTATCTAAAAAAATGTCTTCTGGCATTGGAGAGGGTCCAGAGGAGGTTCACGAGAATCATCCCAGGTACATGAGGAGCATCTGGTGGCTCTGGGTCTGTACTCGCTGAAGTTTAGAAGAATGAGGTGGGATTTCGTTGAAACTTAATGGATATTGAAAGCCCTAGGTACAGTGGATGTAGAAAGAATGTTTCCTATGGTGGGTGAACCTAGGACCACAGGGCACAGCCTCAGAATAGAGGGACATCCATTTAGAACAGAGATGAGGAAAAATTTCTTTACCCGGAGGATGGTGACTCCAGAAATTAATCGAAAGAAAAGCACAGGAGCCCGGGCAGGAAAAGCATGTCTACTTAGTTTCTTCTTTAAGTGAGGTACTCACATCTGACACGATGTCATAATGACATATGCCATTCACATATTTCTTACATATAACCCTTAATACATTTGTGTAAAGAAATGAAGAATGCTTAGTCATAAAATATATTTGCAATTTTACTTAAGTATTAAATATTATATATGCATACATATGCAAAAGATACTATATGATCCAACTACTATACAGACGTCCGCAGCATTGTAAATTTAAAATTGTCACATTCAAGCCAAAAGATTTAATCACTGTGGAGAATTTCTTACTCTTGTAGAATAACATCTTTCCTGACAAGGGTGTGTGTCACTCTGCTTGGCAGGTGACACTTGTGGCTGTTAAACAATCTCAGGCTATGAGGCCTCCTCTGTGCTGGTTGTAGGAGATGACTGTGTGACTGCAGGAAGTGGTTCTGACAGCTCCTGGACACCTTTCTCCTGGCTGTATTGGCATCCCGACCAGTGCACGGCAAGCTGCTCGATCTGCTGATCTATCCCAGGCTGCCAGACAAAGCTTTGAGACAACACTTTCATTTAGACCGTGCCGAGATGACTGGCATGTAGCTCACCCAAGACTTTAGCTCTCAGCTTGGATTTTATAACAACTCTAAATCCCCACATAAGGCAAACCCTGTCAAAGGCAAGTTCATCCCAGTGCTAGTAAAATGGGGAAACAGAATTTCAGCTGCATATCCCATGTAGACTTGATACAGTGTGGGGTCTTTTCTGGTTTCCTATTAGATCATTTGTGCCATAATAGAGAGACTTTTGACTTGGATTAGGGAGAATATGTCAAACAGCAGTGCCCCCTTTTCTATATTTTTTCAGGTATTTCATTTTCAAAGTTGGGGGGAACGTCGACTCAGACCATAAGAGGCCTGCATCGAGCATTTTCACGCCTTACAAGGAGCAGATGCTACTCCAGTATCTTTTTTCTCCAAACATACCTTTGCTCATTGTGGCTAAAAAGTTCTATTTTAACTTCATCAGTCCACAGGACTTGTTTCCAAAATGCATCAGGCTTGTTTAGATGTTCCTTTGAACTTTCTGAATGGAACTTTTTGGCCACGATGAGCAAAGGTATGTTTGGAGAAAAAAGGGTGCAGAATTTCATGAAAATAACCCCTCTTCAACTGTTAAGCACGGGGGTGGATCGGCCATGCTTTGGGCTTGTGTTGCAGCCAGTGGCATAGGGAACATTTCACTGGTAGAGGGAAGAGTGAATTCAATTAAATACCAGCAAATTCTGGAAGCAAACATCATACCGTCTGTAAAAGAGCTGAAGACGAAAAGAGGATGGCTTCTACAACAGGATAATGAACCTTAACACACCTCAAAATCCACAATGGACTACCTCAAGAGGCGCAAGCTGAAGGTTTTGCCATGGCCCTCAGAGTCTCCTGACTTAAACATCATCGAGAATCTGTGGATACACTTCAAAAGAGCAGTGCATGCAAGACGGCCCAAGAATCTCACAGAACTAGAAGACTCTTGCAAGGAAGACTGGGTGAAAATCCCCCAAACAAGAATTGAAAGACTCTTAGCTGGCTACAAAAAGCGTTTACAAGCTGTGATACTTGCCAAATGGGATGTTACTAAGTACTGACCATGCAGGGTGCCCAAACTTTTGCTTCAGGCCCTTTTCGTTTTTTGTTATTTTGAAACTGTAAAAGATGGAAATAAAAAAAATTTCTTGCTTAAAATATTAAAGAAATGTGTCATCTTTAACGTTATGCCTTTTGGAAATCAGTTCATCGTTTACTAGCTTAGCTATTCACAGTAACAGAAATTTTGACCAGGAGTGTTAAATTTTTGCATGCCACTGTATACAGTAGTTAGAATAAGGCTGCAGTTAATAAAGTGCAGTTAATAATTTCATACAAAATGGTAACTCCTTAAGCTGCCACCAGATCTCATACAATGAGATCATGCTTCTGCTGTAGTATTTATTTGTGTATTTATTTAGAGAGCCACGTGGGTTAGGTCCTTTCTGCCCTTCAGTCCCACTGCCAGCAACCAACTGATTTAACCCTAGCCTGATCACAGGGCAATTCTTACAATGACCAATTAACCAACTAACTGGTACATGGATGTAAATCGGAGCACCCCGGGGAAATCTACACATTCACGAGGAGGATGTACACATTCCTTTCATATAATATCGGAATTAAACTCTGAACTCTTGACACCTCAAGTTGTTATAGCTTCGCGGTGACTGCTACACTACTGTGTTGAATCATAGAAAGTGGTTATTTCGTCCACTGTGCATAGCAACTTTAAAAAAGCAATGCAATTGATCGCAGTTCCCTGTTCATTGGAGCTTTACTCTCCATTCGTCCTGTCAAGTGGCATCCAATTCCACATAGAACATAATTAAATAATTTGCCCTTTCAAGGAGTCATTTACCTGATCATAAAAATCACTGCTCAAAAGGCTCAAAGTAACATCTTACTCATCCATATTACGGATTCCCTTAAAAAATTGAAAGCAAGGATCCTGCCCTCTTAATCATTTTTACTATTGTGCATTGATACATTAAGACCTGACCATCTTTTTATGAACTAATTCAAAACTCCTATATCATTCTAAAACTATTGTGACTGGAAAGAGGAAATTATCCAGAGTATTCATGGGCCACCTTCCTGACAGCTGTCCCGGAGTCACCACCTCCGAAGAATTGAATTGTTGATTCAATGAAGACTGGGGAGCAAAGGCCAAGAGCTTTGGCAGTGTGCAAGGAACTTCTGCTGCAGGCCCAGGGATGGGAAGTCCTAACTATACATATAATGCAGGAGGTTCCATTGCACAACCTCTGATTGCACAGCTCCAACAACCCTCTCTCCTTCTAATAGCGGAGCAGAAATATGAATCCATGGGGTCCTACCTTCCCTTACCAAGTCTCAGCTGTTGTTGACAGCCACAATATTACCTGTGAATGCGGCAATCAAAAACCCATTCAAAGTTCACTTACATTTCTGTGAGAAATCCTTTTATGCATAAATCTTTTGGATTTTCTTTTCAGGAGAAGGCAAGACATAAAAGGATGCAAGCAGTGAATTAACATTCACTTGTATGATTCCCAGCAAACAGAAAGAAATTACATCCCCAATTTGCTTATGATTGTCCTAGAATTTAGTATTTATATGACATTCAGGTGTGAAATGCTGGTTATATAGTGCATTATGCAATACTACAACAACCTCTCTAGTAGAATAGCAGAACCAGAGTCATGTCAGGAAAACATTACCAAACAAGGTGAAAATCCACAGATATTAGGTTAGACAACAAGAGCTTGGTCAGAGCGTAGAGTTGTAAATTTTAAGGAATATATTGAAGGAAAAAGAACTTTATAGAGGCAGAGAACAGTACAGGCAACCCAGGTTCAATTCTCACTGCTGTCTGTAGGTTTTCTCCATGTCCACATGGTTTTCCTTCGGGTCCCACAGGTTAATTGGTCATGGTAAATTACCCAGTGATTCAGCCAGGATTACATCCAGGGATTGCCGGGTGGTGTAAGGGCATATTCCATGCTGTATAAATAAGTAAAAAGAAAAGCTTAGAATTTCCAAAACTTGGCAGATGAAAGCACAGGCATTAGTGGTGAATCAGTTAAATCTGGGAGTGGGCAGAAAGGCAGAATTAAATGAATGCAATGATCTCAGAAATTTTTAAGGCTCAAGATGATTTCAGTGATAGGATGTTGCAAGACTTGAAAATACTGGAAAACAAGGATGGAAATTGTAAAATCAAGTCATTGCTTAACAAAGGGTCCATGGAGACCAGCAAGCATAAACATCATTGCAGACAGGCATCCTGTATTTGGATGTATTCAAAGTTAAAGATGCAAAATCCCTGCAACTTCCTTCACCATCATCACTGCCTAAGAACCCAGCAGCAGGACATGCAGTGCATCAGCGAAATGGACTTACATACCACCCTTATTCATGTCAACTTTATTGTGATAAAACTGTGTGATGTGATTGTAGCTCCTATTTGCTATAGGATAGAGAAATCCAAAACTGAGGCCATAAAAGTCATTAATAAATCTTTATTTTTAAAAAGACATTTAAAATTCAAGTTCAAGTTTATTATCCAACCCTACATGAATACCCATGAAGACAGCAAATGAAACAGAGCTCCTCAGGGAATATAGCACATTTAAGATAGTGGTAAACATACAGCGACACAAAAAATATATAGCACAAGTCCCTGAGTGATTTGTCCTGTAGACTGATGGTGCATGGATGTTGTAGGCAAGAACAAGCTCTTAGCATTTCGCAGGCAAATGCACGCAGCACACACGCCACTTATATTCCACTGAGCAAACACTAGAGGGCAGCACCGACAGGACAGGGCTGCTCACAATCCAGCATAGACACCACACCACACTGCCTCCAGCGAATCCCTCCTCCGGGGCGGCTGCAACAGGAAACTCCATGGCATGAGGCCTAGTCCACACTACAGCTGAGGCATGCAGCTCCCCTGCCATCAGTCTTGTCAATAAACCAGTGAGCCAGACTTGCAGTATTCCATATTACCAATGTCCAACAGGGTCTTGCGATCACAAAAAAAAGCGTCCAAGAAAGTCACTCACTGAAACCATTTCTGCTTTCGAGCACTGACTCCAATGCCTTTCTGTAGGGGCCAGCAACACTGCTCACGAGTCGGAGTAGACTGGTGGGGTCGATCTGCAGTACTTGAGATTCTTAATGTCCAGCAGCGTCTTGCAACATTAAAAATCTAGAAAATGACATCTAAAATAGAGACAAAAATACCTTCGATTGGCCATGGAGATGCCACTGTGTCCAAGCATGCCGCCATCTATAGCGTTTTCAGGACATCCCAAAATACTGCAATAAGTTACAACTTTCAAAGGCTTTGTTATAACAAACCAGCCAACTTTCA
Organism: Mobula hypostoma; assembly: GCF_963921235.1. Lineage (NCBI taxonomy): Eukaryota > Metazoa > Chordata > Chondrichthyes > Myliobatiformes > Myliobatidae > Mobula > Mobula hypostoma. The sequence goes on along the minus strand of NC_086101.1, from coordinate 136,370,733 downwards.
GACAGGAAGATCCCACAAATGCATAATGAGATAATGAGCAGATAGTCTGTTTTTATGATGTTGATGGAGTGTCAAACATCAACTCAATGCAACTTTCTGCAGTGGTGTCGCGTAGTTTCACACTAACCTAAGAGAGCAGATGAACCTTTAATTTAACCACTTAGAAAAGCATCGTTGTAAAATGTTGTCATAGAAACATACAGTACAGAAATAGGTCCTTTGGCTCAAGTAATCCAAAATGGCCATCAAGGATCCTTTCAAATTGTTTTTTAAATTTTTTTTATGGGATGTGGGTGTCACCAGCTAAGCCAGCATTTATTGCCCATCCTTAGTTCCCCTTGAGAAGGAGGTGATGAGCTGCCTTCTTGAACCACTGCAGCCCCTGCAGTGTAGGTACACCCACAGTGCTGTTAGGGAGGGAATTCCATGATTTTGACCCAGGGACAATGAAGGTACGATGATATGTTTCCAAGTCAGGATAGTGAGTGACTTGGAGGGGGATTTCCAAATGGTGGCACTCCCAGGTATCTGCAGTCCTTCGTCCCCAGAAGAGAGAATTCCACCCACTGGCCACAGCCAAAGATGCAGATGGGGCAACAATTTTCAAATTGCAACATTGTGGAATTTATTGGGTGAGCAAAGATCTACCTAAGGGGAAAGTATAATTACATAACAGTGAATAGGATCAATATTCAAAAAAGTTTAGATGAAAAAGGTCAGAGGAGGCTTATCAGGAGTTTAAGCTGAATCAGTAATTTTTGTGATGTTAAGGCCAGTGTGATTTACAGTTTGGTCCTACTAGATTTACCTTTTCTGTATAACCAGGCAGGCAGAGACTCCAAGGACATTACCAAGTGAGCAAACCAACAGATGGCTTATCTTCTGATCCATTTCAAGGAATCAAAGGGCCACATTAACCCCAGAAATTCTAGCAAATGCAAAATACTCAAACCTCTTTATCAGGTCCTTCCAAAGTGTTTCAGAAAGTAGTTCTGGTGTATAACTTATGCAGGAATGTCAACTTTAGAACTAAAGTTTAAAAAAAATAACTTCTTGATGCAGATAAATGTCCCAAGGCACTTTAAAAAGGTATTTTATTAATCAATACTTATCTTGGAGCCAAATAAGACCAGAAGACATAGGATTAGAAATAAGCCCATCAAGTCTGCTCTGCAATTTGATCGTAATATGATTTAACCAAAAGGTTGATCAAAAGTATAGAATCAGAATCAGGTTTAATATTACTGGCATATGTCACAAAATTTGTTGTTTTGCAGCAACAGTACGTTATAATAATAAAACCCATAAATTACAGTAAGCCATATGTATAAATTAAGTTAAATAATTAGTGCAAAAAGAGAAAAAAGTAACCGAGGTAGAGTTCATGGGTTCAATGTCCATTCAGACATCTGATGGTGGAGGGGAAGAAGCTGTTCCTGAATCATTGAGTGTGTTTCTTCAGACTCCTGTACCTCCTCCTTAATGATGGATGCTGCCTTTTTGAGGCATCGCCTTTTGAAGGTGTCCAAAACACTGGGGAGGCTAGTGCCCATGATGGTGCTGGCTGAGTTTACAACTTTGTGCAGCTTTTCCCAATCCTGTGCAGTGGCCCCTCCATACCTGATGGTGATGCAACCAGTTGGAATGCTCTCCGTGGTACATTTGTAGAAATTTGCAAGTGTCTTAAGTGACATGCCAATTCTCCTCAAGCTGCTAATGAAATATAGCCATGGTTGTGCCTTCTTTGTAATTGCATCAATATGTTGGACCCAGGATAGATCATCAGCAATGTTGACACCCAGGAACCTAAAACTGCCACTTCTGATCCCTTGGCTTCCCCTTCCTGTAGTCCATAGTCAATTCCTTGGTCTTAATAACACTGAATGCAAGGTCGTTGCTGCAACATCACTCAGCCAGCTGATCTACCTTGCTCCTTTATGCTTCCTTTTCACCATCTGAAATTCTGCCCTCAGTAGTTGGGTAATCAGCAAATATATAGATAGTGTTTGATCTGCGCCCAGCCACACAATCGTAGGTGCAGAGACAACAGAGCAGTAGACTAAGCGCACATCCTTGAGGTGCATCAGTATTGATCGTCAGCGAGGAGGAGATGTTATTTCTGATCCACAAGTCAAGGATCCAGTTGCAGAGGGAGATCCAAAGGCCCATTTTTTGGAGCTTGTTGGTTGGAATCGAAGGTATGATTGAGTTGAACACTGAGATGCTTTCATTTCAATTAGTTTTATGTTTTGGAGTGACAAAATTTAACAGCAATATTTTCCAATCCATGTGTTGGGCAACATGCTCCTTTCATCAATTTCAGTAACTTGGACTTATTGTTATCTTACTGAGCAATTTCAAGTTTTATTACCATTCTTTCATTCATTCTTTGGAGTGTTTCTTCTGTTTTGTGGATGTCTGTGAAGTGTAAGAATTTCAGGTTGTATACATTCTCTGATATTAAATGAAACCATTGTAATCAATGAAGTCTCTTTCTTATGGTAGACAACTATATGGACATTGTCCCTGACTGATCTTTTGTTTGAAAAAGATTGGAAGCTGGTTAGCAATCTTCAGGTATCTGGAGCATATCCAACGCAACCCTACTTGAAGTCGAATTCAATGGCTCAGAAGGGGGCCATTTGAGGACTGCCTTGGTTGTTCTGGTTCTTTGAAGATTTGATTAATTGCTCAATTATTTTCACACCTCAGCCTTCACCCCATAACTGTAAATTGAACTCTTACCAAGATCTTGTCCATTCTTGTAGAACCTCCTTACATCAGTGTTTCAGGTTGTGCACTCCAGATGCTAGCACGCACCTGCGAGCAAAGCTTAAGGGAATCAGTGGGGTGCTGAAAAGAAATTGCTTCCTTGCATTAGGAATCATGAACTGAAAAAGCCCAAAATATTCAGGGGTTTTGGAAACCTTATGATGGAACAGAGTTGAGATACAAGGTGACCTCTACTGGGTTTTAATGTGCCTACAATTTGACTTTCTTACAGCAGCACAGTGATGTTATATTGGTATTTCCATAGATGTCCAAACTGATATTATTTATTGGGAGGAGAAGATGGTGGCGCGACGCAGCAGCCTCTCCGGTGAATGATATCTGTTATTTGTCAATAACAATTAGGATGCCATGCACAATCGTGATTTGATGGAGGTAGACGTGAGAGTACAGAGGAACATCTGGTGAAACTTTTGAAATGCCTGTCTCGCCACCGCTGCTGCTGTGTGATCCGAAGTCTCCGGAGGGGAAAGCCCCGAATCTTCGGCTTTGCTTGTTTCTTGGCGATTAGGGTGGGGTTGAAGCACTCAGCAGAGATGGTGCTCGTCGCTCGGTGTCGGAGGGCTGGTTGGAGGCTCGAGGTTTTCGGACGGACTCAGAAGCGGCTGCGGTTGGATGCTCCAATGCATCGGCAAGTTTGCAGCGCTCCCGTCTGCGTGAGATGATGGGGCTATCGGGACTTGAGACTTTTTTTACCATGCCCATGGTCTGCTCTTTATCAAATTACGGAATTGCTTTGCTCTGTTGTAACTATATGTCATAATTATGTCAGTTAGTCTTGGTTTGTCCTGTGTTTCTGTGATTATCTTTCTGGAGGAACATTGTATCATTTTTTAATGCATGCATTTTTAAATGACTGAGTGTCCTCATAATCTAACTGGAAAGTTTGATACATGATCATTAGTTATATGTCAACATATCATTTTGTCAAGTCATGTATGTAAGCATTACCATCAGCCAGTTAAAGTGTCAGCTATGGATCAGAGAGTGAAACTCTCATTGAAATCCAAGATATGCAGATGCTGCAAATCTGAAATCCATCCTCTGTGTTAAAATATTATAAAAATGAATTGCCACTTGAGATACAAGCAGAAAAATCAGTTTAATGCTTCAGTACAGCACTGAGGTAATGGAGGATTACAAATACATGGGGATACAAATTGACAATAAACTGGACTGGTCTAAGAACACTGAGGCTGTCTACAAGAAGGGTCAAAGCCGTCTCTATTTCCTGAGGACACTGAGGTCCTTTAACATCTGCCGGACGATGCTGAGGATGTTCTACGAGTCTGTGGTGGCCAGTGCTATCATGTTTGCTGTTGTGTGCTGGGGCAGCAGGCTGAGGGTGGCTGACACCAACAGAATCAACAAACTCATTCATAAGGCCAGTGATGTTGTGAGGATGGAACTGGACTCTCTCACGGTGGTGTCTGAAAAGAGGATGCTGTCTAAGTTGCATGCCATCTTGGTCAATGTCTCCCATCCACTACATAATGTACTGGGTGGGCACAGGAGTACATTCAGCCAGAGACTCATTCCACCGAGATGCAGCACAGAGCGTCATAGGAAGTCATTCCTGCCTGTGGCCATCAAACTTTACAACTTCTCCCTTGGAGGGTCAGACATCCTGAGCCAATAGGCTGGTCCTGGACTTATTTCATAATTTACTGGCATAATTTACATATTACTATTTAACTATTTGTGGTCCTATTACTATTTATTATTTATGGTTCAACTGTAACAAAAACCAATTTCCCCCAGGATCAATAATGTATGACTATGACTATGACTATGACTATGACTAGTGTAGTTGAAAATATTATTTTGTTAATGATGTTCAAAATTCGAAGTAAAATTTATTATCAGCGTACATGCATGTCACCACATACAACCCTGAGGTTCTTTTTCTGTGGGCATACTTAATGAGAATGGAAACCCAGGTTCTTTGGCGCTATTTTGAAGAACAGAAGGGTTAATATTTATTAACACCGCTAAAACAGATTTTTGCTCGTTACCACATTATTTAAGACAGGTTGCAGTGTGATAACTGGTTGCGTTGTTTCATACACTATCACATAGACTACACTTCAGAAAATTTATTGGCTATCCAGATTCTGCAGAACCTTTGGACTTTGCTACAGAATCTAAGCCTTTCTTTCAAATGTAACAGATATGCAGCTTCAAATAAACATTACGTTTAACTAGTTTTAAATTACTTCAACTGGATATCCCATTCTGAGCCAGACTCACTAAATCTATTTAACTATATCTCCTCTTATACACAAGGCATGTAATTCAAGGGCTTTGCAAGTCCTTATGATTGCTGTGCGCCAAATCCAGATTTCTATTATAATTTCCCCCAGAGACTTCACATCAAACGTTATTTAATTTAGAATGAAACTGATAAACTGTTCAATTAAAATTCAAGCTTGCTATTGTTTCAAACCCTAATTTCTGTGCTCATTTTTTTTATTATTTATATCTGAGCAACTGTGAGATTTTATCCTGTGCTGTTAAACTAAGCTGGAAGCAGACTTTCAAATGTGTATTTAACAAGCTTGAGTGGGCTTGCATAGATGCGTTTGATCCAGTCCTGAAAAAGTGGTGCTAAATATTTTCGACCCAGGTGGGGGAGGTGGAGAGGCTTAGTTCAATGCTTAAAGGTCACTTTAATCATTGAACTACGTAAATTTGGCAGGAAAAAATGCTAGTTCTGGAGAAACTGTTGACATAGCAATTAAGATTAATTACAAACAGAAATGTCTTTCAGAACTTAGTCTTTCTGTTTTATGACAAACAAGTTTCATCTGCCAAAGTGATGGTGAGGTTTAGTAACCTTCTTTTCTCAATCATTTGAACTTTGGATGGGACAGTACTCAAATATGTTGTGAATTAATGGTCAGAATTTGGGTACAACATGTGTTTTCATTTAAGGAAAGTGCTGCAATATACAAGAAACCATAGCACCAAGAATTTTAAGGAAAAAATATCCTAATACTGCTTCGAGACATTTTTATGATGTTTATGAATAAAAGCCTTTATGATACACAGAACACTAATATAATCACTTTGGATTTTTGTGCTAGAGAAAGAAACAAAAAGAAATATACTTTTTGGAAATGGAGATCATCATAGCTGAAAGTAAAAACATTCCTGTAATTAGAGATCAACATTAGGAAGATTCCACCATGCAACCTCTAAATCCCGCATTTCTGCAACTGCATGTTTAAGTGGAAAGTAAAATGCAGTCCAGAGGCATCAGTGTCAAAGTTCAAAGGTCAAAGTAAATTTATTATCGAAGCATATAAACAGTATGTCACCATATACTACACTGAGATTTATTTTCCTGTGGGCCTTTACAGCAGCTACAAAGAAACACAATAGAATCAATGGAAGCCTGCACACAACAAAGACAGACAACCTGTCACAATGGCGGGGCATTGGGAGCAAGGGTGGACCCAAATGCAGGACACATCTTGTGAGGTTAATTAAATTGAGTTTATTGTTCGATACCAGGAGAGCAAAGCAGAAGCAGGAATAGCGACCTGGACAGGGACTCAGGACTACGACCAGGCTGGGACCAAGGGTCTGGGCTTGGACTCAGAATTGGATCCCAGAACGAGCAGCGACATGAAGAGGCTAGGGTATGGACTCCGAGCCAGAGACTGGGCAAGGACCCAGTACCTGGGTCGTGCCTCGGGCTCGGACCCCAGAACCAGGCATGGACATGACATGGGCTAGGGAGAGGAGGAACATGGAAAAATAGAGCCTCCTCTCGGGAGAGCAGGTACATGGAACCATACACAGAACACAGAGTCGGGACCCCTCCTTGGGTACAGGACATAGGGCCGGGACTCACACACAGAACAGAGAGAAGGGACCCCTCCTTGGGTATAGGACATAGGGCCGGGACTCATGACCCCCGCTGGGCAATGGTAAGATGGCCTGACTTACCCCACGGAGGCGAGGGCAAGACACGACAAGACATGACCCCCCGGGGCAAGATGGCCTGACTTACCCCACGGAGGTGAGGGCAAGACACGACAAGTCATGACCCCCCCCCGCGGGGCAATGGCAAGACGGCCTGACTTACCCCATGGAGGCGAGGACAAGACAAGACAAACACGAAAGAACATCAGACAGTACCCAACTAGCTCCGGTGATGGAACTAGACCGAGGTGCAGGCGAGGGCTGCAGACGAGGGCTAGAGGCGAGAGGGGCAGAGAAGGGATTCAGACAGGGGGGTAGGACAGGAATCAAAGACCGCCAGGACTGGGACTTGACTTGGAACTTGGATGCCGCCAGGGACGGGACTTGACTCAGTACTTGGATGCCGCCAGGGCCGGGACTTGACTCGGTACGTGGATGCCGCCAGGACCGGGAGTTGACTCGGTACGTGGATGCCACCAGGGCCGGAACTTGACTTGGAACTTGGATGCCGCCAGGGCCGGGATTTGACTCGGTACGTGGATGCCGCCAGGGCCGGGACTTGACTCAGAACTTGGATGCCGCCAGGGTCAGGACTTGACTCAGAACTTGGATGCCGCCAGGGCCAGGACTTGACGAGGAACTTGGATGCCGCCAGGACCAGGACATGACTCAGAACTCAGATGCCGCCAGGACCGGGACTTGACTCGGAACTCAGATGCCGCCAGGGCCGGGACTTGACTCGGTACTCGGATGCCGCCAGGGCCGGGACTTGACTCGGTACGTGGATGCCGCCAGGACCGGGAGTTGACTCGGTACGTGGATGCCACCAGGGCCGGGACTTGACTCGGTACTTGGATGCCGCCAGGGCCGGAACTTGACTAGGAACTTGGATGCCGCCAGGGCCGGGACTTGACTCGGTACGTGGATGCCGCCAGGGCCGGGACTTGACTCAGAACTTGGATGCCGCCAGGGAAAGGACTTGACTCAGAACTTGGATGCCGCCAGGGCCAGGACTTGACGAGGAACTTGGATGCCGCCAGGACCAGGACTTGACTCAGAACTCGGATGCCGCCAGGACCGGGACTTGACTCGGAACTCAGATGCCGCCAGGGCCGGGACTTGACTCGGTACTCGGATGCCGCCAGGGCCGGGACTTGACTCGGTACGTGGATGCCGCCAGGGCCGGGACTTGACTCGGAACTTGGATGCTGCCAGGGTCGGGACTTGACTCGGTACTTGGATGCCGCCAGGGCCAGAACTTGACTAGGAACTCGGATGCCGCCAGGACCGGGACTTGACTCGGAACTCGGATGCCGCCAGGGCCAGGACATGACTCGGTACTTGGATGCCGCCAGGGCCGGGACTTGACTCGGTACGTGGATGCCGCCAGGGCCGGGACTTGACTCAGAACTTGAATGCCATCAGGGCCAGGACTTGACTCAGTACTTGGATGCCGCCAGGGCCGGGATTTGACTCAGAACTTGGATGCCGCCAGGACCAGGACTTGACTCGGAACTTGGATGCCGCCAGGGCCGGGACTTGACTCGGTACTTGGATGCCGCCAGGGCCGGGACTTGACTCGGTACGTGGATGCCGCCAGGGCCGGGTCTTGACTCGGTACTTGGATGCCGCCAGGGCCGGGACTTGACTCGGTACGTGGATGCCGCCAGGGACGGGACTTGATTCGGAACTTGGATGCTGCCAGGGCCGGGACTTGACTCGGTACTTGGATGCCGCCAGGGCCAGGACTTGACTAGGAACTTGGATGCCGCCAGGGCCAGGACTTGACTCGGAACTTGGATGCCGCCAGGGACGGAACTTGACTCGGTACTTGGATGCCGCCAGGGCCGGGTCTTGACTCGGTACTTGGATGCCGCCAGGGCCGGGACTTGACTCGGTACTTGGATGCCGCCAGGACCGGGACTTGACTCGGTACGTGGATGCCGCCAGGGACGGGACTTGACTCGGAACTTGACTCGGAACTTGGATGCTGCCAGGGCCGGGACTTGACTCGGTACTTGGATGCCGCCAGGGCCAGGACTTGACTAGGAACTTGGATGCCGCCAGGGCCAGGACTTGACTCGGAACTTGGATGCCGCCAGGGACGGAACTTGACTCAGTACTTGGATGCCGCCAGGACCGGGACTTGACTCGGTACGTGGATGCCGCCAGGGTCGGGACTTGACTCGGAACTTGGATGCCGCCAGGGACGGGACTTGACTCGGTACTTGGATGCCGCCAGGGACGGGACTTGACTCGGTACTTGGATGCCACCAGGGCCGGGACTTGACTCGGTACGTGGATGCCGCCAGGGTCGGGACTTGACTCGGAACGTGGATGCCGCCAGGGCCGGGACTTGACTCGGTACTTGGATGCCGCCAGGGACGGGACTTGACTCGGTACTTGGATGCCACCAGGGACGGGACTTGACTCGGTACGTGGATGCCGCCAGGGCCGGGACTTGACTCGGTACTTGGATGCCGCCAGAGCCGGGACTTGACTCGGAACTTGGATGCCACCAGGGACGGGACTTGACTCGGTACGTGGATGCCGCCAGGGCCGGGACTTGACTCGGTACTTGGATGCCGCCAGAGCCGGGACTTGACTCGGAACTTGGATGCCGCCAGGGCCGGGACTTGATTCGGTACGTGGATGCCCCCGGAGCCAGGACTTGACTTGGAGCCTCCGGGTAGTGGTGAGCTCTCGACTCGGCCCAGGAACAGTGGACAGCTGTTCTTGATTCCCTCCGGCGGGTTACCTGACGGACCCACCTCGGTGAGGAAACTTTGCAGGCTCACTTTGGCGAGGTAACTTGACAGGGGTGCTCTGGCGAGGAAGGGTGAATTACCGGCACTCGCTTCGGAGGGAGACTAGGCTTGCTCCGGCCAGATGGCATTGGCACGCCGTACCTTTGGTGACTTTGCAGACGCTCTCGCGCTAAACAGCTGAAAACCGGAGACTATAAACTACCGGTTCAGCTGAGAGTAAATTGCCTCTAATCACCAAGGCCGAGGGACATGGGAAAACAGGCAACCAAAGGGAAACAGGGAGTCAACGGTCCGGATCGTAACATAAACAAGTAAATTTAAAGAGACCCCGATCCAGACCATGACACAGCCAATGTGCAAAAGGTGACTGTGATGTTTCGTAACCCCAAAAACTAACTGAACAAAAAACACAGAGCCAGGGAAACATGTGTACTTTGCTTCTTGTCTTTAGTGAGGTCCTCACATTTGACGTGATGGTGTAATGACGTATGCCATTCATATACTTCTTACATAAAACGTAATGAATTAAGTAAACAAACAAAGAAAGCTTAATCCACAATATATTTACAACATTACTCATATATCACTGAAATATTAAATGTATTACAGTAACAAATTATGCAAGTACAAAAAAAATAAATAATATAGAGTCTTTGAAAGTGAGTTCATAGGTTGTGGAATCAGTTCAGTGTTGGATTGAGTGAAGTTATCCCTATGGTTCAAGAACCTGATAGTTGAGGGGTGAGGGGTGATAACTGTTCCTGAACCTGGTTGGGGGGGGGACCTGAGACTCCATTGTCTCCTTCTTGATGGCAGCAGCGAGAGGAGAGCATGGCCTGGATGGTGGGGGTCTTTGATGATGAATGCTACTTTCCTGCAATGGAACTCCTTGCGGATGCAATCAACAGTGGGGAGGGCATTAGCCATGATGGACTGGGCTGTATCCACTACTTTTTGTAGGATTTTCTGTTCAAGGGCATTGGTATTTCCATAACAGGCTGTGATGCATCCAGTCAGTATACTGTCCACCATTTTACAGTATACTCCATTTTTAACAGACATTGTCAAAGTTTAAGATGACGTACCAAATGTTCACAAACTTCTAAGTAATTAGATGTGCTGCTCTGCCTTCTTTGTAATGGCACTTATGTGCTGGACTCCAGGACAGATCCTCTGAAATGATAACACCAATGAATTTAAAGCTACTAACTCTCTCCACCTCTGATCTCCTGATGAACTCTAGCTCATGGACCTGGAGTTTCCTCCCCCTGCAGTCAATAATCAGCTCTCTGTTTTGCTGACATGAAGTAAGAAGTTGTTGTTATGGGACTACTCTGCCAGGTTTTCAATCTCCCTCCTATTTGCTAAGTCTAGCCAACAGCAGCGATGTCATCAGCAAACTTAAATATGGCATTGGAGCAATACTTAGCCTCATAGTGATGAGTAAGTAGAACAGGGGACTAAGCACAGAGCTTTGAGGCTCTCCTATGCTGATGGTGATTGTGGAGGACAACTATGGACTAAACTATTCCCCACTTTCTAAATATATTCAATGGTTATTAACCAATAAGATCAACCAATGAAAATTTGCCAGTGAAGTTCACACTTTACTTTTCTGCAGCCAGTTGTCCCAAACAAAAACAGTTTCACCAAGAGGCTGCCTATTGTTGCACAGACAACAGCAAACATTGTGAATTGTACAGTGTCAGCCCAAACATACACTGAAAGGAAAATAAACACTTTTTTAAAAGAATCATAAGCAATAAGTTTTGTAGGACACCAAAAAAGATTAATTACAGGAAGAGGAAAGAGCGCACAAAGAAATTAATGAGAAGTAAAACAGAAAATGGAAAGGAGAAGAAAAAAAATCAAAAAAATGAAGAAAGAGAAATAGAACAATGAGAATGAGGAATAGAAAAAGGGGAACAGAAGACAAAGTGAGAAAGGAAGGGGAAATAGGGTGAGGGTCAAGGGATGGCAAATTGAGTAAAGGTATGAAGGGGAGGGGAAGGGTGAGGAGAAAATGTGGGAAGAGGGTGGGGGAGTATGGGGGAGGAAAAGGGGAGGGAGATGGGAGAGGGAATTGGAGGAAAAGGAGGGAGGAGGAGGGGAGAAATTAAAGGAGGCAGTATGGAAGTGAATGAGAAGGGGTAGGGAGGTGAAGGGAGAGAGGAAGGAAGGAAGAGGAAGCAATCGGTGAAGAACTTTAAAAGCACAGCAGTGCAGTAACCTATTTCATTTGGAAGTTAAAGGAGGCCATGGACTGATGTGTTGGAACAGGAATGCAAATTTGAATTGAAATCCATGTTTACTGGGAAATAACAATAGGAATTCTGCAGATGCTGGAAATTCAAGCAACACACATCAAAGTTGCTGGTGAACGCAGCAGGCCAGACAGCATCTGTAGGAAGAGGTGCAGTCGACGTTTCAGGCCGAGACCCTTCGTCTGACGAAGGGTGTCGGCCTGAAACGTCGACTGCACCTCTTCCTACAGATGCTGCCTGGCCTGCTGCGTTCACCAGCAACTTTGATATATGTTGTTTTACTGGGAAATTCTGCCTTTTGTGGCGGACAGTATGAAAATTGTCAACAAAGTGGTGTGGAGGAGGCTGGACGGGGACCACCAGATACAGCAGATGACCTCAACAGACTCTCAGGTAAAATGTCACCTCACCTCAAAAGATTGTTTACTGTCTGCTGTCATAATGAGACCACTCAGGTTGGAGGAACAACACTACATATCCAAGTAGCTCCCAACCCTGGTGGATGAACATCGAGTTCTCTAACACTAGTTATTTTCTCCTCCTTCTCCCTTCTCTTTTTCCATTCTGTCTCTGCTTTTACCTTTCATTTTTGCCTCCTTCTTCCCTTTATCACATGGTGGACTGTTCTCTCTTATCAAATTCCTTCCTCTTCAGCCCCTTACCTCTTCCACCTATCACCTCCCAAATCTTTACTGCATCTTACTTCCTTAACCACCCATCTTCCCCCTCACTTGGCTTCACCTATCCACTTCCTGCTTGAACTCTTTCTCCTCCCCCCAATTACTTATACTGGCTTCTACTCCCCTCCTTTCCAGCCCTGATGAAGGATCTTGGCATAAAAGATCGACTGCTTATTCCTCTCTGTAGATGGTGCCAGACCTGTTGAGTTCCTCCAGCATCTGCAGAATCTCTTGAGCTTGTGACCATGATCCTAACTGGAAGTGGTCTATTGGAGATAAAGATATAATTCTTCATAAATAGTTAATTAATTTCTTATAATGGAAACAACTGTTGCTTTTTATAGTTTCAAGTACACTTTTGCCAAGTAATTAGATAATTACATCATCCAGATACACCCACAGACCAATCTGAAAAGTATTCAGTTCAAACTGATGACACCACAGAACAAAATTACGACCCCTTTAAATAACTGTTCCAATTTAGTTGTTACTTTATTCCAAATAAGATCTCCTATTTCAAAGCACAGATCACAAATCAAGGGAGGTTATGGTGATAGAATGTTCTGGGAGAAAGGAATTATAGTCTACAATTCCAATTTGTTTTCAAAATGTGAAGTGAAATCATTATACAGTTTAGAAATATTTTAATTGTTCAATTTCCAAGCCCAAAAGTAAACGGAACTAAAGTAAACTGAAGTGAAGAAGATAAAAGCCAGCTGAGGCACATCACTATCAAAGATTTCCTACCAAGACAAGAGACCCAACAATGAAGCAACTAAACTCTGATATTTACAGTCACACAGAGGAAATGGAGAAGCATGTGAGGACCACATGAGTAAATCCAGTAGCATGCACCACCAGATCCACAACTTAGAAATGACCAAGCATTTCTTGCATCACAGCTTGTGTCGGAAGGTCAGAGGTGAGGGACAGTGGTCACCCTGTCTCTATTTGCCTTCCCCATGTAGATAAGACCTTTGCAGTGACCATGGTGTGCTGTATGTTCATCAGTCACCATCATCTAATCATTCTAGCACAAGTCATGGTCAAAAACCAATACTAGATATTGTTCTCTTTGAAGGATTGAAGATAAAAGAAAGAGCTAATAAATTATTCAAAGTTATGGAGAATACTGGAGGATAAATAAGGAGAAAAAAGCTTTCACTATTGACTGATCAGTAGGTAAAGGACATGGATTCTAGTTGTCTAAGACATCAGACCAAAGATGAGAAGAACCTCTTTTACAGAGTAAATTGTTTTGATTTGGAATGTGCTACCCAAAAGGACAGTGAATTCAGATTCATTAGTAATTTCCATATTAGAACAGAATTTCTGATTTAATGAGATCTATATGGATCTGTGGGTCAAATAGAATAGCCTTTATGGAGATACCCAAAAGCAGTACCTTCTTTTGCTATATGATTCTATCCATACTTTCATCCTTGTGAAATCATCACAGTTTCTATTTCCTCCACGTCCACCACCTTAATTTATCTTGTTTTTGTGGTTCCACTGAAGGATAATTTCCTGAACTTGTCCACTTGTCTGAGGAGCAGGAGATCGCGGAGTGAGTTGGAGACAGTTTCTTGTGAACTTAAAAAGCGTATGGGGCCTGTTGGGACTTGTCTGCAGAGTGGGAGATTGTTTGAGTTATTAGTACCTTAGCAAAAGGCCAATTAAAAGAAACGAGGTGTAAGTGGAGCAGCCATTATGTAAGTGGGGCAGGGTTAGAATGGGCAGTTTGGGCTCAATTCGCTTCGATGAGGACAGGTAGAGGCTAAGGGTGCTAGCCTTTTGGAATCATTTGGTTGATTGTAGAACTTAAGTCTAAGAAGTTAGAACCAAAGGTATAACAAGTGTTGGCAGGATGGTAGTTTAAGGCAGTAGAATGTAAGATGTGGAATTGCAGAGTACCTGATGGTCTTCCTAATGACTACATCCGCAGAAAATGCATCCAAATTTAGCTCCTGACTGATGAGGTCAAAGAACTGGAGCTGGAGCTGGATGTACTCAAGAACATGTGGGGGGCTGAAAACCTCACAGATGAAACTTATACTGGTTTAATCACACCCAGAGTGCAGGGTTCAGACAGTAGGTGGGTGCCCACCAGGAGAAGTAAGGGGAGTATGCAGTCAGTGCAGGGCCATTCCCCTGTGGCCATTCTCCTCAGCGACAGGTATACCCCTTTCGATACTGCTGGGACGTATCAGGGCACAGCAGCAACGGCCAGGCCAGTGGCACTGTGGCTAGCTCTAAGATCAGCATGGAAGGGTAAGGTCAAGCAGAGCAATAGGGATTGCAGACTTGATAATTAGCAGGATGGACAGGAGATCCTGTGGCCTCAAAGGAGACACCAGGATGGTGTGTTGTCTCAGAGCAGCTGCAGAATATTTTCAAGGGATTGCTGAGCACATTGGCACCAATGACATGGGAAACAGGTCCTGCACAGTGAGCACAGGGGATTAAGAAAGGGGCTGAAGAGTAGAACTTCCAAGGTAGTAATTTCTGGATTCCTCCTAGTGCCATGTGCTAGTCAGATCAGGAATAGGATGATAGTACAGATGAATAAGAGACTGAGGAACTGGTGCAGGGGGCAGGGATTCAGGTTCTTGGATCATTTGAACTGTTTCTGGAGTAGGAGTGACCTGTACGAGAGGGAAGGGTTGCACCTAAACTGGAAGAGAACCAATATCCTGGCTGGGAGGTTGGTTAGTGCTACTCAGGAAGGTTTAAACTAGTTTGGCAGGGGGTTGGGAACCAGAGCATCAGGTTAGAAAGTGGAGGGATACAAAGGAAGGTGGATGTCAGGGCCATTGTTGTTACATTATTCAAGAAGAGAACCAGGGACTAATGAGTCTCACATCAGTGGTAGGGCAGCAACTGGAGAGAATTCTTAGGGATAGGATTAATGAGCATTTGGAAAACCTTAGCATAATTAGGGAGAGTTAGCACGGCTTTGAGAGCGGCAGGTTGTGTCTTATAACATGATTATGTTTTTTGACGAGGTGACAAGGGTGACTGATGAAGGTAGAGCTGTGGATGTTCTCTGCATGTATTTTGGTAAGGTGTTTGACGAAGTCACTCATGGAAGGCTCATTAAGATGTATTGGATCCATGGTGAATTGGCCATTTGAATTCAGAACTGGCTTGCCTACAGAAGATAGAGGGTAGCGGTCAAAGGGACTTATTCTAGATGGAGGTCTGTGATTAGTGGTGTTCCACAGTGATCTGTACTGGGACCTCAAACACGAGGAAATCTGCAGATGCTGGAATTTCAAGCAACACAAATAAAAATTGCTGGTGAATGCAGCAGGCCAGGCAGCATTTATAGGAAGAGGTACAGCGAACGGTTCGGGCCGAGACCCTTCGTCAGGACTAACTGAAAGAAGAGATAGTAAGAGATTTGGAAGTCTCTTAAATCTCTTGCTATCTCTTCTTTCAGTTAGTCCTGATGAAGGGTCTCGGCCTGAAACATCGACTGTACCTCTTCCTATAGATGCTGACTGGCCTGCTGCGTTCACCAGCAACTTTTATGCATGTACTGGGATCTCTACTGTTTATGTATTTAAATGACCTGGATGAAAGTGTAGGTGGGTTATTAAGTTTGTAGATGATTCAAAGATTGGTGGAGTTGTAGATCACGTATGTAACCCTCCCACCGAGGCTCGTAACAGTCTAGGCTCATTAGCTAACTCTGGCTAACAGCAACATGACCCAGTATTGCATGGGTAACAGTGCGAAGGTCACCTTCAATAAACAACCCATATCTAGGGTCAGTATGATTCGGGTTCAACTAAACAAGAAAGTTGGAATGTTCCATTCAGGGATTAAAAATTATGGTGAATGCTGTATCAATACTGCCCCACGCAAAGTTATCATTCACCAGGAAATAACAAACCTTACACCAGCATAAAATTAAAGTGGAAGTATATTTACAGATATTTCAACTTGAACAACAGTTAACAGAAAAAGAAAAGGTCTCATTACAGTTAAACTAGTCTAAACGTGCACATAGCATCGGAGCGCATTTTTGGATAGTCGGGTGCTTTGCTTTAATTACTCATGGCTCCTGAATCCACGTCGCCAGCCACAGTTCAGACTTTCTTCAAAGACTGTTACGAATGAACTGTCTAACTCAGAGACATTGGCACTTCCTCAGAACCATTCGCCTGCCCAAAGGCCTTCTCACATTGGGTCTCTCCTTCAGGCAGGGTTCTGCGAGTGTCTTCCCTTGTGCTCTACTCCACACGTTCTTCTTCTTCCAACCCCTACCAACTAAAGACCCAAAACCAGCCCATTATCCCTCAGAAATCTGATTCCGGACCGCTCTCTCAAATGTTCCATGGCATCCCACTGGACAGAATGTTACCAACACAAACCCAATTGTCTGAAACAACATTCCTAAGCTGAGCAAACAGCTCCTTATCTTAGCAGAAACCAAAGTACTGAACTGTGAAACTTACTCAACAGAACACACTGTGTTTTACAGGAAAGCTGCAGAAAATAAACATTTAATAGCACAACAGTAGTAATATAGTACAACATGTTCTTAACCAGGACGTTACAGGGAGAAGACTGGCAAAGAATACAATGCTCTATATATATATAGGCATCCGTTAGTCTCATGAGACCATGGATTTGTGCCTTGGAAGGTTTCCAGGGCGCAGGCCTGGGCAAGGTTGTATGAAAGACTGACAGTTGCCCATGCTGCAAGTCTCCCTTCTCCATGCCACCGATGTTGTCCAAGGGAAGGGCATTAGGACCCATACAGCTTGGCACCGGTGTCGCCGCAGAGCAATGTGTGGTTAAGTACCTTGCTCAAGGACACAACATGCTGCCTCAGCCAAGGCTCGAACTAGCGACCATCAGATCACTAGACAAATGCCTTAACCACTTGGCCACACGCCAACACACACACACACACACATATACATATATATATATATATATATATATATATTAGTTGCAGATATGGACAGAGAAATGGCAGATGGGATTTAACCTAGACAAGTATGCGGAGTTGCATCTTGCTAGGTAATGCAAAGAGACAGTACACTGTTATGAGCAGAGGGATCATGGAGTCTGAGCTCCTAGCTCACTGATAGCAGCTACACATGTTGAAAAGGTGTTTAATAAGGCATATGGCATGCTTGCCTTTATTAATCGTGGCATTGAGTTCAAAAGTCAGGAAGTTATGTTGCAGCTTTATAAAACTCTAGTCAAGCCACATCTGGAGTATTGCATACAGTTTTAGTTACACCCTTATAAGAAGGATGTCAAGGCTTTGGAGAGGGTACAGAAGAGGTTTATCAGGGTGCTGCCTGGACTAGAGGGCACGTGCTATAAGGAGAGGTTGGACAAACTTGGGTTCTTTTCTCTGGAGGGCCAGAGGCTGAGGGGAGATCTGATAGAGATTTATAAGATTATGAGAGCCACAGACAAGTAGACAGTCAGTATCTTTTTTCAACGGTTAAAATGTTTAATGCCACAGGGCATGCATTTAAGATGTGAGGTAAATGGAAGGATGTGGACATTGTATAAACAGAAGAGATTAGCTTAGTTAGCCATTTGATTATTAATTTAATTGTTTTGGCACAACATTGTAGTCACAACAGCCTGTTCTTGTGCTGTACTGTTTTATGCTCTGTTCCCCACACCAGAAATACTACCTGGCCCATAAATTATTTCCAACGTGTTTTGCTTTAATTTCTGACTTCTAGTATCCCCAGTATTTACTTCTGTGGTATCACCCAATATGTTATCTAAATTAATGTCATTATTAGTGGCAAATTTAAGACAGTGAAATGACAGTTTCACATGTTAATAGTTTATTGATGTGAAATATCTCAGATATTTCTGAAGTGACATACATTTCTGGGAAGGAATAGAACTACATACCAGATGGTAGTTGCTTCATGCCAGAAACAACTACTTTAACTGATTTGGCCCTTTTCAGCTGCAGCTCCAAGCCAACTGGAAAATCTGAATGTAGTTATTTTCATCTTACACATCTCCACTGAAATGTCATGTTGCAGCATTTACTATCAATGTCATGTTGCAAATAATCCATTGCAAAATATATGAAAGAGCATGATTAACATTTAAAGGTGGGTAGTGTTGATGTAGTGAAGAAGTAACAAGTAACTCAGAGGACCTGAGCATGAAATAATTCAACTTTGGACCAATTTCGGTCTTGCTTTCTAACTGCTTCTAAGTTTCACCTATCAGCTGCCAGCTTGTGCTCTCTTCCTCTCCTCTCACCTTCTTATTTTGGCTTCTTCCCCCTTCCTTTCCATTCCTGATGAAGGGTCTCACCCGAAACATCAACTGTTCATTCTTCACCCTAGATACTGAGTTCCTCCAGCATTTCCCACTCCATAGATGCTGCCTGACCTGTTGAGTTCCTCCAGCATTTTGTCTGTGTTGTTCAAGACTTCCAGCGTATACAGAAACCCTTGTGTTTGCTCATATATATGAATTAAGCACCTGTGGTACCTGGATAAATACAAGTAAGAAATAGGTTCTGCAAGGAGACAGAGATGGACAACTGTTGAAGGAAGCTCATGTCATCATCACAGTACTGTTGTGATAGGTGGATGGGAAAAGTAAAGAGCTAAAGAAGAAGAAATCTGATAGGAAAATAGGACCATGGGAGAAAGGGAAAAAGAAGTGGCTGCGGGGGAGGTGAGAGGCAGGTGAGGAGATGAGGTAAGAGGCCCGAGTAGGGAATAGAGGAAGAGGTAAGGGAGAGGGATAAAAAATTACCAGAAGGAGAAAGGCCATGGACCAACATGTCAGAACAGGTGAGAGGATAGGAATTAAAATAATTGGCCTCCAGGAAATCACAAACAAGAGAAAATCTACAGATGCTGGAAATCCAAGCAACACACACAAAGTGCTGGAGGAACTCAGCAGGCCAGACAGCATCTATGAGAAAAGTACAGTCAACATTTCAGGCGGAAACCCTTCTTTTCTTGTCAAAGGGTTTTGGCCCAAAACATCGACTGTACTCTTTTCCATGGATGCTGCCTGGCCTGCCGAGCTCTTCCAGTATTTTGTGTGTGTTGGCTGCTAGGAAATTCTGCTTTTGATGGATGGAGTGAAGGAGCTCAACAAAGTAGTCCCTCCCAGGTATGCTGGGTCTCACCAATGTAGAGGAGGTCGCATCAGGAGCACTAGGTACAACAGGTGACCCCAACAGGTTTGCAAGTGAAGTGTTGCCTCACCTGGAAGATAATCGAGTCTGCTCTGTCATTTCATCATGGCTGAACCATTTCCCTCTCAGTCCTAACCTCCTGCCTTCTCTCCATATCCCTTCGTGCCTTGACTAACCAAGAATCTAACAACTTCTACATGAAATATACCTACATGAAATATAAAATGACATGGCCTCCACAGCCGCCCGTGGCAACGAATTCCACAGATTCACCACTCTGTTTAACAAAATTCCACCTCATCTCTGTACTAAAAAGACGTCCCTCTTTTCTGAGGGTGTCTCCTCTGGTCTTAGACTTCCCCCACCATAGAAAACACCCTCTCCACATCCAGTCTATGGAGGCCTTTCAACATTCGATAGGTTTCAATGAGGTCACCCCTCATTCTTCTGAATTCCAGAAAATACACACCCAGAGCAATCAAACACTCCTCCTATGACAAGCCTTTCAATCCCAGAATAATTTTTGTGAGCCTCATGTGACCCCTCTCTAACGTCAGCACATCCTTTTTTCAATAAGGGGCCCAGAACTGTTCACAATACTCCAAGTGAGGCATCACCATTGCTTTATAAACCCTTGACATTACATCCTTGCTTTTATATTCTAGTCCTCTTGACATGAATGCTGACATCGCATTTGCCTTTGCTCAAACTGCAAACTAACAGAAGAGTACAGCACAGGAACAGGCTATTAAGCCCACAACGTTGTGCTGAACCTTTAAGGAATCCTGCACGAGGACTCCAAATCCCTTTGCACCTCAAATTTTCTCTCTACTTAGAAAATAGTCTACACTTTTATTTCTTTGACCAAAGTTCATAACCACACTCTTTCCGACACTGTATGCTATATGCCACTTCTTTGCCCATTCTCCTGATCAGTCTAAGTCCTTTTGTAGCCTCTCTGCTTCCTCAAGACTACCTGCCTCTCCACCTATCTTATCATCTGCAAACTTAGCCACAAAGCCATCAATTCCATCATCCAAATCATTGACATATAATGAAAAAAAGAAGCAGTCCCAACAAAGACCCCTGTGGAACATAAATAGTCACCGGCAGCCAACTAGAAAAAGCTCCCTTTATTCCCAGACTTTGCCTCCTGTCAATCAGCCAGTCAGGGGCGGTGCTAAGGTGGTGCTAGCTGGTGCTATAGCCCCAGCAGAAATTGCAATAGCACCAGCGTAGCACCACCAAGAAATTAACTGAAACTTCACACACAAATTGCAGCTGCTTTGCTTTCTCTGTATAGTTTTGAATACAGCTTGTTTCTCCAGTTGATCTAGTGAAACAGCGCCCCCAATTACCATAGCACCCACGCAGCAATAAAGTTATAAACTCTGTCAGATCCACTCTACACTTCCACACTTCGTTCGTTGTCAATGTCTTGTCGTTGCTGTCCTCAGATCAGTTAAACTGATCTAAGATCACTTAAGGTGGTGATATCACTCACTCTCACTCTCACTCACGTGACAGATTGACAGGATACATCCAGGCGCAGATCCATAGTCTCGCGAGACTAACGGATGCCACACACACACACATTGTGCTTTTACAAACGAGTGTGGGCCTGGCACGTGCATTATTTTGGCGGCGTGAAAAATGGATTGATTTTTAGTGAGAAAACGATCTCATCCAGTGGTGTCTCAGCCTGTGCCTGTCTTAATTGAAAGTGACATGCAGAAAGAAGTGGGGATGAGGACGACAGCAGTTCATCGAAGGAGTGTGAGGGCGAAGTAGAGGAACAAGAAATGGAGCGGGATTCGGAAGAGAACGTGGATGAAGCCGCTCTCAGTGCGAGTGGGAATACTGTTAGTGATGTTAGCCAGCAGCCTGAGGAAGGACCCCGTTGGCCAGCATTGAGAAAGTACCCTTCGCTGCTCACAACAGTTTGGCAATCAGCAAACGAGTTTTATTCGTGGCTGGTTTGATGGACTGGAATATTCAATCACAAAAGGTACTACGTTCTGCTTCACATGCAGGCATTTCCTGTGTGGAGGACATGGGTTCCATTCTGAGTCTACTTTCACTGTCACCGGTTACCACAACTGGCGGAAAGCTACAACAGCTTTCAAAACCCACCATGTAAGTGCAACTCATAAGTTTGCTATGGAGACATGGGCCGAATTCAGATTGAGAAACAAGATGGTTCAAGATTGGGAAATATGCTTGACAAAGGACATGCAAAGATTGTCCAAGAAAATCGTGAGTATATGAGAGCAGTGGTTGAGTCTCTAGCAAGGACAGACAGTGAATGACACAGTGGAATTTCTAGCTCCAATGAGACCCTACCACGATGCATTTATAGATTTATACCAACTAATCTGCATATCACTGACTCTACCTGTGACAGCTGCCTCATGCAAATGGAGTTTCTCTTGCCTCAGACGCCTCAAAAACTACCTAAGGAATAGCAGCGGCGATGCTCGGAACAGCAACTTGGCCCTGTTGGCCATAAACAGCCGGAGGACCAAAGCACTTGACATCCAGAAAATCATTGATGCTTTCGCCACCAATCACAACAACAGACAGATTGTGCTTCTCTGAAAACATCAATGGTGAGTGCAGTTGATTTTCTTTAAATTTGGGCCAAGACTAATGCTGACTATTGTTATTATTTTGTGGTGGATACCCCATAGTCCTTATCATTCCTGCAAATCCCAAACTATTACATTTACTGCTATTAAGCCTACTGGTTTTGCTTCGACTTCCAAATGGTGATTCTGTTGATTTTTGTTTTAAATTCAATAGCCGAATTAATTGAGGTATTGCATGGTCAGAGTATGATTTGTCCAACTCCTGGTAAAGCCTTGCATCTGTTGTTTGCCTTATTTGACTTTAATAACAGTGTATCTTTTGGCATTGTCTGTCTATGTAATGTGAATAGTAGTGGACATTGTGGGTTAGTGTTGTGTTTTTCAGTTGAAAAGCACGCATTTGACACTGATTGCGGGATTGGTACGTGATTCACGTTGTGCGCTGTGGGTCGGATGCTCTGTTGGTTTGTTTGTTTATGCTCTGTGTAGCCTGGGTTGTCTCCAATGCTGTTGACACTGTCACAGTTCACTTCTATATTAGATCTATCAATTGCTATTGCTTGTGAACCAACAGAGGCATTTATAGTAGGCACATATGCTTGAAACTGACTTTTGAACGCCATGCGTCTGGCCTTGCGAATACATATTACCATAGGGCAGTGGTCCCCAACCACCGGGCCGCAAAGCATGTGCTACTGGGCCGTGAGGAAACGATATGATTTGGCGATATGAGTCAGCTGCACCTTTCCTCATTCCCTGTCACACCCACTGTTGAACTTGAATGCATGTGAGGTCATTACCCGCGTGTCATCTATGTCAGCGCGGGAAAAGATCAGCTCCTCGAGCTTGAAAATGACGGTGTGCTGAAAAGTATGTTTGACATAACATCTCCGCTGGCATTCCGGTTCAAAATCAAGGTTAAATATCCTGAGATAGCCACGAAATCACTGAAAATGTTGCTTCCATTTCCAACATATCTCTGCAATGAATGCAACGAAAACTAAATTGCGGAGTAGACTGGACATAAGGAACCCCCTTCGAGTATCGCTGTCTCCCGTCACCCCTCGATGGGACCGTCTTGTTGCAGGGAAACAAGCCCAGGGCTCCCACTGATTCAGCGATATTGGTGTGTTCCAATGATTTTATATGTTCATACTGGGAAAATACGTGCAGTGTGTTTAATATCCAAACGTTACTTAAAATGTTATGATGCTATTGACTTATAATTGACTTACCACTATATTCATGTGCTGTGTTACATAAACCCTAAAATAACACCAACATATAGTAAAAGCAGGAATGATATGAAAAATACACAGCCCATATAAAGTAGAAATAATGTATGTACAGTGTAGTTTCACTGAACAGAATTACCAAAAACGATTTGTAGAAAAAAATGGGCACATACACGCATGTGCACATAGGTGCCTGCGCAAGGCTTCATGACTGCTACTCTTGTCCGTTGGCAACCCTACCGCCACCCCCCCCCCAGTTGGCCGGTCTGCAGTGCAAAAAAGGTTGGGGACCCCTGCCATAAGGTACATCCCTCAGCACCAACACTGAATAATTCAGCCCCTCAGCCCCACTGTAGCACCAGCAAGAAAAAATATCTGGTGCCGTCACTGTGGCCAATGCTGTATCCATGCTGGCATCTTTCCTGTAATACCATGGGCTCTTAACTCGTTAAACAACCTCATGTGCGGCACCTTGTCAAAGGCCTTCTGAAAATCCAAGTACATGCATCCACCGATTCTCCTTTGTCTATCCTGCTTGTTATTTCTTCAAGGAATTCCAACACATTTCTCAGACAAGATTTTCCTTTAAGGCAACCATGCTGGCTAGAGCTTATTTTATCATGCGCCTCCAAGTACCCCAAAACTACATCATTAACAATAAACTCCAACACCCTCACAATCACTGAGGTCAGACAAACTGGCCTATACTTTCCTCTCTTCTGCCTCTCATCCTTCTTGAAGAGTGGAGTGACATTTGCAGTTTTCCAGTCGTCCAGATGCATTCTAGAATCTAGTGACTCTTGAAAGATCATTACTAATGCCTCAACAATCTCTTCAGCCAGAAGGTGTCGACTGAAGGAGCATTGTACACAGGTGCCATCTTGACTAGAAGTTTGCCCTCTCTTTGGCTTTTATGGTGGCTTTGACTTCTCATCAGCCACAGTTGTGTCATCCTGTCTCTAGAATACTCTCTCTTCATTGCTATTATGCGCCTTCTGAATTGCTCCCAGAAATTTCGGCTATTCCCGTTCTACCATCATCCCTGCTAGTGTTCCCTTCCAATCAATTTTGTCCAGGTCTTCTCTCATGCCTCTGTAATTCCCTTTATCCACTGTAATACTAATACATCTGACTTTAGATTCTCCTTCCCATATTGCAGGTTGAATTCTATCATAATATGATCACTGGCCTCTCAGGGTTCCTTTACCTTAAACTCTCTAATCAATTCTGGTTCGTTGCACAACACCCAATCCAGAATAGCTCATCCCCTAGTGGGCTCTGCTATGGACTGCTCTAAAAAGCTATCTCATAGGCATTCTACAAACTCCCCCTCTTGGGGCCATCCATGAAAACAGAAGAGTGCCCCAAAGAATTAGTTCCAGTAACGTTAGAACCCCAAACCTCCAACCTCCCCCTCCCAAGCACAAGCAGCAGCAAAGCAATGGAAGCTCCACCCCCCCAACATAATTCAGCAAAAAGAATCAGCACCCTCCACCCACCAAGCAAGACCATGATCTCCAGTACAACAAAAACTAATCGTTCACCCAACAATTTGACATACCACAAGCTCTCTCTCTCTCTCAAGTGGGGTGTGTTAGTGGGCAGAGGTGTTGATCAGCCTTACTGATTTTGGAAAGTAACTGTTTTTGAGTCTGCTGGTCCTGGAACGGATGCTACATAGCCTCCTCCCTAATAGGAGTGGGTCAACCAGCAGTGTGGGTGGGATTCTTCATGATGTTGCTGGCCTTTTACTGGCACCTTTCTATATCTATATCCTTGATGGTGGCTAGGCTAGCGCCAGTGGTGCATTAGGCAGTTTTGACTACCTATTGTAGAGACTTCTTGTCTGCTGCAGTGCAATTTCCATACCATGCAGTGATGAAGCATGTTAGGATGCCCTCTACTGCACAGCTGTAGAAGGACGTGAGTATTGATCTGCATGATCCAGCTTGCTTCAGCCTCCTCAGAAAGTGGAACCATGGCTGAGCTTTCTCGATTGTGTAGAATGTGTTCTCAGGTGCGAGATCTGCACTGTCAAGAGTTTGAAACTGCCTTACAGTAATTTGTGAGCAAAGCATATAGTAGTGCACTCAACACACACCGCTGGGGGAGGGGGGGGGATCTGTGTTGGGGATGATGGAGAAGGAGGAGCTGTTGTGCATTCTGACTACCTGAGGTCAAACACATAATTGCACAGTAGTGTCTTTACACCGAGGAGTAGGAATTTGTTCATCACAGTCTGCGGGACAAGTTTTGGGCCCCTTATCTTAGAAAGGATGTGCTTAAACTGGAAAGGTTTCACGAAAATGATTCCAGGATTGAACGGCTTGTCATATGAAAAGCATTTGATGGCTCTGGGCCTGTATTCACTAGAATTCAGAAGAGTGAGGGGTGACCTCACTGAGACCTATCGAATGATGAAAGGCCTCGATAAAGTAGATGCGGAGAGAATATTTCCTACAGTGTGAGAGTCTAAGACCAGGGGACACAGCCTCAGAATAGAGGAGCAGTGTCCTTTTAGCACAGAAACAAGGAGGGATTTTTTTTTTAGCCAGAGAGTGGTCAATCTGTAGAATTTGTTGCCACAGGCAGCTGTGGAGGCTAAGTCTTTACGTATATTTAAGTCAGAGGTTGAAAACACTTTATGATGATTGGTGTCAGTTCCCCCAGGTGATAGTTGTTAGTTAAGAGCCCGTGTGGTATGTTGACCTTTATTAGTCATAAAATTATGTTCAAAATCTCCATTTTGGAGGTGCTGCGAAAGGTGTTGAGTATATGGAACAAGGAGCCAGAGGAAGTTGTAGAAGCAGCAAGCAGAGCATCATTTAAGATGCATTTCAAAGTTCAAACTTCAGAGTAAGTTTATTATCTAAGTACATATTTGTCAGTAGATAGTACTTCAAAATTCATTTTCTTGCAGGCATTCATAAAAAACAAAGAAATGCAATAGAATCAAAGAAAAACTATACACAAAGACTAACAAGCAACCAATGTGCAAAGTAAGACAAACTGTGCAAACAAATAAATAATACTGTGAACTTGAGATGTACAGTGGAGTCCTTGAATGTGAGTTCAGAGATTGTTTTCAGTTTTCAGTTCAGTATTGAGGTGAGTGAAGTTATCCAAGCTGGATTCAGAGCTTAATGGTTGTAGGGTAATAACTGTTTCTGAACATGGTGGTATGGAACCCAAGGCCCCCTGTAACTCCTTCCTGATGGCAGCAGCCAGAAGAGACCATGGCATAGATGGTGGGTGTTCTTGATGATAGACACTGCTTTCTTGTGGCAGCATTGCTCAATGGTGGGGAAGGCTTTTCCTGCGATGGAGAGAGCTATGATGGATAGGGATATGAATGTGAGGGTCTTGGAAGGATGGGGAATGGATGCAGGTAAACGGAACTACCAGAGAAGATTCAACGGTTGCTGCTGTAGTCACTCTAGAGTCACCGCTCTGGACTCTGGACTTACTCACTTTGAATTTGCTTATGCAGAAATTAGAGCTCATTCACTCAGAACTCAATCTCAGCCTGAAATCACAGTTTAGAAATCACTCTGTGTCAGTCCTCAGAATAATCTAGCTGCCTCACATCTCTGTGTAGGACACCAAACTAATCCCACACTCTCAGAACAGCCTGTGTCAATTCCTATACTTAACACACATCTCTAAGGTCTCCGCATTGCCCTGTATCAGGCCACTGCTCCATGCCCTCCTGTACAACTCCCCAACTAATCTCACAGGTCTGCTCTCTCACACTCACACTATGTCAGTGCACAAACTGATCTTACTGACCCGCTTTTGCCCAACAGTCCTGTGTCAGTCCCCATACAAATACCACTGCCCAGCTCTGTTGTCAGTGCCCTTTCTCAGTCCCTAACTCTTCCCACAGTTCTGCGATCGTATTCAGATTAATACCACTCCTCCATTCTCTCTCCACAACCACAAAACTAATTCCCATGCCCCATACTCTCCCTACAGATCCAGCTGTCGCCAATCTAATCTAACTGCCCCATAGTCTTCCTAGAGCCCTGCGTCCATCACCAAACTAATCCTGCTGCCCAGCTCAATGGACACAGTCCTGTCTTGGTCCTTAAATGGTGACAATGCCCCACTCTATTTCCTAATTCATGCAAATACACCCAGTGTCCCACTCTCACTCCATAGCATTGTGTCAGTCCCCAAAATACTTCAACACCCGCACTCACTGCATGGCCCTGTGTCAGTCCCCATAGAACGCCCACTCTCCCACTCTCTCTCCAGAGCCATGTCAGACCCTGAATTAATCACACTTCAGGGAGAGCACAGGGCAATGGGACTAGATCATGGTCTGACACAGGACTGTGAGGGGAGAGTGGGAATGAGAAGTATTTGAGGACCGAAACAGGAAGGTTGGAAGAGACCAGTGCATTTGGATTAGTTTGGGGACTGACACTGGGCTGTGGGGAGAGAGTGGGAATGGGAAGTATTTGAGGACTGAAACAGGAATGTAGAAAAAGACCAGTGCATTTGAATTAGTTTGGGGACTGACACTAGGCTGTGGGAAGACCTCTAGTATTTGACATTTCCATCCTCAGGACAGAGACCATCTATGCCTCATATAATTCTGTAAACCTTTATCAGATATCCACTCAGCCTCTGACAGCCTAGGTAATACAATCCAAGTGTGTCAAACATATCCTTATATTTAATACTCTTATGATCCAGACTGCTTCCTGGTGAATCTCTTCTGCACCCTCTCTAAAGTCTCCAGTTCCTTACAATAACGGGGCAACCAGAATATCACACTGTGCATTTTCAGCATTTTCTGGTTTCTGCATTTGCTGCTTTCTGAAACAGAATCCACTTTAAACTTCAAACACAGGAGAAGATGATAAGCTGTCCTAAAAGGAAGTTGCTTCCCTTACCTCAGAGTCACAAAGCACAGAAACGGACACTTCATGAGCTTTACCCATGTGAACCATCAAGTAGCCCATGACACTAATCCCATTTACCAACACTTAGTCTGCAACGTTCTATGACTTGGCCACTCACGAGCTCCTCTAGGTACTGTATAAACAGGACAGTACGTAAACCCACCACCTACTCAGACAACAAGCACCAGACTGCAACCACCCTCCAGGTGAAAACCTTTTTCCTCAGGTTCCCTCGAACTCTTAAACATCTGCCCGTTGGTCTTAGATACTTTTCATTACAAGGAAATTATGTGTAGTATGCCCCTTATAATTTTGTTAACAGTTTCAAGGTCCTAAGTATAAAGATGACTAACAATTTCTGCCAGTCCAGCCACATGGATGCTGCAGCCAAGAAAGCACATGCTTGAGAGAATTCTGTGTCTCCCCAGTGACTCTCACCAATTTTCACAGATGCACCATGGAAGGCATCCTATACAAATGCATCATAGCTTGGTATGAAACTCCTCTGAGCCAGACTTTCCACTGTTTCTGTCTGCACTTCCCAATGACTCAGGAAAGCAGCCAACGTAATCACAGACCCCTCTCACCCCAATCATTCTGTCTGTCTCCTCCACTCTTCCATCCAGCAGAGGCTTATAAAAGCTTATGAGCACATATCACCAGACTCAAGAACTGCTTCACTGTTATCACACTCGTGAATACATTTCTCCTATGCTGAAAGTTGAATTTGGATCTCCCAATATATCTCATGGCCTTTGCACTTTGCCCTGCACTCTCTCTGTATTTTGTTTTCATTTTATTGCCTCAATGTAATTATGCATGGAATGTTCTGTCTGAATGGCAAACAAAATAAAAACTTTTTATTGTATCTCAGTAAACATGACAATGACAAAAACAATACTCACAAACAATTATCAGTTCATTCCTTCACCAAAAGGGCACTTACTTTACCCTTGTTGTATATTGAAATTATTTTGTGTAGTGATACATTAAAAAGCAATTATTTACAACAAAGTGATTGACAGTAAAATAATTTACAGTAAGGCATCTGTCTAAGCTTGAAGAGTCCGTAAGCTTTAGGTCCTTTGTCAGCTGTTCTGCAGTGTATATCAGATACCTATTCAGGTTTTCAAACACACTAGGGTGTGTAGAAAGAAAGCCACAATGACCAGGGGACCTGCTTTAGACATTGCCCCCTTCCTCTATAATTGGGAAAGCTTAATTACTTGCCATGGAAGGTGTCGGGGGAGTAAGTTCATCGAAAAGAGTTCATCGCAAGGTGCTACCTAAATCTTTATGATACATTTTTTTGGCCTGGCAGGGAGTGATGGCAGGAACGTCCTCACCCTCTGCATCTGGAAGAGATTCGAGATCTATATCAAACCACTGCTCTTCCAGGACTGACTGTGGATCTCCTCAGTCAACATTGAAATCAATGGATAGCCAAAGAAGAAGAATGGATCTCCAACAGGAAACACTGCACTGAACAGAAGTGCCCACGACATGGTCGATGTTTGGCTGCCGTCCTCCTTGTTGTCCACCAACTACGATGCAAGCAATAAGACATTACTTTGCACCTGGTTGCTGGGTAGCCCCATCTTCCCGACGCCAAGCTCTCCATCGCTGATACCATGACCTCTGCCTGAATCTCATGCTAGTGAGGACTTTCGGGGGATCTGGGCTTTTGTCGGTTGTAATGCACCAGTTTAAATGGAATATAATACATTGTTTGAGTAAATTTCTCACACTGCAATAAATATATAAACAACATTGATAGTTTCATCTCAATAATGAAAGGGCAAGGGGGCAGATTCAGGGCAAATTGAGGCTAGACAAATGCTCACACTGATGTGCTGGCTGTCTTCCTAGTAGAGACTAACAGGGGACAACAAGGAACAGAATCAACATTTCAGCCAAGATCCTTCATCAAGACCAGAAAGAAATGGGGCAGAAGCCAGAGTATGAAGGCAGGGGCGAGGGCGAAGAAGACAAGCTGGCAAGTAGGATCTGATGAGAAGGAAGGTGGGTGGAGGAGGGTGAATGAAGTGAAAAGCTGTGAGGGGATAGGTGCAAGAGATAAAGAGGTGAAGAAAAAAGAATCTGATAGCAGAGGACAGTGGACTACAGAAGAAAGGAAAGGAGAAGGGGCAACAGAGGGAAAGAGAACGAAGAATGGAGATAGAGAGAACAGGAGAGAAAAATTACTAAAAGATGGAGGAACTAATCTTCATACCATCAGGTTGGAGACTACCCAGAAAGAATGAGGTGTTGGTCCTTCGAACTTGAATGTGGCCTCATGCATTTAATCCACTCATTACAGGCTCTAACAAGATTCCTGGCAAAAGGTCTTTGAGCTGAGACTTTATCTCTGATACAAACTGCATCAGCAGTTTGGTCAGCATCTGTGGAAAGGGAATTACTGTAGTGTATTCAATATTTCAATAATATGAGTAATATTGTAAATATATTGTTTGATTAAGCATTCTTCATCTGTTTACATGATTCATTAGGGTCAAATGTACGAAGTATGTGAACGGTGCACATCATTATGCCAGCGAGTCATATGCGGGCACTTCAGTAAAAAGAAGAAAATAAATGCAAGTGTTTTCCCAACTCCCATCTTTTTCTTTCAATTAGTTTTTGGAGCTACAAAACATAACAGTGGCAATGAGGAAGCTTTAAAATGAATTGGAGACAACCACCTACCTGTTGAAGCCCAACACATTTTTTTTCCAGAGGGAAAGAGAGAGATGGTTGAGTTTAAAAAAAGACAGAAAACGGACAAAATTCACAGGTTCATAAATAGTGAGTACCAGGTGATAATAATAATTTTTTTAAAAAACTGGATTAACTGGCTGTATCAGAAAGATATAGTAAATGCATTCAACTGCACAACAGATAACTGGGTGATGTATGTATACTGAACAAATTGAGCAGTAGATTGAAGCAAATGAAACAGCCAAAGAGAAGCGAGTGCCAATATTACTGACTGCAACCGGTGGAAAAGAATACAGCTTGTTTAGAAGTTTAACTGCCCCAACCAAACCAGCTGAAATGAGTTTTGTTGATCTCATGAATGTAATACAGAAACATTTAGAACCAAAACCATTACTGATTGCAGAATGTTTTGGGTTTCATAAGGGGAAACAAAAGGAAGAGGAGTCCACTTTCGCGTACATAAGTGATCTAAGGAAATAGACTGAGCATTGTCAGTTCAGTAATGGGATTAATTCACTGAGAGATCATTTAGTTTGTGGAATCTCACAAGAAAACATTCAAAAATGGCTCCTAACTTAAGTACAGCTCACATTTAAAAGAGCAGTTGAAATTGTGGTATCAATGGAAACAGCAGCCAGAGATACAAATGAGTTGCTGTCAGGAATGAAAATGAGCACAAACAGCATTGCAATGTCATAAACAGGGGTTCCCAACCTTTCTTATGCCATAGACCCGGTGCCAAGTGCTGATAAACTGCCCAGGCATTCAGTGTTACCTGGATGACTTCATTGTTACCACTGAGAACGACAAGGAACATCTCCAAAATCTCAAAAGACAGTGTTAAAAAGTTACGAAGACTATGGTCTCAGATCATGACTCAACAAGTGTGAATTCTTTAAACCAACTGTGGTTACACCATTCACACATAAGGAATACACAAGTGTGCTGAGAAAATTCAAGCAGTGGTGGACGCCACAGGCCATAGGACACGTCACAGTTGTGGTCCTTTTAGGATTTATCAATTACTTTAACATGTTCCTACCAAACCTGGCTACTGTACTCCACTCTTTGAACTCATTACTATATATTGCGAAGAAATGGCAATGTGTGTTGAGAGTTAATTTACTTGCCAGTTGAAAGCTGCTTCTACAGTGCCAGTCGTTAATTGGCCTGTTCAAGGGGTGCAGTAGCTCTTTCTCATCAGTTACCTTTGCACACCGCAGCACCGGCTTCTGGTTCCGGTCTCCTCAGAGGTAAAAAAGCAGCACCTGCGAGAGATTTGTCCACTTTTCTTTGTCTGCAGGGGCTCATCTATACACGGAGGTCGCGACTAGTGCTGAAGAACCATTGGGGAAAATATTCTGCAGTTACAGCAGGGCCCACACACACACTTAGCTAAGTATCTGTGAGTTGAAGTTTAGTTTGGCTGCTGTGTTGGTTCAGTTGGGAAAACTTGACCTGTTGAGCTTGAAGTGCTACTCAAGGTTTAGCGTTGCAGTTTTTGTAACTTAGGGTAGGTTAGATGAGTACTTGCTTGACTTAGATGTTTGGTTGAGTGTTTTATTGTTTGTCTGTAAATAAATGGTTAATGTGCTTACTTGTAATTAGTGTCTTCTGTTTCACTCACTGGATCCTCAGATTTGTTGCCAAGTTACAATTAGTGCTGCAAGAGGGTCCAGTGGTTGGACAACAGATGAATATCTTTAGAAGAATATATAAGACAGACAACACTCTGTGTGAGCGTGCAGAATCCCGGAGTGGACCGTCAATAGTGTGGATTTGGGAGTATCCTCAACCTAAGGGCAGACTATAGGACACCAATAGACTAGTCAGACAAGTTGGACTCCAACGGGGTGAAAATTGAACACCACATTGTGTCCATACTTAAGATGGCAGGGTTCCCCGAGAGGAAGGTGAGACGGAGGAATGTTTTCTGGCTGCTGGCAGTCATCAGAAGGCGGTTGCACCGACATGAGGTGGTCGCACAGACGTGAGGCGGTGGCACAGAAAGTGCAGGGGATAGTAAGTCTCAGGTGAACGAGGTGGAGGTGCTGGACCAGCATTAAGCCACCATATGGGAAACTACCCAGTCAACACAGACCCAGGCCAAAGCGAGTACAGAGATTGCCTATCAGCTAATGACGATGCAGCAATTAGAGGCTGTCCAATGGGCTAATTGGCAGCTGGATCCCATTGAGGTCCAAGCCTTGATGCTGTGGGGAGATGATCTCAATATGCGGATGGGGGCTGGGGATGAGAGGGTAGAGTGCAGTCATATGATACTCCCTCGAAATGATCACCTCCTCCCCTATGCCCCTGAGATAGTACAGGCTAGATCGGCAGACACGCGATCCCATATCCAGCATGGGGGTGAGCCCTCCAAAGGAGGAGGAGGGCCAGCAGTCTGTGGGAAGTACTACATAACAGAAATCAGGAGTTCTCTGCTAAGGAATTGGAGGGATTAAGGGATAGTTACAGACAGAAGCCTGGAGATCCTCTGGCCAAATAGTTAATGAGGATATAGGATGAGAGAGATACCAGAGTGAGTCTGTCTAATAGATAGAAGGGATTTCTAACAGGGCTGTCATCTGAACACGTGAAGAATAACATCTAGAGGACACCGTTCACTTCCCATAAGGATAATGCATCTCTCTGGGATTAAATGGCAGCAGTGATCAGGTTCGGGTAACCTTTCCTCGTAGAGTGGGATCTAAAGCCCGTGCGGAGTGGAGCACGGTAGAGGAAGGGACCAGAGCCCTTCGCCAGTGGGATCTAATTGCAGGTTTATGCAGTGATAGTTAACCAGCCGGTAGAGTCGTGGCATCCACACTGGACTTCAAAGCGAGTGATCCTGGGTTTGAATTCTGCTGGCTCCTTGCACGCTTTCCATCCACGCTAGGTTGAGCATTGAGCAAGGAACTCGGCCTCATTAGAAAAAAAGACTAACACTAAAGAAACAGCAAGTTTGCCACCCAGTGCACCAAACAAGGTGTGGAGAGGAACTCAACCGAAAAACCAATGATAGTGATAGCTGATGTAGGACAGGGGTTCCCAACATTTCTTCTGCCATGGATCAATACCATTAAGCAAGGGGTAAGTGGACCCCAGGTTGGGAACCCCTGATGTAGAAGAAGGTGTGCTTAGCCAGGTCTGGAAGATGGATAAGGAGATGGGGAATGGGGCATGCCACATGACCCGTTAAGATATTTATAGCGCTGCCCAGAGCCAGGGTTCTGAAAGAGCAGGGGTTGGATATGTGCATGGTGCCTTCCCACTCCACCCCCTAACTCTGCTAACAGCCACGGGACTCAGCAGTGAGAAGGCCACCTTTCATAAACAATACACGCCTAGGGTCGGTATGACTTGGGGTTCAACCAAACAGAAATGTTGGGATGTTCCAATTAAAAGAATGTCGATTTGAGCAAATGCTGTGTAAATACTGCCCACACACAGTTACTGGGAGCCCAGAAATGACAGATCATACACCAGCTTAAAATTATAAAGAGGGTATATTTACTAATTTTCAACTTCATCAAGCAGTTAACAGAGAAAGAAAAAAAAAGGATTACAGTTAAACCAGTCTAAATGTGCACATAAACTTGCAATTACATAAGTACTATCCATTTTACTTGCCACAGGAGATTTCTGTAATCATTTTGGTAATGGTGTGCATTGCACCTCAGACCAATGTCAAACAGGCTTTAGATGATCTGAGCAACGGGGTCAACATAAACAAAACAGCACACCCTGACGCCTTCACCATCATTTTGGAGAATTTTAACCAGGCCAGCCTGAAAAAAAAATCACTAAATAATTTCCATCAACAAATCACTTGCAATACCAGAGGAAACAGCACACTGGACCACTGTTACACCTCCATCAAGAATGCCTACCGTGCTATTCCACACCCACGCTTCAGGAAGTCTGATCACCTGACTGTACTTTTACTCCCTTAGTATAGGCAGAGGCTGAAGACTGCAGCAACAGTAGTGAAGACCAAGAAGGTATAGACAAGGGAAGCACAAGAGCGATTACAGAACTGCTTTGAATTGGTGGACTGGACTGCATTCAGGGAGTTATCCTCGGATCTGGATGAGTATGCTGCTGTTGTTACCGACTTCATTAAAACCTGTGTGGATGAGTGTGTGCCTATGAAAACTTGCAAACCAGAAGTCATGAATGAACCAGGAGATATGCTATCTGCTGAAGGCTAGATCTGTGGTATTCTATGTCTGTACCAGAAAACCAGGTATGACTTGTGGAAGGCTATTTCAAGGGCGAAGAGACAATTCCTAGTGAGGTTGGAGTTGACATCGATACACGACAACTTCAACAGGGTTTGCAGCACATTACTTCCTACAAAGTGAATTCCAATAGCATGAATGGCAGTGATGCTTCATTACCAGATGAGCTCAATGCCTTCTATGTCCACTTTGAAAGAGTATATATCTACAGCTGTGAATATCCCTGCTGCACCTCTGTCTCAGAAGCC
This sequence comes from Mobula hypostoma, assembly GCF_963921235.1. Lineage (NCBI taxonomy): Eukaryota > Metazoa > Chordata > Chondrichthyes > Myliobatiformes > Myliobatidae > Mobula > Mobula hypostoma. The sequence continues at coordinate 136,335,202 of NC_086101.1, read as the reverse complement.
AATGCTAGGCTGTCTTTAAGGAGGGTGAACCCTCACAAGGCGACAGGCCCAATGGGGTACCTGGTAAGGCTCTGAAAACTTGTGCCAACCAACTGGCGTGAATATTCAAGAACATTTTCAACCCCTCGCTGCTACAGTTGGAAGTTCCCACCTGCTTCAAAAAGGCAACAATTATACCAGTGCCTAAGAAGAGTAGTGTGACTCCAGTAGCGCTCACATCTATTGTGATGAAATGCTTTGAGAGGTTGGTCAGAGCTAGAATGAACTCCTGCCTCAGCAAGGACCTGGACCTACTGCAATTTGCCTATCCCCACAATAGTCTACAGCAGTCACAATCTCAATGGCTCTTCGCAAAGCCTTAGATCACCTGGACAATACGAACACCTACGTCGGGATACTATTCATTGACTATAGCTCAGCATTTAACACCATCATTCCCACAATCCTAATCAATAAGTTACAGAACCTGGGCCACTGTACCTCCCTCTGCAATTGCATCCTCAACTTCCTAACTGGAAGATCACAATCTGTGCAGATCGGTGATAATATCTCCTCCTCACTGACGATCAACACTGGTGCACCTCAGGGGTGTGTGCTTAACCCACGGCTCTACTCTCTCTATACCCATGACTGTGTGGCTAGGCATAGCTCAAATACCATCTATAAATTTGTTGATGATACAACCATTGTTGGTAGAACCTTAGATGGAGATGAAAGGGTGTACAGGAGCAAGATATACCAGCTAGTTGAGTGGTGCCGCAGCAACAACTTTGTACTCAATGCCAGTAAGATGAAAGAGCTGATTGTGGACTTCAGGAAGGGTAAGATGAGGGAACACAAACCAATCCTCACAGAGGGATTAGAAGTGGAGAGAGTGAGCAATTGTGAGCTCCAGAGTGTCAAGATAGCTGCGGATCTAACCTGGTCCCAACATATCGATGCAACTATAAAGAAGGCAAGACAGCGGCTATATTTCATTAGGAGTGTGAAGAAATTTGGCTAGTCAATTAAAACTCCTGAAAAGTGTCTGGTACGGGGCGAGGGGGCGCAGGGAGGCTACTGCACAGGGCCGAAAGAAGCTACAGAAAGTCATAAAATTAGTCAGCTCTATCTTGGGTACTATGCTGCATAGTACCCAAGACATCATCAAGGAGCAGTGCTTAAGAAAGGCGACGTCCATTATTAAGGACCCCCATCACCCAGGCCATGCCTTATTTTCATTGTTACCATCAGGAAGGAGGTACAGAAGACTGAAGGCACACACAGCAATTCAGAAATATTTTCTTCACTTCTGCCACACAATCACTAAATAGTCATTGAACCCATGAAAAGTACCTCACTTTTTAAAATATATATTATTTCTGTTTTTGCACTATTTTGATCTGTTAAATATATGTATATATATTTACTTTAATTGATTTACTTAATTACTTTTTCTTCTTCTTTCTATGTTATCATGTATTGCAATGAACTGCTCCTGCTAAGTTAACAAATTTCATGACACTTGACAGTGATAATAAGCCTGTTTCTGACAAACGTTGGAGCTCATTTCTGGAGTAGTCGAGGGTATATCACTTTACTCACGCACTGGACCCATGGTCTGCATGAAAGTACCCACCACAGTCCAAATTTCCCTCAAAGACCATCTCAAATGAACTGGCTCTCTCAGAAGTATTGGTCCTTCCTCCCTGAGCCATTCATCTGCACAAAGCACTTCTTGCAACAGGGCCACTCCTTCCAACAGCATTCTGGGACATCTTCCTTTATGCTCCGCTCTGCAGCTCCCGCCAAAAGACCCCAAACCAGACTACTGTCCTTCAGAAATCTGATTCCACCCAGCTCTTCCGAATTTTCCACAGGGCAGAAAGTTACAATTGGCTGACACGACATTCCAAAGTTGGACAACTTGACTCTTTATCTCTAGCCAAAGCCAAAACACTCTCACCAGCATAGTACACTGCTTTTATAGAAAACTGCTAAAATAAAGTACCTCACAGTATAGCAGTAGAAATCTTAACCAGGGCATTACACATATAAAGTCTAGCTTGTGTCTATTAAATCTGTATTCGAAGGTGTTTGAATTAATCCTATGCTTCAGCAGAAAAGGAGACTGATTGAAATATTTCACTATTCGGTGAAGTGAATTTGATCTTATCTTTTAAGAGGGCTGTTTCTTTATGTGGCTATGTGAATGCATTAATGTGTCAGGGGCTCCCACTCAGCAGTCTTTACTTTTCCTGTGTTCTTTGGAAAATGTGCTCTTTTTTCCACTGTGGGAATTAACTTTTTATTCAAGGTTTTGGAGTTACTTGCAAAAGTTCTGAAGAAAGAAAAGTACAAGCATAGATTTTTGTTTGTCTTGTCTGTTATTAGTCTGTTACTTTATCTGTTTTCCAGGAATTGGTTTAGGGAGAGACCTGAATTCCACACTGGCCATGTGGAATCCAAATGGAAATCTTTATTTCAGATATCAGATGCCCACATTTCAGGAGAGAAATGGGCTAATCAGGAGCAAGTAAGTTTGTGACTCCCTACATTAGAGAATGGAAGTGTTGATGACACTGACTTGTGGTGAGAGGTACTATAACACGTTCCTGTGGATGGTGTATGAATAGGCAAATAGGATCAACAGGTTTTACTGCTGGAGGACTCCAAACAATGCCAAGAATGGGATGCCATTAATACGGATCCCTTTCAATAACAAAGAAAAAGAACATTGGGGGTAATTGTCCAGCTTCTTGAGTTTTGGAATTCTATTTTGGGGGAAGCCAGGAGGGAGTGTCCATTCCAGCCGTCCTTGCCCCATAGTATGGGAATGGCCTTAAAGAACTTGAGCCTTAGTAACCCCCAGTTGAGTAAGTTCTTTAAAGGCTGGTATTTCCCTATGTATGGTATGTTTAACTCAAAGGTCCTGACTCTGAAAGTAATTCCCCCACCAATAGGGAAGGGAAAGGAATGTTGGTGTAGACGATGTGATTGGCACAGGTCCAACCAGTCCGTGGGACTCAGTCAGTGTGAGCAGGAACAGTCTTGTGGAACGACTGTGTCTTCGCTGAATAGTGATGTAAATGTGGGCACTCCATGGACACTGAATGGCACTTACTGGATACGTGGCTCCCGGGGCTACCCATAGCCCTCCACGGGCTCCCCACTTGATGGTACGGCTACTGTTGTCTGGGTGGTGAACATTCTCCACCTCAGTGCCCAGGATGAGCACCCTATGTTAGTCAGTGTAGCAGGAGGGCAATCACACAGGCAGAAAGCTTTTGGATGATAGCCTTTCCCAGTATGGTATGGCTGGACTGTCCCAGAACTGATATGTTCGCAATGAAAGATAGGACTTGTGCTGTTATTGGCCAAGAATAATACACGTACATTCCTGACGAGTCAGGGAGATCACATCCTACAGACAAGTGGATAAGGTTGTGTGGATGGTCATTTTGATAGCTATCACGCTGGGGGCAGGGGTAGGGTAGGCTGGTAGACTACTCTCGTACATTGGGGCAGGGGGCTGACTGGTTTGGGATGTAAAGCAGCTCGACCAGTACATGCATGGGAGAAAATTTACCCTCATTACTGATCATCAACCACTAATGTCCAATTACAGAAGTGTGTCCAACTAGTAGCAGCAGCAGGAATGCAGAGATGGGCTGCTTGTTGGGGGACACAATTACAAGATCAAATTCAAGAGGACAACTAATCATGGAAATACTGATAGATTTCCTCATTGCATATCACAATGCAACAGACTCCACAACCAACTATGCTGTTCCTGGGTTGTTACTTGCACTCACGCTTTGATAGGCTCAAACTCGATCTCAGAAGGAGTATGCAAGATAAACAGCTGAGGCAAATTGAGGGCTCCTCAAACAAAGAGGTTCAACGTTTCACTCCTGGACTACAGAGGTGATCAAAGGTTGGTACTTGGAAAGATTAAGGACAGAACTGAGGCACCCCTACACAGTGGAGATTGTGTCTGGAGATGACACATCGAGTGGTTGAGGAGAGCAGAATCAATTGTTAGAGAAGAATGGTGTCCGGGGATGTCAGACCCAGTTCCTGCAACCCCAGAGTTGGCTCCTATAACCACCAGAGAGGAGGACCAAGAACCTGAGGTTGTTCCACAGTCACACTTTGTCAGGAAAGATGTTAACCCACAAGAGCAAACCTGCACCTACCACATCAGCATCATCTTTCTAATAGCATGCCTTCTTGAATTTAATGTGGTGCCAACTTCCATCAAGACAACCAACCATCTGTCACTTTAAAGTCTTTGTGATCAGCTTCTAAACTAGCTCCTTTGACTTGTTTTTTTTTAAACATTCATCTACTGACACACATATCTCTTCCAGTTACCTTGGAAGATTGAGGTCCTTTTTAACATCTGGAGCCCTGTTTCCTGTTGTCCCCCATTTTTCTCGCAGTTGCTCTTGCAGATGTATCAAGCATGCAATTGTAGATTTTGGCATTCCAATTATCTCTGCCAGCTGAAGATGATTGCGAGACAGATGGCTTTTAATTGGGTACAGTAGGGTAATTTTTTTTGGCTAGTGTTAAATCTTTTCGTGGCATTTTGACAAGGGTCTTAAATTCTTAAAAGTCAAAATAAAAAACAGAATTATCAAAAATCACTGCTTTTTGAATCAGCCTCCATTGGCCCAAACAGATAACGTAACGTAAGCACACGCAGCTGACGCTATTTAAAAACTGTTCAATCGAAGTATGGTGTAGTGTCTAACAGCGACAAGTTGATGTGACTGACGCTAGTTAGAATCTGTTTGGCAATAGTCTCCTGCCCCAATTAAGCGGATGGTGTCCCAAACAAACAAAGGGAATCCACAGCTTTTTTTTAATTAACTTTTTTTCTTTATGTATTGGCCCAAATAAGCATCTGTCCTGATTAACCGGTGGCCTAATTAAATTATTTTATTTAGTATACAACTGGATAATTATATAGTGTTGGCACGTGGCCAAGTGGTTAAGGCGTCAGTCTAGTGATCTGAAGGTCGCTAGTTCAAGCCTCAGCTGAGGCAGCGTGTTGTGTCCTTGAGCAAGGCAATTAACTACACATTGCTCTGCGATGACACCGGTGCCAAGCTGTATGGGTCCTAGTGCCCTTCTCTTGGACAACATTGGTGGCGTGGAGACTTGAAGCATGGGCAACTGTCGGTCTTCCGTAACCTTGCCCAGGCCTCAGTCAACATTGAAATCAATGGACAGCCGAAGAAGAAGAGGATAATTATAGTTTATTTTAGTTTGAGAAAACTGACCATATTTCCTTGCAATTTCTACAGTTAGTAACAATTACAAATGTAGAAAATTGCATACCAAATTCTAAACACAATCTAAACTCTGCATTTCTCCACTCATCTGATTAAAAATAGCATTAGTTTTATCTTGATTTCCTATGAGAATCATTCAATCCATCTCCCAATTCACTCCCTCATGTCTCCTTCCAAAGTTGTTTAGTGCACAGGCAAACAAGACAAAGATGTTGCAGGGTTTTATTTCTGTAGTCTAAAGGCGGATTTATACTTCTGCGTAGGCTCTACGCTGTAGCCCACGCAAGTGGCCTACACTGTTGTGAGCATTTATACTTGTGCGTTGGTGTGTCTGCGTCACTCTGCAATTCACCACCAAAACGCTAGCTAGTGGTGGGGTTTCTATGCCACTGTGTTGAGTTTCTTAGTGTACTTCAAACACATCATGAAACTGAGCACATCATGCTGGAGTTGGAGCTAATAAATGTTGAACAAGAGTTACTTTTATTGAAATTACTGCAATGCAGAAAAGAGAGAAGATATTGGAGGAGATGTGTACGACCATTGAGCAGATTGAGGCAGAAGGAGGGTGAATTTTCTGTGCTTGTCTGGCCACTGAGAGACATGGACGAGGAAATGCATTTCAAGTATTTTCAGATGTCAGCAAGTAGATTTGATGATTTGGTTCATCATCTCCAACCATTTATTTCTCATCAGTGGACGCACAGTATACTCAGAGACTGGCAATCACCATTCGAGTTTTAGCTTCAGGTGGAAGGAGGAAATGCGATGCTATCAAGCGGACCAATCACAGTTGTTGCAGTTTGCGTCACCGCGACGCATAGTTACATTTTTGGGGAGGTGCGTGTCAGGGTACGGTGTAGAGTACGCGGCTATGCCATACCTACGGCATAGATTCGACGCAGAAGTATAAATTGGCCTTAACACTAAACAATACCAATCATGAGCAATAGCACCAAGTTGAAATGAGGAATAATAAAGATAGAGGAACTTGCACAGACTGACTGCAAATTTAGAGCAAGATAAATGATAAGAGGGGGAGGTGGGGGTCAGTGTAAGTTGATACAAGAGCATGAGTGCCATAATGAGAGTGGAAGGTGACGTTGGACAAACCTGGGTTACTTTCTCAGAATTGTCGGGAGGATTGAGGGGGGACCAGGTAGAAGTCTATAAAATTATGAGACAGTCAGAATATTTTTCCCAGTGTAGAAATGTTAATTATTAGGGGACATGCATTGAAGGTGAAAGGGGGAAAGCTTAAAGATGTGTGGGGCAAGTTTTTTTTAACAGAGAGAGAGGTACAGAAGGTGTTGGAATGGGCTGGCAGGGTAATGGTGAAAAGCAAATATTATCATCATTCTTCTGAGGAACCACATCTCCGCTGCATTGATTCTTTTTTCCATTGCATTTGTGATGGTCCATGACTCGCAGCTATACATCAATTTAGGAAGAATGTAGCAGCTGGGAGTTCTAAGGTGGATATCAATTGCTATTTTTTTGTTCGTTAGGATGTTTCTCATTTCTGTAAATGCTGTTCTTGCCATTGCTATTCTTGCTTTTATGTCTGTTTCACATTTGCCATCAGGTGTTACCCATGATCCAAGGTACTTGAAGTTGTGAACTTGTTTCAGGACTTCATTTCCTAATACGATCCTACAGTTTGGGATATCAGGTTTCTTTGATATTACCAGTACTTCAGTTTTCTTTTGGTTTAAGGTTAGGCCAAGTCTTTCGCTCTCTGTGTTGATGGTAGATACTAGTTTCTGTAAATTTACCTCACTGTTTGCTCTCGGTACAGTATCATCCGCATAGCGGAGGTTGATGATATTGTATCCTCCTATACTTATTCCAGGTAGGTCTTGTATGGTTCTCATGATGTTTTTACTGTACAGGGAGAACAGGTCTGGTGATAGAAAACAACCTTATCTGACTCCTCACTTTATTGGCTGATATTCACCAATCTCATTGTCTATCTGTATGGCTGCACTTTATTGCCAGTAGAGATTCCTGATTATTCTTATATCTTTTCCATTGATGTTAATATCTTTAAGTATTTTCATGATGACTTGGTGTTTCACTGTGTCAAAGGCTTTTGTGTAGTCAATGAAACAGAAGTATGGGTCTTCTTGTACTTCTATTGACCTTTCAATAATATTCCTGAGAATATAAATGGCGTTTGATGTTCCCTTGCCTTCGATAAAACCACACCGTTCTTCACTGATTTCTGGTTTAATTTTGTTTTTATTCTGAGCAAATGTAAGTTGTATTTAAATGGCTCTTATATAGACATACGGATATGCAGAGAATGGAGAGTTATGCTAGCAGAAAAGATTTATTTTAATTTGGCATTGTCCTTGGTGCAGACATCATGGTGCAAAGAGCATGTTCATATGCTGGTCCATGTTCTATGTATATTCATATGTCAGTAATGCAATGACTAGAACTGCAATGATCCAAATGTGGCCTGATCAAAGTTTTGTACAGTTGCAGCACAATTTCACAACTGTTATACTCAATGCCTCAACCGATTGAAAGCTTGTTTATCATCTGATGTACATGTGTTACTACTTTCAGGGAGCAATGAAATCACACCCTAAGGTACCTCTGTACATCAATGCTCTTAAATGTCTACACTGTACCTCCCGCAGAGCAAACCCCAGTTCTATTGATAGGCCCTTCCCCGCAGCCTTGCAATTTTTTCTTTGCCATAAGTTTTTAACCAATTCCTTCCTGAAGACCACAATAAAACTCCGTGCTCCCACGCTTATAGACAACGTAAGTGGTTCAAACTCCAGCCCCATGATGGGTTAAGAAAAACTTGTTTCCTCAGATCACACTTTATTCTCTTTACTAGGTCATGACCTCTCCAATGGGATCAGCTTCCCACAGCTAGCTCTGTCCGGAACTCTCATTATTATACTTCTTTCAACTCTCCCTTTAGAACTTCCTGTCAAAAAATAGCAACAGCCTTGTTAATATTTCAACATTAGTCTTTCATACCAGACATCACTTTCATAAATCTTCCCTGAACATGGCTTCATGTCATTAGAATGTAATGAGTAGAAATGAACAGTCTGTTGAACATTACCTCCCTGCTTTTATCCCTGATTAACAGGTTTCTCAACCTGCCTTGTAACTTTTAATAATTGGTTCACATAGTCTGATTCTCTCTATGCCTGCACCCCTTTCAGAACAATATCCTTTACTCTATAGTGTTTCCAAAGTTCAAAGTAAATTTATTATCCAAGTGCTTATATGTCACTATATACAACCCCCCTGAGATTCGTTTTCTTACGGACATACTCAATAAATCTAACAAACGTAATACAATCATTTAAAGAATGCAACAAGGGGGCGGATAACCAGTGTACAAAAGACAACAAACTGTGCAATAACATAAAGAAAAAAAATTTCTTTTTTAAAAAAAAATAAATAAATGTAGCCTGGGGAAAAGTACACGCTCAGGACAACAAAGACTTTTTCGGGTTTTAATTCCTTTATCTGTTTTAGATGTTTAAGTGCCAGAAGAGGGTCGCAAAACAAAACGAACAAATTTACAACCAGTTCTTGCTGTTACAATCTCAGTTTAACTTTCGATCCACATCCTCGTGTATGGACAGAATTGTGTATGCAGTATAAAAATACCAGAACTAATACAATAGTGGTAATCCTGAAGGAACACAATACAAACAACATTAGAATCCCACCCACCCTGCATCTTATACATAACAGCGAAAAATGTAAACGAATACATCTCATCTAAGACATACGCACGTGCTGAACTTCCAAACAGAGACTAAACATTCATGTTACGTGGTTACATGCACAATCAGTCTCAATACAATAAAGTTAGACAAAAAGTACACTTTGGCACAACTTTTACAAGATATTGCCTGGTAGTTAAATTACAGGAAGCCTGATTTACTTGGATGGTGAGGAACTTTGCCCAAGCCACGCGATCCAACATTGAGTCACTTACTCGAGAAAATCTAAAGCATCCACATGTAAAACATGTCAAACTACCGATATTCTCAATTCGACAGCAAGAATAAACGAATTCACATGGATATTGTCAATTAATGCTCACCTTTCCTCACCATGTCCAGCCCACTCTGGGAAGAAACCACTTCCAACACCTTACCACGTCTTCAGCAGAAAGCGCTCCCCACTATCCCATGTGTGCGTAATGACATTACCATCTCCCTTAAAGGCACAGACAACTATTCTAGCATTACCCGGATGGATGCCTAAGTACACTTTTAACGATACTGAAATAGATCCGACGGTCACCCGGTTACATAAATAAATATCAAGAACATGAGATGAAGAGTCCCTGAAATTGAGTCCATAGGTTGTGGGAACAGCTCAGTGATGGGGTAAGTGAAGTTGAGTGAAGTTCAAGAGCCTGATCATTCCTGAACCTGGTGGTGTGAGTCTTCTTCCTGATGGCAATAGTGAGAAGAGAGCATGATCTGATGATGGATGCTGCTTTCCTGCGAAAGCTCTCGTGTTGATGTGCCCAGTGCAGGGGAGGGCTTTGCCTGTGGACTGGGCTGTATCCACCATTTTTTGTTGGATTTTCCATTCAAGGACATTGGTGTTTCCATACCAGGGAGTAATGCAGCCAATCAATATACTCTCCACCACACATCTGTGGAAGTTTGCTGAAGTTTTAGATGTCATGCCGAATCTTCGCAAACTTCTAAGAAAGTAGAGGCATTACCGTGCTTTCTTCATAATTGCAATAACGTGCTGAGCCCAGGACAGGTCCTCTGAAATTACGTGTAACACCAAGGAAAAGTAATAGTAGGAACCCGAGTACATTTACAGAGAAAGTGCAGCGCAGGCGGATAATAAGGTACTATAACAAGTTAAATTGTGAGTCCATCTTACTGTACCACCAGACTCAAGGACAGATTCTACCCCACTCAACAGCCTTTCGACAGTGTGATAGAAGCTGTCCTCGAGCCCACCATATATGCTTCCAGGCTTTTGCAATCTTCTACCCAATGGGAAGGTGGAGATGAGAGAATATCTGGTGTGGGAGGGACCCTTGACTGTGTTGCTGCTTTACTGAGGCAACAAAGAATGGAGGGAAGGCTGGTTGCCATGATGTGCTGAGTCATGTTTACAACTTTACAGTTTCTTGCAGTCTCAGGAAAAGTAGTGAACATATGAAGCCATGATGCATCCAGAGAGGCTCCTTTCAAAGATCTAACTGTAAAAATCGGTGCAGATCAACAGGGACAGCTGAAGATCTTTAGTCTCCTGAGGAAGTAGAGGTTCTGATGGGCTTTCATGGCCATGGCATCTATATTGTTAGACCAGGATAGGCTTTTTTGATGTTTATTCCTAGGAACTTGAAAGATTCTAAAACTATATCGCAAGCACCTACAAAGAATGCCACCATGGGGAATGTGTCATCTTGAAGAAATGCACACATTAGTCATTTTCATGAGTACATATTCTTCTTTAGAGGTCTTCAACCTGAAGCATTAAAATTGTTTCTCCTCCCATGGACGTGGCCTTGACTGATAAGTATTTCCAGCATTTTCAAATATTTAAGACTGGTCTATATATTTCTTTGTAATGCAGATTCCTAGAGGGATTAAGTCTTTTCAAAGTGGATAGATTCTTAAAGTGTAACATGTACTCATATCATTTTTGGTCAGAAATGGAGTAAAGTGTATGTTAACAGAAAGAGAGAACCCAAACTGTGCAGCTAGATGTAATTGCAGAGTTAATATCCTGCTAGACGCACTGAGTTTCCTTAATTTATTTATGCAAGGAGATTTGCATGCTGGATTTTTCCCAATTAAAGACATGTTAATTGTGAACTCAACCCACCCTTCAAACCTGATGACTAAGCTTTCAGGACTTTTTACAGAAATGTCATGGGGAAGTACAGGCCATGAGATTGCTAGCCTCCTGCTTCATATTCATCCATAATTACCAAATGGAGAGGGAGAGCTCAAACAGAATCAGATTTATTATCACTACTATGATGTGAAATTTGCTGTTTTGCAGGAGCAGTATAGTGCAAAGACATAAAATTGGTATTACAAAATAAAAATAAATGGTTCAAAAAAAGGAATAAGAAAATAGTTGTAACACGCTGTAAGGTTTCACTGCTAATGTAATGGTTTCTCTGTAATGTTCCACTGCTAAGATAATGGTTTTTCTGTAGCTTCAATGTTTGGGTTATGAATGTTAGCCAATGAGTGGAATGTTGCTCTTTTTTGTGTGCCGGGGAGCTGGGAATTCACAGTCTTTTGCCAGGGAGAGATGAGGAGAGAAGAAGCAAATGGAGAGAGTTGGTAGACCGCTGGACAGAGTGAACGTCTAAAGGTCAGTGACGATCAGAGGAAGTTGATGGTGGACGAACAGCCTTATCAGTGAACTCCAACTTTGTGCATTGGACTGCTTCATGAGAATGGGCCACTTTTCTTTTCTGTTTTCTTTACTAACCATATAGTCAAATTCAGAATTATAAAGCTCAATTGTTTAATCACATATTGTGTACTGTTTGTTATTTCATAGTACTGATTTGTAACAGGGGACACATCACGCAGCATCCACACAAAAGAGATTTCTTAAGTTTGGTCAGGACGGGTGGGGGGGGGGGGGTGGTCTATCATCCCCTATATTAAGCTGCTAGCCGAAGTGAGAGTTCCATAGTGTTTATGTGCTCTTGGACCATTCAGAAATCTGATGGCAGAGGGATGGAGCTGTTCTTAAAACTTTGAGTGTGGGTCTTCAGGCTCCTGTATCTGCTCCTTGATAGAAGGAACAAGATGGCATGTCCTTGATGGTGAGGGTCCTAAGTAATAAGCCACCTAGAGGCACCACCTTTTGAAGATGTCCTTGTTGTTATGGCAGTGACGGAACTAACTGAGTCTATAACCCTCTAAAGTCTCTTGCAATCCCATGAGACTTCGTAGCAAGCTGTGGTGCAAACAGCTAGTATGTTCTCCATCATACGTCTCTAGAGATTTTTAAGTCTTTGGCAACATACCAAATTTTCTCCAACTTCTTACAGTCGTATTTTATATGGAGGGAGAAAACTCCACAACAAGGAAGAGGATGAGGAAAGAAGCATGATTTAGCAGAAGGCTGAAAGCTGGCATTGTGCTTAAAGCAAAAATGATGCGTTCTGATTTTTGGTTAAAATTATTTATGTCCTTAGAGACAAGACCGAACACTAAACACACCGTTTTAGCATTTCATAAATGTTCATATTCTTCCTTTCCCTTTTCCATAATGCTGAGTCAATAAAGGGAGAAAAATAATGTGGCTTTGAATATATATCACATCAATGGGTGATGCAATACTCTTAGAAGAGCATCCGACTTCATCTTAATACATCGTGCAGATGTTTGAGTGTGATCACTAACTTTGAAGAAATACCAAGTGTCCCCGAGGACTACAGGGGAAGAAATAGCTGGCTGATTTCATGGGTACTCCTGAGATTAGTTAGCTGTTGGGTGCATTTCCAAGCCAGATGATAGGGCAACCTTGTACTTCATTGCAAATAGATTAGATGAGGCATTATGGTAGCAAAGTGGTTAGCACGACACTATTTCAGTTAGAGTTTAGAGTTCAATTCTGGCGTCCTCTGTAAGCAAGCTTGTACTCTCTTTCCCATGTGCACGTGGGTTTGCTCCAGTTTCCTCCCACGGTCCAAAGATGTACCAGTTAGGTTGTTAATTGGTGATTGCAAACTGTCCCGTGATTAGGCCAAGGTTAAATCGGTGTGTTGCCGGGTGGCGCAGCTAGAATGTGTGGAAGGGCCTGTGCAGAGCTGTATCTCTAAAAAAAAAATTAAAAACTGATGGTCTTCTGAAGTTGAAAGTATCTGATGAGGGACAATTTTTTCCAAAGAGATGTAGATCTGATTTGTGAAACAGAAAACCCTGTCTATGCTCCTCTCATTTCTGGTGGACATAGCTTTCTGGGCAGCAAGTTGATCTGCTTCTTGGGAAGCAGATATTGCTCAATAAGGATCCTTTGCACATCCCTTTGAATTCCCTGCTCTCTCCAAGGATTTGTTTGCTGAAAAATCTTGCCAATGCCACTGCACGTTCCACGAATAGACCTTTGCAGCAGAGCAAATGGGTCCATGCTTGTGGAGGGTCTGCATGTGGCTTGACACCCCACTGGTATCCTTTATCCAGAAACAGAACTTCCAAAATCAACGTGCTAAAATTAGTCACAATACAATCAGGGTTGAAATAATTTTGCCACCATCCTCTTCCTGGCAACCCTTCCTTATCATGAGAATGTAAATAATGACAATGTGAGTGACTCTGCAATGAAGAACCTCCTGCTTCTATATATTATAACCCATTCCTGCAGGACCTTTGTCAAGATAAGCAGATGGAAATATATTTTTTAATAACTCTCTTGAAACATCTAATGTTTTGCAAAATGGGAGCATGCTGGTGAAAGACACACAATTTCTGTTATAGTCTGAAAAGATAGGTAAGTTTCTTCCATGAGATAAGCTGTATCATTTGTACTTAAGCTCCTTTTTATGTCAATTTTCTTTCAAGCTCCACTGCTGTACAAGGTTTTAGTCCCAAACAAGCAGGACACCACAAAATCTGGACTGTAAAGCTGTGGTCATTTGTAAATAACATAAATATGTGGGGAAAAAATTCAAATCAATTCCTACAAATCAAATTAAAAATGAATGATGGGTGTATTAAAGTCAAAACATACAGTGAAGTATATTGCCATGAGAATTAGATCCATCTACAAAAGGATTCAAGAAGGGCTCAGAAGGTACAAGCGTTGAATCTTGAATCTAGTTGAAGTTCACATTTTCAAAATATGCATCAGCAGAATAAAAAACCATTTCAGATCCTGATGAATAAAAATAGTTTGACACTTTATACCAGTTTTCACATTATTTCTAAGTAATAGGAATATTTAATCATTTGACATAAATCAATTAAAACAAGCTTGACTATAAGCAATGAAAATGTTAAAGAATTTTTAACTGCATTCTGCTAAAAGTCCAATGTTATAAATAGTTCATCGCTATTTCCAATAGTGACATCAGAAGAGCCTTGTTAAATTTGTGCATAGAAACCATAATAACATCATACCCTTCCATTAATTCTTGTTTTATCGGAAGTTATTTATCTAAGGTCTTTGTGAAATGACTAAATTTACAGTGTAAATTATTAATATAAAACAGCATGTAACTCATTCTAGAGCACTTCAGTGACCTCAGGGTGTGTCATTGTCTTTCTGATAATGCTGTAATGTAGTGCAGTATTAAAGCATAATAGTTAAAGTTGACAGATATTATCTTGGTACATGTATTTAATACAGGTAGAGCATTATTTTGATGAAATGAGTTCAAAGTATGAGTCCTGACGAAGGGTCTTGGCCTGAAACGTCGACTGCACCTCTTCCTAGAGATGCTGCCTGGCCTGCTGCGTTCACCAGTAACTTTGATGTGTGTTGCTCAAAGTATTTGATATATTTTTGTATCCTTAAAAAATAAACTATTGCTGAATCAAATTATAACCAAGCTATGAATTCAAGCATCTTCATATTGTTATTGCAAAATCATTTACGGGTCTCAAATGTCTTCCAAATATGGCTTGATAGTATTAGCTTTTCTGCCTGGTCTCAAAATCAAAAACATTCTAACAAACAGGTTGGCTATTATAATTAGTTAATTTAATTTTGCACATAATTTGATGAACTCAACAAAAACTTAGATATCTTGTAATTGGAAAAATAATTTGATTCCAGCAGGTTATAGCCAAGAGGGCCATGTCATACGAGAATTATACAAAATGAAATTTGAAACAACTACATTCAAGATGTTACACCAACTTTCTGAATGCATGTAGAATGTCAAACTGTCTCTCAATATGCCCCTGGTTATTTTTTGTTGGTGATCCTCTTCCTACCCTTCCAAAAATCTATTTATCATAGACTGTGATTGCACATCAAGGGGACAGGTTCTGTTTCCAGGGTAACTAGATTTTAATCTACTTTAATAACCATGCTCCCTCACATACTTCCTTTATGATGGAAATAAGTGTCACTATGCATTTAAACAAATTTTCTATTTCAATTTCTAGAAGCCCAACTCTACTAGGATTTCATAATCATGTACTGTTCCAGATGTGTTTTATATATATATAAAGCAGCATAAACATCTTTCCATCAAATTTCAACTTGCAGAGTATGGCTGCAAATACAAATCAGATTTTCGAGCTTTGATTCACCATGTTATGATTCAGGTATACTTAACTTGAAATAATTGTCCTGTCAAAAATTTCTTCAGTAATCTTTTTATTTCAGTTCTTCATTAGTATCTCAAGTTGGATTAAAAAATGTATCACATCTTTTTAAAGACATTTAAAAGACTCTTAAATAGGCACGTGGGTAGAAGAAAAATGGAGGGTTATGGGAGGTGCAGGAGGGAAGGGTTAGATTGATCAAGTTTACATAGGTCAGCACAACATCTGGGCCGAAGGGTCTGGACTATACTGTATGTTTTATGTTTGATCTGCTACAGCGGCATATTATAATTCACCGCATCTTGCCAATAAAGGGAAAGTTGTGTGGTGATATACAGGCAGATTAACATTTTATATTGCCATCAGAGGGAGTGTATATGTATCGGGAATTGTGTCTTTGCAACTACATATTAAATAAAAGCACGCACATAGGAGGTGGCTTTAACTGATGTATTCACATTGGGAGGGGGAGAGGGGGAACAAAAGGCGGAAAACAATGGACGTGCAAACAAACCATAATCAAATAAACATGCTTTCACAATCACGGTCCATAACTAACTTCACTAAAGGTTCAGTCTTTTGGGTGGCACTCTGTTTCTTTCAGGATAGTGCCTCTAGACCTGTGAAGCAGCATCGGGTTTGGTAGGTGTCTTGTCTAAGACAACGTTCTCAGTTTCCAGTGTCACTTTGTTGTCAGTGATGTGATCAGGTCGAAGTCCGGTGATTGTAATGTACCCGTCTTGTCGGATGCAATCAACTCAGCTGTGTTCTTCAGTTGATCATCCAGTATCTGGTCCACATGACGTCTCCATGTATGATCTCCAACATCCACTATGTACCTCAGTGGATCAGTTCTTGTAGCTATCTTACCAAGGGTCCACTTGTTTTCTTGGTAATCACCTGCGAGGACTTCCTGTCCAACCTTAAAGCTCCTTGCTGATTCACTTGCCAATTGGTTGATCTGTTTATTCTGCAATTTCTTCCATAGGTCTGGTTTCAAGAGGTCTATGCAAGATCTCAGATTCCTGCTCATGAACAGCATTGCAGGTGTTTAGTTTGTCGTCGCATGAACAGAGTTCCAATACACAAAAAGGAAGTTGTCCACCTTGTGCTGTAGAGAAATGTCCTCCTTGTCCATCGCTTTAATGGACTTCTTGAAGATATGGATAAACCTTTCAGCTAACCCATTTGTCGCTGGTGGTGAGGAACTGACTTGAAATGTCTGATGCCATTTTTTTCAAGAATAGTCTGAATTCTTCTGATGTGTATTGTGGTCCACTGTCACTCACAATTTGTTTTGGTAAGCAGTTTCTGGCGAAGATAGACCTCAGAGCAGAGGCCGCCTTTCTTGAGGTGGTCAACTTCATTGGTATACTTCCGGCCGCTTCAAATGAGTATCCACAGCAATCAAAAACTTGAAGTCCATGAATGGCCCAGCAAAGTCAATATGTACTCTTTGCAATAGTGACAATGGCCACCCCAATTGGTGTAACAGTGCCTGTGGTGTTGAATTTTGAACTTTTTGGCATCCCAAACAGCTTTTGGCCAAGTTTTCAATCTGTATATCTATTACAGGCCACCACACGTAGGTCCAGGCAAGACACTTCATCTTGACTGTACCCAGCTGTCCTTCATGCAGATTCTCGAACACTTTGATGTGCAGTTTAGAGGGAACCACAACACGAGATCCACACATCAGTGTTCTTTGACATAGACAGTTGGTCTTGTCTCACTGGGAATTCTGGAAACATAGGGTAACCATGAGCTGACAATCCTTGCATGATGACATCACAGACTTTTGACAATATCGGGTCATTCCTTGTTTCACTTTGCATTTCACAATTTGTCACCAGCAACTGGTCCATCAATGCTGTGTAGAACACATCTGCCAGCTCACATTATAAATACTTTTCTTCTTTGGTTGCCAACAGTAGAAGATGTGACAAACCATCAACATCGCTGTGTTGCTTGGTATCCATGAACTCCATATCATAAGAGTGGGCTCCTTGGAACAGTGCCCAACATTGTAACCGGGTAGCAGACGTCACTGAAATTCCCTTCCTGGGATTGAAAGGGACACACGGGGCTGACGATCCATCACTAGCCATAAACTTTTGTCTGTAGAAGTAGTGGTAAAACTTCTTTATTCCCCTTCTAGACTATGGGCTTCTCGGTTGATCTATGCATAGTTGTGTTCTGCGCTCATCAGTGATCTCGAAGTAAACACAATCAGATGTTCAGATCCATCTTCCATAGTGTGTGACAAAATGGCTCCAATGCCATAAGGGAATGCTTTGCAGCCAGTCTGATGGGCAGCAATGGGACATAATGGGTGAACAGTTCATCTGATTTTATTAGTGGTTTTGTTTCCTTGAATGCTCTTTTCACATCTTTCGGACCATCCGCACGTTGCTCCTGTCTGTAACAGTGCGTTCGATGGGTGTAGCACTAGCATTGTTTGGGAGAAACCCAAGTACGACCTGAGCTGTAACACATCTTCCCATTTGGATGCCTGGAGCACTGCTTCAATCTTCTCTTGTGACTTATGTTAGCCATCTTTGCCAATGACGCGTCCACAATATGAGATTTCATTCCTGAAAAACCCACATTTCTCTCTTTGCGCACACACCATATTCACTTAGCCTGGTAAGCACTTCACCAAAATTCTAAAGATGTTCTATTTCGTTCTTGCCAGTCACGATGACATTCAATTCTGGCCTTCATGCCTTTGAGTTTACCAAGCCCCTTCTCAAACACCTTTTCATTTGCATTAAGCAGCTATGACAGTCTCTGGTTAGTGTTACTATTTGGGCGGCATTAACCAGTTGATGACACATTGAGAGATTTGATTGTCCAGTTGGACTTTTCTCAACCATTCGCACTCGAAAAGTGCTGGCCCTCCACTTTACAATACATAAAACTCTAACTGCTGTGTTTGGCCTCCATTCGTCATATTCACTTTTAGTCTGCCTTTGGGAGACATTTTCTCTTTATAGCTCTTTATCACTGAAGTCTTCTCTAATGGTAGCTTAGAAATCGGTCTGTTATAGTCAGCTTCTGAAATTATAGACAAAGCTGACCCTGTATCCAGCTGCATTTTCAGTTTTACACCATGCACACCAGATGATTTTGTGATCTGCTTCAGTATTACTATGCAGTTCTAAGCATGACAACTCACCATTGTCAGACTCTATGTTGTCTGATTCTATTTTACATTTGATCACTTTATGCATTTGCTTAGTTTTGTGTTTGAAACCTGTCACTCGGTGTGGTTTTTCTCTTTGATTGTGCTTTTTGTCTGACTTGCACACTCTCTCTGTGACCTTATCTGTGACACTTTCTGCAAACTTTTTCTTTGAACCAAGTCATTTGCAACATGGGAGAATTTACCATATCGATAACATTTTTGACTTTTTGCACCATTCAGGGACATTTTGTGCATTTGACATTCTAACCTTCCTTTCTGTAGTTCTGCCGCATCCTTTGCTGCAGTCTCTAACGATATAGCAATGGTCAATGCCCATTCTAAGGTTAGATCTCTTTCTGACAGTAGCCTCTTTTGAGTGCTTTGACTAAGCATGCCACATACGAGCATGTCCCTTAATGTATCAGAATGGATATCTCTGAAGTCACAATAATGGGAAAGTTTGTGCATTTCTGCAATGTATTCAGAAATGCTTTCATCCTTTGACTGGTTCCTTTTGTAAAATCTAAACCTCAGCTATTACTAGCAGTTTAGGGTTCAAGTGATTTTGTAAAATTGCAACAATTTTATCAAACGTCTTGCTTGCTGGCTTTTCAGGAGTTACAAGGTTGCGTAAGAGTCTGTATGTTCTAGCACCCATTAAGCTAAGAAGGGTGGGGGCTTTCTTTCTTTCTTTTGCTCATCCACATCATTCACCTTACAATACAGTTCAACCCTCTCGATATACGACTCCCAGTCTACATTAATGCTGTCAAATTCATCAACTTTCCCTTATGAAGTCAACTTTGCTTGTTGTGCCTTTCACTGTGTACTATGTGGTTATTCATGCGTCCCTTTGTTAACATCCATGACAGCCTACACTGTACTGTTTAACTATCTCTTCTCGCTGCTTCGTCCTGTAATTGTCCTGTTAACTATCAGTGCAGCTTGTGATATTTTCTGACATTCAGGTCTGTATTTGTCACCAATTTGTTGTGTCTTTGCAATTACATATCGATTAAATAAAAGCATGCACATGGGAGGTGGCTGTAACTGGTGTATTCACATTGCAGCGAGAGAGAGAACATGTTACTCTACTTTAAACGAGAGTGCAGGCATATTCAGTTTAGCTCAGTTCAGTTCAATCTCGTTAATTCAGGCCACGGATCCCGTCTACCCTGATTAAAAATCATACAAAGTACCAACCAAAAAGGAGTCATGAGAAGCCAGAGTCACATCATAATGTGAACTACAGAGTCCAATCCACAAACCATGTCAATTAAACCTTGCGCAAGACCCAAGACTCCGCCCTCACTCCCAGTCAGGGGCAGAGGGAGACCATTCAAATGCAGGGAACTTCCTTCAGAAGGAGAGGGAGAGAGAGAGGGAGGAAACACAAGCAGACAGCCTCGTCCAGGAGTAGCAGGCGAGGGGGAGAGATAGGACCACTTGAACCCAGTTAGACGGCGCTGAACTCCCTCTGTGTCCTGATTATCAACCCCTCAACCTTCTGAGTGATCTGGAGTTCATTCAGTTCCAGCTCCAACTCCTTAGCATGGTCTGTTAAAAGCTGCAACTAGACGCACTGCTTGCAGGTATAGTTGTCAGTGACGCTGGAGGTCGCACACCCCGCAAGTTGAGCACTCTAGTATCCCGTCTGGCATCCTCACTGATCTAAATGTGCAATAAGAAATAAAGATAAATAGCCCTATGCTCAGAGAGTCAGCGTATTATCATGAGTGCAGTAGGTACTACTTTCATTTCACAGAACACAGGAAGTGTCACAAGCCTTCTTGACTATAACAAGTTAATTTGCAAAACTCATATTGAATATGCTCTTGAAAGGAAAATACTACAAAATGTAATGCATATGGCCCATTCCATAACAGGTAAAGCCACCCCCACCACTGAGCATATCTATATGGAGCAGTGTCACAGGAAAGCAGCATCGATCATCAAGGACCCCCATCATCCAGGCCATTTTCTTCTTAAAACTGCCATTAGGAAGAAGGCACTGGAGCCTCAGGACTCACCACCAGGTTCAGGAATAGTTATAACCCTTCAACCATCAGGCTCTTGAAGCAGAGAGGATAGCTTTACTCGCCCCATCACTGACTGTTCCCACAACCTATGGACTCACTTTCAAGGACTCTTCATCTCACCTTCTTGATATTTATCACTTTTTTTTCTTTTGTACTTGCACATATTGTTGTTTTTTGCACATTGGTTGTTCGTCCATCCAATTAGGTGCAGTCTTTCTTGGAGTTACTGTGTATGGCGGCAAGAAAATGAATCTCAGGGTTGTATATGGTGTCCTATATGTATTTTGATAATAATTTACTTTGAACTTTGAGATACCTGGTAATGAATTTTCCATATTTTTTCAGTATCACTCCAGGGTCTTTGGTTTATCATATTATATCTGTGGTTTTACAAATCTTCCTCCAGCAGATACAACCTTTCTTTATTCATTGTGTCAAAACCATGATGTTGGAATACTTCTATCCAATGCCCTCTCAACCGCTTAGCTCTAAGCAGACCAATCCAAGTTCGGTCAATCTATTCATGCAATGATAATTACCCTCACTGAGACATCCATATCCCTATAATGTGGTTGTCAAAACTTACTGTAGATTAACTAGTGTTTTATAGAAATATAGGTTCCTTAAGATTTTTTTTAGCCTGGGGTGGTGGTGGAGATAAGCTCCCACTACCTATTAAATGTTAGCAATGATGTGCATCTCAAATAGCCTTTGACAACCAAGTCCAACTCCTGGCCTTCACATGTGTCTTAGCTCCTAATCCATTTCTACTGACAGAAGGTAGTGCACCCGTGGCTGACGAGGGAAATTAGGGATAGTATCAATTCCAAAGAAGAAACATACAAATTAGCCAGAAAAAGCGGCACACCTGAGGACTGGGAGAAATTCAGAGTTCAGCAGAGCAGGACAAAGGGCTTAATTATAAAAAGGAAAAAAAGATTATGAGAGAAAGATGGCAGGGAACATAAAAACTGACTATAAAAGCTTTCATAGATATGTGAAAAGAAAAACATTGGTTAAGGCAAATGTAGGTCCCGTACAGTCAGAAACAGGTGAATTGATCATGGGAACAAAGACATGGCAGACCAATTGCATAACTACTTTGGTTCTGTCTTCACTAAGGAGGACATAAATAATCTTCTGGAAATAGTAGGGGACCGAGGGTCTATTGAGATAGAGGAACTGAGGGAAATACATGTTAGTAGGGAAGTGGTGTTAGGTAAATTGAAGGGATTAAAGGCAGATAAATCCCCAGGGCCAGGTGGTCTGCATCTCAGAGTGCTTAAGGAAGTAGCCCAAGAAATAGTGGATGCATTAGTGATAATTTTTCAAAATTTTTTAGATTCTGGATTAGTTCCTGAGGATTGGAGGGTAGCTAATGTAACCCTGCTTTTTAATAAAGGAGGGAAAGAGAAGCTGGGGAATCATAGACCGGTAAGCCTGACATCGGTAGTGGGGAAAATGCTAGAGTCAGTTACCAAAGATGTGATAACAGCATATTTGGAAAGCGGTGAAATCATCGGACAAAGTCAGCATGGATTTGTGAAAGGAAAATCATGTCTGACGAATCTTATAGAATTTTTTGAGGATGTAACTAGTAGAGTGGATAGAGGAGAACCAGTGGATGTGGTATATTTGGATTTTCAAAAGGCTTTTGACAAGGTCCCACACAGGAGATTAGTGTGTAAAGTTAAAGCACACGGTATTGGGGGTATGGTATTGATGTGGATAGAGAATTGGTTGGCAGACAGGAGGCAAAGAGTGGGAATAAACGGGACTTTTTCAGAATGGCAGGCAGTGACTAGTGGGGTACCGCAAGGCTCAGTGCTGGGACCCCAGTTGTTTACAATATATATTAATGACTTAGACGAGGGAATTAAATGCAGCATCTCCAAGTTTGCAGATGACACGAAGCTGGGCGGCGGTGTTAGCTGTGAGGAGGATGCTAAGAGGATGCAGGGTGACTTGGATAGGTTAGGTGAGTGGGCAAATTCATGGCAGATGTAACTTAATGTGGATAAATGTGAGGTTATCCACTTCGGTGGCAAAAACAGGAAAACAGATTATTATCTGAATGGTGGCCAATTAGGAAAAGGGGAGGTGCAATGAGACCTGGGTGTCATTGTACACCAGTAATTGAAAGTGGGCATGCAGGTACAGCAGGCGGTGAAAAAGGCGAATGGTATGCTGGCATTCATAGCAAGAGGATTCGAGTACAGGAGCAGGGAGGTACTACTGAAGTTGTATAAGGCCTTGGTGAGACCACACCTGGAGTACTGTGTGCAGTTTTGGTCCCCTAATCTGAGGAAAGATATTCTCGCCACAGATGGAGTACAAAGAAGGTTCACCAGATTGATTCCTGGGATGGCAGGACTTTCATATGATGAAAGACTGGATCGACTAGGCTTATAGTCTCTGGAATTTAGAAGATTGAGGGGGGGATCTGATTGAAACATATAAAATTCTAAAGGGATTGGACAGGCTAGATGCAGGAAGATTGTTCCCGATGTTGGGGAAGTCCAGAACGAGGGGTCACAGCTTGAGGATAAAGGGGAAGCCTTTTAGGACCGAGATGAGGAAAAACTTCTTCACACAGAGAGTGCTGAATTTGTGGAATTCTCTGCCACAGGAAACAGTTAAGGCCAGTTCATTGGTTATATTTAAGAGGGAGTTAGATATGGCCCTTGTGGCTAAAGGGATCAGGGGGTATGGAGGGAAGGCAGGTACAGGGTTCTGAGATGGATGATCAGCCATGATCGTACTGAATGGCGGTGCAGGCTCGAAGGGCTGAATGGCCTACTCCTGCACCTATTTTCTATGTTTCTATGTTTCTAAGAGGCAAAGGCAGTCTAGCAGTGCCTTAAAACAGTCACTTCAGGCAGATGGGGCTTGTCAGCCATGGTTGGCAGCTCATCTAGGAGAAGGAAAACTTTGATCTTCTACCTCTGCTGCCTTGCAGCTATACCCATTCATGGGGAAGGCTTGGGGAGTAAACCCTGAGGAAAAATCTGGAGCTGGAGTCCCTAAGGCAGTTGTATATTGAGTTCATCACTGTCTGGCAAATCCTGCAACGTGGCTGCTGTCAAACTGCATTAGTCTCTGCCATTCTTTTGGATTCGTCAGCTGCATGAAGAAGAGCCTACTACATGCAAAACAACTTGCTCTCCATATTGTACTGCTCTGGCTTATATACTAGCTTGCTTAACACATCGACAGCTGGGATGCAACAACCATGGTCAATCCCGACTAATGGAGGGCCTCAAAATGGAAGTTTAACAGAATCTCCCTGGTTTTGTATTCTATAGTTCTGTTTAAATAAATGTCCAACATCCCATTTGTATTCTCAATAGTTATCTTAACTTCTGCTATTTTCAACCCTGCTGAAGGGTTTCAGCCCGAAACATCAACTGTACTCTTTTCCATAGATGCTGCCTGGCCTGCTAAATTCCTCCAGTGTTCTGCGTGTGTGGCTTGGATTTCCAGCATCTGCGGATTTTCTCTTGTTTGTGAATATATAAACCTCTTTTCCTGCACTTCCCTTAACAATTGTGCCCTTATGTTTATGCTGTTCTTCATTGTTCCTTCCAGCATGTATTATTTGTATATGCCTATGTTAAGTTTCATCCCCATCGTCACCCCACAAGTGTCCACCCTTTCCACTAGCTTGTCTATATTTTAATGATGTTTATCACCATGCTCTTCAATGTTTACACTTCAAAATGTTCTACCACCTTTCAATTATGAAATGGAGTCCCTGTGCACCTCCATCCCATTTAAAAATACTTGCAATTAGCACTGCAACCCTGCAACCCCCCCACACACGCACCCCTAACAGAAACATCTTGCTTAAAAATAGTTACTTTTTCATCAGGTGGTACATATTGGAAATAAGTGTGTCAATCATTTTACATCATAATTATCCAATCATATTTAGCATGAATAGCGATTGGTGTGGATATTGTGCTTTTGACTGTGAGCATTGTGTGTTGAGACTCCTATCATAATATTCAACACTGCCTGCCTCTTAACTCCTCAGGTGCAGTCAAGATTAAGTGTCTCAGTTCAAAATTCCACCTGTCCATTTCCCTCTACCTGACCTGCTGAGTTCCAACAGCAGTTTGCTTTTATTTTTCACTCCAGATTCCAGTGTCTCTATTTTAACTCTGAGGTATGTTGATTTCTATCATGCATTAACTCTAGTAACAGATCATGAAGGAACTCTCTATGGAGAGGCCTGGGTGCATTTTGGTTGTTGCTCCAGATTTCAGATTTTATGTCTCCAAGTGTTAAATCTAATCTGCAAGTCTTTGAACTGTAGCTACCTAGACCCTTTCCTCAAGTTTGCTAATGTCAAGAACATCTTAAGTAAAGAGCATTAACCATGACACAAATTTAGGGATGGCTTTCTCCAGTTTTGAAGTTCAACAAAATCGAAGTTTATTAGGTTGGCCTTCCTTTTCAATGGCTACGAACCATCAATGTTCCAAGCCTTTCTTGGTAATGCTTTCCAACTCTTTCTGCTCTATATTGACAACTTCATTGGTGCTTCTTCATGCACCCATGCAGAGCTTGTTAATTTCATCAACTTTGCCTCCAAATTCCACCCCACCCTTAAATTCATTTCTGACACCTTTTTCCAGATCTCTCTGTCTGTATCTCTGGAGACTACCTACCAATGTGTTTTATAAACCTTCCAACTCCCAAGGCTACCTTGACTATACCTCTTCCCACCCTGTCTCCTGTAAGAATGCCATTCCTTTTTCTCCGTTTCTCCATCCCACTGCATCTGTTCCCAGAGATGTCCTCCTTTTTCAAAGAAAAGGGTTTACTTTCCTCTACCACTGAAGCTACCCTCACCTGCATTTCCTGGACATCCATGTTCACCCCATCTTCCTATCATCTTAGCAAGGATGGAGTTTCTCTTGTCCTCACTTACCACCTCATGAGCCTCTGCAACCAACACATCATTCTTCATAACTTGCCTTGTTCAACAGGATCCTGCCAACAAACACATCAAGCAACAGAAGTGCTACACCTGGCATTCACTTCCTCCCTCACCTCCATTTAGGGATCCAAAAAGTCCTTCCAAGTGAGGCAACATTTCACCTCCGAATCTGTTGGGAATGTCTATGATATCCGAGGCTTCCAATGTGGTCCCTCATACATCAGTGAGACCCAACGCAGAGTGCTTTATCGAGCACCTCCGCATCATCTGCAAAAAGCAGGATTTCCCAGAGGCCAATCACTTTCATTCCTATCCTCATTCGTTTCCACATGTCGCTCCATGGCTTCCTCTTCTACCACAACGAGACCACACTCACATAGGAGAAGTAACACCTCATATTCGTTCTAGGTAGCCTCTAACTCATTGCATGATTTCTCCAACTTCTGGGAATTTTTCCCCTTCCCCTCTTCTTTTATTCCCCACAAATGGCCTCTTACCTCTTCTCCTTGCCAGCCTATCACCTCTGCCGGTGCCCCTCCTCCTTTCCTTTCTTCCATCATCCACTCTTCTCTCCTATCAGATTCCTTCTTCTCCAGCCATTTACCTTTTCCACTTATCATCTCCCCGCTTCTTACTTCATCTCCCTCTGCCCCCAGCCACCTGAATTCACCTATTACCCTGATGGGAGTTATCTACAGGCCCCCAAACAGTAGCCTGGATATAGGGTGCAAGTTAAATCAAGAGTTAAAATTGGCATGTCGCAAAGGTAATTCTACGGTTGTTATGGGGGATTTCAACATGCAGCTAGACTGGGAAAATCAGGTTGGTACTGGACCCCAAGAAAGGGAGTTAGTGGAATGCCTCAGAGATGGATTCTTAGAGCAGCTTGTATTAGAGCCTACCAGAGAGAAGGCAATTCTGGATTTAGTGTTGTGTAATGAGCCAGAATTGATAAGGGAACTCAAGGTAAAGGAGCCATTAGGAGGTAGTGACCATAATATGATAAGTTTTAATGTACAATTTGAGAGGGAGAACGGAAGATCAGAAGTGTCAGTATTACAGTTGAACAAAGGGGACTATGGACCTATGAGGGAGGAGCTGGCCAAAGCAGGGATGACAGTGGAACAACAATGGCAGGTATAATACAGAAGGTGCAGGATCAGTTCATTCCAAACAGGAAGAAAGATCCTAAGGGGAGTAAGGGGCGACCGTGGATGACAAGGGAAGTCAAGGGCAGTATAAAAATAAAGAAGAGGAAGTATAACATAGCAAGGATGAGTGGGAAGTCAGAGGATTGGGAGACTTTTAAGGAGCAACAGAAGATAAATAAAAAGGCAATATGGGGGGAAAAGATGAGGTACGAAGGTAAGCTAGCCAAGAATATAAAGGAGGATAGTGAAAGCTTCTTTAGGTATGTGAAGAGGAAAGAATTAGTTAAGACCAAAGTTGGGCCCTTAAAGACAGAAATGGGTGAAATTATTATGGGGAACAAGGAAATGGCAGACGAGCTGAACAGGTACTTTGGATCTGTCTTCACTAGGGAAGATACAAACAATCTCCCAGATGTAATAGTGGCCAGAGGACCAAGGGTAACAGAGGAACTGAAGGAAATTCGCATCAGGCAGAAAATGGTGTTGGGTAAACTGATGGGACTGAAGGCTGATAAATCCCCAGGCCCTGATGGTCTGCACCCCAGGGTACTTAAGGAGGTGGCTTTAGAAATCGTGGACACATTGGTAATCATTTTCCAATGTTCTATAGATTCAGGATCAGTTCCTGCAGATTGGAGGGTAGCTAATGTTATCCCACTTTTTAAGAAAGGAAGAAGAGAGAAAACAGGTGATTATAGACCAGTTAGTCTGACATCAGTGGTGGGGAAGATGCTGGAATCAATTATAAAAGATGAAATAGCAGCACATTTGGATAGCAGTGGCAGGCTAGGTCCGAGTCAGCATGGATTTACGAAGGGGAAATCATGCTTGACTAATCTTCTGGAACTTTTTGAGAATGTAACTATGAGAATGGTCATGGGAAAGCCAGTGGATGTAGTGTACCTGGACTTTCATAAAGCCTTTGATAAGGTCCCACATAGGAGGTTAGTGGGCAAAATTAGAGCTCATGGTATTGGAGGTAGGGTACTGACATGGATAGAAAATTGGTTGGCAGACAGGAAACAAAGAGTAGGGATTAACGGGTCCTTTTCGGAATGGCAGGCAGTGACTAGTGGGGTACCGCAAGGCTCGGTGCTGGGACTGCAGCTATTTACAATATACATTAATGATTTAGATGAAGGGATTAAAAGTAACATTAGCAAATTTGCAGATGACACAAAGCTGGTTGACAGTGTGAAATGTGAGGAGGATGCAGGGTGAGTTGGACAGGTTGGGTGAGTAGGCAGATGCATGGCAGACACAGTTTAATGTTGCCACTTTGGTGGCAAGAACAGGAAGGCAGATTACTATCTGAATGGTGTCAAGTTAGGAAAAAGGGAAGTACAACGAGATCTAGGTGTCCTTGTTCATCAGTCACTGAAAGTAAGCATGCAGGTACAGCAGGCAGTGAAGAAAGCTAATGGCATGTTGGCCTTCATAATAAGGGGATTTGAGTATAGGAGCAAAGAGGTCCTTCTGCAGTTGTACAGGGCCCTGGTGAGACCACACCTGGAGTATTGTATACAGTTTTGGTCTCCAAATTTGAGGAAGGACATTCTAGCTATTGAGGGAGTGCAGTGCAGGTTCACGAGGTTAATTCCCGGGATGGCGGGACTGTCATATGTTGAAAGATTGGAGCGACTGGGATTTTATACATTTGAATTTAGAAGGATGAGGGAGGATCTGATTGGAACATATAAGATTATTAAGGGATTGGACACGCTAGAGGCAGGAAACATGTTCCCGATGTTGGGGCAGTCCAGAACCAGAGGCCACAGTTTAAGAATAAGGGGTAGGCAATTTAGAACGGAGTTGAGGAAAAACTTTTTCACACAGACGGTTGTGGATCTGTGGAATGCTCTGCCTCAGAAGGCAGTGGAGGCCAATTCTCTGGATTCTTTCAAAAAAAAAGTTAGATAGAGCTCTTAAAGATAGCGGAGTCAAGGGATATGGGGAGAAGGCAGGAAAAGGGTACTGATTGTGGATGATCAGCCATGATCACAGTGAATGGTGGTGCTGGCTCAAAGGGCTGAATGGCCTACTCCTGCACCTATTGTCTATTGTCTATTACCTTCTAGCTTGTCCTCCCTTCCCCTCCCTCCACCCTCTTAATCTGTCAGCTTCACCCTTTCTTTCCAGCCCTAATGAAGGGTCTCGGCTGAAACGTCACCAGTTTCCACAGTTTATTCATTTCCTTAGATGCTCCTCACCTGCCAAGTTCCTGCAGCATCTTGTGTGTGTTTGTCTGGATTTCCAGCATCTACAGAATCTCCTGTGCTTATTATTAGGCTTTCTTCTTTGTATATGTGAGTGTTCAAGCAAAATCTCAACTGGTGTTAATTGTGAAAATATATACTGTAACCATATAATCACAAAAGAAATGTTGAGGTTG
The DNA here is from genome assembly GCF_963921235.1 of Mobula hypostoma. Taxonomy (NCBI): domain Eukaryota; kingdom Metazoa; phylum Chordata; class Chondrichthyes; order Myliobatiformes; family Myliobatidae; genus Mobula; species Mobula hypostoma. The sequence continues at coordinate 136,305,941 of NC_086101.1, read as the reverse complement.
GACACAAATTAAATGTTCCATAGGCAATGTACAATTACAATCTCCTCATAGGAAGATCTAATAGGCAGGCCTATTATTTTATTACCAGTTTGTAATTCTTCAAGTTCATGTTCAAGTTTAATTATCATTCAACCATACATGAATACCCATGAATACAGCCAAATGAAATAGTATTCCTCTTTATCAAGCGCCTCCACATCATCTGCAAAAAGCAGTTCAAGGTCAAAATAAAGTACCTTCAATTATACAAAACACAAGGCACACATAGCACATACAAGAGCAGTAAACATACAGTCACATAAAAAATATATAGCCCAAGTTCCAGAGTGACATGTCCTGTAAACTGATGGTGCATAAGTGTTATTGGCAAGAACAAGCAGTTCTCCGCAGACAGATGTATGTACGTATGTACACACACACACACACACACACACACACACACACACACACACACACAATCCAGATTATCTTCCACCAAGCGAACACTGGAGGGCAGCATTGACAGGAGAGGCTAGCCCCTAAATCAGCATTGAATATAAGATCAGAATCAGGTGTAATGCCATCCAGCATATGTCATGAGATTTGTGTGAAGTAAAAATACATGCATTCCATTGGAAAAAAAAAACAAGTGATACTGTCCTATGAATAAGAGTTTTTCTATATCTTACACAAGACAAGTTTATTTTCTCTTAACCATCTGAGTCTGCCCTCATCTTTAATCCAACTTCTTTGATGTAATATTCAGTGCTATTTCTTAACAGTGTATTGCAACAGGTTCGCTTCACTTCCAGATGAGCTCAATGCCTTCTATGCTTGCTTTGACCATCAATAAAAGAAGGAACCATCGCACATCCCCGTGTCTCTTGATGATCCTTCGCTCTCAGTATCTGAAGACGATGTGCCGGCTGCCTTCAAGAGTGAATCCAAGGAAAGCATCTGGTGTGGAGAGGGTACCTGGCTGAGAAGTGAAGACCTGTGCTGACCAGCTGCTGGTGTATTTACGGATATCTTCAAGCTCTCGCTCCGGCAGTGAGGTTCCCACTTGCTTTAAGCAGGCTTCAATCATACCAGTGCCCAAGAAGACCATAGTAACCTGTCTCAATGACTATTGCCCAGTGGCACTTACCTCCACAGTGATGAAGTCTTTTGAGAGGCTGATGTAGAACATTGAAAACCTACAGCACGATACAGGCCCTTCGGCCCACAAAGCTGTGCCGAACATGTTCTTACCTGAGAAATTACCTAGGGTTACACATAACCCTCTATTTTTCTAAGCTCCATGTACCTATCCAGGAGTCTCTTAAAAGACCCTATCGTATCTGCCTCCACCAGTCGCCAGCAGCCTATTCCACACAAACACCACTCTCTGCATAAAAAACTTACCCCTGATATCTCCTCTGCACCTACTTCCAAGCACATTAAAACTCTGCCCTCTCGTGCTAGCCATTTCAGCCCTGGGAAAAAGCCTCTGACTATCCACACGATCAATGCCTCTCATTATCTTATACACCTCTATCAGGTCGCCTCTCATCCTCTGTCGCTCCAAGGAAAAAAGGCCAAGTTCACTCAACTTATTCTCATAAGGCATGCTCCCCTATCCAGGAAGCATCCTTATAAATCTCCTCTGCACCCTTTCTATTGTTTCTATATCCTTCCTGTAGTGAAGCAACCAGAACTGAGCACAGTACTCCAAGTGGGGTCTGACCAAGGTCCTATATAGCTGCAACATTACCTCTCGGCTCCTAAACTCAATCCCACGATTGATGAAGGACAATGCACTGTATGCTCTCCTAACCAGAGTCAACCTGTGCAGCAGCTTTGAGTGGTCTATGGACGCAGACCCCAATATCCTTCTGATCCTCCACACTGCAAGAGTCTTACCATTAATACTATATTCTGTCATCATATTTGACCTACCAAAATGAACTACCTCACACTTATCTGGGTTGAACTCCATCTGCCACTTCTCAGCCCAGTTTTGCATCCTATCAAAGTCCCACTGTAACCTTTGACAGCCCTCCACACTATCCACAACACCTTCAACCTTAGTGTCCTCTTGTTCTTAGCATACTTGTAGAATGCCTTGGGGTTTTCCTTAATCCTGTCTGCCAAGGCCTTCTCATGGCCCCTTCTGGCTCTCCTAATTTCATTCTTGATCTCCTTCCTGCTAGCCTTATAATCTTCTAGCTCTCTATCACTATCTAGCTTTTTGAACCTTTCGTAAGCTCTTCTTTTCTTCTTAACTAGATTTACAACAGCCTTTGTACACCACAGTTCCTGTACCCTACTATCCTTTCCCTGTCTCATTGGAATGTACCTATGCAGAACTCCACGCAAATATCCCCTGAACACTTGCCACATTTCTTCCATACATTTCCCTGAGAACATCTGTTCCCAATTTATGCTTCCAATTTCCTGCCTGATAGCCTCATAATTCCCCTTACTCCAATTAAGTGCTTTTCTAACTTGCCTGTTCCTATCTCTCTCCAATGCTATGGTAAAGGAGATAGAATTGTGATCACTATCTCCAACATGCTCTCCCACCGAGAGATCTGACATCTGACCAGGCTCATTTCCCAATACAAGATCAAGTACAGCCTCTCTTCCTGTAGGCTTATCTACGTATTGTGTCAAGAAACCTTCTTGAACACACCTAACAAACTCAAACTCCACCCCATCTAAACTCCTCGCTCTAGGGACATGCCAATCGATATTTGGGAAATTAAAATTTCCCACCATGACAACCCTGGTATTATTACACCTTTCCAGAATCTGTCTCCATATCTGCTCCTCGATATCCCTGTACTATCAGGTAGTCTATAAAAAACACCCAGTAGAGTTATTGACCCCTTCCTGTTCCTAACTTCCACCCACAGAGACTCCATAGACAATTTCTCCATGTCTTCCTCCTTTTCTGCAGCCGTGACACTATCTCTGATCAACGGTGCCATGCTCCCACCTCTTTTGCCTCCCTCCCTGCCCTTCTGAAACACCTAAAGCCTGGCACTCGAAGAAACCATTCCTGCCATCCAAGTCTCTGTAATGGCCACAACATCATTGCTCCAAGTACTGATCCACGCTCTAAGCTCATCCGCATTGTTCATAATACTCCTTGCATTAAAATAGACATATCTCAAACTGTCGGTCTGAGTGCGTCCCTTCTCTATCATCTGCCTATCCTCCCTCTCACACTGCCTACAAGCTTTCTCTATTTGTGAGCCAAACACCTCTTCCTCTGTCTCTTCAATTTGGTTCCCATCCCCCAGTAATCCCAGTTTAAACTCTCCCCAATAGCCTTAGCAAACATCCCAGTCAGGATATTGGTCCCCTTGGGATTAAAGTGCAACCGTCCTTTTTGTACAGGTCACTGCTGCCCCAAAAGAGGTCCCAATGATCCAGAAATCTGAATCCCTGCACCCTGCTCCAATCCCTCAGCCACGCATTTATCCTCCACCTGATATGTTGAAGCATATCAGCTCCTGTCTGCGTAGCGAGTTGAATTTGCTTCAATTTGCCTACCGTAGCAACAGGTCTACAGCGGATGCCATCTCATTGGCTCCTCACACAACCATGGAACATTTGGACAACAAAGATGCATACATTGGGATGCTCTTATCAGTTACAGCTCAGCATTTAATACCACACATCCCCTCAAAACTAATCAGTAAACTCCAAAACTTGGGCTTCAATACCCCCTTGTGCAATTGGATCCTGGATTTCCTCACTTGTAGACCCCAGTTAGTTCAGATTGGCAAAAATATCTTCTTCACAATCACCATCAGTACAGAAGCACCACAGGGATGGGTGCTTAGCCTTCTGCTCTACCTGTATTACACCTACGACTGTATGACTAAGTATAGCTCCAATACCATGTACAAGTTTGCTGATAACACCACTGTTGTGGGCTGTATCAAAGGTGGTGATGGATCAGCATACAGGAAGGAGATTGAAAATTTGGCTGAGTGGTGTAATAACAACAACCTCTCAGTCAATGTCAATAAGATCAAGGAGCTGACTGTAGAATTCAGGAGAGGGAGACCAAAGGTCCATGAGCCAGTAATCATAGGAGGATCAGAAGTGGAGAGGAAGAGTAACTTTAAATTCCTGGTGTCACTATCTCCAAGGACCTGTCCTGAACCCATCACATAAATATAATTGCAAAGAAAGCATGATAGGGTCTCTATTTCCTCAGGAGTCTGTGGGGATTTGGGAAATCATCAAAAACCTTGGCAAACTTCTATAGATGTGTGCTGGAAAGTATGCTGACTGGCTGCATTACAGCCTGACATAGGAACACCAATACCTTTGAGTGGAAAATCCTACAGAAGGTAGTGGATTCGGCCCAGTACGTCATGGGTAAAGCCCTCCCAACCATTGAGCACATCGACATAAAATGTTACCGTAGAAAAGCAGCATCCATCATCAAAGATCCTCACTGCCCAGGCCATGCTCTTTTCTTGCTGCTGCCATCAGGTAGAAGGTTCAAGAACAGTTACTACCCCTTAACCACCAGGCTCTTGAACAAAGAGGATAACTACACTCATTCTATTTTTGGTGTTCCCACAACCCATGGTCACAATTTAAGTTCTCTTTTATATTGTTATTTCATGCTCTCCTTATCGATTGCTATTTATTTATATCTGCACTTGCACAGTTTGTTGTTCATTGATCCTGATTACAGTTACTGTTCTATAGACTTGCTAAGTGTGCACACAGAAAAAGAATCTCAGGGTTGTATGCGCTGACATGCATGTACTCTGGCAATAGATTTTACTTTGAACGTTTGGAACTTTATACAGGTCAGTATACCTGTATATACGTGTTGCTATACAGAAGGGATTCGGAAAGGGGGAAGGTGAGGGAACACACACCAGTTCTCATCAAGGGATCAGCCCGTGGAAAGGGTGAGCACTTTCAAGTTCCTAGGTATTAACATCTCTGAATATCCATCCTGGGTCCAACACATTGATACAATTATGAAGACACTAGACAATAGGAGCAGGAGTAGGCCATTCAGCCCCTAGAGCCAGCACCGCCATTCACTGTGATTATGGGTGATCATCCACAATCAGTTCCCTTTTCCTGCCTTCTCCCCATATCCCTTGACTCTGCTATCTTTAAGAGCTCTACCTAACTCTTTCTTGAAAGAATCCAGAGAATTGGCCTCCACTGCCTTCTGAGGCAGAGCATTCTACAGAACCACAACCCTCTGTGTGAAAAAGTTTTTCCTCAACTCCGTTCCAAATAGTCTACCCCTTATTCTTAAACTGTGGCCTCTGGTTCTACACTCCTCCAACATCGGGAACATGTTTCCTGCCTCGAGCATGTCCAATCCCTTAATAATCTTATATGTTTCAATCAGATCCCCTTTCATCCTTCTAAATTCCAGTGTATACAAGCCCAGTCGCTCCAATCTTTCAACATATGACAGTCCCGCCATCCCGGGAATTAACCCAGTGAACCTACACTGCACTCCCTCCGTAGCAAGAATGTCCTTCCTCAAATTTGGAGACCAAAACTGCACACAATACTCCAGGTGGGGTCTCACCAGGGCCTTGTACAACTGCAGAAGGTCCTCTTTGCTCCTATACTCAACTCCCCTTGTTATGAAGGCCAACATGCCATTAGCTTTCTTCACTGCCTGCTGTACCTGTATGCTTACTTTCAATGACTGATGAACAAGGACACTCAGGTCTTGTTGTACTTCCCCTTTTCCTAACTTGACACCATTCAGATAGTAATCTGCCTTCCTGTTCTTGCCACCAAAGTGGCAACATTAAACTGCGCCTGCCATGCATCTGCCCACTTACCCAACCTGTCCAAATCATTAATGTATATTGTAAATAGCTGCGGTCCCAGCACTGAGCCTTGCGGTACCCCACTAGTCACTGCCTGCCATTCTGAAAATGGCCCATTAATCCCTATTCTGTTTCCTGTCTGCCAACCAATTTTCTATCCATGTCAGTACCCTACCCCAATTCCATTTGCTCTAATTTTGCCCACTAACCTCATATGTGGGACCTTATCAAAGGCTTTCTGAAAGTCCAGGTACACTACATCCACTGGCTTTCAACACATATGTGTTGAAGGCACATCAACACCTATATTTCATTAAGAGCTTGACAAGATTTGGTATCTCACCAAAGACTCTACCAAATGTCTGCAGATCTAACAATGGCGAGCATTCTAATTGGATGCATTGCCGTCTGGTGTGGAGGGGGCCACTATGCAGAATCAGAAAAGGCTACAAACTCAGCCAGCTCCATCATGGGTACCAGCACTGAGGACATCTTCAAAAGCTGATGCCTCAAAAGGGTGGCATCCATTATTAAGGATCCCATCACCCAGCACATAATCTTTTCCTATTACTGTCATCAAAGAGGAAGTATCGGGGCCTGAAGACACACAGTCAATATTTTAGGAACAGCTTCCTTCCTTGTCTTCAGGTTTCTGAACAACGGGCCAATTCATGGACACTACCACCCTATTTTTGCTCTCATTTTGCACTACTTATTTTTTATGGTATTTCGTATTTTAATTTATAGTTTTTTATTCATTGCATTTACTGCTGCTGCAAAGCAACACATTTCACAACATTATCAGTGATACTTGATTCTGAAAAATACAAAATTTCATCTAAATCATTTCACATGCAAAAAAGCAAAATGAGGGAGAGATGAGAAGAACCTCATGTTTTTCAAATGGATGTTATAATCTGGAAAAGGCTGTGAAAGGGGTTGCAAAATTTATTCAGGAAGAACACAGAATAAAGTTAGCTAGAAATGTTAGTGAGATGGTTCAGCCAGTGGAACGATTGCCTCATAGCTCCAGTGATCCAGGTGCAATCTGATCCCCAGTGCTACATGTGGCTGTACCAATTTCCTTCAGGTACTCGGGTTTGCTTTATATCCCAAAGGATTGCACATTGGAAGGTTAATTTATTACTGTAAATTGTTCCTAGTGTAGGTGTTAAGTGATTGGTCAAATCTGTGGGGAGTTGATGGGAAGGTAGGGAGAATAAAATGGGATTAATGCAGGTTCAGCATGGGGTGGAGGGGGGAGAGGGAGAGGGGGAGAGGGAGGGGGAGAGGGAGAGGGGGAGAGGGAGAGGGGGAAGGGGAGGGGGAGGGGGGAGGGGGAGGGGGAGAGGGGGAGAGGGAGAGGGAGAGGGAGAGAGGGAGAGGAGGAGGGGGAGGGGGGAGGGGGAGGGGGAGGGGGAGGGGGAGAGGGAGAGGGGGAGAGGGGAGAGGGGGAGAGGGGGAGAGGAAGAGGGGGGAGGGAGAGGGAGGGGGGAGGGGAGGGAGGGGGAGGGGGAGGGGAGAGGGGGAGGGGGAGAGGGGGAGAGGGAGAGGGGGAGAGGGGGAGGGGAGCCTTGCATGAAGTCAGCAGGGGCTCATTTATCATGCTGTGTCCATGAGATGACAAAAATTTCTAAAGATATCTGAAACAGAGAAGAGTTAACAAGCAATTCTCCAAATTCTGAAAATCTTGAGCAGCACTCAGCAGATCAAACACTTCCTATGGAGGGAAATAAGCAGTCAATGTTTTGGGCTAAGACTCTTCATCAGGACTGGAAAGGAAAGGACAGAAACCAAATTTAGGAAGTGTGGGAGGAATACAAGGAAGCAGGAGTAGGTGAGACCAGGTGGATGGGAGGCAGTGAGGGTTTGATGAGAAGCTGGGAAGTGGTAGGTGGAAGAGGTAAAGGGCTGCAGAATTGGATTGTAGACCATAGAATAAAGGGAAGGAGATGGGGAATGTGCAGGTGATGGGCAGGTCAGGAGTGGAAAAAGAGGTGAGTATGCCACCTGAATTCGGGGTAAACAAACAAAAAGCAAGAAACAGGAGAATGGTTACCAGAAGTTCAGAAAAATCAATGCTTATGTCATCAGTATAAAGATCACCCAGACGAAATATGAGATGTTGCTCCTCCATCATCAAGTTGGCCTCATTGTGGCAGCAGAGGATGCCATAGACAGACATGTCAGTTTGGGAATAAGAAGCTGAATTGAAATGGGTGGCCACCAGGAAACCCTGGCTGTTATGGTGGACAAAACGAAGCTGCTCATTGAAGCAGTCCCCTAAACTGCGTCAGCTCTCACCGAGGTGGAGGCGGCCACACCTGGAGCACCAGATGCATAAATGATCCCAACACACTCTCAGGTGAAGCGCCGCCACACTTTGTTCAGTTTCTGTACTGGGGCTTGAAACATCTTTCTGACTCAAAAAGAAACAATGGGAGAGACGCTGGACATTAATACGAACGAAAACAAAAGTGCTGGAAACACTAAGCAAATTAGGCAGTATTCTGTCGAAAGAGAATCAGAGATTGTTAAAGTGATCAGAAAATAAAGAGTGTATAGAAGTGCTTCTGGAGGGTGGCACTGCAAAAACTCATCACTCTGGGCATGAAGTTTCACCTTCCCTTCCCGCACAACTGCAGAATAGCCAACCCGCTATGTACGCAAGCGTTGGAAGGGGAAGTTGGCGTCAGAACCCCCGTCATCATGAACGCGCACGTATGAACGTAAGGTAGTCCGTGAGCGCACTCTACGCCTAACCACCGCCCTCATTGTCTCGGTCGCTGTCCCGCTGTGTGCGCGCGCACGGCGCGTGGTCTGAACTCGGGCTCCCGTCGGCGCCGCTGCTGCAAGATGGCCGCCCAGGATGAGCTGAGTAAGTTTGGAGAGCGAGGGGGAGTTAAATGGCCGATAAAGGGGCTCGAAGAAGCTTAATTGATCCAAATAAATATTAATACTCCATTCCAACATTATGCACAGTGGGAAGGGAATCAATAAAGCCCGTGGAGTGGGTTAAGACCTTTATGTGTATAAATATATTTATATATTTAAACTCTCTCCACGTCGTACTCTTAGACATCTGAGCAGATTTAAACTGTATGTAAATCATTATGTGTCCTGAAAAAAAGTTGGGTTTGTAGGGCGTCATGTGCCATGGAGAAGATGAAGGCCATATTGTAGAAGCTCAGACCTTGGCCATAATCACCAGCATCTCTTTAGTCTGCAACGCAGTTGGAGCGCAGCACTGCCACCGCCCCGAGGGTACTGAGACCTGTCCTCTGATCATTCAGCGATACAAACTGTCGGCCTTTAATGGGGATGCAGGCTCTGTTTGGAATTGATTCCATTTTGGTGAGGGAGGCACAGTGTGAATCCACTCCATTTCCACTAAAACGAAAGTGATACTTAGTCCAGAAACAAGCGTTTAAACTTTTTAAAACCTGTTATATTCCTGGGAGATGCCTTATTTCTTGTATTCAACCGGCAAGATTCTTCAGATTGAAAGACTGTCAGCTAATATTGGTTTGGTGCAAAGTCATTGCATCATAGAATGAAAGATGTCTCAAAGTTGTATTGTTTTAATAAAAGCGTAGTGACGTCACTGTGCTGGAAAGAATGCTGAGGAAATTCACCAGGATGTTACCTGGATTAGTGGACATCAGTTATGGGGAGAGATTAGATAGACTGTGCTTGTTTTCCCTGGGGTGAAAGAGGCTGATGGGGTGACTCAACAGAAGTGTATCATATTATGAAGTTCATAGGTTAAATAATCTCTTTTCCCTATGGTAGGAGTATCAAAAACAAAAGCACAGATTTAAGGTGATAGGAAGGAGCCTTGAGGGATAAGTTTTGTTTCGCACAAAGTCATTATTTGGAATATACTACCCAAAGAAGTAGTGGCATCAGATACAATCATGACAAAAGGCATTAAAAAAAACACTTGAATAGGCAAGGTGTTATAAGTAATGCGGGCAATTGAAATCAGTGTAGCTGAGCAGTGTAACCAGTGTGGAGCTGGTGGACTGAAGAGTCTGTGTCTGTCTCTAGAACTCTAACTCTATGACTCCAAACCTCCAGATAGAATTCCTTTATGTTATGCTGTACAAAACTGAAAAGTCCTTGAATGACTGCTAATCCAAAGGATGTCAACAAAACTTGAGGCAACTTTGAGAGTCTTTCATTTGCTATTATCTGTGCAACAAGCCAAGGGAAAAATTCCACAACTGATTATTATTGAAGTTACCAAAGTTTTAATCTTCAAAATTTTCTCTATTAATCTCTGCATTGGCCATTTCCTCCTTTAAAATGCAGTGATCTCGTTGATTAAGCAATTAATCATCTGTCTTAATGTTCTGTAATACAGTGGTGTCAAGTTTTATTTGATAACACTTCTGTGAAGTGACTTGAGATATTTACATCAAAGGTGCTTTGTACACTTTCCTCCTGCAGTCCAATGTACAGGTTGGTAGGTTAATTGGCCATTGTAAATTGTCCCATAATTCAGCTAGGTTTAAATTGGGGATTGCTGGGTGGTATGGCTTGAAGGGCAGGAAGGGCCTATTCTGCAGTGTATCTCAATCAATAAATAAACGTAGCTTGTTGCTTTCGAGTGCAACTAGAATATCAGGGCTCAATGGAATCTGAACTTAGCTAAAGTACCTCCTATCAGCTGCATAAAAATGTTTATGTGCAGCTGATATGAGGTAATTAAGCTCAGCAGCACCTCAAAGGTTTTGCCCTGTAGAAATCTAGTACTAGTGGACTAAATATGGTTTAGCAAATTGATTTACAAAACAAAAGGTGGAACATTTCCTTAGCCAGAAACTACAAGTTATGCTTTCACTTTGAGCACCGGGTATCTTATGGTTTTGACAGTGTGTGGTCTGGGTCTAATGTCAAGGAGGTCCAGGTCACTGGAGACCATGCTGTGCTACCTTAACATAGTCCTGCTGAAGGGTCTCTGCCCGAAATGTCAGCCTGGCCTGCTGAGTTCCTCCAGTATTTTGTGTGTGTTACCATAGCGTCGAGCACACTTGTGTACGGGCATGACAAGCATGCACATGAACACATAATCTTGGCACTCTTACTTGCTCCTCCCAACAATTTTGCCTCACCGTGCTCCTCTCTGCTTCAGTCCACCCTTCTTCAATTTCTTTGTCTCCCTTCTCTAGGTTAGACCCTATCCCCTTTATTCTCTTCTCACTTAGCCTATTTTCCTCTTGTTTCCCCTAGTACTTACCATTCCAGCTGATGATAATTTTCTCCTGAAGGAGAGGCCTTGTCTAACTGCCATCATCTCATCCCTATTCTTTATTCATTTTATTAGTTTAAAACGTGTAATATTAATTTGGTTGTGTAAATTTTACTAAATTGTAATTGATATTCATGTGACTGATTATGCACCCGGTGTCATTTCTCATTACTGAAAATCAGCAAATTAACTTTAAAACCGAACGGCTCTGCGTTTTAAACCATTGTAGCAACTATCATTTTCAGTTCAGATATTAGTTACCTCATACATTGTGTAAAATGAGAAATGGAATTCTCATGACATATCTTCAAAGTAACACAACTCCAAAACACTACCCAAGTACTGTGGAGAGAAGATGCATTTCTTCAAATTCGTACATTTGATTTTAATTTAATAAATTGATTTTCTTTAAATTGGTATTGGTTTGTTGTCACATGTACAGAGAAGCAGTGAAAGGCTTGTCTTGCATACATTTTATAGAGATCAAATCTTTACCCAGTGCATTGAGCTAGAATAAGCTAAAACAATAACAATGCAGAATAAAGTGTAAAAGCTACGAAAGAAGTGCAGCAAAGGTAAAAGATAAAGTGCAAGATCACGGTAAGGAAGGTTGTGTGGCCAAAGGTCCATTTTATCATACAGGAGGTTTTTTTTCCAAGAGTCTGGTAACAGTCCTTAAGCCCGGTACCTGCTTTTCAGCTTTTGTATCTTCTGCCTGATGAGAGAGGGGAGAAGAGAAATTGTCTTGGGTGAGTTGGTGGCTTTGATTATGCTGGCTGCTTTACTCAGGTAGCAAGTCCGTAAGCATCAGGTGTGACCATCAAATGTTCAGTACTCAGAATCAAAGATCACAATATTAATGAATTGGAGCCAAAGTGTTTATGGAAACAATTGACAGTCTCATTAGTGCTGAAGAACCAACACACATCATTGCTATTATTGAGTTGGTTGGCTTCCTACAATCTCTCTACCCCCCATCTGCTCTTTAGGTCTCGGTTTTTTTTTCTCCAGGGCATCAGCCTTCAGGTGACGGTAGACCCTTTTTTCCTTTGGCACAGTAGAATTTCCATTCCAGGAAAACCATGATTTTGAAGTTAATTGTATTCTGGATTTCCTTGTCATTCTCATGAAGCTGCCCTCATTTTTCATGGTAAAGAAACCAAAGTCTCTTTTTAGATGCTAATTATAATGGACACTGAAGCAGCCGTACATACTGGAAGCATTGCAAATTTTGTTGGCTGGGACCCCACAAATATTCTGTGAGACACTATCCAAGTAAAGTAATTTTTTTTGGAATCCATGATGCTTTTCAACATTGATACTGGGGTTTTGGGCATTCCTTTGAGTGCATAATATACTCACATGGGTATCTCAACCAAGAGATGTAGCTATGTGCATCATGGAGGAACTCAGTGGTTCAAGAGCATCTGTGGGATGAAAGGAATTGTTGAGGATGAAACCCTGCACCATGTTTCAATCCAAATTGTTAATTCCCACAAATGCTGCTTGACCTACGGAGTACCTCCAGCAGATTGTTACTAACTCCAGATTCCAGCATCTGCACTCTTCCAGCAGCCCCTCTCTCTGATGTTGCCACGAGGTCTTGCATGTTTTTCTGACCAAGCAGATTTGATTTGACAAGACTACTACAAGCATTTTGTCTGGAGAGGGGCTTCATTGAAATTGTCCTTTCCTGTTTCCTCCTTGACAATCAGACCTCGCTGGAGAGTTGTGCCTTTTCTCATCTAGGAGGACTAGAGGACCAGATTGTTTCTCCTTGGAATGAACACTGGACTTTCTAAAATCCAAATTTCAAGTTGAAGTCCTCAACTTTTTGTGGAGACTTCAACTTTATATCCTGCAGACCAGCATTTATTCGTTCAGTGTTGGATTGAGCTATAGGATCATGAAGCATTCTCTTAATTCAACAAGGGAAATCAATGATATGCCAGTCTCTTGTTATTCTCTAGTTGTTCACTGTGTTTGGTTAATCTTTGATTCCAGGTAAGTACAGTTATCTCGAGGTTCTGACAACCCTGTATTTTCAGCAACTGCCCAATACACCAGCCCCGTCCACAAAATTGAAACCCAGCCAGCAGGTCTCAAGTTACACTTCAGCATTCTTGCTGATGCTTTCATGAAAATCAGAGGCTTTTTATTGAATGTATTTGCCATGAATTAACACAGTAAAACTGGTAATCCATTATCTGATTATTTGGGAATCCCACTGGTTCAGTATCTGGCTCACCAGGGCCTTGGTGCCTGCCTGTGCTCCCTTCCCACTCACTGGTGCCCCGACTCCTGTACTCCTCTCCAGGTAAAATATTGTTATAACACAGCCAATTAGTTGACTTTACAATTGCCTTTATTTTCAGAAAAATAATCATAGAACATAGAATAGTGCAGCACAGTATGGGCCCTTCGGCCCACAATGTTGTGCCGACCCTTAAACCCTGCCTTCCATATAACCCCCAACGTTACATTTCTCCATATACCTGTCTAGTAGTCTCTTAAATTTCACTAGTGTATCTGCCTCCACCACTGACTCAGGCAGTGCATTCCATGCACCAACCGCTCTCTGAGTTAAAAACCTTCCTCTAATATCCCCCTTGAACTTCCCACCCCTTACCTTAAAGTCATAACCTCTTGTATTGAGCAGTGGTACCCTGAGGAAGAGGCGCTGGCTGTCCAATCTATCTATTCCTCTTGATATCTTGTATACCTCTATCATGTCTCCTCTCATCCTCCTCCTCTCCAAAGAGTAAAGCCCTAGCTCCCTTAATCTCTGATCATAATGCATACTCCCTAAACCAGACAGCATCCTGGTAAATCTCCTCTGTACTCTTTCCAATGCTTCCACGTCCTTCCTATAGTGAGGCGACCAGAACTGGACACAGTACTCCAAGTGTGGCCTAACCAGAGTTTTATAGAGCTGCATCATTACCTCGCGACTCTTAAACTCTATCCCTCGACTAATGAAAGCTAACACCCCATAATCTTTCTTAAGTACTCTATCTACCTGTGAGGCAACTTTCAGGGATCTGTGGACATGTACCCCCAGATCCCTCTGCTCCTCCACACTACCAAGTATCCTACCATTTACTTTGTACTGTGCCTTCTAGTTTGTCCTTCCAAAGTGTACCACCTCAGACTTCTCCGGGTTGAACTCCATCTGCCACTTCTCAGCCCACTTCTGCATCCTGTCAATGTCTCTCTGCACTCTTCAACAATCCTCTACACTATCTACAACAACACCAACCTAGGATTCACATCAATCATGTCCTAGCTTCTTGCCAGTGATATAATTAATGTAAACACACTTTTCTTTCTCTGTACCACAGTAATTTTGTTTATTTATTTATTGGGATACAGCGTGGAGTAGCCCTTTCGGCCCATCGAATCATGCTGCGCAGCAAGCCACCAGTTTAAAGCTAGCCTAATCATGGGACAATTTACAATGACCAATTGACCTACCAACTGGACTAGGGGAGGAAACCGAAGCACCTGGCGGAAACCCACGTGGTCACAGGGAGAAAGTACAAACATACAGCATTGGGAATTGAACCCAGGTCACCTGTGCTGTAAGACCTTGTGCTAACCACTACACTACCATGCTGCCCATCTTCTTGTAAACTGGAGTATGCCTGTTCTTTTTTAAGTGTTGAAGTTGAACTTGCTGTTGTTTCAGAAATTGAATTAAAATCACAGAAACTCATTGTATTTGAAAGCAAAGTGATTCCTGCTGACACTCTGATTCTTTTTTCCCTATCACCTTAAAGGTATTCTCTGGTTATTAACCTTATCAGGCAGAAGAATGCAGAGCATTTGTGTTCACTTAGCAATTAATAATGTTGTTGGAAGTAGTATGCCAATGACAGCCTTATTTAAACGAATCTGATTATTTGACCTGGTAGTATCCTCTGTCATATAATGGGAAATTGTGACTGGTAACCTGTGTTTCACTGATACTTTTCTGAATAGCGAGTGGAATAACACATGGGTAGATAAGTTGTGTCCTTTTTATGTTACTGGATAGCTTCCAGTTGAAGCTAGGGTAAAGAACATAAACAGATGTCAGGGGAATCAGCAAGAAGTCTTGGATCACATAAGGAAGGATCGCATTTAATTTTGCCAGATGGAATCACTGAAAATGTTTGATATATAAAAAAAGCAGGTGCTCAAATATGGTAATCCCAAGGTTATTTTTGGAACAACTGAAGGATAAGATTTTAGAAACATGGAGTTGGTTGCCTGGTTAAGAAGAAATTGTGGTAGTGAATTTATTTGCACATAAAATATCAATATAAGAAAGTAGCAAAAGAGAACTGTTATGTGAACAATATTGTTCAGTACAAAAGCAAAATTGGGGAAAAAAATAACATATTGAAGTTGTATGGTAGTGGTTGGGTCTGAAACATTTCCAGGAAAAGATGGATAGGAATATTAGGAAAGGATAGAGGAAGTTTGTTAGAAGCGATCATGGCAGTGGGATGTAAGAGGAGGGAACTAAACTGAGGTATAGCCCCAGGTCATTGTTCATTCTGTAGACAACTCACTGTGTATGTAAACAAAGTGATTCTTAATAATCATTCTGATTTATTTTACCACCTTAAATATTCATCCTCTATTTATCAACTCTGAAACAGACAAAACTGCATTGAATTTGCATTTATTTTACAACTAACCAATAACGCTACTAGAAGTAGTATGCTAGTGAAACCTTTATTCACACCAAATTACCTGAGCTGATAATATTGTCTATATTATCACAGGAACTTACCATTGTATAAACATTTTATAATTGCAGATATTTTAATTAAATAGATTAGGACAGATAATATGTATTAAGGTTAATTTTTTCTGTCACGTTGTGGAAAGTGGTTCTTTCATCATTATTTCAATAATGAAGGTAGTATGGTTGGGTTAGTCTTGGACTTCCTAAAATAAGAGTTTTATTACCTAACTGGACAAAAAGTGTAAAATTAGGCTTGAGTCACATGCAGAAAATCCCCACCACAATCATTATGAGTGAAACAGCCTCTTTCTGTGCCATAACGTGCTGGATCTATAATATGTAAATGATTGAGCTCAAATAACATGCCTAAATTGGCAAAAGACAACTGATGAAAGCATGGAATAGGCATTATTATCAGGCCTCTCATTCTAGAACAGGGATTCTCAAACTGGTGTCCGCAGACCCTTTGCTTAAATGATGGTCCAAGGTCTAAAAACAGTCAGGAACTCCTGTTTTCGGGTTGACCTTACTGCTGTCTAGGACATTTAGACCGGGAGTATCGAGTACATGTTTTGGGAACGTTGGCAAGATTTGCAAATGATATCAGTTCAGAACATTTTGCTAAAATGATTGCAGGAAAGTGTAAGTTATCTAATGCTATATTTTCACATTATGTTACTCTTCAAATAAATGTAATCAGTGCAGTTTTGATGGAAAGATTCCAAGTGAAGCTGTTAATAAATTGTCACAATATAAACCCTCGCTGTTGAATTCCATGAACAGTCTGACATAAGATTGAAATTGGATACTTCTTCAAAAAAATTCATGAAGATCTTCCCTTTGCTCAATCTCTTTTCCATTCTTGCACCTCGCCCCAGCAAGGATCTTGGAAGACTTGATCTGCTGCCCATTTTCCCTGCCTACCTGATCCAAATTCAGCAGAATGAGTAGGAGGCAAAGCTCTTTTCCAGTGAATATCTCTTTAGGCAGTAATGTGTCTCACATACCTACCTGATCCTGTGATTATGTCAAATGTAAATTACTATTTTATGTACATTAAGAGCCAAGTAAACTACATTGGAAGGGATGAGATACATCTTCAGTAGATGTTGGAATCTGGAACAAAAAGCAAATTGCTGGAGGAACTCTGAGTCAAACGGCATATAGAGCATCATCTCCAATAGGATCTCACCACCAAGCATATTTTTCCCTCTTCTCCCCCCCCCCCCTTTCCACTTTCTGCAGAGATCATTCCCTACTCGATTTCCTTGTCCACTTGTCCTCCCCACTGATCTCTCTCCTGGTTCTTATCCTTACAAGCGGAACAAGTGCCATACCTGCCCCTACACCACCTCCCTTACTACCATTCAGGGTCCCATATAGTTTTTCCAGGTGAAGCGACACTTCATCTGTGAGTCTTTTGGGGTCATCTACTGTATCCAGTGCTCCCGATGTGGCCTTCTGTAGATTGGTGAGATCCGACATAGATAGGGAGACCACTTCTTAGAGCACCTTCACTGCGCATCTGCTACAAAAAGCAGGATCTCCCAGTGGCCACCCACTTCAATTCTACTTCCATTCCGATATGTCAGTCCATGGCCTCCTCTACTACCGTGATGAGACCACAATCAGCATAGAGAAGAAACACTTTATGTTCCATTTGTGTAGCCTCCAACCTGATGGCATGAACATCAATTTCTCTAACTTTTGGTAATTGCTTTCCCCTCCTCCCCCTTCACCATTCCCCATTCCCGATTCCCTCTCTTACGTATATCCTTGCCTGCCCATCATCTCCCTCTGGAGCTTCACCCCCTTCCCTTTCTTCTGTGTTCTTCTATTCTCTCCTGTCAGATTCCCCCTTCTCCAGCCCTGTATTTCTTTTTTCCAATCAACTTCCTAGTTCTTTACTTCACTCCCTCCTCCTTTAAAGGTTCCACCTATCACCTACCACCTTGTACTTCTTTCTTCCCCCCCCCACCTTCCTGATTTCACCCCTTCCTTTCCAGTCATGATTAAGGGTCTTGACCCGAAACATCGACTGTTTATTCTTTTCCATAGATGGCTTCCTGGCCTGCTGATTTCATTCAGCATTTTACGTGTGTATTATGGAGGGGTGGAATTATTGATGTTTTGAGTCAAGTCCCTATACCAGGGCTTTTTCAAAGAGATTAGCTAAATGGATATTCAATGAATCATTATGATTCTAGTCCAATATTGTTTGATCTTTTAAAATCCAGAATTATACCAAAGAATTTCACATATTTAGTAATTTTTCTCGTCTAGTATCTATTGAAACAATTTTCAGTGCATTTCCTTTCAATGGGGTATCAATTTCTTACTAAAATATGTTTGACCATTTATTGACCAGTGGGTTACAACATGTTTTACTATTTAGAGAACCCTGTGTAAAAGGAATCACTAACTTACAAATTTCATTGTATAAGTATAATCCTTAATACGTATTTAGTAATATTTTAATCTAAACTATACTTCTTCAGTTGTTTTTATCTTTACTATTAGAGGAGGGGAACGTCGACTCAGACCATGAGAGGCCTGCGTCGGGCATTTCCATGCCTTACAAGGCACAGATTGGAAGTCTGTGTGGGGCACCACTCCTTGCAGAGACACTAGAGCAATGTGTGATTAAGTGCCTTGCTCAAGGACACAAACACGCTGCCACAGCTGAGGCTTGAACAAATGACCTTGAGATCACTAGATGAACGCCTTAACCACTTGGCCACGTGCCCAACATGATTACTATTAGAAATATCCAAAAAATGTGTAATTAATGCTCCAACTTCAGGTTTTGGAAGCTCCTGTGAATATATATTACTTGGTTTCATGTCCTTGTTTACAAACCTCCTTTACCAATAATTAGTTCCACTTTTTGATAAATTACTGTTAATACTGAGGTTCCAATTGCTTGTGAATTTAATGTAAAACCTTACTGCTTAATTAGCATTTCCTTCCCCTGTTCTTGCCTCCAAATGTATTACTGCGTGATTATCTGTATTTACCTCAATTCTCATCCTGCACAATTATTCCCTTTCAATATCCTTCATTAAAGTTTTCCAATATACAAATTTGTAAATGAGGAAAATCTAATTTCCAGTAAAAGACTGGTATTGTATGTTCTGGAGAAGTGGGAGTATATTTATGAGTTACAGCATGTTTTCTGCAAAGTGCTGATTATTGTTTTATTTCTTTTAGATCAACTTGAGCGGGTTTTTATGCGTCTAGGCCTTGCTGAAACAGATGAGCAACTGCAAAGTATTATTTCAAAGTTTCTTCCTCCAGTTCTGCTGAAGCTGTCTAGTGTTCAGGAAGGAGTACGTAAAAAAGTAAGTTTACTAGGCACTCGTGCTAAAGTTAAATAAAAAATCAATTTCACTTCCTGACTATTAGAATAGTTAATGCAGGAAATGGGTTTTACTTCATATCATCACAATTTGATCACTGCAGAAAAGACCTGGACAAGGTTGATATGACTTGATTAAGAGATAATGCAAGGGTTGAGGCAAAAATTTTCAACGGATCTGGGAAAGGTGGGTAACAGAATGTGAAAAATGAAATATTAAATAGTGATGGAAAAGAACAATACATTCGTAAGTTGAACTGCAGATTTAGTTGGTGATAAGAAAGTCATGAAGGAGGAGAAGGGCTCTGCAGAGAGTGGTGTGGACAGCCCTGTGCATCTGTAGATGTGAACTTCCCACTATTCAGGACATTTACAAAGACAGGTGGGGAAAAAAGGGCCTGAAGGATCATTGGGGACCCGAGTCACCCCAATCACAAAATCTTCCAGCTGCTACCATCTGGGAAACGGTACTGCAGCATAAAAGTCAGGACCAACAGGCTCCAAAACAGCTTCTTCCACCAGGCCAACAGACTGATAAATTCATGCTGACACAACCGTATTTGTATGTTTATATTTACTGTCCCATTGTACATACTATTTATTATAAATTACTATAAATTGCACATTTGGACGGAGACGTAAAGATTTTTATTCCTCATGTATATGAAGGGTGTAAGTAATAAAGTCAATTCAATTCAATGCTGATGTCATACATCAGGTGATATGGAAACTGATAGCTTTGACTAAACTATCTGAAGATTCACGTGAGTAATTGGTAGGGTATACCGATCTTTTTGCAGAGACAACTGTAACTGATCTTGAAGGATAGGAGAAAAGGTGGCGTTTTCTATCATTACCATTTACACGAAGCTAGAGAAAAAAACTCTGCAATGCCTATTTAATGAAATACTGTTGGGCTCTGAATGGCGTTTACCCTCTAGAATGGAGTCATTTTTTGACTTTTCTAAAGATTGTTAAGTTGAAAATTTATGGCACTTTGACAGTTTCATTACGATTTTTTTTCTGATAATAGCAAATTATTATTTCCAGATCTCTTGAACCAAGTTCAAAATTTTAAATAGCTTTAGTAAGATTTAAATTTGCCATCTCTAGATTATTAAATTAGCTTGCCTGCATTACTAGACTGGCAACATAGCTGCCATACCATATATATTGTCCATATGACTTTGTTTTACACAACTATTATGCATTTGAGTAAGGTTACTTGCATTTTAATTTTTTTGTAACTATAATGCAGGTTTAAATTTTGTTGTGAAAACTGAGACTGTGGTATTGTCATGAAAATCAATTGTTCAGAATATGGATATTTGTGGCTGATCACCTGATGGCAAACAGATGGAAGGTTGTTCAAAAAACTGATTTTTTTTTTCAAAATGCATAGTAAATAGTTGCTTTGTATTTAAAATTCAGGTCATGGAACTATTGGTTCACCTAAACAAGCGAATTAAAAGTCGCCCCAAAATACAGTTGCCAGTGGAGACACTCCTGGTTCAGTATCAGGATCCTGCTGCTGTTTCATTTGTCACGGTTAGTACCTACCTGATTTATCTTTAATATCTTTTGTAGATTATTGCTTCTGACAATGTTAGCAAATAAATTAAAGTTTTATAATGTACTGGGAATGTGTTGAGGGTTGAGTGAAATTAAAGGAAATTTGAGTCTAGTGCATTTTGTATAATGTTACATTGGTTTCATATTTTTGAAAGTTGAGAATGCAAACAGTAAATCATGACTTTGTGTTAGTGATACATTGTGTCAATGGTTATTTAGGGAATTTGAGAATAAAATCTCCTAAATAACCATGGAATTATTATCATTTGTAATTAGGAATATTGTTTGAAGTTTAAAAAGGCTTTGTAAATGATAAGAGCGCAGAACAGTGCAGCACAGGAACAGGTCCTTCAGCCCACGGTGTTGTGCCGATGCAGCTAAAACGTAAATCAGAAACCCACAAGAACTAATCCCTTCTATCTACTCAGCGTCCACATCCCTCGCATTCAATGATTTCTACAAAGATACCCAACAGAATGTTTCACACCATCAGAAGAGTCTTTGGTGCATGAAAATCCAAACTGGCTAATAGATTTCATCCAATGAATCTGTTATTATATTCTTACTCAATATCTATATAACAAAGTTGTTGAGATTCTCTGCTTATTCTGGATAATCTGCATGCAGATCTTGGATCAGGTAGACAGGGGGCCATTATTTAAATTGTTCAATATTTTTAGGTGATTTTAATTTTACCTTGAAATTTTGGTATTAATTTTGTTTTAGTAACCTTACTGCTTTTAAATGTCACGGTGCTCTGGATCACTTTAATAGTGTTGCTTCCTTGATGGATGGGAAATTTGTGCCTTGATTTTGCAATATTTGCAATCAAAAGGGTTTTCTTTGCAGTTTCATGGGTGGGACTTGCCCCCATTGACCTAATTATATTGTGCAGTGCCTGGCTGAGCAAGTGAAGAACATTTTCAACAAGCAAGTTTGGTTGTCTTGATTCAAATCAGATAACTGCTATACCTCATGAACCTGGACAGTGAATGGAAGCAGACACCCCCCTCCCCCAACTTGGCAAAATCCAGTCACTCTGAATGAGATGTAACTCACCAGATTCGATGTTAATTTCTGAAGGTTAACAATGGGGACGTCAGGAATGTGTGAAAGACACCAAAATCTACTCGCCTTAAGAATGCAAAAAAACACGAAATAAACAAGTTTGATTATCTTGGAAGTTGAAGTCATTTCCCTCAAAAAACTTAGTGACATCCTCAGAAAAATGGTGACATCAGATATTTTACATTTATTGCACATTTTTAATACAAACGTCTGCAGAACCAACATTTAAGAACTTGCATTAAATGTGATCAAAGCTATTTTAAGATTAATTTAAATTTTTATTTAAGGTTACTTTTTAAAAATGTAATAAATGCCAGAAATAGAAGCAAGACTAGACCCAATGGTCTCAAGAAATTTGTGCTCAAGTGATCCTTTATTTTGAAACAATTCCTCCTAATTCTAGGTTTCCTCAGTAGGTGAAGCATCTTCTCAGCACCTACCTCATCAAGCCAAGTTAGAACTTTGTGTCAGTAAAACCACTTTTAACTTTAAGTTTTGAATATAGGTCCAAACTTGCTTTCCATATTAGACATGAGATTTTGAAGTCAACCTAACTACTTAACATATTTCTGATGGATCACATTTCATTCAATTAAAGTACAAGGTTAAATGTCCATAATTTAAAAGTTGCCCATTACATCCAAAAAAAAATCTGAAGCTGGCCATGATGCTGCTCCCAAATGCTACATGGCCATATTTGGTCAGCCGTGGATCAGCTACCACCTACCTTTGTAAGTGTGTTGCATAACTGGGAATCTCATACAAGTGTATAAAACCCAAACATCCGAATTACTCGTATATATCACCAGAGAGCATTTGCTGCATTGGAGTTGAAACTTCTGTTGCTTTCCAACATTTAGACTGATTTTTGCTAGGTGTTCGTGTGCCAAGTTCGAGAACGTTAATTAGATGATTACTTGCATTTTCTGATTAAATTGAGTTTATATAGCTAATGTTTTAAAATGTTTACTGGTATTTTGATGCATGTTAGTTTTAATTGCTTATTATTAAAGTATGTTAATAGTATATGTAATTTTAATTAGCCTTTGAATTTCAGAGATGTTTCAAGCATTCAATTTTCATTATTTTTATCAGTGGTTAAGACCAGGACATGGTTTAGCCAGATGTTAAAGCAATTGGGCTGGAAACTAGTTTATGAAAGATGTGGTGTATGATTCAGCTGACCTTAGTTGCTGGTGCATTACCTTCGAACGCTGTTCATCAGAAGTTGAGACAACAAAATCAGCTACTCTGTACACTCCTTATCTCTGGCTTCCATACCTTCTTAGAAAATGGACTGGTGATGTTGGGTGAGAATGTTATTAGGTTCAGGCACCATGACCTCTGCAGTCAGATGCTTATTTAACCACCTGCTTTAAAAAAAAAAATACCCTTTGCAGCAAAATGAAAAAAAACCTGGAGGTGGCATATTGGAATTAGATGTTTGATATTGGCACTGGAATGTTTTTGAAGAATGAAGTGGAAATATAAACTAGAGAGCATTTTCAGTTTTGTAACATTAATGGGGATTACTGATTTTTGGAATAAGCTAAGCAGTCTGCTCTACTTGTGTCTCAAAATGCAGTTAATTTTATGAGTAAGGCCTCTGGTTATTAAACAGAAAGGTTTGGACTTTTTTGAAAGAGAAGGTTATCAAGGTTTTAATAGATGCCCTATTAAATGTAGTTATGTCTCTTTAAATTACAGAATTTTACTATAATATATATCAAGATGGGGTATCCACGCTTATCCTTGGAGAAACAATGTGAATTGGCGCCTTCCTTGGTTACTGCAATGGAAAGCAAACCTCAGCCACAGCAGGACAGGTACAACACTTATTACTATTCCAGCTTTGTCTGGGGTAGAATCACACACACATAAGCTTCCCTTCAGTTCACCACAGCTGTGTCAACCATTAGGTAACCATCCATACTAGTCCAACATTTAGCATTTGATCCGTACCCTCTATATCATGCAATTCAAGTGTTGATCGAAATGTTGTGAGAGTATCTGCCTCCACCACCTGCCCAGGCGGTCTATTTGTGGTTCCTCCCAACTTCTCAGTTTAAAAAGAACTAAAGCAGCTTTAAAAAAGATAGGAAAATGGCAGGAATGTTTCCTACTTATTTTGTTAGGAAGAAAAGGAAAGGCACATCGTATCCGGAGTTTCTCTGGTTAGCAGACGATTTCCCTCCACGCCTCTCTGACGTAGTAGGGAACCGCTAGTTATAGCAGTGGTTTGCCATTGCCTTCTGCCGGGTGAGTTTCCAAAGAGATCACCAGTTCGTAACCCAGCATAGAAGGAAAGCGTGCGGGGGAGCCGACTGGTTTCGAACTCGGGACCTTTCATCCCGAAGTCCAATGCTGATGCCACCACGCCACCAATCAGGTCTTATTTTGTTAAGAGTTTTGAATGACCACATTTATGAAACTAACCTATGTTAAATAGCTTTTAATCCTGTTATGAACTTGGAAGACAAGGATCATTTGTAGCATCATTTTGTACATTTTTCTATCAAGCCATGTTCTTTGAGAAAGCTGGTGAGAAGTTAATTAAAGTTGAGTGTGCTCATCACTGGTGATATTGCATTTGATGAGGTGTCTTTT
The DNA here is from genome assembly GCF_963921235.1 of Mobula hypostoma. NCBI lineage: Eukaryota > Metazoa > Chordata > Chondrichthyes > Myliobatiformes > Myliobatidae > Mobula > Mobula hypostoma. Next base: position 136,281,549 of record NC_086101.1, on the reverse strand, counting down.
AAACTTTAGACGTCGTGGTTTGGAAATTCATTGCATCTACCATGCTCTATATTACTAATAAAGCTTCAAGGTTTATTAAGTTAACGAGCAATTTATTTTCAGGAAGTGAATCATTTTCCCAGCATCCTTAAAATTACATGAAATGTCAGAGCTCTCGTTCTCTCTCTACCTCATGAAACAAAGTATGATTTAAAAACAAAAACAACAGGAATTCTGCAGATGCTGGAAATTCAAGCAACACACATCAAAGTTGCTGGTGAACGCAGCAGGCCAGGCAGCATCTATAGGAAGAGGCGCAGTCGACGTTTCAGGCCGAGACCCTTCGTTTTAAAAACTCCCTTTTTCAACTGAATTTTTTGTGAAACTGTCAGACAGATTGGATATCTTGTTCATCATGAATTAATATTTGCATAGTAGGTTACTTTTATTAAGATAATGTTGGAGGACGGAGGGCTAAGGTACTTGGTGCCAGCTTAGTTTTCTGAATAGTACTTTTAGTTTATTGTAAATAGAGCATATGCACTTTAATAAAGCAAAACTGCATTCCCAGATGTGTTGTTTTTCTGATTATATTTTGAATGAAGCCATTGCCTCCCTCTCTGGTTAGAGATGAAATGTCCCCTTGTTTTATTTGAAGAAAAGTACCATAATACTCAGCTATTCATGAATTGAGTGTGTACTTTCAGGCTCCTGTACCACCTCCCTGATGGTAGCAATGAGAAGAGGGCATGTCCTAGGTGATGGGGTCCTTAATGATGGTTGTCACCTTTTTGAGGCATTGTTCCTTGAAGGTGTCCTAGATAATGGGCAGGTTGGAGCCATGATGGAACTGACTGAGTTTTCAACTTCCCGCAGCTTATTTCGATACTGTGCAGTGCCCCCCCCCCCCACCATAACAGACAATGATGTAGCCAGTTAGAGTGAACTCTTTAGACATTTGTGACTGTCTTTGGTAACCTACCAAATTTTACTCAGACTACTAATGAAATATAGCAACTGGTGTTCCTTCTTTGTAAGTCTGTCAATATGTTTGGCCCAGGATAGATCCTCAGAGATGTTGACACCCAAGAGCTTGAAAGTGCTCACTGGCTCCACTTCTGATCCCTTGGTGAGGACTGGTGTGTGTTCCTTCACCTTACCTTTTCTGAAGTCCACAATCAATTCTTTGACTGTATTGACGTTGAGTTCAAGGTTGTTGCTGCGACATCAGTCAACCAGCTGATCTAGCTCACTCCTGTACACCTCCTCATCACCATCTGATATTCTGCAAACAATGGTTGTGTAGTCAGTAAATTTATAGATGGCTTTTGAGCTGTGCCTAGCCACACAGTTGTAGGTGTAGAAAGAGTAGAGCACTGTCCTAAGCACACATCCTTGAAGTATGCCAATGTTGATTATCAGTGAAGTGGAGATGTTATTGCTTATCCACACAGACTCTAGTCTTCTATTGAGGAAGTCGAGCATCCAGTTGCAGAAGGAGGTATAGAGGCCCAGGTTTTGGAGGTTGGTATTAGACTCCCCCACTATAAGAAACATTCTCTCCACCACCACTTTATCTAGGTATTTCAAAATTTGATAGGTTCCAATGAGGTTCCTACTCATTCTTCTAAACTCTGGTGAGTACAGGCCCAGAGCCATCAAACACCCTTCAAAGGTTAACCTTGTCATTCGCAGAATCATTCTTGTGAACTTCCTTTAGACCCTCTCCTATGCCAATATTTCATAGATAAGGGGCTAAAACTGCTCTCAATACTTAAACTGTGGTATAACCAATGTCTCCTAAAGCTTCAGCATTACACGCTTGCTTTTATATGCAAGTCTTCTGGAAAAGAATGCTAGCATGGGATTTATCTTCCTAATCACTGACTCAACCTACATGAGGCCTCCCAACTCCTTTTGCACCTTTGATTTCTTGAATTTTCTCCCTGTTTAGAAAATATTCTACCCCTTTATTCCTTCTACCAAAATGCATGTCCATCTACTCTGTACGCTGCATTCCATCTGTCACTTCTTTGTCCATTCTCCTAATCTGTCAAAGCTCTTCTGCATACTCCATGTTTTCTCAACAGTACCTGCCTCAACACCTGTCTTCGTATTGGCTGCAAACATGACCACTGAGCCATCAGTTGTCATACTGGTCATTGACATATAATGTGAAAAGAAACAGTTCTAACACCTACCTCTGTGGAACACCAGTAGTCACTGGCAGCCAACCAGAAAAGGCCCCCCATTATTCCCACTCTTTGCCTCCTGCCAGCAAACTAATTTCTATCCCTGATGATATCTTTCCTGTACCATGGGCTCTTATCTTGTTAAGCAGCCTCACGTGCAGTGCCTTGTCAGAGGCCTTTTGAAAATCCACTTACCCGCCTTTGTCTGTCTTGCTTGTTATTTCCTCAAAGAATTCCAACTGATTTGTCAGGTGAGAATTCCCCTTAAGACAGGCATGTTGACTTTAGCCTATTTTATCATGTGCAGCCAAGTTACCCAAAATCTCATCTTTAATAATGGACTCCAGCATCTTCCCAACCACTGAAGTCAGACTAGTAGTCTATAACTCTTTTTGCCTTCCTCCCTTAAAGAGTGCAGTGATATTTGCAATTTTCTAGTCCTCTGGAATCATACGAGAATCTAGTGATTATCGAAAGATCACTGCTAATACCATACAATCTCTTCAGCTACCAGTTTCAGAACCTAGTGTTCAGGTGGGTCCAGGTGTCTACCTTCAGACCTTTTAGCTTCCCAAGCACCTTCTTAATAATAGCAATTACGCTCACTTCTGTCCCTGACACTAGAATTTCTGGTGTGACTGATGCCAAATACTTAAGTTCGTCCGTCATTTCTTTGTCCCTCAGAACTACCTCTCCAGTATCATTTTACAGCAGTCCAACATCTGCTCTCATCTTTCTTTTACTCTTTATGTATCAGAAAAAAACCGTTGATATCCTCTTTGATATTATTGGTTAGCTTACCTTCATACTTAATCTTTTCTCTCTTATTGCTTTTTTAATTGCTTTCTGTTGGGTTTTAAAAGTATCACAATCTTCCAGCTTCCCACTAATTCTTGCTATATTATATGCTCTGTCTTTTGCTTTTATGCTGTCTAAGAGTTCCCTTGTCAGCCATGGTTGCCTTTTCCTCCCTTTAGAATACTACATCTTTGGTATGTATTTGTTTTGCATCTTTTAAATTGCTCTGAGAAACTCCAGCCTTTACTGCTCTGCCATCATCCCTGCTGGTGTCTCCTTCCAGTCAACTTTGGCCAGCTCCTCTCTCCTGCCTCTGTAGTTGCCTTTATTCCTCTGTAATACTGATACATCTGATTTTTAACTTCTCTCAAACTGTAGGGGAATTCTACCGTATTGTGGTCATTTGCTCCAAAGGGTTCCTGTGCCTTAAACTCCTTAATGAAGAATCTTCTTTCAGTTAGGACTCATTGATACCCACATCATCATACCTGATCTTTATCATATCTTTAACTATGCTACAAGACCATCTACTTTGTTCCATATACTGCATGCATTCAAATATAACACCTTTAGTCCTATATTCCTCACACTTTCCAATTTTCCCCCCAGGTTACACTTCAACTCATCTCACTGTCTGCAATTTTGCCCTATCATATGCCTGTCTTTCCTCAGTCTCACTGCACACTCCATCTACTTGTATGCCACTTGCATCATCCTCAGCCCTATCACTCTGGTTCCTATTCCCCTGCCAATAAATTTAAACTCTCCCCAACAGCTGTGGCAAACCTGTCAGTAAGGATATTGGTCCCCTCAAGTTCAGATGTAACTTGTCCTTTTAATACAGGTCATACTTTCCCCACAAGAGATCCCTATGATCCAGAAATCTGAAACCGTGCTCCTGCATCAATTCTTCAGCCTCGCATTTGTCTGCCAAATCATCGTATTCTTTTCCTTACTGGCACGTGGCACAGACAGCAATTCAGGGATTGCTACCCTTGAGGTCCTACTTTTCAGCATTCTATCTAACACCCTATATTTTCCCTTCACCTCATCCCTTTTTCTGTCTGTCATTTGTACCAATATGTATCACAACTTCCAGCTGTTCACCCTCCCCACTTAGAATGCTGTAGACCCGATCCGAGACATCCCTGACCCAGCACCTGAGAGACAACATATCATCCAGGTGCCACTTTCACATCCACAGAATCTCCTGTCTGCTTCTCTAAGAATGGAATCCTCTGTCACAGCGGTGCTCCTCTTCTTCCCCCCACCCTTCCCCTTCTGAGCCAGAGGCAGACTGAGTGCCAGATACCCAGTTGTTGCAGCTTCCTTTCCCCTGCCCAACAGTATCAAAAGTGGTACACTTGTATTTGAGGGGAACAGCCACAGGGGTACTCTCCACTGGCTGCCTATTTCTTTTCCCTCTCTTAATAGTCACCCAGTTACCTGCCTGCTGCAACTTTGGGGTGACTATCTCCCTGTAGCTCTTATCTATCATCTCCTCATTCTGCTGTATGAGCTGAAGGTCATCCAGCTGCAGCTCTAGTTCCTTAACACAGAATGAGGTTTAATCAGAATCAGGTTTAATATCATTGACATATATCATGAAGTTAGTTGTGGCATCAGCACATTGGAATACATAAGAATTTTTTAAAGCTATAGTTACAATAAGAAATGTATAAAAAATTAAATTAAATAAGTAGTGCAAATAGCAAAGCAAAGTGAGGTAGTGTTCATGGGTTCATTCAGAATTCTGATGTCAGAGGGGATGAAGCTGTTCCTGAAATGCTCTTCCTCTTCTCATTGCTACCATCAAGGAGGAATGCAAATGTCCTGGGTGATGAGGGACCTTGATGAATGCTCACTTCACGAAGCATCATCTTTTGAAGATATTCTTCAAGTTAGGGAAGCTAGTGCCCATGATAGAGCTGGCTGAGTTTACAACTTTCTGCAGCTTTTCCAATCCTGTGCAGTGGCCCTTCCATATCAGGTGGTGATGCAGCCAGTTAGAATGCTCTCCATGGCGCATCTATAGAAACCTGTGAGTGTCTTTGGTGACATACTAAGTCTCCTCAAACTCCGAATGAAATATAGCTGCTGTCATAACTCCTTTGTATTTTCATCAAATATGTTGGACCCAGGATAGATTTTCAGAGATATTGACATACAGAAGCTTGAAACCTTTTCTGCTGCTGATCTGATGATGAGGGCTAGTGCGTGTTCCCTTTACTTGCCCTTCCTGAAGTCCATAATCCATTCCTTGGTCTTATTGATGTTGATTGCAAGGTCGTTGTGACACCATTCAACCAGCTGATCTGTCTCACTCCTGTACGCCTCCATGTAACCATCTGAAATTCTGCCAGCAATATGTGTGTCATTAGCAAATTTATAGATGGTGTTTGAGCTGTGCTTAGCCAGACATTCGTGAGCGTACAAGAGTGGGCTTAGCATGCATCCTTGAGGTACGCCGGTGTTGATTACTAGCAAGGAGGAGATGTTATTTCTGATCCACCCTGACTATGGTCTCCCAGTAAGGAAGTAAAGGATCCAGTTGGAAAAGGAAGTACAGAGGCCCTTTTTTTTTTTTTGGAGCTTGTCGATTAGAACTGAGGATATGATTGTGTAGAATGTTGAGCTGTAATACATAGAACATAGAATAGCACAGCACATTACAGGCCCTTTGGCCCACAATGTTGTGCTGACCCTCAAACCCTGCCTTCCATATAACCCCCCACCTTAATTTCCTCCATATACCTGTCTAGTAGTCTCTTAAACTTCACTAGTAAGTCTGCCTCCACCACTGACTCAGGCAGTGCATTCCATGCACCAACCACTCTGAGTAAAAAACCTTCCTCTGATATCCCCCTTGAACTTCCCACCCCTTACCTTAAAGCCATGTCCTCTTGTATTGAGCAGTGATGCCCTGGGGAAGAGGTGCTGGCTGCCCACTCTATCTATTCCTCATATTGTCTTGTACACCTTTATCATGTCTCCTCTCATCCTCCTTCTCTCCAAAGAGTAAATCCCTAGCTCCCTTAATCTCTGATCATAATGCATACTCTCTAAACCAGGCAGCATCCTGGTAAATCTCCTCTGTACCCTTTCCAATGCTTCCACATCCTTCCTATAGTGAGGCGACCAGAACTGGACACTACTCCAAGTGTGGCCTAACCAGAGTTTTATACAGCTGCATCATTACATCACAACTCTTAAACTCTATCCCTCGACTTATGAAAGCTAACACCCCATAATCTTTCTTAACTACCCTATCTACCTGTGAGGCAACTTTCAGGGATCTGTGGACATGTACCCCCACATCCCTCTGCTCCTCCACACTACCAAGTATCCTGCCATTTACTTTGTACTCTGCCTTAGAGTTTGTCCTTCCAAAGTGTACCGACTTCCGGTAGCGCTCATGGAGTGAAGTCGCGTTCTTGACTCGCTCCATTACCTCTGAGTTTTTTTCTCTATGATCAGCTATACTTTAATTAACCATTAAGGTATTAACTCTTACTATACTTTGAATTAAATTGAACTCTCCGATAACTGGATGCGTCTTAGATCTGCTATGTCTAAGAACGGGAAAAACGGCAAGGATGGTAAACCTCCGGTTAAACCGAAAGGTATGGATTTTCCTCCGACTGAATCACCGGTGACTTTGAAAGCTATATCGGAGTTAATTCAGAGGGAAATTTCAACCTCTGTTACGGTGATGATTCGTACGGAAATCGCTATCTCTGTTAAGGACCTGATTCATACGGAAATCTCAATTAATCTCCAGAAAATTGCCGATTCAATTGATAAGATGCAAACATCTATTGCGGAACATCAGTCGGCTATAACTGATCTTCAAAAATCCGCACAACAAAGTGAGCTTAAGATTGGGAAAATCGAAGAAACAATTAATGTAATGAAGAAGAAACTTGACTTTCTGACTTTTAAAAACTCTGACTTAGAATCTAGAATGCGACGGCAGAATTTACGAATGATTGGGGTGCGTGAAGCTGTTGAATCTAACAACCCTATGAAGTATTTTTCTCAACTTTTAAAAGATGCATTCCCTACTGTATTTCCTGACCAACCACCGCTACTGGATCGTGTTCACAGAGTCCCATCACACTCGTCTAGGTCAGATAGACCTAGGCATGTTATCTTACGTTTTCATTACTTTCAAGACGAGAGACTGTTTCGATTCGCTCGATCTAAAGGTTTCATTGATTTTTCGGATCTTAAGTTCCGATTCGTGGAAGATTTCAGTAAACCAATCTGGGACCAACGGGTTCGCTACAGATCTGTGATGTGGGAATTCTATAAGATGGATTTAAGACCAGCGCTGCTGTACCCTGCACGTCTAAGGATTCGCATGTCAGATGGAGTCCTTCGTTTTTTTGATTCTCCATCGGATGCCCAGAGTTATCTGGATCAACTTTCACCTTCAACATCTTAATTGTTATTTTTTTTAACTATCTCTGTTGATCGGAGGCTGTGAATTGGTTGGTTTTAACTTTTTCGTGCCCTATTTGGGCAGAAAAGTTTATTTTTGATTTCTTAATATGGTTGCTAAACTTTCTTTTTAGCTGCGTCATTTCTTTCTTTTCCCAGGGGATTCTGGGTGGTTACTTCCTTATTGTCATTTTACGTATTTCCTGTGTGGCCTTAAATTTTGTAGTTTTTTTAAATTTTGTTTTGCTTTTTATAACTAGTTTATGGTAATAATCTTATTTTTTCTTGTTGTTTTGTTTATTCATGGGTTTGGGGTTTATTGGTTTTTTTTAATATATATTTTCTGGCTTTTGTTCTGTTGTGTGTGTATTTTAATTGAGTTACCTTTTTTTCTCTACTTTTTTACTGTTTTACAATTAGCTGATCTTTTTCATATTTATACCTTTTTTTTAGGGAGCGTATACCAGAAGTCATGGGGGTAGTTTTAGCGCTTGCTTCTTTCGGGCGGTCTGCTTTAGATTTTGCCTTGGGGTCTTGGGGTGGGGGGTGGTGGGAGGGGCTTCACGTTTTAGTTTTTTTCTCTTTGGGCTATATACATTATTGAAGTACTCGTTGCGTCCTTTTTCCCGGTATCTTTTGTATGTTCTGTTTCCTCTCCGGGTTCGTGGGTCGAGCCTATCGTCAATCCTCCTTGCTGTGTGTTGACTTTAGGATTTATGGATTCTATTATTAATTTTGTCTCCTGGAATACTAACGGTCTTAATCATCCTATTAAAAGAAAAAAAGTTTTTAAAGTGTTCCGGAGACTTAAAGCACAAATTTTGTTTTTACAAGAGACCCATGTACGGAGGGGGGACAGACTACGTTTTTTTAAATTTTGGAAGGGTCAACAATTTCATTCGAACTCCAATGCTAAGATTCGAGGCGTCTCTATTTTTATAGATTCCTCAGTTACTTTTATACAACAGGATATTTTTTCTGATCCGAATGGTAGATTTTTATTGGTTAGTGGTTTACTATTTAATAAAAAAGTAGTTTTGGTTAATGTTTATGCTCCTAATATGGACTGTCCGGAATTTTATAAATCATTATTTAATCAGTTTCCGAATTTGAACGAGTTTTCATTGATCTGGGGCGGAGATCTTAATACCTGTTTGTCTCCAGCCTTGGACCGTTCGGCTCCTTTACGGACTTTACCTAATAAATCTGCAACTTTGATTAACTCTTTCCTTTCTGATTCTGGGTCGACGGACATTTGGCATTTTCTGCATCCTCAGGAAAAAGATTTTTCTTTCTTTTCACATGTTCATCATTCCTATTCAAGAATTGATTATTTTTTTAATTGATTCTCGTCTTATTTCTTCAGTGATTAAATGTGATTATGATTCTATAACCGTTTCGGATCATGCTCCACTTAAGCTTTCTATTAAAATTATGGCCAATATACAAAATATAGACAATGGCGTTTTAATTCGCTGTTGCTTCAGGACTCGGACTTTCTTAACTTTATGAATGAACAGATTGAGCTTTTTTTTACAATTAACCATACAGAGGATATTTCGGTTAACACTCTTTGGGACACTTTTAAAGCCTATATTCGTGGTCAGATTATCTCGTATTCTGCTGCTTTGAGGAAGAAGCAGAAGCAGAAGGAGATGGTAATTGTGGACAAGATTAAAGAAATTGATAAGAAATATGTTATGGCTCCTTCTGAGGAGTTATACAAACAAAGAACTGAACTTCAAATGGAACACAGTTTACTACTCTCGTCCTCGATTGTAAACCAATTAAAGAAAACAAGAAGTGAATTTTATGTTCATAGTGACAAAATTGGCAAGCTGCTGGCTAATCAATTGAAATCTAATTATGTTAAATCTCAAATCAATCAGATTTATAACCAAAATGATCTATTGATACTGGATCATGTGGGGATTAATCAAACCTTTTGTGATTTTTATTCTTCTTTATATCAATCAGAGTCTCCTCGAGATTCTAAACATATGAATGATTTTTTAGATAATTTAGACTTCCCTCAGATTTCACAGGATATGTCTTCTATATTAGATACTTCCATTACTATGGATGAGATTAAGAATGTTATTCTTTCTATGAATTTGGGGAAAGCTCCTGGCCCGGATGGGTTTACCGTTGAATTTTATAAATGTTTTGCTTCTTTATTGATTCCTTGGCTCTGTAGGGTTTTTGAGGCTTCTCTGAAACTTGGTAAACTTCCTGAATCTTTTAATAGAACGTCAATTTCTTTAATATTAAAGAAGGATAAAGACCCTGCTCAATGTGCATCTTATAGACCAATATCTCTATTAAATGTTGATTCTAAAGTTTTTTCTAAGTTATTAGCAAATAGACTAGAAAAAGTACTTCCTTCTATTATTTCGGAAGACCAAACGAGTTTTATTAAAGGTCGTTACTCTTTTTATAATATTCGTACATTGTTAAATATCGTTTATACTCCCTCACAAAATGTTCCTGAGTGTGTTATTTCTTTAGACGCCGAGAAAGCTTTTGATAGAGCAGAATGGCCTTATTTATTTAAGGTGCTTGAAATGTTTAACTTTAGCTTGAAATTTATATCCTGGATTAAACTGTTATATCATTCCCCTGTAGCCTCGGTCCGTACTAACTCTTTAAACTCAGCTTTTTTTCCTCTTTTTCGAGGTACTCGACAAGGTTGTCCTCTTAGTCCCCTATTATTTGATATTGCATTAGAACCTCTTGCAATTGCTATTCGAGAATCATCAAATATTACTGGGATAACTCGGGGATTAAAGTCCCATAAATTATCACTCTATGCTAATGATTTACTTTTATATATTTCTAATCCTGAGAAATCCATTCCTGCTGTTTTAGAGTTATTAGCACAATTTGGTTCTTTTTCAGGTTATAAATTAAATCTTAGTAAGAGTGAACTCTTTCCGATTAATAAACATCTTCCCTTATATTATAAATTTCCATTTAAATTGATTGATAACTATTTTTCTTATCTTGGGATTAAAATTACTTGTAAATATAAAGATTTATTTAAGATTAACTTTCTACCATTAATAGACCATATTACTCAACTTTCATCTAAATGGTTTCCTTTATATTTAACTTTGATTGGTCGTATTAATGCAGTTAAGATGTTTTTTTTGCCAAAATTTTTATATGTGTTTCAGGCATTACCAATTTTTGTTCCAAAATCTTTCTTTGATAAAGTTGACTCTAAAATTTCTTCATTTATTTGGCAGAATAAAAATCCGAGACTGGGTAAAATACATTTACAGAAAGCTAAGAGAGATGGAGGTTTAGCATTACCTAACTTTAGATTCTATTATTGGGCAATTAATATTCGACATATGAAATTTTGGTTACTTGATCAGGATATACTATCTATTCCTAAATGGGTAGCATTGGAACTACAATCTGTTCAGGGCTATACACTTGGCTCTATTTTAGGTTCCTCTCTCCCTTTTGATTCGAAACGCCTTAAGCAGGTGTCTAACCCGATAGTTAAATATGCTTTGCGTATTTGGTTTCAATTCAGAAAATTTTTTGATCTTAATCAATTCGGGTTAGCGATTCCTATTTTAGGTAACATATTTTTTCCTCCCTCTTTTACGGATCGAGCTTTTCAAACTTGGAAGACTAAGGGTATTTTACGGTTTTTGGATTTATTTTTAGATGGTTCCCTTATGTCTTTTGAACAACTATCTAACAAATATAATTTATCAAGAATACATTTTTTTAGATATTTGCAAGTTAGAAATTTCCTAAGTACTATACTTTCTTCCTTTCCAATGCTTCCTCCTATATATATTTTAGATTCGATAATTAACCTTAATCCATGTCAGAAAGGTGCATCGGCTATGATTTATAATATTATTATGAAACTTAGGAAAGCTCCATTTGATAAGATTAGGGTAGATTGGGAACAGGAATTGGGGCTTACCATTTCTGTGGATGATTGGGGGCAGATTTTACAATTAGTTAATACTTCCTCTATTTGCGCTAAACATTCCCTAATTCAATTTAAAGTTGTTCATAGAGCACATATGTCCAAAGATAAGTTAGCGCGTTTTTACTTGCATATTAATCCTTTTTGTGATAGATGTTCGGGGCAGATAGCCTCTTTAACTCATATGTTTTGGTCTTGCCCTACTTTGGAAACTTTTTGGAGAGACATTTTTAATATTATTTCTAAGGTGTTAAATATAGATATCTCTCCTCACCCTATTACTGCTATCTTTGGACTACCTAAAATTTCTAGTAATCTTTCCCCTTCAGCCCGTAGAATGATTGCATTTCTTACTTTAGTGGCGAAAAGATCTATTTTACAACATTGGAAAGAGCTTAATGCTCCAACTACCTTTTTTTGGTTCTCCCAGACGATATTATGTTTGAATCTGGAGAAAATTAGAAGTAACCTTTATGATTCTTCATTTAAATTTGAACAGATTTGGGGATCTTTTATTCGATATTTTCATTTAATGTAATATATACCCTTCTTGTCTTTTTTTCACTGTTTTTAATGGAGGTCAGGATTGAGGACGTGATTTTAAGTTTAACTCTGTTTGGTTTCAAGTTAGCCCATTGCTTTGCTTTGCTTTAGTTAGTTGCACGGTGGGTTTTTTTTGGGGTTTTTTTTTCTTTTTTTCTATCGATATATATATAAAATTTAGTATACTATTATGTTATCTTGGTTTCTTATGTTTAAATTACATTGTTTGTAGTATTTTTTTTCGGTATTGATACCTTCTGTAATTTTATTATATTTTAACATTGTATTAATGTTTATATGGCTTACCTTTTGGTATACTTATTAAAAAGAAAAAAAAAAGAAACAAAGTGTACCACCTCACACTTCTCCGGGTTGAACTCCATCTGCCACTTCTCAGCCCACCTCTGCACCTTATCAATGTCTCTCTGCAATCTTCAACAATCCTCTACACTATCTATAACACCACCAACCTTTGTGTCATCTGCAAACTTGCCAACCCACCCTTCTACCCCCACATCCAGGTTATCCAGGTCGTTAATAAAAATCACGAAAAGTAGGGGTCCCAGAACAGATCCTTGTGGGACACCACTACTCACAATCCTCCAATCTGAAGTATTGCCCAGGTGATCCAAGATCAAGTGGAGAGCTAGTGAGATTGTGTCTACTGTATACTTACTGTGGCGATAAGCAAATTGCAGTGGGTCCAGGTCCTTGCTTAGACAGGAGTTGATTCTGGCCATATGAACCTTTCAAAGTGCTTCATCACAGTCGATGCGAGTGCAATTTGGCGATGGTCATTGAGGCAGCTCCCCCTTTTCTTCTCGGGCACTGGTATGATTCTCACCCTTTTGAAACAGGTGGAAATCTCCAACTGGAGCTGTGAGAGATTGAAGATGTACTTGAATACTCTTGGTTGGCACAGATTTTCAATATTCTACCAGGTACACTATCAGGGCTTCGACATCAAAGCATTTTTGAAGAATATGCTCTTTAAATATGCTTTGATGTCGGCCTCCAAGACGGAGATCGCAGGGTCATCAAATCTGCAGGGATTTGTACATGTGTAATTTCATTCTCCACTCAAAGTGTGCATAAAAGACTTGGAGCTCATCTGGGAGAGACGCATCACGGCCATTCATGATGCTGGGTTTCACCTTGTAGGAAGTATTGGCCTACAAACCCTGACAGAGATGGTGTGCATCTGATAGCCTTCTGTAGGATGTACCTAGACAACTTGTATAGTTCTGGATCAATAGTCTTAAATGCAACAGAACTAGCCCTCAGCAGACCATGCATCTTTTGGTTCATCCGTAGCTTTTGGTTTGGGTATGTCCAATATGTTCTTGAAGGCACACGCTCATCCACGTAGGTCTTAATGAAGTTGGTGACAACTGTGGTGTATTCATCCAGGTTCAAAGATGAGTCCCTAAATATTGTCCAGTTCACTGACTCAAACGCAGTCTCTAACGGGGTGCACCACAATTCACCTCATGCAGAAGAAGTTATCAGGGAGACTGGAGGTCTCTGAGTTCCCACAGTTCACACGAAGTATATATTACTAAATCTGGACCCATTCTCACTGCAATAGCTATGTACTAATGGACGAAGAAAGCAAAACATTTTCTAGAAACTTATAACCTTCGCCTTTTCTCACATAAGCCTCTTGAACCAAAGCTTGACCACTCACACTATGGTTGCTCCACATACAGCTCACTTTATTTATTGGCCTTTGCCAAGTGCTGAATAGACTGCTGTGATTGAAGCCCTCCGAAAAGCCTCGATAGGTCCCGAGCTCTTTTAAACTTTGCACCACCTCTCCCACAAGCAAGTGCTCGTGATGATAGAAGCCCCATCGAGAAGTCTGAAAGACGCCGAGCTCTTTTGTAGTGTTTGGTTACAGATAGAAATAAAATTTAATTTAGATTCAAAAGTCCTCTCAATGAACAACAAAAAAAAATTTTCACTGAGGTTCAAAATTGTAGCTACGTAGACCTACATTGCTATATACACTTCTTAAATTGATCAAATTTTAAATATTTCGGTACTTCATATATGTGAAAGGCATTATCCAACAAATACTGATGGATTATGCAATGAACAATATTCACTCATTTCTAATCTTTTAGTTTATTGTCTCCAGTTTCTTTCTGGGATATTATTTTCCCGCGTATCCCAGCTAGCAGGCTGGTGATGTAATAGCATCAACACTAGACTTTGAGGCGAATCCGGCTGGCTCCTTACCTGCTTTCCATCCATGCTGGGTTAGGCATCAAGCAAGCAACTCAGCCTCATAAAAAAACAGTCAAAAGCTATAGAAACCGCAATAATGCTACCCAATGCGCCACAAGCGTGAAAAGGAACGACATGCAGCTTTAGCTACTAAATATTTTGTAAACAATTAAATGTCAATAGACTTAGTATTTCCAAGTATTGAATTCCTATACACCTCAAGGTGGAAATATCCATATATGTTTGGTAAGCTGTAGAATTAGGTAGATCTATATAAAATTAGAAACAGGTCATTTGAACCAATTAGTGTGTGATGGCATTTGCATTTTCCAGCTTCCTTCCATTTAATTGCCTTGTTTTCCATCTCTTGGCATGTCTTTCTTTTACTTTCTTTTCATCTATCTACCAAGTGTCCTTTTGAATGCATAAAGATATGTGCCTCAACAACTTCCCATGCTAACAAGTTGACATTCAAATGAGTTCATGAATAAAGTATTTTTCTGTTATTTCCCTATTGGATTTATTAATAGCAATCTTACAAAATCCCTTGCATTGGACTCTTCCACAAATGGAACTATTTTGTCCATAATTATCCATTCATAATCTGCAAGACATCTGCCCTGAGGCTCATAAGTCTTAGGAATTTTCTTGCATGAAGCGTGATGGAAGGCTTTGAATAATATTAAAGCAGGCAGATTCATTTTTGAAAGGTAAGGGAGCAACAAATTATCATAGGATGCAGAGTTGAGGTTACAATTCAGTCAAACAGCAGAACAGACGAGGGGACAGGTGGCCTATGCCTATTCCTAATTTTACCAAAGCTACTAAATTTCTTGCATATATATTAGCATTTCATACATCAGCAAGTCATCTCTTCTCAATTGTGATTCTTTTGTCATGGAATATTAGTTTAAGAATTTGCAGGAATGTAGATAAATTCCTCACGATATTAAGTTTAGAGTATTGTATTGTCATATACACCAAGGTGCAATGAAGTTGTCTATTTGCACTAAGCTCACAGTAAACAGTAAACATAGTAATAATAAATACAATTAATGCAGTGACGAGCATAAAACAGAATGGTAGAAAGATAGTAGTGCAAAATAAAATGCTGAAGTGACAATAACAGAGTTAACCTAGAGAGGTAAGTTAATAGTCCAAAAACGTGGCAGTGCCACCAGGAAGGAAATGTGAAAGAATTGATCAGTTCAAATAGCAGTGGGGAAGAAGCTGTCCTTAAGTCTGGTAATCTGAGCTTTTAAGCGCCGTTATTTTCTCCTAGAAGGTAGAAGAGAGAAAATGAAATAGGCAGGGTGGTCAGCACCCTTGACCATACTATTAGGTGTCCTTAAGCAGCAAATTTTTCAGGTGAGCAGCCGTTGTTTGTAACAGCAGCAGACATGAGAAGAACTCTGCAAAGAGTCGATCCTCATAAGGCTGCCTGGCCAGGTGACGTCCCAGGTTGAATGTTCAGGGAGTGTGCACATCAGCTCACTAACATCTTCACGGACATCTTCAACACTTCACACATCCAGGCTGCTGTCCCCACATGCTTCAAATCAGCCACCATCACCCCTGTACCGAAGAACTCCACACCTCCAGAACTAACCGACTACTACTGACACCAATTATGAAGCTCTATGAACAGCTGGTAATGGCGCACATCTAAAGCTCCATTACCGCCACAGTGGACACTTAACAATATACTTACCAACAGAAACAACAGGAATTCTGCAGATGCTGGAAATTCAAGCAACACACTCTTCCTTCAGTTAGTCCTGACGAAGGGTCTCGGCCTGAAACGTCGACTGCGCCTCTTCCTATAGATGCTGCTTGGCCTGCTGCGTTCACCAGCAACTTTGATGTGTGTTACTTACCAACAGAACTGCTTTACGACAGATGCAGTAGCATCTGTCATGCAGCTGGCTAGGACACGCTAAGGAAACAAGGACACTTACGTAAGCATGCTCTTCCTGGATTTCAGTTTAGCAGTGAACACTATTGTCGCACAAACCTTGGTAAACAAACTCCAACTCCTCGTTCTGAATACACTACTCTGCAACTAGTGTTTGATTTCCTACCCAACAGTTCTCAGATAGTCAGGAAAGACACTCTTCCCTCCCATTATCCACAACGTGGGTAGGACTGTGTTGAGATCATTGCTGTATACTCTGCTCGTGCATGACTGTACAACCAAACACCCAAGAAAGTACATTGTCAAGTTTGCTGATGACACAATACTGACGGGGCTCATCGCCATCAATGAAGAGACAGCCTACAGAGGCTGAGAGCTTGAGGTCTGGTGCCAGGCAAATAGCCTCTTCCTCAATGTCAGCTAGGCAAAGGAAATGGTTATTGATTTTAGGAGAACTCATACCCCTCTTTACATCGGTGGCACAGCAGTGGAACTGAGCAGTTCCAAATTCCTGTGAAGTTTACCAAATGATTTTAAAATGTTACAGTGTACATTTGTTTCCATTTTCTATGATTTGAAATGTAACATTTATGAGTTAATTACATGTTTGTTTATCAGCTGAGAATCTTTGTTTTCTCTTCCAGCCTAATGCAATTGCTGATTCCAACATTATATCATGTGAAATATCCAGCTGAAAAAACCAAAGGAGCATCTGTTTTCAACTTGGGAGAGAAACCAGAAATTGTTCAGCAGTTATTAGACTTCATGTTGGATGTGTTATTGATGCCTTATGGGTATGTAAAAAAAAACAAACAGAAATAGTTTATTTAGTCCCCTTGTATCTGTTTCTCTATTTTATAAAACCATTGATGATCTTTTCCTTCTGTGTTACTTTCCTGTACTAATCTCATATCCCTTGATATCAAAAAATATCTATGAATACCTGAACCTCCACATCCATTCAGAGTAAAACATTCTGAGTATTTGTTATGCTCTGGGTGAAGAAGTTTCATCTCTATCTAAAATGATTGATATCATCTTTATATTATCAGTAAACCTGGAAATTTAGTGCTTGGTTGTCTCATCCACATCATTATACAGGTTGTAACTGGGACTACAGCACAGGTTTTTTGGGCATTCCCCCAGATCACAGCCTCCCAATCTGAAAATTGTCCAGTTTCTTCCGAATTCTGTTTTGGGTCCGATAACCATTTCTTAGTGCACGCTCATATATGGCCTCTAATGCCATTTTAGCAAGGTAGGCAGGTCCAAGAGGTTAAGTCACAGGGTAATCGAGTCAACCAGGTTACAGATGACACCAAAGTTGGTGCAGAAAATTATCTTGGATTACAACAGGATTTAGATTAATTGGGAATATTGGAAAAAGAATAGTAAGTGGAATTTAACTTGGAGAAGTGTGAATTGACGCATTTTGGGAAATAAAATCAGAGTATAACATGCAGTGAATGGCAGAGCCCTGAGGAGTGTTATGGAACAGAGATATCTAGGCATGCAAGTATATAGTTCCATGTAAGAGGTGACACAATTAGACAAGGTGGTGAAGAAAACCCAAGAGTTGGAACATAATATTACAGCAGTATGAGACAATTAAAGTGTTGTGTGCAGTACTACAGGAAGGATGTGATTAAGACAAAGAGTATTTACAAGGATGTTGCCAGGACTAGAGGGATTAAGTTGTAAGGAGGGACTGCTTTTCCTGGAGTGTAGGAGACTGAATTGATTTATAACTGTAGTGACTTATAAAATAATGAGGGGCTTAGATAAGGTGGATAGTCAGTCTTTTTCCATGCTAGGGAAGACCAAAGCTAGAGGGCATAGATTTAAGCAACATACATCAAAGTTGCTGGTGAACGCAGCAGGCCAAACAGCATCTATAGGAAGAGGTGCAGTCGACGTTTCAGGCCGAGACCCTTCGTCAGGACCTGACGAAGGGTCTCGGCCTGAAACGTCGACTGCACCTCTTCCTATAGATGCTGCTTGGCCTGCTGCGTTCACCAGCAACTTTGATGTATGTTGCTTGAATTTCCAGCATCTGCAGAATTCCTGTTGTTTGGGCATAGATTTAAGGTGACATGGGAACAATTTAAAGGGACTTAGTGAGCAAGTTCATCACACACAGGGTGGTGGATATTTAGAATAACTTGCCAGAGTATGCAGAAGAGGCAAGTCCAATGTAAACATTTGAAAGCCATTTGGGCGAGGGCATGAATAGGAAGGGTTTAGAGGGATGTAGGTCAAATGCAGGCAAATGGTTCTAACACAGTTGGGTACTTCGGTCAGCTATGGACAAGTTAGATGGTCAGATAGCTGACCATCTGCTCTAATCTTGTTTAAAAATGTTTTGCACTAGACCCAAAGAAGAAACTTCTGAATGACCAAATACACCACATTTATTACTTTCCTATTTCTTTTCTCCTAGTTTTCTCTAAAAATGACAAATGATTTGTTGTTCATAATTTCCCAAAATCCATGTTAAATCTTCCTGCTCCTTCAGTTATTTCCTAATAAATCAGTTTTGTTTCACAAGAGTTGGTTTTATTACGGAACCAGAGTAGTGAAGCCTCTTTATCAATCTCAGTTAATCTCAGTAATCTCATGTTTATTTTACAGCTCCTTTGTGATAACACTGAGTAAAATATTGAGAGCCATTCTATCACATTCTATCTTGATGAATGAAGATTTTAGAATGATTATTAACATATTGATAATGACCCAGAGATGACTGTAGCAGGGAACTGTTTCACACATTATTAATTTTAGTGATCACTAAGAAGGCATAGAGAAGCTAAGTACTGAATGGGGGATGTATTACAATCTGTCAAGTCCATGAGAAATCCTGTGCACTTTAATGTACTTCTTCCTCTAAAATTAAAGCAATTAGTATTCTTGATAAAGCAACCTGATGAGCAGAGCTGGTGTGTAAGTCTTCACTGTTAGCACATGCTGAAGGTATTTGAATTGTTAATAAAAACTCAAAAAGAACAAGTGATTGACCAGATCTTTTCAGGTATGCTGATGGGAAAAAATAAATATTAGCTAGGAAAGAAGGGATAAATGTCTTGCTTTTCAGAATAATGTATGGTTGGGATCTTTTAGCTGGAAAAAGCAGACAGCTCCTCATTTTTACATCTACAAGCTGGCTACATTGCAATCCCCCATTGATGTAGATTCTTGGGCTCCACTGTCTGGATAGGACTTAAAGCTTTAACTCTTTGCCTCAGATTGTTGCTGAATCTTGAGGGCCAACCTTGTGATCCTTTTACTCTTCTAATTTAAAAATGCCTTAGCCATGGAAGCCTTTTGTGACATTGCAGCAATCTTCTCCATTGTTGTCCTAACAAATCAGTTAAAAAATTGTGGGCAGCCCAGTACTCCACAATGTAGCACGTTTACCTGTGCAGACATATAAGGAGAATGTACTTTGCGTATGTTCTGTTCAGGTTTGGAAATTACTCTGGAGTCTCCAAAAACCTCAAAATTAGCTCTTTATCTTATGAATTCTGGCCTTTCTGGTCAGTCTCAAATGGTGCCTCTGTGTCCAGTATGAGGGCAGCCCGGTGCACTAAATGGATACTGTGGCCTGAAAGGTCATGAGATGAACACATTCGTGAAGTGGTCTCCTGACATTTGTCATTTTGTTGTATTGAGTGCTTCCGTGGTCATCACGAGGGTTGTTGCACTATCAGTTCATTTTGATAGAAGCCAGAATTTGAGGAAAATCCTTAAAGCAATCAAACAGAAATATTTCTGTTTATGCTTTTAGTTTTCTTACCCTTCCAATAGCATTGATCACTGAGTTATGGATGTAAGGCAGAAGTTCTGGGAAAATCAAGATGTCTTGGAATGAATTTATATTTATTTTAATACCTACCAATAAATTCTCTTGTATCTTGTAAGGTAATAGTAGTTTATTGAATCTAAACTCTTCACCCACTTGCTTCTTAAAAAAAATCTGCCTGCACAAGTCACCAAAAGTAGTTTTATTGCATCCGACAAATGGTTTTTACTTTAGGTTTGTGTTGAGTGAGCCCCAGAGTCGGCCAAGTCAAGGTCCACAGCAAGGGGTCAGTGGTGTTGGACTTGCTCAGCCACCGCCAGGCATGAGTTCATATGCAGCTAAACGTGTTGTTGGTGATAACCCCTGGACAGCTGAACAATTGGAACAGGTAAAGGATTTGTATGAATAGATTACCTCAAGCAGTCTTTTGTAATGTAATGTACTCCCTCTTTCTAGGCTGTTGTATCTAAATTTATCCACACTTATCTACAGCTATAGGACTACAATATCATAACCCACTCTGTTGGTTTGCATGTTTCTACAGGTTTTACAGTTGGTCATTATTGATATTAAACTAGAAAATAATTTTCTTTCCTTGCTGTAATATTCCTTATCTACCTAAAAGAAAATAATGTGGCACTTCTAATTGTGTAGTTGGTTTTTACTGGGAGGGTTTACCTTTCTTCAGATAAGACACTATTGATTGATTTATGAAAATACATTAGTGCAGTTAAACTGGCTTTTAAGCATTCTTTCTTGCACCACCACCTCACTACCCTGTGCACAACCTTGCCATCCCACCAGTCTTCTGGAACAAGAGCAAGCTTCCTTCATGTATCACAGAGCTCGAACATGAAATGTTAACAAGAAAGTTGCTTTCAAAGCCTGTATGTGACATTAATGGAGACCAACCCTAAATAAAAAGTGTCAGATGAGTAGAGATTGGCAACTAGCTCAGGCAAACCATTCTTATAAAGTGTTGAGATGTTTTCTGTTTGGGGTGGGGGAGAAGATTTGACTGTTTAAATTAATTCCATAAACTGTTTGTCTTTCCATTTCGTTTTTTCATGTTTAATCATCGACTTGAATTGACTTTATTTCTTACATCCTTCACATACATGAGGAGTAAAAATCTTTGTTATGTCTCCATCTAAATGTGCCATGTGCAGTCATAATAATTTAATAATTTATAATAAATAGGATAGTCAATGTAATATAATGTGAGTTCATCACTCTGATGGCCTGGTGGAAGAAGCTGTCCCAGAGCCTGTTGGTCCTGGCTTTTATGCTGTGGTACCACTTCCTGGATGGTAGCAGCTAGATTAGATTGTGGTTGGGATAACTTGGGTCCCCAGTGATCCTACGGGCCCTTTTTACACACCTGCCCTTGTAAATGTCCTGAATCATGGGAAGTTCACAACTACAGATGCGCTGGGCTGTCCACACTACTCTCTGCAGAGTCCTGCAGTTAAGGGGAGGTACAGTTTCCATACCAGGCAGTGATGCAGCCAGTCTGGATGCTCTCAATTGTGCCCCTGTAGAAAGTTCTTAGGGTTTGGGGACCCATACCAAACTTCCTCAGCTATCTGAGGTGAAAGAGGCACTGTCGTGCCTTTTTCAGCACACAGCTAGTGTGTACAGACCACGTGAGGTCCTCGGTGATGTGGATGCTGAGGACCAGGAAGCTGTTTACCCTCTCAACCCCAGGTCCATTGATGTCAATAGGATTAGCCCCATAGAATTGCTCACGCTTATATTGTTTTTGGAGTTCTGCAAAAATAAATAACTGTGGGTACAAATTGCAGCATTTGAAAGAACTGTAACCATAAATCTTGCAGTGTCTTAGTTTACAAATATTTTAGTCTGCCCTTGTCTTTTTGGTATATGGGAAGCTTATCACTTGATGCTAAATGCCCATTGGTGGACTCTACTACAGTTGTGATAGAGGTGGGTGCCTTGTCCAGCCTCAAATCAACTTTCAGTCATTGCTGTTTGTATTTATAACCATTGCAACCTTCAGATAAAGGGTTATGTAGCTCAAACATATGTACTTCAGTCTACCCTGTCCTTTAAAGTAGCTCTTGACCTTTGGCTTTCTGTTCCTTTGCAATTTAAGTGTTCATCTGGATACTTCGTAAATGTTGTGAGAGTACTTGTATCCATTGTATCAAGCAGTGTGCTCCAGTTTCCAGTCACACTCTGGGTGAAAATACTCTTCCTTGGATCCTGTTTAAGTCTCTTATACCTTAGCTTAAAACTGCACCCATTAGATTTACACTCATTTTCTTAGCTGAAAGCTTGCCTATAACTACCATATCTCTGCCCCTCATAATTTTATCAGCCCCCCCCCACCCCCGCAAGCTTCTTTTGCACCAAAGAAAACAAATTCAGCTTTTTCAGGTCCTGCCTCATAACTAAACACACACTGTCTTCAACTGCTCCAATGCAATTATATCTTTCCTATAATGTGGCAACCAGAACTGCATAGTGTACTCCAGCTGCAACAAACAATTTTATATTGTATACTATAATCTCTCTGCTCTTACATTCTCTGCCTTGACCAGTGAAGGAAAGAATCACATTTGCTGCCTTTACCACCTTATTTATTGTATGTCTGACAATGACCCTCTGCTCCTCAATATACCCTCATGGCCAACTGTTCATTATGTGTATCCTAGTCTTATTAGTCCTTCTATAGTGTATACTATGCATTTTTTCAGAATTAAATTTGATCTGCCTTTGGTCTGCCATTCTAAACAATTGATAAATATTGCCCTGCAGCCTAAGACTACTCTTCTCACTGCCAATAACACCACAATACCACCAAGTTGGATGTAATCTAAACATTTATTAATCGTACCTTACCTTCTGCATTACCATCTATATAGATATGGACAGTGAGGATCCTAGCATGAATCTTGTGTTACACCACTGGTCACAGGCTTTCAATCACAAAAACAACTATTGTCACCCTCTCCCTCTGTTCACCCAAGTAATTTTAGATCCAATTTGCTAACATCCCTTGGATCCCATAGGCTGTGGGCATTTGGACCAGTTTCACATAGAAGACTCCGTCATTAACTTAAACGCAGCCTACAATCAATGACATTGCCCTCATCAATGTGTTTAATAAAATTCAACCAAATTGGTCAAATATGACCTTCCCCTCAACAAAGTCACGATGAGTATTTTTAAATAATCCCTGCCTTTCCAAATGTAGATTAATCCTCTTCCTCGGAACTTTTCCAGTAAATTCCCTGCTGTTAATGTTTGACTCACAGGTCTGAAATTACCAGGATTATCCCTACTGGCCTTAAATTGAGCTTGGTTTCAGATAATTTCAGTGATCTTGCATTTGGCAGAAAAGCAGAGTGAGTTATCAACGATTGCAATCTGTTTCAGGAAATCTGTGACCTTTTTAGAATTTTTTTAACATCACACATTGTTGAAGACACATTAATGGAAATTAGTTATCCTGGAAGGGAAACAAAACTTCAAGTGAAGAGAGTTACTAGGCAGGGGATTATTAGACCAAAATGCACACACATTTTAAATCCAACCCAGTTGAAAATCGTGCAGTCTTTTGTTCTATATTTCAGTTATAAATTCCAAAGTTCATGTTGTAAGTATGAAACTACCCACATAAGTTTCTGCATTATGTCAGTGAAATGATATATATTTTTTCATTGGGGAAATGACTTGTTAATGAATTGTATGCAAATTTCGGCAGCACTATTAAGAAGCATTAAAAAGTTGCAGAACCACCTTGAGCATTCAGGGGAAAGATGTTAAACAACTCAAAAAAAAAATAAAATAAAAAAAAATAAAAATGGGGAGCCTAGACCACAGCCAGATTCAAAAATGCTGACGACGTGGAAGCTGCAGTTGCATAGCTTAAGGATCATAGAGCCTGGAGAGGGAGCAATTCACATAATCCTATATGCTACATTTGCATCAAGAATTCATAAACGTAGGGCTGGACAGTTGATGATTAAAACTGAAATAATTTCAAATAATCTTACTTTTTGAAATTTGCAGTGAAGATTTTGAAGGGGCATAAAAATTTAAAATAAAACAAAGAAAAACACAATTAAGGTTCCCTAAAATTAAAATGGTACAAGAATTCAATCTAGATTGTGCCACATTGACAGGTGAGGGTCGAACAATTTTGCTTGTACATAAATCTGGACCAATTATTATCAGCAAATATAGTCACAGAACACTACAGCACATAAACACAGGCCCTTCGGCTCATCTAATCCATGCCGCTATTAATCTACAGCTGGAACCATAGCCCTCCATCCCATCCATATACTTGTAAAATAGTCTCTTAACTGTTGACATCGAATCCACACCCACCTCTTCCACTGGCAGTTTGTTCTGAACTCTAGCCACTCTAAGTGAAGAACTTACCCCTCATGTTCCTTTTAAACTTTTAACCTTTCTCCCTTAACCTGTGCCCTGTAGTTTTAGTCTCGCCCAGCCTCAGTGGAAAAAGCCTGCTTGCATTTGCTTTGTCTATACTCCATAATTTTGTATACTCAAATCTCCCCCGCATTCTTCGATGCTTTATGGAATAAGGTCCGCCTATTCAACCTTTCCCGGTAACTCAAGTCCTCATGTCCTAGCAATATCCTTATAAATTTTCTCTACACTCTTTCAATCTATTGACAACTTTACCATAGGCTGGCACACACAAACTCCAAATTAGGCCTCACCAATGTTTTATACAACTTCAACATAACATATCAATTCCTATACTCAGTGCTTTGATTTATGAAAGCCAACGTGCCAAACACTTCCTTTGTGAACCTATCTATCTATGATGTTACTTTCATGGAAATATGATCTGTATTCCCAAATCTCTCTGTTCTACCACACTGATCGGTCTTATGATCTCATGGCTTATCAGCCCCTCAGTGAATCATCAGTTGATGCGCTAATAACTCCGAAGTACCTTTGGTGGTTGTATGAAGATGTAATCAAGAAAAAAACAACTTCGGTGAAGGCAAAGGAATGTGATTTTAAGAAATCTGAAATCAAAATAATATTCACTAATATATTCAGTAGGCAGTGCCTTTAAGAAGGAAAACATGGGTTAACATTTCGTAGCCTGAAATATTAGCTTACGTTTCTCTTCCTGTTGCCACATAGGCTACTGATTAATTTCACCTTACTCCTGTTTTTATTTCTGGAAAGCTACTAATTAATTTTAATTATTTCCAAAACTAGTGCAAATTAGGAATTCTGAAATTTATCCAAGCGGAACAAATACCAGAAAATGAAGCAGTTGTTCATTTGGTGGTAGCATCAAGTGATACTCGGCACAGCGTGGCAACTGCTGCAGATATGGAGGTGAAAAGCTGGCAGAGGTAAGGAATGGGGCTTCCATTATGTAAAAGGATTTACCATGCTTGAAAGTTCCTTTTGGAAATGTTGCACTGAAAATTTTCCAATCTGAAAAGCATGCATGTTATTTTAGATGGGCTATAGTAGAAAATAGAAGTCGTCTCTTGTCTTCTAAGTGAAAATTGACTCTCAGCACCACTATTACAAAGTAGTTAAAAGAAATAGCAAAATAGTGGCTTGCATTAACCCTAACCCTGTTTAGGACTCATTCTCCGGAAAACCATATTGTTTTCCATTGCTTCATACAACATGGACTTATTATGGTAATTTAGCACTTATTAGGTCATATTTCAGCTCAAGTCCTCATAGAACATTGAACAATAGATCCCAGGAACATGCTTGGGTAGAGTAGAACAATTTTTTAAAAAAAATCATTGCTCAAAAGTTCCAGTTTGCAATTGCAATTTTTTCATTGTTCATTTTTATTTGTTGTGACTTTTTTTTAAACCTAATAGCGTTTCCATAAACTTGTTTAAAGGAAAAGGGTTGTGCTTTTAATCATGCAATGACACTTTTATCTGAATTCTCTTAATATTGTGGTTGGTCGATTTTTGAATTGGTTAAGACTTTTTTAATGCAGATTGGTAGAAATGTTTTCAACATAAAATTAATGTTCTGAAACCTTTCACAGAGTAATTGACTGGAACAATCCGATTATTGTCAATAAACTCTACAAGATTTACCTGGGAGACATACCACTGAAAACAAAAGAGGTATGTTTGTTTTGTTAGCTGTTTTACCTTTCCTTCAGAATTCCTGGTTACCATTTATCATTGACCAAATATTCAAAATTCTGTGCTTTCAATAATTGTCTTAAGTAACATACTGTAGAAGTCGTTCAAATGAAAATCTGAAAACAGGTAGCATGCAAAATCATGAAGTGTGAATTTGAATTTGACATTTATAATTTCCTTAGTGATTGGAAACACTGAGAGCATCAGTGTATACCACTAGTACTTATGTTTTCATTCTAGATATTTGCATTGCATTTTAAATATTTACATTCTCCCTGAATTACAGCTTTAAGAAGCTCCTAAAGTGGTATTAAGTCAGGGGTCTCAGCATTTTAAACTAGTGATGATGGAACAATGATACTTTTACATGTCAAAAAAAAGTCTGATCTGGAGGGAAATTGTGCCCTGTCCAGCTCAAACTAAGTTGTTAATGTACTTTAGAATAATTGGTGGTTTACACAGACCCTTGTGGAACTTTATCCATGTCCCTTATTTCTGTGGACTCCCAACATGATGACAAGCCTATTGCATGGTAGTTTTCAAAACACCATTTGGAAGTGTTTATATACCATGTCAACCACATTCTTTCTATCCCCCCCCCCACTGTCCCTCAGTAAAAACTAAAAGTGTCGAGTTAATCAGAAACCATTTCCCCTTCCGCCAAGCCACATTAGCTTTTAAAATTAATGCACACTTGTCCTAGTGATAGCTAATTTTATCCCCAAAACTGGAGTTAAACTGACCAGTCTGCAGTTACTGTTTTATCCCTAAATGTATTTGTCATAGTTTTCCAGTTTCCTGGCCTTACCTTGGAATTTATAAGTGTTTAGAAGATAATGGCCAGGGTCTCTGCAACCTTATCCTTTACTTCCTCTGTAACTTAGGATGCATCATCCTATCTGCCTCTGGTAATTATCCACGTTAAGTTCAGTTAACTTTTCTGTTATCTCCTCTTCGCTATTTTTAGTCCAGATTCTGAATTACATCTTCTTTTACATCCTTTGGTAAAGACCAATGGACTTTTTTTATATGTATATCTCATCCAAGTCTCTTGCCTTTGTGGATACTTTTCCTTTGTTCAGCCCACCTCTCATCATGCAACCCTTGTACCTGTCAGATTGTAGAATACTTTTGGACTCCTTTTTATCAGTCTTTTCTCATCCTGACTCTTTGATTTTGCTCATTTACATTTTCATTTATCCTGTGAACTTTCTGTAATCAGTTTCTTTTTCAAGTGTATTAACCTCCAACTATCTATCACTTTTTTAATTTCCTGCTATATTTTTAACAACATTATCAAGGAGTGGTGGTTTTAACTTGCCCTCACTTCACCTCAGTGGAGTTTCAAGACTAACTGAAACGTCTTCACTTCAAACCTATTGTGTAATTGCATTTTTGCTTGCCAAGTTTTAATTACAGTTTATCCAGGCCAGATACCCTCTCTCCAGCACGACAATATTTTCAATTGTTAATAGTAACACTCATGCAGCTTTGCTTCCCTCATCCAATTCTTGCCCCTTTTTAAAGCCAGACTCTATTACCAGTGGTTAGTTGCTTCTGCAACTCAGCAAAGTTTCCTTCCTTTAAACTCTGTTTGACAATTATGCACTCTGGTATCTACCCATTCTCATTCCAGATAGGAATATTGCCTGGAGTAGTAATTTCATGTCTTTCACAAATGTCATGCTGGGCTGGTATTTTTAATTCTGTCCCTCCAGAAAACCACCTTTGTATGAGCTGAAATTGTTACTTGTAAGTATTGTATTATATAAATGCATATAATTAATGCAAGCAGTGAAATGAGATGAGTAGGTATCAAAGACTCAAATTGTAATTTTCACCTTAGTCATATTTATGCCCGTATTTTCAACTATTTCCAAAACTGGATCACTGAAAATAATAGAGTGATGCTGTGTCTTTACAACTGCTCAGTTGACTCAAAGGATAAATGCACTGTCTTTTTCAATTATATTTGATCTTAGCACATTTTAACTGATTTTAGCACAGCAGAAGCAGATGTGGAGGGGGATGGTTAGAGACTGGTACACACTCCCTTCTCTCCATTGTTCCACCTCTGCTTCTCATCAGCTGGCTCCACCTGCGTATCACCTCACTCCTCACCTGGTTCCACCTATTACCTACTAGCCTGTGTCTCACCTCTCCCACTGGCTTCTTTACACTGGCTGTCTCCCCTCAACACTCTCAGTCCTGATGCAGGATCTCCTCCTGAAACGTCAAGCTTCTCTGTTCTACAGATGCTGTCTGACCTGCTGAGTTCCTCCAGCAGTTTGTCTTTGTTCCATTTTAATGGTCTTGTTTTTAATGTGAGCTGTCTTATTTCATTCTATATTGCCGATAACACTTATTGAGCTTTGTTTTCCAGTCTCCGTTACCAACTGAATGTATGCTAATCTTTTACAGGGAGCGGCTTTAAAGCCTGAACTAAAACGGGAGCCAGTTAGCACCAGAGTAAAACTGAAGATTCTCCCTCATTTAATGCGGTCCAGGCAGGCAGCAGAGACATTCCCAGCGAGCATACAGGTACTAACGTTAATGTGCTCAGCTTCTTCAAAATAACAGAAAATTTCTTTCGGGGAAGTTTATGTTCGAAAAAATAACTTACAACTTATAAAGGATTGAACTCTGCACTTTGTTAGTCCACCTTACTCAATGCCTCAGCTGAAATGTGATACAACTGAATCCAAAATTTTCCTGTGTTATTTATTATTGTCATTTTTATCTGTTGATTGGTAAAGTGCTGCCAATAGTTAGATATGTGCTCGTTTTTATTGCTAATTAAAAATAACATTTCTTAACTGTGGTTATCTAGGATTTCTCAGAATCCCCTCCCCCCTCACATGACCATACAACATGTGCATTTATTGCTATTGCATGTTTCCTTTCGGTCATCCAGACTGCAGTATTGACATGAAATGTGAATCAAAACATAAATAGCCCTGCAACATTCTCTTTGCAGCTCTACTGGACCTTTCACATGGAGAAAAATAATCATCCTCCTCTTTGGAATATAAATAACTTAATTAAATCTCCATTTACAGGGCTGCTCCAAGGAGTTCTATATACAGAATCAAATGAGTCAGTGAACTGCTGCAACTTAGCACCAGGAGATTTGCTTGCAGCTTGTGTCCATTGAAATAATCCTTGCTGGTGTTTTTGTCTGCGTGAAGACCCATGCATCTTGAAACGTGATCACTATAGAGATAAATGCAACCAAAACAGTGAAAGTTACTGGGAGATTTAGTGGATGTGTTCAAAATCATGAGAGGTATTGACAGTCGCAATTAGTACAAATTCTTGCTTCTGACAAACTAATCATTAACCTGAAGCACACTTAAAGTAAAGAGAATTTCCCCTGAAGCTATGATCTACAAATCAAAAAATGCAGATACTAGAAAATAAACATTAAGTTGCACTGGATATCTCAGAGAAATTTTTCACCAAGCACTTAATCATTATGCAGCATACTGTATTAGTTTTCTCTACGTAGGTGGTAACAAACCTCTCCCTCGACAGGCATTATTAACCCACCACTTGAATTTCTCATGGATACACTAATTTCCAATACTTGACTGGAACATAATACTTGCTTGAATTACTCACAGGACTGTGAGCATTATATGAAATATGGAAATTTGTTATTTGCTATGAAATACTGAATTGAAAACACTGAAGGATGTGTTATCTTGAATTCATTGTAGGGTGCTTTAATTCATTATTCTCACCATTCAGAACCCAATAGGCTAATTTACAGAATCTTGCTTTTGCTGGGACTTAAATTATGTCTGTTCAATCTACGATGGAGGGAAGTAAGGTTATTTTCCACTTCTGTGGATTTCAAAGCTAATCATAAATTTAGGGATTACAAATAAATTCATTTAGGATTACATGCAGCGATTAAATATAAGAAAATGTTGAGATTAGTAAAGTGAGCGGAGACTTACCCGAGGTCTAACCACTAATTGCAAAGGGATTTTTTTTGTAAGAGGAACATAATTTTCATCATGCCAGAATACCTTTCCATGAGTTTAATGTAGTGCACATAAGATTTTCAAAAGTACTATGAGGTTTTACAGTATCAGTGCAAACTTGGAAAATTATGCTGTAATCTGACAAACTGTTAAAACAAAATATAAAATGGGTATTAATTTGCCCTTTAAACAATTAATTGTCGGTGTTTCTGTTTAAATTGTTGTTATTCACAGTCTTGTTTTCACAGGTGGTATATGATGGGCTGTTTGGTGCCAATACAAATGCCAAGTTGAGAGGTCTAAGTATACAGTTTGTGCACCATATATGTTCAGTGTAAGTAAGTTCTAATATTTTTAAGAATTATTGGGCCAGATTTTGCATACTGTAGAATTGTAAATACTTGCTCTTGACACCCCAGAAAAGATCTAGCAATCTTTATGGCATGAAATGTTTCTGATATTAGTTGCTGTTGTGCATCATCTCAAAAGGATCTCTGGAACCCAGCATTGTCATCAAGCAGCTAAAGCACTGAAAAATTCTCTTGAGCCAGCAAGTCATGAAGAAAAAAAGCACAACTTTAGCAAACCTTTTATAAACATTCACTTGTATGGAATATGTAGATTAAAACAGAATCTGAAATATCATAATTTCCTAATATAAAATGACCATCTTTAATATTGTAAATTTTATTTGAGGAAATATAAAAATTATTTTAGCATGGTCAGTGAGTTTGCTAAATATTGAAGTTTTAAACGCCATTAAAACTTACTGTAAAACACGTACAGTAAAGCATTTAAATCCGGGTATTTATGCAAAAAAAAAGAACCTGATGTCTTTATCTGAAGATGATGTAGAAGGCTTCTTAGTACTGCATCTGGAGAAGCAAGGAATCATTCACAGCAACTGCAGATTTCTCTAAAAGTTGATGTCAAGTTTGCAGTGAAATGATGGAGAATTCCAATCATTTAAAACTACGAAGTCTTTGTATATTACAGAAAATAATCTTCGGTTTAAACCTTTCTTAAAGATGTGTTATATGAAACGAGAGAATTGAGCTACAGTACATTCTGCTTCAGAGTTATGCTGGTGCAAAATATATGTTAACTGAATTGATAGTGCCAAAGAAGGAGAGGTTGATGATTAGTCTTCTACTTATTTAGAAAACTAGGAAAGTCAATCAATAAAATATAAGTGATGTGAAAATATTGGTTCATGTCTGTAAGTCCTATTCCACGCTATGACTCGATCTTTGTTAGACGATTGGGAGCACAGTGAAAGGAAGAGCAGGATATATGAACAATCGGCAAAGTGAAAGCTATCAATCAGCAGGTGTAAGTGTAACATTGCCACATGCTAGGAAACTAGTCAGTTGTTGACAGCACCAATACAAAGCTAATTAACTTGCAGGTAGGGGAAGCAATGTAACATATTTTAAATAATTCTCTTTATTAAGCTTTTCTACTTGTATGATTAGATTCAACTCATAGTTAACCTCCCTTGTTTTTATTTTAGCATTGACGAGGCCTAATAAAATTTGATTCATCTATATTAATTGTAAGTTGATTGACCAATATGTCCAATAGAAAAGTGGCCAATAAAGGAAATCAATGCCAGTGTAGATATTTTGTCATGAGATGTTGCAGGCATACTCCAAAGTAGACTCGTTATTTGTTCTGGGGCCATTTTGAAATTTGAGCATGTGGTATCAAAGTTAGGAAATCTAGATTTGCTGGCACGGTAACAGTGGTTAGTGCAACTTGTTACAGTGCCACCAATTTACGGTGTTATGGTAGTGTAGCAGTTAGCACAACACTTTATAGTACTAGCAATCACTGATTGGGGTAAATTCCCCACTGTTGTAAGATTAAAGGTTAAAGTCTGTCACGAGCCTTGTGGCCCATCAGGCCGGAGCTTATACTGGTTTCCACCCACTGTTGTAAAGAGTTTGTAGGATCTCCCCGTAATTGTATGGGTTTCCTCTGGGTGCCCTGGTTGCCTCCCACACTCCAAAGGTGTACGGGTTAGGGTTAGTAAGTTGTGGGCATGCTCTGTTGGCACTGGAAGCATGGCTATTCTTGCAGGCTGTTCCCAGCACACTCCTGGATTGTGCTGGTTGTTGATACAAACACATTTCATTGTTCTGTTATGCATGTGATAAATACTGCTCATCTAATCTAATTTACACGGACCCTAAAAGATATCTTAAGATCAAAACAGAAAATGTTAGCAATCTTCAGCAAGTAAAGCAACATCTGTAAGGAGTTAAAAATAGAAACAGTGATTCACATTGATGTCCTTTCAACAGAACATTGGAATAGAACACACTTTTGAGTTGTAAAAAAAAATGTAGAGGGTAGTGAGAACAAAGGATGCAAGAAGAAAACATTTAATGAGGAAAGAGAAAGTAGAAAGAATCAAAGGAGTATTGCAAATGTTTGGTCCAAAACAGTGCAGCTAATAGAAATCTGAAATAAAAGAGAACAATGGAAATACCCAGAAGGTCAGGAGGCTGAAAGGAAGAGAGAATAAATGAGTTAACATCACAGTTTTTTGATCTTTTATTAAAACCAGCCTATCTTGACTCAACTTGGAAATGTTGGTTATCTAAAATTTTTCAATGTGGACCCCTGAGAGCTATTACATGCCTGGAAAGGTGACAAGATGTTTAGGACTGTGGGCTTTGTTGTAGTCGTAAAAAAATGCCCAAGAAAGAGAGGTCACAGTGGGAATTAAAATGGCCAGCTGCTAGTTCAAGATCCCTCTTGTTGATTGAACAGAGATGTTCTGCAATCGTGGTCATCCAGTCTGTGTTACCTTTCTCCAACATGATGGTCTCCTCTATACCTGAGAAACTAAATGCAGAATCGGTGACCATTTTTCAGTCTGCCAGAGCAACACTGGCTCCTATCTGCTAGTCTCTTTAAATTTATGCTCCTCCCACTCTGAACTCCCCATCATTGGCCTCCACCACTGTTTCAATGGAGATGATTTAAGTTGTAGGAATAGCATCTTTGCTTCTGAGGAAGCACTTTATAGTCTGAGGATTAACACGGTGTTCAGCAATTTCAGATGACCAGCTTTTCTAGTTTGAAATAGAACAAGCCAGTTTTAACAAAAGATCGTCAACCTTTAATGTTAACTCTTCACATAAATTTCCTGACGTGTTGGGCTGTTTTTGCTGTTCTGTTTCATATTTCCAGCAGCCATGAATGGTCCTCATTCCATCTTCTATCTGTATCTCCTTCAGACAGAATAGTTGCAGTTAACATGTTTTCAGTACCTTCACTCAGTCAACACTAATACCTTTTGTATCTTTTGGTCTCTCTTGATCTCCATGCTATAACAGAGATTCCTATTGTTTTCTCTGTTCATAGTTGTGATGATACTGCCTGACCTGCATTAGTTTTCATTTCAGGACTCGAGTGTCCGTATTTTTTTTTTGCTCTTTTTGTTACTGAAAGAAAGCTTACAATGAACATGAGTTGGAGAGCAATTTGATTTCTGCTTCAGAAGAAAAAAAATTGAGATAAAGTTAAGTTGACTATTACCACATTTTCTATATTTATTGCACTAATCCTTTTTATTGTTCACAGTTGTCCTGATAACAAAATAAAACCTTTGGGACCAATGCTTCTAAATGGGCTTACTAAGATGATCAATGAATACAAAGAGGTAAGTCTTCAGAAATCTCCTTGATCAACAAACTTGTTCTTGAATAGCCAACTGTTACTCTACTCTATCTGTTTCACTCCCAGTTCATCTTAAGTTGGGCTAGAATTTACCCATATGCTAACAATTTTCCATTTCATCATCTGAAATATCATCCTTTATCAGAAAATTATTGGACATTGGACTGTATCACAAACATGTCACCCAGTAGTAGCTCTACAGCGTTTAGGAGCAGAAAACAGCAAGAGCACTAATGTAAGCTGAAGCACTCGTACTTGCAATGCACAGACTAAAAATCAAATTTAGCATTCAGATGTCCTCTTTCTATTTTCTCCTATTGATTTTTCTCATCTGAAAACAGTAACTTGCTACTGGAGAGTAATTGTGTGGCTTACTTCAGCCAATTGAAAATCCATGTGTTACGTGATTGAAGTCACTTGGCTATTCACCTTTGTGCACCATTTCACAGAATCATTGAATTGTACAGTATTGGACCCAACTCATCCATGCTGACCGATGATAATCCATCCACACTAATCCCATCCCATCTCTCAGTGCTTGGTCCAAATCAATTCATTCATAGTTAATGTACAAAATTTTACATATCTTCGTCATGTCTCTTCTTAACCTCCTCCAGTTCAAGGAGAATAGACCTAACTTTTCCCATCTTTCCTCATAACTGATCTGTTCCATGCCAAGGAACAATCTGTGGACCCTCTCTAGCAAAATCACATCTGTTTCAGACAATGATGACCAGAACTTCATACAGTACTCCATCTGAGGTCTGACCAAAGTCTTATTAAATCCAAACATAACCTCTCTATTTCTGTATTCATTGCTCTGACTAATAAAGGCCAGTATCCATAAGACCATAAGACAAAGGAGCAGAAGTAGGCCATTCGGCCCATCGAGTCTGCTCCGCCATTTTATCATGAGCTGATCCATTTTATCCTATTTAGTCCCACTGCCCTGCCTTCTCACCATAACCTTTGATGCCCTGGCTACTCAGATACCTATCAATCTCTGCCTTAAATACGCCCAATGACTTGGCCTCCACTGCTGCCCGTGGCAACGAATTCCATAGATTCACCACCCTCTGACTAAAAAAATTTCTTCGCATTTCTGTTCTGAAAGGGCGCCCTTCAATCCTGAAGTCATGCCCTCTCGTACTAGACTCCCCCATCATGGGAAACAACTTTGCCACATCCACTCTGTCCATGCCTTTTAACATTCGAAATGTTTCTATGAGGTCTCCCCTCATTCTTCTAAACTCCAAGGAATACAGTCCAAGAGCGGACAAACGTTCCTCATATGTTAACCCTCTCATTCCCGGAATCATTCTCGTGAATCTTCTCTGTACCCTCTCCAACGCCAGCACATCCTTTCTTAAATAAGGAGACCAAAACTGCCCACAGTACTCCAAGTGAGGTCTCACCAGCGCCTTATAGAGCCTCAACATCACATTCCTGCTCCTATACTCTATTCCTCTAGAAATGAATGCCAACATTGCATTCGCCTTCTTCACTACTGACTCAACCTGAAGGTTAACTTTAAGGGAATCCTGTACGAGGACTCCCAAGTCCCGTTGCATCTCAGAACTTTGAGTTCTTTCCCCATTTAAATAATAGTCTGCCTGTTTATTTTTTCTGCCAAAACGCATAACCATACACTTTCCAACATTGTACTTCATTTGCCACTTCTCTGCCCATTCTTCCAATCTATCCAAGTCTCTCTGCAGACTCTCCGTTTCCTCAGCACTACCGGCCCCTTTTCGTATCGTCAGCAAACTTAGCCACAAAGCCATAATCCAGATCGTTGATGTACAATGTAAAAAGAAGCGGCCCCAACACTGATCCCTGTGGAACACCACTGGTAACCGGCAGCCAACCAGAACAGGATTCCTTTATTCCCACTCTCTGTTTCCTGCCAATCAGCCAACGCTCTATCCACGTATGTAACTTTCCTGTAATTCCATGGGCTCTTATCTTGTTAAGTAGCCTCATGTGTGGCACCTTGTCAAAGGCCTTCTGAAAATCCAAATATACAACATCCACTGCATCTCCCTTGTCTAGCCTACTGGTAATTTCCTCAAAAAATTGTAATAGGTTTGTCAGGCAGGATTCTCCTTTAAGGAATCCATGCTGAGTTCTGCCTATCTTGTCATATGCCTCCAGGTACTCTGTAACCTCATCCTTGACAATCGACTCCAACAACTTCCCAACCACCGACGTCAAGCTAACAGGTCTATGATTTCCTTTTTGCTTCCTTGCCCCCTTCTTAAATAGCGGAGTGACATTTGCAATCTTCCAGTCTTCTGGAACCATGCTAGAATCTATCGACTTTTGAAAGATCATCACTAATGCCTCCGCAATCTCCACAGCTACTTCCTTCAGAACACGAGGGTGCATTCCATCTGGTCCAGGAGATTTATCGACCTTTAGCCTATTCAGCTTCCTGAGTACTTTCTCTGTTGTAATTGTGACTGCGCACACTTCTCTTCCCTGCCACCCTTGAGTGTCCGGTATCCTGCTGTCTTCCTCAGTGAAGACTGATGCAAAATACTTGTTCAGTTCCTCTGCCATCTCCTCATCTCCCATTACAATTTCTCCAGTATCATTTTCTATCGGTCCTATATCTACTCTCACCTGTCTTTTACTCTTTATATACTTGAAAAAGCTTTTAGTATCCTCTTTGATATTATTTGCTAGTTTCCTTTCGTAGTTAATCTTTTCTCTCTTAATGACCTTCTTGGTTTCCTTTTGTAAGGTTTTAAAAACTTCCCAGTCCTCTGTCTTCCCACTAATTTTTGCTTCCTTGTATGCCCTCTCCTTAGCTTTAACTTTGGCTTTGACTTCTCTTGTCAACCACGGTTGCATCCTTTTTCCACTCGAAAATTTCTTCTTTTTTGGAATATACCTGTCTTGCACATTCCTCATTTTTCGCATAAACTCCAGCCACTGCTGCTCTGCCGTCTTTCCCGCCAGTGTCTCTTTCCAGTCAACTTTGGCCAGTTCCTCTCTCATGCCACTGTAATTTCCTTTACTCCACTGAAACACCGACACATCAGATTTCGGCTTCTCTTTTTCTAATTTCACAGTGAACTCAATCATGTTATGATCACTGTCTCCTAAGGGTTCCTTCACCTCAATCTCTCCAATCACCTCCGGTTCATTACACAATACCCAATCCAGTACAGCCGATCCCCTAGTGGGCTCAACAACAAGCTGTTCTAAAAAGCCATCTCGCAGACATTCTACAAATTCTCTCTCTTAAGATCCAGTGCCGACCTGATTTTTCCAATCTACTCGCATGTTAAAATCCCCCACAATTATCATAACACTGCCCTTCTGACAAGCCTTTTCTATTTCCAGTTGTAATTTGTAGTCCACATCACTGCAGCTGTTTGGAGGCCTATAAATAACTGCCATCAGGGTCTTTTTACCCCTGCTATTCCTTAGCTTAACCCATAAAGATTCTGCACCTTCCGATCCTATATCACCTCTTTCTAATGATTTAATATCATTTCTTACCAATAAAGCCCATATGACTTCCTAATCATGTTACTTTCTTACCTTATTACTTTCAAGGATCTATGGACTTGTGTTCCAAAATCCCTCTGTTCCTCAGTACTCCCTGAAACCAATTATTCGTAGTATATATCCTAGACTTATTGTACTTTCAAAATACATCACCTCACATTTGTCTGGATTCTCTCTGCCCCTTTCGATCCCATTTTACCAACACATTGATATATCTCTAGCCTAAGATTACTTCAATACTATCAACAACTTAGCCAATCTTTTTAACAAGCTTACTGATCATGCCTTCCACATCCAAGTTATTCACGTATAATTAGAAACGAAGGGGTCCCAGCACCTATCCCCATGGAACGCCATCAGTTACAGGCATCCAATTACCAAACAACCCTTTAATACTATCCCCTATCTCCTATTGCCAACCTGTCCAGGGTCTCTTGAGCTCTAACCTTTTGGATCATGTGGGACTTTGTCCAAAGCCTTACTGAAGTTCATTTAAGTCATATCTACTATCTTGGCCTCATCAATACATTTTGTTACTGTTCTATTAATGATCTCTTGGAGAGATGAAGAGTAATCCTGGTTGATGAATACGTTAGATCCATGTTAGCTCTCTGATTAGTCCCTTCTTTCTAAGTGGTCATTAATCCTCTACTTCAGTTTCCTCCACTGATGTCAGGCTCACAAGTCCAGTTACCAGGTTTTTCACTACTCACTTTCTTAAAAAGCATGACCACATTTCCCATCCTTTAGTCATTTGATGCCTCACGTCCTGCCAAGGTTAAAAAAAAATCTCAACCAGAGCCTTCACATTCTGTTCCCTTGCCTCCCATAACAGCTAAGGGAATAATCCACCTATGACTGCTTAGGCATCGAGAGTAACTCTTTGTTTATGGAGACCAACACTGGGTTTCACCTACCTCTTCATGAAGTTCTCCAACTACAAAGTCTGTTCCATTGTTAATACTAATTTTTTAAAAAAAAGGTCCTTTTCTGCACCTTTTGTCTCCATATCCAGATTTCCCCTGCTGTCCCTACCCTGGGTGTTCTTAATGCTTTTGAATTTACCTTAATCATCAGTGATTTCTCGTGACCCCTTTTAGCCTTCCTAATTTCCTTTTCAAATGCCCCCCTGTTTTTTATGCTTTAACTATCGTTTGCTTCCTTTTTTCCTCTTTGTCCACACTCAGTTCTCTCAATATCTAGAATTTCTTGTACATGTTCCAGAAGGAAGCAGCTGATGGCCCTTGAGTAACCAGGCTTATACCTTTTACTGAACCTATTTGACCTTCCTGTACTATTCATCAAGTAGTGCAGGAATTTGGGTATTGACTCAGAACTTTTCTCCTTTAATTGCTGCTTGCCTTGTCAATTTTGCACTTCATCTATTCATTTAAATACAGTGTACACAAAATGATTTAAATTATTTTTTAAAATTAAAGCAAGCCTCAAATATCTCTCAAACATGAGGAAATCTCTAGATGCTGGAAAGGGTCTCGGCCCGGAATGTCGACTGTACCTCTTCCTATAGATGTTGCCTGACCTGCTGTGTTCCACCAGCATTTTGTGTGTGTTGCTCAAATTTCTTTGCTAATTCTAATACAAAACTATTTAACACCTTAATCAACGTCATCTCCCTCTAGAAACTATAATATATTGAATTGTAAATAGCTATTCTTTTATTCTGTCCAAGGATCCAAAAACACTTTCTTTGGCATATTCAGCAGTTGGAAAAGTGTCCAGGTAAAAATTTTCTGTGCTTGAGTTTTTTTAATGCCTGAAGTGTTTATAAATAGGTAATATTTAAGTATTTATAAATTATTATTAAACATGTCACTTTTAAAAGTTAAAATTATTACAAGTATTTAGAAATAAGTTTTTTGAATTTGTGAGCAAGCATGTCTCCAGCAATGCATGGTTTTACAAATTAATGTACTTTTCATTTTTTACATAAGCCTTTGTGCTCATTTTATAGATTACTGGATCTTAAACGTAACAAGTAGAAACAGTAAAGGTTTTTGTTTGAAACTTGTTGCCTTCGCAGAGTAATCAGTAATTAGAGAAGTTTTAAATGTGTATCAATTACACATAATCAAAACGGCAGAGGAGATATGAGAATAAATGCTACTCAGTGATTAATGATGCTTATTTAATACTAACTTTTAAAAGGAACAGAGACGACTAACAGATAAATGGATAAAAATTTGCTGGACTTTGGGTAAAATGTAAGTTTAATTTGGACAACTATGATGGCAGAATTTAGTAGGTCAGGTATGATGGCAGAATATAGTAGGTCAAATATGATGGCAGAATATAGCATTAATGGCAAGACCGTTGGCAGTGTGGAGGATCAGAGGGGTCTTGGGGTCCGAGTCCATAGGACACTCAAAGCTGCTATGCAGATTGACTCTGTGGTTAAGAAGGCATACGTTGCATTGGCCTTCATCAATCGTGGGATTGAGTTTAGGAGCCGAGAGGTAATGTTGCAGCTATATAGGACCCTGGTCTGTCCCCATTTGCAGTACTGTGCTCAATTCTGGTCGCCTCACTATAGGAAGGACGTGGAAACCATAGAAAGAGTGCAGAGGAGGTTTACAAGGATGTTGCCTGGATTGGGGAGCATGCCTTATGAAAATAGGTAGAGTGAACTCGGCCTTTTCTCCTTGGAGCGATGGAGGATGAGAGGTGACCTGATAGAGGTGTACAAAACAATAAGAGGCATTGACCGTGTGGATAGTCAGAGGCTTTTCCCCAGGGCTGAAATGGCTTGCATGAAAGGGCATAGTTTTAAGGTGCTTGGAAGTAGGTACAGACGAGATGTCGGGGTAATTTTTTTATGCAGAGAGTGGTGAGTGCATGGAATGGGCTGCAGGAGGCCGAAACAATAGGGTCTTTTAAGACGGCGGTCCCCAAACACCGGGCCGCAGAGCATGCGCTACCAGGCGCGAGGAAACGATATGATTTGGCGATATGAGTCAGCTGCACCTCTCCTCATTCTCTGTCACGCACTGTTGAGCCATTACCCACATGTCATCCATTTCAGCGCGGGAAAGAGATCAACTCCTCGAGCTTGCAAATGACGACGGGCTGAAAAGTCTGTTTGACATAACATCTCTGCCAGCGTTCTGGATCAAAGTCAAGGCTAAATATCCTGAGATAGCCACGGAAGCACGAAAACGTTGCTTCCATTTCCAACATATCTCTGTGATGAATGTAACAAAAACTAAATTGCGGATTAGACTGGACATAAGGAACATCGTTCGAGTACCGCTGTCTCCCATCACCCCTCGATAGGACCGTCTTGTTGCAGGAAAGCAAGCCTAGGGCTCCCACTGATTCAGCGATATTGGTGCGTTGCAATGATTTTATAAGTTCATACGGGGAAAATATGCGCTGTGTTTAATATCCAAACGTTACTTAAAATGTTATGATGCTATTGATTTATATAACCATATAACAATTACAGCACGGAAACAGGCCATCTCTGCCCTTCTAGTCCATGCCGAACGCTACTCTCACCTCGTCCCACCGACCTGCACTCAGCCCATAACCCTCCATTTCTTTCCTGTCCATATACCTATTCAATTTTTCTTTAAATGATAATATCGAACCTGCTTCTGATACTTCTACTGGAAGTTTGTTCAACACTTACTTCAAGCTCCCCTGTCCTCCCCTGATAATTGACTTATCGCTATATTCATGTGAGGAAAATGCGCCGTGTTTAATATTAAATTCGTTAGATAAAGCCTTTTAGAAATGAAATTGAGTGTATTAGCCACTTATCAACGATATTCCAGTCGTGATTAACACCCCCCTCCGAACAGAATCGCCAAAAACGATTTATAGAAAAATAATCGACATGAGCGCGCATGCGCAAATAACGCATACGCACTGGTGCCCACACAAGGCTTCATGGCCATTGTAGTCTTTCTCTGGGTAAAAACAACGTATTTGACTGCTACTCTTGTCTGTTGGCAACCATCCCGCCTCTCCCCCACCCCTGCCGGTCTGCAAGAATATTGTCAACATGAAACCGGTCCGCACTGCAAAAAAGGTTGGGGACCCCTGTTTTAAGAGACTCCTGGATGGATACATGCTTAGAAAAATAGAGGGCTATGGGTAAGCCTAGGTAGTTCTAAGGCAAGGACATGTTTGGCACAGCTATGTGGGCTGAAGGGCCTGTACTGTGCTGTAGGTTTTCTATGTGTCTAACTCTGTCACTGGCACAATTTGCCAGATCTGGTTCAGTTCTGTGAAAAGCATGATGCTACTTGTCCTTTGTATAT
This sequence comes from Mobula hypostoma, assembly GCF_963921235.1. Taxonomy (NCBI): domain Eukaryota; kingdom Metazoa; phylum Chordata; class Chondrichthyes; order Myliobatiformes; family Myliobatidae; genus Mobula; species Mobula hypostoma. The sequence goes on along the minus strand of NC_086101.1, from coordinate 136,240,072 downwards.
CTAAAACCCTGTTGGAAGCAGTTTGGAGGGAACTATGTTGCAATAGGAACAATTAAATGTACAGTTTAATAAACTAGACTTTACAACTTGAAATGTCTTTAATGTGTTTTACCTTGCTTTACCATGCTATCTCAATAGAGAGTACATTCTCCAATCTCTACTGAGTTTTCCATCTATAATCTATTTTGGCCAGCAGCAGATTGAGATCCTTCCACAAGTCCTATGTTCTTGTGCAGAAGTTAAAAAGCCGGTTGGCTGGTTTTACTCGAGAATAGTTCCCGCTGAAGGGCTTGCCAGGATTTAACATAGATAGTTTTCCATGTGTTTTCAACTAGAATCACAGTGACATTGGAACACAAGAGACAATTGGAGCAGTATGTGATTATGTACTATAATATTACCTGTAAAACAACAGGGTGGTGATGACAACTGATAGAAAATTAACAAGAGGGAAATGAATTAATGCAAGCAATTTAATGGAACATGTTCACCTTGAATATACATTTAGATCGTTCCCATTCAGTGATGTAAATTTTCCATTTGAAAAGATAGTAAACTTGGTATATGAATACTGGAACATTGTATTTTCACTAAATTCTGTTTTGTTTTGCTCTACATATATTTAGCCGTTTACCACAACTTTTTACAAAAGATTTAGCACTTGTGCAGCAGTTTTTTGAAGCTATGTGCAAGGTAGGTGGAAATTCTCAAAAAAAATCAAATTATTTTATAGTATTGTGTCTGGTCACGTTTCTAAAATATCTCTGCACCAATAAAACAGAGTTTTATTTGTTTCATTGTTAGGAAAATCCCGATATCAGACTTTCTATTCAGGAAGCATTGTCTATGATGGTGGGAGCCTACTGTTCATTGCAAGGAGCTTCAGTTACACTAATGGAAGCTTTGGTTGCAGCATACCTGGAGAAGGTATGTAATAATTTATACATCAATCTATTAATATTTGGCGAGGAAGAATCATCATTAACTTTGCAAATTATGTTAGAGCAATGCAACAATGGGAAAATGCTTTATTTTTGGTATTTCATTTTAGGGAGAATATTAAAGAATTCTTAAACATTATGCATTAATAGCATGCTATAATAATAATTGAAGGTGGTCATTAATTGTGGATTCATTTCTCATCATTTTTGTCATTAGGCTATTATGTAATGGTTTTAAATGTTATTACGAAAGGGTTAAAATTTATGACTATCCCTTCCTGAAAAAGAAACATGAAAGACCTACTATAGAAGCAAGCATCAACATTTCATCAATTGCTCTTGTGTTTCTAAACATGTGATATCCTGCTGGAGCAAATTGGACCCTAGCAGAAACTGTCCTTTGGAATATTTGGAAGCAAAATAACTATTGGTCAAATACTTCTAAATTTTTATTTACGATATTATAGGTAAGCTTTATCGATAGTAAAGAATCTCGCAGAATCCTATTCTTATCTTTTCAGCCAGAAGTGCAAGTACGGCAGGTTGCTGTGAAATTTGCCAGCACGGTGTTCGCCTCAGACCATATACCATCCAGATACATGTTGTTACTTGCTGCTGGAGATCCGTAAGTATTCTGTTAGAGTCAGAAAAAGACAGAATTCCTCTCTGGAAAGATAATAACTGATGGGAAAACAAGTGTTTGTGTAAAGGGCAAGATTTTAGAGAGATTGTAATGTTTTGGAAATAAATTCTAGTGCACAGGGCCTAGGCAGCTAAGGTCATAATTAAGATTTGGGTCCATAAGAAGCCAGTGTTAGGGTACATTCTGGAATTAAGGTATATAGCAAAATTTTTAACTTCAGCAACCAATCTTTAGACCTGAACATGAATTGTAGATCAAGCCAGACAATACTGAAGAACATTCATCTTGGGTATTTGGACTGTGGGTGTGAAAAGGAGATGTAATTCAAAGGAAGCATTGTAGATACATTGTAACTATAGAATTGTTCTGCTGCTACCTTTGATCTTTAGCCTATAAAATGTCAAGTAATATTGAGTCACTCCTCCAAGAGTGTCTCATGTTGTTAAATAAAATATTAGCTTCAGTGTCTCTCCACTAACTTTGTTCATGTTACAACATCGGAATTGAAGGAGCTCAAAGATCCCAGTGCCATGGGATCGGAGAAGGTTATTCAGATGGGGAGGGAAAGAACATGGAATATTTTGAAAACCAAGAAGTGAATTTAAAACCACAGATTAGAAACTGTTGTAGATGTGTAAACACTAGGATGTTAGGTAAGTGAGAGAGACTTGTTGCAAGTTAGGTTAGGGTCACCAGATTTTGGATATTCAGGAATTAAATCCACTGATGATATATACAAGCTTAAGTTTATCAAAAATATAGTAACTTGTCAACATCCTTTTGCTATTCACTTTAGTTGAGTTTGAAATTTAAAAAATACTTGGCTCGTTTGCAGACAAGGGCAATAGAAAGAGATACTAGATAGATATACTTTAATGACAAGCAAATTGTAGGTTTGAAAGATAAATATGAATGCTTGTAATAACTGCAATGGGAATGCTTAAGAGTTTAATATTTGATGATTAAATATCTAATATTTAATTAGGAAAGAGGAAGTATATGGGGAAGCAAGACGTGTACTGAGGGCTCTACCAAATCAATCGACAGAGAAGGAAAGCACCCCTACAGTTTTGCCAGCATTTCCTGAAATGGTCCATTATATTCAAGATAAGGTATATTCTCTTTGTTTTATTGAGAGGTTTTATGTGAAATCCAATTGCAGTAACCTAGCTGGTTCAGTGTTGTAATTGTGAATGAACCACTCAGTGACTAGGACAGAAGTAGTAAAAGCTCTTTCTTCAGCAAGGGAAGGAGACATTTTGGGATTCTATTTCTCTTGAGGACAGTATGGAAAAACTGGTACAGTGAGTTTTTTTACATTTCAGTTTCAAGGGTATAATTATCTACTTCAACATTTAGAACTACATGTGTACAATGGAAGCACACCTCAACAGAAATGTTCATATACCAGTGGGCAGCCCAAAGGGTTCTGAGCAGAAACAAAAACAGACCTTCAAAATATAGTTCTCACCTGGGAGTTTCAGTGAGGGCCAGTAAATATAAGGATTCATTCCTTCTGTTGTCACAATAGTGACGAATCAGAATGTCCCAGACTAGTTTCAGCGTCCTTCAAGTAATGATATACATCTCAAGTAGCCTCTGGCAACCAAATCCAGCACCTGGCTTAAACTCAGCAGAACTGTTTCTACTGACAAGAGAACGGGCAGAGACGGGTCACTGGTGACTTAAAACCAGTTGCTTCAGGCAGACGAGGCTCATCAGCTGTGGTTGGCAGCTCATCTAGGAGAAGGAAAACTTTTATCTCAACTCTCTGCTGCCCTGTGGCTATACCCACTCATGGGGAAGGCTTCAGCAGTAAACACTGAGCAAAAATCTGGGGGTGGAGTCCCTAGGACAGTCCTGTGTTGAGTTCAACGCCAACTGGCAACTCCTTCGAAACCACTGGTACCGAACTGTATCGGACTCTGCAGTTCCTTTGGATTCATCAGCTGCAAGGAGAGGGGGAGCCAGTTGCATGGGAAACAACTTGCTGTCCATGTCCATAAGACTATGAGGCATGGAAACAGAATTAGGCCATTTGGCCCATCAAATTTGCTCCTCCATTCAATCATGGCTGATCCTTTTTCTCCTTCCTCAACCCCACTTCCCAGCCTTCTCCCCATAACCTTTGATGCCGTGTCCAATCAAGAACCTATCAAGCTCTGCCTCAAATACACCCCATGGCCTGACCTCCACAGCTGCCTGTGGCAAAATTCACTACCCTCTGGCTAAAGAAATTTCTTCAAATATCTGTTTTAAATGGACACCCCTTTATCCTGATGCTGTGCCCTCTTGTCCTGGACTCCCCTACCACGGGAAACAATTTTTCCATATCTACTCTGTCAAAAGGTTTCATAGAAACATAGAAACATAGAAAATAGGTGCAGGAGTAGGCCATTCGGCCCTTTGAGCCTGCATCGCCATTTATTATGATCATGGCTGATCATCCAACTCAGAACCCTGCACCAGCCTTCCCTCCATACCCCCTGATCCCCGTAGCCACAAGGGCCATATCTAACTCCCTCTTAAATATAGCCAATGAACTGGCCTCAACTGTTTCCTATGGCAGAGAATTCCACAGATTCACCACTCTCTGTGTGAAGAAGTTTTTCCTAATCTCGGTCCTAAAAGGCTTCCCCCTTATCCTCAAACTGTGACCCCTCGTTCTGGACTTCCCCAACATTGGGAACAATCTTCCTGCATCTAGCCTGTCCAATCCCTTTAGGATTTTATACGTTTCAATCAGATCCCCCCTCAATCTTCTAAATTCCAACGAGTACAAACCTAGTTCATCCAGTCTTTCTTCATATGAAAGCCCTGCCATCCCAGGAATCAATCTGGTGAACCTTCTTTGTACTCCCTCTATGGCAAGGATGTCTTTCCTCAGATTAGGGGACCAAAACTGCACATAATACTCCAGGTGTGGTCTCACCAAGGCCTTGTACAACTGCAGTCGTACCTCCCTGCTCCTGTACTCGAATCCTCTCGCTATAAATGCCAGCATACCATTCGCCTTTTTCACCACCTGCTGTACCTGCATGCCCACTTTCAATGACTGGTGTGTAATGACACCCAGGTCTCGTTGCACCTCCCCTTTTCCTAATCGGCCACCATTCAGATAATAATCTGTTTTCCTATTTTTGCCACCAAGGTGGATAACTTCACATTTATCCACATTAAATTGCATCTGCCATGAATTTGCCCACTCACCCAACCTATCCAAGTCACCGTGCATCCTCTTAACATCCTCCTCACAGCTAACACTGCCGCCCAGCTTCGTGTCATCCGCAAACTTGGAGATGCTGCATTTAATTCCCTCATCCAAGTCATTAATATATATTGTAAACAACTGGGGTCCCAGCACTGAGCCTTGCGGTACCCCACTAGTCACTGCCTGCCATTCTGAAAAGGTCCCGTTTATTTCCCACTCTTTGCTTCCTGTCTGCTAACCAATTCTCTATCCACATCAATACCTTACCCCCAATACCGTGTGCTTTAAGTTTGCACACTAATCTCCTGTGTGGGACCTTGTCAAAAGCCTTTTGGAAATCCAAATATACCACATCCACTGGTTCTCCCCTATCCACTCTACTAGTTACATCCTCAAAAAATTCTATGAGATTCGTCAGACATGATTTTCCTTTCACAAATCCATGCTGACTTTGTCCGATGATTTCATCGCTTTCCAAATGTGTTGTTATCACATCTTTGATAACTGACTCCAGCAGTTTCCCCACCACCGACGTTAGGCTAACTGGTCTATAATTCCCCAGTTTATTTCTCCCTCCTTTTTTAAAAAGCGGGGTTACATTAGCCACCCTCCAACCCTCAGGAACTAGTCCAGAATCTAACAAGTTTTGAAAAATTATCACTAATGCATCCACTATTTCTTGGGCTACTTCCTTAAGCACTCTGGGATGCAGACCATCTGGCCCTGGGGATTTATCTGCCTTTAATCCCTTCAATTTACCTAACACCACTTCCCTACTAACATGTATTTCGCTCAGTTCCTCCATCTCACTGGACCCTCTGTCCCCTACTATTTCTGGAAGATTATTTATGTCCTCCTTAGTGAAGACAGAACCAAAGTAATTATTCAATTGGTCTGCCATGTCCTTGCTCCCCATAATCAATTCACCTGTTTCTGTCTGTAGGGGACCTACATTTGTCTTTACCAGTCTTTTCCTTTTTACATATCTATAAAAGCTTTTACAGTCAGTTTTTATGTTCCCTGCCAGTTTTCTGTCATAATCTTTTTTCCCCTTCCTAATTAAGCCCTTTGTCCTCCTCTGCTGAACTCTGAATTTCTCCCAGTCCTCAGGTGAGCCACTTTTTCTGGCTAATTTGTATGCTTCTTCTTTGGAATTGATACTATCCCTAATTTCTCTTGTCAGCCACGGGTGCACTACCTTCCTTGATTTATTCTTTTGCCAAACTGGGATGAACAATTGTTGTAGTTCATCCATGCAATCTTTAAATGAGATCCCCGCTCATCCTTCTAAATTCCAGCGAGTACAGACCCAGAGCTATCAAACATTCCTTGTATGATAACCCTTTTGTTCCTAGAATCATCCTTGTGAACCTCCTCTGAACCGTCTCCAATGCTAGCACATCTTTTCTTAGATGAGGAGCCCAACACTGTTCACAATACTCAAGGTGAGGCCTCACCAGTATCTTATAAAACCTCAGCATCACATCCCTGCTCTTAAACTCTAAACCTCTTGAAATGAATGCTAACATGGTATTTGCCTTCCTCACCACTGATTCAACCTGCAAGTTAACCTTCAGGTTGTTCTGCACAAGGACTCCCAAGTCCCTCTGCATCTCAGGTTCCTGGATTTTCTCCCCGTTTAGAAAATAGTCTAAACATTTATTTCTACTACCGGTGCATGACCATGCATTCTCCAACATTATATTTCATTTGCCACTCTCTTGCCCATTCTCATAATCTGTCTGTCCTTCTGCATTCTACCTGTTTCCTCAACACTAGCTGCCCCTCTACCAATCTTCGTATTATTTGCAACCTTGGCAACAAAGCCATCTATTCTGTCATATAAATCATTGATATACAGCACAAAAAGAAGTGGTCCCGACACCAATCCGTGCAGAACACCACTAGTTACTAGCAGCCAACAGAAAAGGATGCTTTGCTTCCCGCTCACTGCCTCCTACCAATCAGCCAATGCTCGAACCATGCCAGTAACTTTCCTGTCATACCATGGGATCTTAACTTGGTAAGCAGCCTCATGTGTCGCACCTTGTCAAAGGCCTTCTGAAAGTCCAAATGTACAACATCCACTGCATCCCCTTTATCTGCCCTATGTGTAATCTCCTCAAAGAATTCCAGCAGCTTCGTCGGACAAAATTTTTCCTGAAGGAAAGCATGTTGACTTTGTCCTATCTTGTCCTGTGTCACCAAGTACTCCAGAACCTCATTCTTAACAATTGACTCCAACATCTTCCCAACTACTGAGGTCAGGCTAGCAGGTCTATAATTTCCTTTCTACTGCCTTCCTCCTTTCTTAAAGCGTGGAGTGACATTTGCAATTTTCCAGTCCTCTGGCATCATGCCCGAGTCCATTTATTTTTGAAAGATCACTAATGCCTCCACGATCTCGACTGGTACCTCATTCAGAACCCTAAGGTGCAGTTCATCTGGCTTGGGTGACTTATGTACCCTTAGGTCTTTCAGCTTTTTGAGCACCTTCTCCTTTGTAATAGTAACTACACTCACGTCTCTCCCTTGACACTCTTCAACAGCTGGCACACTGCTGGTGTCTTCTACAGTGAAGACTGATGCAAAATACTCATTTAGTTCATCTGCCGTCTCCTTGGCCTCTGTTATTATTTCTCCAGCCTCATTTTCTAGCAATCCTATATCCACTCTTATCTCTTAATTTCTTTTTACCTACTTTTACTATCCACTTTGATATTGTTTGCTAGCTTGCTTTCGTAGTTCATCTTTTTCCTCCTAATGATTCTTCCAGTTGCTCTCTGTAGGGTTTTAAAGAGTTTCCCAATCCTCTGTCTTCCCATTAATTTTTGCTTTGTTGTATGTCCTCTCTTTTGCTTTTACATTAGCTTTGACTTCCCTTGTCAGCCACAGATGTACTCTTTTGCCATTTGAGTATTTCTTTGTTTTTGGCATGCATTTATCCTGCACCTTTTTCATTTTTCCTAGAAACTCACAACTTTGCTGCTCTGCTGTCATCCCTGCCAGCATCTCCTCCCATTTTACTTTGGCCAACTCCTCTCTCATACCACTGTAATTTTGGTAGTTGGGAAATGCCTGAAATTATCTTTAAATAAGAAATAGTGAGGCATCTGGAAAGAAGTAGATCTATCAGGCAAACGCAGCATGGATTCAGCAAACGCAGATCCTGTTTGACAAACTTACTGGTGTTCTTTGAGGATATAACGAGCACAGTGGATAGAGGGGGAACAGATGGACATTATTTACTTGGATTTCCAGAAGGCATTCGATAAGGCACTGCATAAAAGACTTATCCGTTAGATAAGGATGCATAGAGGTGGGATGATGTGTCACCATGGATAGAGGATTGGTTAACCAATAGAAAGCAGAGAGTTGGCATACTTGGGTATTACTCTGGTTGGCAATCAGTGGTGTGCCACAGGGATCAGTGCTGGGCCTGCAACTATTCATGATGTACATTAACAGTCTGGAAGAGGGGACCGAGTGTAGTGCATCTAAAGTTTGCTGATGATACTAAATTGAGTGGAAAAGCAAATTGTGCAGAAGATACGGAGAGTCTGCAGAGAGATATAGATAGGTTAACTGAGTGAGCAAGGATCTTGCTGATGCAATACCATGTTGATAAATGCGAGGTCATCCACTTTGGAAGGAAAAATGGAAGAGCAGATTATTATTTAAATGGTGAAAAATTGCAGCATGCTGTTGTGCAGAGGGACTTGGGAGTACTTGTGCACGAATCATAAAAGGTTGGTGTGCAGGTGTAGCAGGCTACCAAGAAGGCAAATGAAATGTTGCCCTTCATTGCTAGAGGGTTTGAATTTAAGAGCAGGGAGGTTATGCTGCAACTGTACAGGGTACTGGTGAGGCTGCACCTGGAGTACTGCATGTAGTTCTGGTCTCTTTACTTGAGGAAGGATATACTGGCTTTGGAGGCGGTGCAGAGAAGATTCATCAGGTTGATTCCAGAGATGAGGGGGTTAGACTGTGGGGAGAGATTGAGTCACCAGGGACTGTACTGACTGGAGTTCAGAAGAATGAGAGGAGGTCTTATAGAAACATATAAAATTATGAAAGGGATAGATAAGATAGAGGCAGGAAAGTTGTTTCCACTGATAGCTGAGACTAAAACTCAGGGTCATAGCCTCAAGATTCGGGGCAGCAGATTTTCCCAGAAGGTGGTGAATAAGTGGAATTCTTTGCCCAATGAAGCAGTGGAGGCTACCTCAGTAAATATATTTAAGGCAAGATTGGATATATTTTTGCATAGTATGGGGTATTAAGGGTGATGGGAAAAAGACAGGTAGGTGGAGATGAGTCCATGGCCAGATCAGCCATGATCTTATTGAATGGCGGAGCAGGCTCAACGGGCCAGATGGCCAACGCCTGCTCCAATTTCCTATGTTCTTATGTTCCTTTACTCCACTGAAATACTGCTACATCAGACTTTACTTTCCTACCAGATTTCAAGTTGAATTTAATCATATTGTGATCTCCTAAAGGTACTTTTACCTTGAGCTCCCTAATCATCTCCAGTTCATTGCACAACTCCCAATCCAGTACAGCTGGTGTCCTAGTAGTCCCAACGACAAACTGCTCTGAGAAGCCATCTTATCGGCATTCAACAAACACTCTCTCGGGGTCCATTTCCAACCTGATTTTCCCAACCGATCTGCATGGGGGTGAAATCTCCCATGCCTATCATAACATTGCCCTTTTGATACACCTTTTCAATTTCCTGTTGTAATATGTGGTCCACATCCCAGCTGCTATTGGGAGGCCTGTATATAACTGTCATCAGGGTCCTTTTACCCTTGCAGTTTCTTCACTCAACTCACAAGGAGACAACATCTTCTAATCCTATGTCACATCTTCCTGCTGAGTTGATGCCATTCTTTACCAGCAGAGCCACGCCACCCCCTCTGCCAAGCTTCCTATCCCTCCGATACAATGTGTAACCTTGGACATTCAGCTCCCAACTACAACCATCCTTCAGCCACGATTCAGTGATGGCCACAACATCATACCTGGCAATCTGTAATAGTGCAACAAGATCATCCACCTTATTTCTTATACTCCATGCATTGAGATATAACATTTTGAGTGCTGTATTTGCTACCCGTTTTGATTCTGCATCCCTAATGCATTGATACTCACCCTGCTGGCTGCAATTATGTCCTATCATCTGTCTGTCCTTCCTGATAGTGTGACAGCACGCTATCTTTGCTTTTTTAGCATCCATCCTATCCTGAGTCCCTTCACTCCAGTTCCCACCCTGGCGGGTGTAGCATATAGGATGCAACATCCATGGTCAAACCCAACTGGGGGGGCAGGGGTGGTCATAAAGTAATGATGGATGTTATTTTGTTGGGTGGGGGTTGATCTGGAGGAATAGTAATCTGCCAAGAAGAGAGAACAGAAACTGGAGCTTCAGTGAGCAGAAAAGGAACATTGGAACTGAGGATGTAGCGAGTAGCGGGGAGAAGGGAACACAGCAAACATAACCTGGATGTCAAATAATCAGATAGCAGATTATCAAAATTTTACTGTATACAATAAATCAGCCTTTCTCAATCTTTTTACTCCAGAGGATTCCTTGAAATAATTTTCAGATTTCAGGGAACCCCTGCTTAAGAATTATTATATCTAGAGCTCACAGTACATTAGTATAATCAGTAATTTGTAGATGTAATAATCCAAAAATAATTGTTATTGCTCTTTTGAGTAGAGAATGAATTTTTAGCCAACCTTTCTTGAAAAAGAACAGGTATTTGAGCTTAACTTACCTTTCTTGAAATTACTAATTCTTTCTCTTTCATAAATTTTTAAAACTCATTAGAAAAACAGAATAAATTTCTCAATTCTGGGAAGAACTTGAGATAAGCACACGCAGATTTCACCTTCAGCTGAAGTAAGATGATTTCTATCCTTGCTCTTGATACTTGTTAAACAAGAAAAAGCTTGCTCACACATACAGTGGCGTGCAAGTGTTTGGGCACCCCTGGTCAAAATTTCTGTTACTGTGAATAGCTAAGCGAGTAAAAGATGAACTGATTTCCAAAAGACATAAGGTTAAAGATGACACATTTCTTTAATATTTTAAGCAAGAAAACTTCTTTATTTCCATCTTTTTACAGTTTCAAAATAACAAAAAAGGAAAAGGGCCCACAGCAAAAGTTCGGGCACCCTGCATGGCAGTACTTAGTAACACCCTTTTTGGCAAGTATCACAGCTTGTAAAAGCTTTTTGTAGCCAGCTAAGAGTCTTTCAATTCTTGTTTGGAGGATTTTCACCCATTCTTCCTTGCAAAAGGCTTCTAGTTCTGTGAGATTCCTGGGCTGTCTTGCATGCACTGCTCGTTTGAGGTCTATCCACAGATTTTCGATGATGTTTAGGTCAGGGGATTGTGAGGGCCATGGCAAAACCTTCAGTTTTCGCCTCTTGAGGTAGTCCATTGTGGATTTTGAGGTGTGTTTAGGATCATAATCCTTTTGTAGAAGCCATCCTCTTTTCATCTTCAGCTTTTTTTTACAGATGGTGTGATGTTTGCTTCCAGAATTTGCTGGTATTTAATTGAATTCATTCTTCCCTCTACCAGTAAATGTTACCTGTGCCACTGGCTGCAACACAAGCCCAAAGCACAATCGATCCACCCCCATGCTTAACAGTTGGAGAGTGGTTCTTTTCATGAAATTCTGCACCCTTTTCTCTCCATGCATACCTTTGCTCATTGCGGCCAAAAAGTTCTATTTTAACTTCATCAGTCTACAGGACTTGTTTCCAAAGTGCATCAGGCTTCTTTAGATGTTCGTTTGAACCTTTTGAATAGAACCTTTTGACTTGGTCGGACCCAGGCTTCAGGATACCACATGGGAGAGGGTCCCGCACAGTTTGAGCCATCGAATGGGGATACCCACTGTGCCTTTCCATGATTCTCCAAACCGTTTCTTGTACGGGCTGTTCTTGTACACCTTTCCCAGTGGAAAGCTCTTTATGCAGAGGTCTTGCCCCTGTACATTGGGGACCTGAGGTGAAAGGTGTTGCATAGGGCAGTACCGTGTGGCAGGTTTTTAAGCAGGTTCACTGACACCCTGTACACTTGTCCATTCTGTGGCCAGGAGGAATCAGTATACCACACTTATATGGGGTGTGAAAGGTTGCAGCCCCTATTTGAGTATCTGAAAGGGCTGCTAATCAGGTTCTGATTGCACTTCAGCCCTGTGCTCCTTGTATATGGGCACCCAGTACGGAAGAGGGTTGGTCGTGAGAAGGGGCCTACTGGTGGGCTTGCTCCTGGGCCTGCCTAAGACGGCTGTTCACATGTCTAGGTGGCGGAACGTCAAGGGCTCTGCCAGGGCCGACAGCCTGCCCCCCTTCTGAGGATACTTTCGTGCCCAGCCCTCCTTGTGGTCACAATGGTTACAGTGGGGGGTTTTTGAGAGCGGGGGACGCCCCAGGGAATTGACTGTTTTATAGACAGTAGTAATCATATTTTAATTTGAATTTATTCACTGTATTGTAAATACTTAAAAGTTTGTACTTTGTGTGTAAATAAACTTCTGTAGTTTTGTAAAAAAGATGGACTTTTTGTGTCTGTTGTTGCACTAGTTCTGTGAAATGACTCAGAAGATTGTAATTCTTAATCACTAACCTTATCAGAATTATACGTAGGCCTAGAATCCTCCTCTTCCATCACACACCTCCTCTTCAGAAATCACCATACTGAATCATCTTTAGAATGAAAATTTCCCTCCAATTTTCTACTACACCAGTAGAATTTGTTCACTCCCATAAGTCAGTCAGTGGTGTGAAAGGGGAAGTTGGGGCATGTAGCTCATGAGGGAAAGGTTGGCATCACAGCCCAAGTTGGGCGAGTCCATTCAGGAAATGCACTTCACACTCCTCATCAGCGTACTGTCCTCCCCTCTATGCAATACAGCACTCACCAATTATCAGCCTGCTGTCATCCCCTCAATGCAGTACAGCGCTCACCAATTATCAACCGCCTCCCCTATCTCGCGTTAAAAACTGAGAATAAACATGCTGCTATTGCACACTGCCACACTTGGCCGAGAGAAATTGCTAACAGGACTGCTTGGTCACTAACCACCACTGTGAGCGCTAGCATCGTGTGTTGCGCGAAGTTCAAAAAACAATGTTTTTTATTTAATCACGATCTCTCATGGAACTGCAAGTAACCTCTCATGAACCCCGGTTGACAAACCCTGCAATAAATGGTCAACACAGACTCAGTGGAATGAAAGGCCATTTTGCATTCTGTATGATTCCATCTGTCTTTGGTGAAGTTAGTAACAGAAATTAAGAATGTGTGACAAATTATCATTGTAATAAACAGGTATACAGTCTAGTTCCCCATACGCTTCACATTATTTATTTCAAAAGGTTATATGAAATGCTCAGTAGTTTGCATCTTGTTGATGACTATCTGTTCACGTATATCCTAATTTTTTTGAATGCTTAACTCTTGCCCATATATGCAAATTTGATTTATCAGCATTTATAGCAATCATTTAAATCTGATGCTAAATGATGTAGTTGGATATACTGCATTTACAATCCAAGCCGCTTCTGAGAGTCATTCTAAAGAAGTGTGTTTTATTTTAGCTGCACATGACCAGATAGTGATATTTTTAGCCATAATTGAAGACATAGACCATTATACTTGCTCAACCCTCATCCACTCTTCTACTATCTCTTCAGAGCTTTATTGCTTCCTCAATAAACTTGCTATTACAGTCAGTGCACCCCTTGCCATACCTTCTGTCCTCACTTCTATCTTTCCAAACTTAAGCCCACTAGTTCTATACATCATCACTATGCCATGATAAACCTGTATTGACTTTATAGAGATTCCTGTTAACTAATACTTCACCTTTTTGTTATCTGGTGTCAAATTAGGACATACCAATGTGGTATTCATTTTATAATGACTAGTGGATTCCAGTGCTGTAATGTGACAAACCTTTACCCAATAGTATTTTACTGTTTTAATGTAACAAACTAATTCCTGTTTGGATTAGTGAAACATTCCTATTCCTATTTGGACAGAACGATATTCTAGAGCTAAATGTGAACCTACATCTGGATCTAAATGTGGACATCCTACAGAGCCTTGCGTGTTCCTTGTTTATCTGCCCCTGGTCCAGGACTTGCCATCCTATCTCTAAGTGGTCTCTTAAGTTTTATATAGTCGTCTCATTAGTAGGGCTGTTTCATGTAGCTCTATTCAAAAAAAAATTTTCAGTTCCCTGATCTTTATGACACATAGCTTCTGTCACAGGTTTAAATGCAGTTATATCCTATCTTCTAAATTTAGTCTAAGAAATGCATCTTAACCTTTTCTTTCTTCTCAGGCTTCTCAAAGGATAAAAACTTCAGCAAAGTATGTTACTGGAACACACATCCTGCCATTTAACCCAGCTACCTATGCCGAGGTAAGGAATGTTGAAATGATGGAAACTGGTTTTCCATTCTGCAATGTCCCCTCGCGTGAGTATCTAATATAGAAAAAAATAATGCAGTAGAGGGCAAATTGAACAGTAGATTGAACTGAAGAAATGAAAGAACATGATGGCGAAAGAAAACTGGGTGCTTACTGTGAAGCATTTATAGATAAAAATGCTATTGCAGTCAAATTCCCAACATAAGGAACAGAATCATTATCTGTTCATTAGCCAATTGTTTCACTTAATTTGCAATTATTTGTGATGTTAGAATGCTGTTCTTTTTGTTTAGTGGGAGCTGTGGAACTACTCGCGTTAGTTAAGATTAGCATTGTATAATTTATAGTGGTCCATACTTTAGATTTAGGAGATTTATTTTTATACACTAGAGAAGACTAGAATTTGTACCACAAAGCCTAAAATTCATATGATAATTTATTGCAAGTATAATTTTAAATTTTGAGAGTACAAAGTTTGTATGTGTCGGAATAAAAGATAAATATTACAGGTTTAAGGAGCCTTGGTTTTTAAGAGATATTGAGGCCCTGGCTAAGAAAAAAAAAATGAGGTACTGGCAGGTAAGAGCAACTGAGGTACTTCCAGAGAATAAGAAATGCAAGAGAACACTTAAAAAAGAAATCAGGAGAGTTAAAAGAAGGCAGGAGGTTGTCCTAGCAGCCAAGGTGAAGGAGAATCCTAAGGGATTCTACAGATACATTAAGAGGAAAAGGATTGAATGGACAAAATTGGTCCTCTGGAAGATCAGAATGGTAACCTATGCATGGAGCCAAAAGAAATGGGAGGAAATTTTAAATGTTTTTTTGCATCTGTTTTTTCTCGAATCTGTTTTTTCTCGAGAGACAGATACAGTCTATAGAAGTGAGGCAGAGCAACAGCGAGGTCATGGAGCCTATTCAGATTACCGAGGAGGACGTGTTGGCTGTCTTGGAGCAAATTAGGGGTTGATAAATCTCCATGCCCCGACGAGGTGTTCCCTCAAGCCCAGTGTGAGGCAAGTGCAGAAATTGTAGAGGTATTTAAATCATTCTTAGTGACAGATGAAGTGCCAGAGGATTGGAGGATAGCTAATGTTATTCCTTATTTAAAAAAGGCTCTAAAAATAAATCAGGAAATTATAGGCTGACATCAGTAGTGGGAAAATGATTGGATGGAATTCTAAGGGACCAAATATATGAGTATTTGGATAGATAGGGACTGATTAGGGATAGTCAGCATTGCTTTGTACTTGGTAGATCATGGTTCACCAGTCTTAGAGTTTTTTAAAGGAGTTATAATGAAAGTTGATGAAGGCAAGGTAGTGGATGTTGTCTACATGGACTTAACAGTAAGGCATTTGACAAGGTCCCGCATGGAGATTGGTCAGGAAGGTTGGGTCACTGGGCATTCAAGATGAGGGAGTAAATTAGATTAGACATTGTCTTCGTGGGAGAAGCCGTACAGTGGTACTAGATGGTTACCTCTCTAACTGGAGGCCTGTGACTAGTGCAGTGCCGCGGGGATCAGTGCTTGTTTGTTGTGTGTCATCGATATCAACAGTCTGTATGATAATGTGGTTAACTGGATCAGCATATTTGTGGATAACGCCAAGATTGAGAGTTTAGTGGACAGCAAGGAAAATTATCAGATCTTGGAGCAGGATCTGGACCAGCTGTAAAAATGAGCTGAAAAATGGCGGATGGAATTTAATGCAGACAAGTGCGAGTTCTTGCACTTCAGCAGGATCAACCAAGGTAGGTCTTACATAATGAGCGGTAGGGCACTGAGGAGTGTGGTAGAACAAGATGAACATGAGAGGAAACCTCTTTACTTAGAGGGTCGTGAGAATGTGGAATGAGTTGCCAGCTCAAGTGGTGCATGTGAGCTCAATTTCAATGTTTGAGAAGTTCGGATAGGTACATGGATGGGTGGGGTTTGGAAGGCTATGGTCTGGATGGAGGTCAGTGGGACTAGGCAGTGTAAATAGTTTGGCATGGACTAGATGGGCCAGATAGCCTGTTTCATGCTGTACTTTTCTATGACCCTGTAAACAAAGATATGCAATTTGGGAGAGCCACAAAAATTGTTTATATTCTGAAACATTATTTATTTACTATTCATGAAATGCTTGCTTCCTTGAACAATATTCTCCCATAACAGTGTATTAATACACTCATTCA
The DNA here is from genome assembly GCF_963921235.1 of Mobula hypostoma. NCBI lineage: Eukaryota > Metazoa > Chordata > Chondrichthyes > Myliobatiformes > Myliobatidae > Mobula > Mobula hypostoma. The sequence continues at coordinate 136,223,636 of NC_086101.1, read as the reverse complement.
AGTTTATTTTCAAAATGATTACATCCTCTTTTGTATTTCTCTTCAGAATGCACAGTAACTATTTTTTTCTGTTCGCCTTGAGTTTATGTAGAAAATAAATATATTTTTGTTCTGCTTAATTCATATATGTTGTTTATGAAAGCCCTTGTACAATGGGAGTTGTGCTACTGTTAATTTTGGAGTTTGAACTGAGCATTTTAATATTTACTATGGGACAGATTTGCTTAATATATTATTGCTGAGGTTTACTTGGTTATTTCATTCAGCTTTTTCAATCGTTTCCAAAGATAATCCTTTCTCAAGTTATAATAAAATCTTTGTTTTAAGTTATTTCATGCTGACTGTTTATCAAAGAGTTTTCTCCATCTTGACAATGCAAACTTGCAGGCAGATGAAGTCCTAAGCTAAACTGACTTCGGCACACAGTGGGCTGAAATATCCTGTACAGAATAGTTTCACTTTGATTTGACGGTGCTTTCCAGTCTGGCTTGTAAAGAGTGAAGATTCCATTGGAAACCACCCCTCCCCCCAACTTCCCACCCTCCAGCCATCTTAAACCTATTCCATTTCCATTTAAATGCTTGAAGTGTTCTTCTGCTCCCATGTCTTAGCATTCAAACTTAACAAAAAAAGCTTTACTCTGTATATGTCCAAGCACATTTGTAGAGGAGGTGGTTAAAGTTCCACTCAAGTAGAGTCAAGCACGATTCTGTCCAGTTGAAATATAAACACCTGTCACTGATAAAACTCCTTTAATTTATAGTGTCATTGAGTCATAGAAAAATATAGCACAGATACATGCCCTTTGGCCCAATCAGTCCATGCCAACCACAGTGCCCACCCAGCTCGTACCACTTTATTATTATCGGCATTTATCCCTCTAAACCTTGCCCCTCTATGTATCTATCCAAGTGTATCTTAAATTATTCCATCATCCCTGCATCAACTGCTTGTTCCATTTACTCGCCACCCCATGTGAAAAGGTTGTCCTTCAGTTCTTTTTAAATCTTTCGCTTCTCACACTAAAATTTATACTATTAGTTTTGGACTCCCTTACCCCCAGGAAAAGACTGCACTTTATGTCCCTCATAATTTTAAACATTTCTATAAGGTTTCCCCTCTTTCTTCCATTTTCCAAGGATAAAGATCTACCCTGGCCAATTTCTTCTTCTAACCCAGGCTTACTCATCCTGGTAACATCAGCACAAATTTCTTTATGCACTGTTTCCAGTTTAACCACTCATCCTATAACAGGGATGAGCAAATGTACTCCTATGACCAAAACTGTATACAGTGCTCCAAGTTTGGTCTCATCAACAGCTTTACAACTGCAAGGTAATGTCCAGCTCCTATACTCAATACTGTGACTGTAAACCAGGATGCCAAACACCTTTTTCACCAACCTGTCTACCTATGACTTTGCTTTTAATGAACTGTACACTTGTACTCCTAAGTCCCTTTGTTCCATTGCACTTCCTAATGCCTTACATAGTATAACTCCTTCACTGGTTTAATTTTCCAAGCTGCATCACCTCACAGTTATCTATAGTGAAATCAGTTTGTCACTTCTCACCCACTCTCCCCTGTAATTTATGATAATCTTCGCTTTCATCACACTTAATTTTGTATCATCCGTAGACTTACTGATCAAGCCTTGTGAATTTAAAATCATTTATACAAGTAACAAGTGTCCTAACACCGACCCCAGCAACACAACACTAGTCATCGGCCTCCAATCCAAGAAACAACCTTCAATGTCCACCTTCTGCTTCTGAGCTGTGAGCCAATTTTGAATACTTCTAACTAGCTCTCCTTGGATTCAGTGGACCTAATGTTGCAGACCAGCCTATCATGCATGATCTTGTCAAAAGCCTTGCTAAAGTCCACATAGATACATCCAGTGCCCTACCCTTATCTGCCTTCCCTGGTTCTTCTAAAAAAAAAACTAGCATGTTTGTAAAGCACACCTCCCGAGCATAAAGCCACACTGACTTCTAATCAGAATCTGTTTATCCAAATGCTCATAAATCCTGCCAGCAGAATCTCCTCCAGTAACTTTCCTACCACTGTTGTCAGGCTAAATGGCCTGTAGTCCCCTAGCTTTTTCTTTTTAAACCAAGGAACAACATTCCATTTTTCAGAAACTTCACCTGCGGGCAATGGTGAAGCAAATATTTCCATAAGAGCCTCTGCAATTTCCTATCCAGCCTCCCACAGAGTCTAAGGATGCACTTGGTAGGGTTCTGTGCTTTTATGTACCTTAATGCACAGTAAGGCTTAGATACCTCCTACCTAGTAATACGTACATCCTCCAATGCATGTCAACTTGTTTCGATGATCTCTTGAGCAGCCGTGATTTTTCTCCTCAGTAAACACAAGGGAGAAACAAGAACCTAAGAAGTAGGAGCAGGAGAAGGGCATCTGGCCCGTCGAGCCAGTTCCGCCGTTCAATCAGATCATGGCTGATCTGACCATGGACTCATCACCACCTAGCTACCTACCTTTTCCCCATAACTGTATTTGTTAAAAATCCCACCTACCTCATGTGGCTCAAGATATAGGTGCCCTGCTGACTTTTTTGTGGAACACACATCAAAGTTGCTGGTGAACGCAGCAGGCCAGGCAGCATCTCTAGGAAGAGGTACAGAAGAGGTACTTTTTTGTGGAACTGCTTTCTCTCTAACCACACTTTTACTCTTAATATAGCTTTAGAATCTCTTGGCATTTTCCTTAACTATCTCATTTCTTCCTTTTGCCCTCTTAATAAAGTAAGATCATAAAGGGATTCAATCGATCCCAACTTCCTAAACCTATACATCTTTTTCTTTTCCTTGACCAGAGCTTCATTATCTCTTATTAGCCCTACCTCTTCCCAACTTGTCACTTGTAAAAGTGACATCCTCATTTTCTCTGTCTCAATTCCTCTGTCTCTGCGACAACTGCTCTCAGGATGGGGCTTTTTTCCAGAACTAATGAGATGTCTTCCTTCAAAGAAAGGACTTCCCTTCCTCCTTAATCAGCGCTGCCCTCATCTGCATCTCTTCCATTTCATGCACGTCTGCTCTCACCCCATCCACCTGCCACCCCACCAGGGGTATGGTTCCTCTTGTCCTCATCTACCATCCCACCAGCCTCTCCGTATCCAGCACATAATTTTCCGTAACTCCTGCCTTCTTCAACAGGATCCCACCACCAAGCAAATCTCCCCTCCGCCCCCTCATACTTTCCACTTCCTGCAGGGATTGGTCCCTACGCAACTCCCTTGTCCATTCGTCTCTCCCTACTGATCTCCTTCCTGGCATTTACCCTTGCAAGCAGAACAAGTGCCACACCTCCCCCTACTCACTACCATTCAGAACACCAAACAGTCCTTCCAGGTGAGGCGACAGTTCACCCGTGAGTCTGTTGGGGTCATCTACTGTATCCAGTGCTCCTGGTGTGGCCTCCTGTATATCGGTGAGCCCCGACGTAGATTGTGAGACCACTTCACCAAGCACCTGTGCTCTGTCTGCTAGAAAAAGCCAAATCTCTCAGTGCTCACCCATTCCTATTCTGACATGTCAGTCCACAGCCTCCTCTACTGCCAAATGAGGCCACACTCGGGCTAAAGGCGCAACATCTTGTATTCTGTCCAAGTAGCCTCCAACTTGATGGTATGAACATTGATTTCTCGAACTTCGGGTAATTGGTTCCTCGCACCAGCCATCACCATTCCCCTCTTTTACCTTTCTCCCTACCTGCCCATACCTCCCTCTGGTGCTCCTTTCCTTTTCCTTTCTTCTATGGCCTTCTGTCTTCTCCTATCAGAGTTCCCCTTCTCCAGCCCTTTATCTCTTTCATCAATTGACTTCCCAGCGCTTTACTTCACCCCTCCCCCTCTCCCAATTTCACCTATCACCTACTACCTTGTACTTCTTCCTCCCATACCCTCACCTTCTTACTGACTTCTCATCCCTTTTTTCCCAGTACTGATGCAGGATTTTAGCTGAAAACTGTTTACTCTTTTCCATAAATGCTGCCTGGCCTGCTGAGTTTCTTCCAGCACTTTCTGTCTGTTCAGTTTGTCAGGTTTACCCTTCACCCGATCAAGAACACTTGCTGTCACACTCTTAAAAGTCTCCCACTTGCTGTTCATTTTTCCCCTGACCCAATCAACCTCTGCTCACTACTGCCTAATTTCCCCTGCTCAGTTTAGAACCTGAGCATATGAAGCTGTCCTGACCTTTTGAATTGCTATCTCAAAACAAGTAGAAGTATGATCACCAGAGCCAAAATGCTCCCTGCCTGCCAGTTCTGCTACTTGCCCTGAATATCTCATTCCCTTTTCTCAGTCCTTTCATCGGACTGGAGGTACAGAAGCCTTAGATCCTACGCCACCAGGTTCAGGAACAATTATTACTCTACAAGCATCAGATTCTTGAACTGGTGTGGGTAACTTCATTCACCACTACTCTGAACTGATGTACAATAACAATCAGAATAAGGTTATGAGCAGGCACAGCGCAAGCAGACAATATGGTGCAAGGCCATCATGAGAGAGATTGTGAGGTCAAGAGTTCATTTTATCGTACTAGTGAATGTTTTCAGTAGTCTTATAATTGCAGGATAGAAGCTGTCCTTGATGATAAATGCTTTGATATCTTCTGCCCAGTGGGGGGCGGGGGGGAGAGAAAATGTCCAAGGTAGATGGGGTCTCTTTACTGTTTTACTGAGCCAGTGAGAAGAGTAGGCAGAGTCCGTGGATGGAAAGCTGGTTTGTGTAATGTGAACCGGGACTGTTCGCAGTGTCTTGCAGTCACGGGCAGAGTAGTTGCCATACCAAGTGTGATGCATCCAAATAGGATGCTTTCTATAGTGCATCAGTAAAAACTGGTGAAGGTCACAGCAGACATACAGCACTTCTGTGGCCTCCTGAGGAAATAGGTGCTCGTGCGGTTGGATGTGGCATCTGTGTGGTTGGGCCAGGACAAGTGAGGTTCACTCTTGGGAACTTAAACTCTCAATCTCCTCAGTCTCAGCATTATAGATGTGACCAGGAGTATGTTCACTGCTTCTCCTTCCTGAAGGCAATGACCAACTCTTTTGTTTTGCTGACATTGAGCGAAAGGTTGTTTTCATAACAGCATGTCATTTGGCTCTCTAGATATAAACAACAGCTCTTTAGCACTTTTCTCATGTAAAAGATGCGACAGAGTTCATATGATTGCCCCAACAAGTTAGCTATGCCCTAACAAGTTAACTATTCCATAATCCTGGTTGAAGTAGAATTGGTGAGGTGTTCTCAGAATTTTTCATTTGCCTGCTTGAAAATCAATTTAACATCATCACAAAATGGTTGCAGCTCTGGAGGAAGCCATTCAGCCTGTCAATTCAAAACTTGCAATGTTAAAAAATAATACATGTCTTTCTATGCCCTGACCTTTACAGCTATGGTAAAACTTTGTTCTCTGGTATGCCCTAAACTTCTGGTGCCAGCTTAGCAGATTTTCCTGTCTTGTTATTCTTATTAATATCCTACTTGTCTTCAATTCACTATTTAAAGGTGTTCTACCTTGTATAATTTCCAGTGAACTCAATAAGTTTAAGTGAACATGGGAAATAAAGTCCTGGTAACTTTAAAAGGTCTGTGGGGAACTGGTAAGTTTCAAGGGAGTGGTATCAACAGAACCAAGTGAATTTAAAGAGAGCAGGAACTGAAGACCCATTGAGTAGATGTGGTATGCAGGGACTGAGAGCACAGGGACTAGGATGCAGATGAGTGTTTGGAGAGTACAGCAAATGTTGCCTGTGAGGTAGATGCTAATAATTTGGTTGTATTTACAGATTATCCTGTACCTGCGGATGTGTCTAGCGCATAGTGCAGGGGTGATACCCGCATCTCAAAGTTTCGTTGACATGCAGGATCAAGCTCCAGCTATTGGTTGTTATGTCAGAAATTTGTTGTCAAGCACCTTCATTTCACCATCATCCTCAAAGAATTGGGATATTGATCCTGTGCAAGGATACATTGATCTTCTTGAACAATTGCTATCATCCATCGGAGGTAAGACCCATTTAAATAGAGGTTGAACTTTGCCGACAGATTGTAAACTTAGTGGATTCCAGATATGAAATATGTCCTGGAATATGGGTCGCCCCAGGCTCAATCCATTGACATTTTTAAACAATTGCTAAGTATTTACACCAATCATTTGCCGAAATCCTCTTTATCATTGGGGCATGCATTTATTACTAGTAGCAATAAAGGAAGTTTGTCCTACAATCTTTTACACAAAATAAGGTTATATGTTTTAATACAGTGGTCACCAACCTCCGGGCCGCAGACCGATACATTGCCGCGAAGAATGCAGTGGTGCAGCGGTAGTCGGACCACACCCAGCACATCTTTAAGAAAAAAGCCGAAATAAACAAGCTAATTAATTAGGTGCTGCCCGGCACGTGAATGTTGGCCCAGATCAGAGGGGACACAATTGGCAATCGCCTCTGATCTGGGCCAACATTTCCGTGCTGGGTGGCACCTAATTAATTAGCTTGTTTATTTTGGCTTTTTTCTTAAAGATGTGCTGGGTACGGTCCGTCTACCGCTGCAGCACTGCATTCTTCACGGCCCGGTATCGGTCTGCGGCCCAGAGGTTGGGGAACACTGTTTTAATGTATTTTGACTTGCTGGTCTGTACCAAGCACTACGAAATATCTTGAGCAGCAAGTTGAGTATATGATTCAATAAATCTGCAGATTACATTAAAAAGAACAAATAAGTGTGTGCTAAGTAAGACTTGCTGTTATTTGTAACCAGTGACAGTTACTGGCTGGGGGACCAGCCTAATAAATTCAGATTAAGGGATACCTTAATGTGTTTGTGTGGGATAAGACAAAGGAATAAAGGTAAAGAATAGTTCATTCCTGCAGGAGGGATTCTTATAAAGACCATAAATATGAACATAAACCCGGTGGGCAGAATCATTCATTTCAGTTCATATTGTTCCATGTAAATGCTTAATACTTTAAGGTAAATTACACTTTTTCTGTCTGACTAAAAACAATGGCTAGGTAATCACACAAAGGTTTCATGTTTTACTTCAGAGTATCCATCCATTCTTCATTGGGTTGTGAACTAACGTTTTTTTTTGTAACAACTGAATGTAATTTTGTGTTTTATGAAATAAAATTCCAATTAATTTTGAGCTTTAATTCTTTTCCAATCTGTCTTCCCCTTTGGAAACATTAGGGTTGCCTGTGATGTACTGTTTATTGGAAATAGTCTCTGTCTATCCACAAAAGTTGGCTGTGCAGTTCACAGAAAAAATAGATTGGATTAAGGTATGGTTTTAAAGTTCCTGACTGAGTGAGTGTGTGTGTGTGTGTGTGTGAGAGAGAGAGAGAGAGGGGCTCACAGCCGCCTCTTTCATGTATAATACTGGCATACAATGAACCCTTAACATTGCCTCTGTAGAATTTTGTCATATATACGAAACCTAGGAGAACACTGAAGCAGTACTTGATAGGGCTATTGAGACTTGCTTCAATAATTATAGGGTTCCATCTCACCTTGGCCCTGCCACAGAGTCTGATACTTTTCAACCTCCACCCTAGGTGCCACGTTTCACTTAATATTAGTGATTGCACTGAATTCTTCCTTATCTCTGACAAGGAAGGATTTGGTGCACTGCCCCACTTGTTTTCCCATCCAATCAACTCTCTGACCAACTGCCACCATAATGATGTGCCAAATCTAGCTCCAAGCCATCATTGGTAATCCTGTGCAAAACACACAAAATTTCTCCAATATTTTGTGTGTTTTGTTTGGATTTCCAGCATCTGCAGATTTTCTTGTATTGGTAATCCTATCTCTGACCTCAAACCCTCCCTGGGGACACCCATACTCAGGCGTGCGCGCACGCGAGCACACACACACACAGCACACATGTACACACCAATCGCACGTATGTGCAGTGCTTTACCCCATCCTAATCATTCTTTCTCAGAACCATTACCTCTGTAATCTTTTTCTCCCTAGCTCATTTCCTCTATAATGTAGGCAGAGGTGCGAGATTGTAGAAGAGGGACTAAAGATAGCTTGGGCATTACTGTTCTAGAATCTTTTATTGAAATAAGAAGTATACTTGATCAATGTGTTTTCTCCCCATTCCATTTTTAAGGGCCTTATGAACACAAACAAAGACGAGATGCGTGACCTTGCAGCACAGTTTTATGCAGTGGTGCTATCCATCATGTCTGGGAATGATTTCCACTTGGCTATTGAGAATCTCATTAAGTCCACCAAAGACAATGTAAGTTTTCACTTGAATTTATGAAGTTTCTTTATTGTTTCTTGAGTATATCTATTTACCATTTGCTACCATCTTCCCTCTTTCTTCCTATGAGCCTCCTCAGTAAGTGCACCACTCCCCTTTTAACAGTCATAGTAGATAAATGAAAATAGCTACTACTTGTTGCCAGTGAACTTGAGCCACAATTTCATTTCATAAAATAATACATGTTTGTGGAATTATGGTGGAGGTGAATATTCAGTCTTGTTAGGTGGGGAGTTGCAGAACTTTAGCTCAAAGAAATTTCGGGAATAATATGGTGTGGCTGTGAACTGGTGGTGTACCCATAGCCTGCAGTTTTTCCATCTAGGTGTTGCAGCTTTACATACATATGTCAAAAGAGGTTTTCTCACAAGTTGTTCCTTGCTTTATAAATGGTGCACATTGCAGCTCCAGTGTTCTATTGCAGATAAGATGCACTGTTTAAGTTAGTTTCACTTGCATTGTAAGATCAGTAGAGCAACAGGTTTGTCCCTGCCTTGCAATGCAAGTGTGACACGTATGGACAGGGGTGTACCCAAACAGTGTAAGGAACATGTTTATGATGCAAATTGCCCTGCAGACTGGATCTAAATTAACTAGGGAGACTTTCTCTAATTTAAACATCTGTCATATCTCCAGTAGAGCACTGGGGCTGCGGTATGTAACATTGCAGCACGTCATCGTTTTAAATTTCTTATGAGTGTATGAGATGATATGATAAGGGGACTGATTGGCATTGTTTGGCTGTTACGTATAAACCTGGACAATTTCCTACATTGTCAATGAGATACAAATGCTATGGCTACACTAGAATAGGTTTAACCTATTCTATTTCTATTTCTTTTAAATATATGCAAAGTGGAGTGGAGTCAATGGCACTAATGGTTCTTTTTGACATTACACAACAGCCCATGTCTTTTTCTTTTCCTTAGTTTACTTGGTTAGCATTGTTTAGATTAGTTTTTTTTGGGGGGGGTATTTTGGTTTTTTTTCCTTTTTCATGCTGTTTCTGTTTTTTCGTATATTTTCATATTTTGTACAATTTTGGGAGGTTTAATACCTGTGTACCAACTGAGTTTATATTTATATATGTTAATTATTAACAATGTAATCCCAGTAACTTTGTATTAATACTATGTTATGTTTAACAATTTGATGTTAATAAAAAGATTGAAAAAGAATGGAATAGGTTTACTACATTTTTAGTTAGTTGAAACTATTGCTTGATTTAATGGGATAGAATTTCATAAGAAAAAAAACCTACTTTTCCTTATAATTTCTCTGTCCTATTCTCAGAGCCCTGAAACACAGCATGGAGCTTTGTTAGCTTTGGGGTATATGGTTGGACGCTACTTGAGCAGAAAGAAAAAAGCCGGATTGGATATCCAAGATCTCGAAGAATCGGAAGTTCAGGACCCTCTGGAAGACCAGTTACTCAAATCAACAACGGAAACAATTAGTAATTAACTTAAAATATCATTCAGCTTTGAGTTTCCTTGTGTTTGTGTTTAATTAGTTTTTCATAAGAGCATCTAATCAAATTCTTCTGTACTTGTGAATGTGTTGGGTATGTTTTTAAAGTATTTTCAGTAAGTAAAGTTTCCAGTGAAGCTTTTTGTTTTACAAGGTTACATTATTTTTGAAGGATTTCATATGCTTTTTTTTAATGAGATTGCAAGAAAAATTCTTAAGTGTGGCATTGTTGAGCAGCATAAACAATGGCCTGCTTAACACATCTGAATAAGTCTGAAAGACATAACAATAGAAATTTTAAGTTGCCTTTGAGGAAAGAAATGCAATTGAACTTTAGAACTGGAGTTTGTTGCCTGCCAGGTTGCAAGCCTAGAACATGACTGAGTTCAGTTTTAGCCAGTGAGCTCACTTGTCTTTTGAAACTCTGCAAAAAGACAATCCATCTTGACGAGAACAAACTAAAGAAGGATACACTAGGATGAATTGCCCAGTTTCGATCAGTAATTTGCCATATCTTTCAGAGTTTTCATGAATTTCATGCAAAGATGATGGCTCAACCTTAGCACACTGACCAGGCTTCTACAATCTCCATTTCTGAGAGATCTGATTCAGTTTGCAGACCTAGAAGCAGCATTATCCAACACTGTGTAACATTTTACTCTGTACAACATTTCTACACCACTTGCCTCCCTCCACCCCCCCCCTTGTTCCAGCCTTTTAACCAGTTCCATTCCCCAAATTTCACTCACATTGTACGATAGTTGGAGCAACGGGTTTGTCCTTGTCTTACAATGCAAGTGAGACTCATTTGGGCAGGGGTGTACCTGAACTGTGCAGGGAATACATTTATGATGCAAATTGCCCTCCAGGCTGGATCTAAAGTACTGACTTTATTACAGTGAATATAGGGCACATGTAAGACCCCTCCTGATAAGTATCAGTTTATGTTTAGCAGATATGTTTCATAAATAATTGGAGATACTTATTTCCATAATATTCCTTCCTTTCAAAAATAGAAATATGTTTATGATAAAATATATGATATAGTGTACATATATGCTAATCAAGAATATTTTAGTTTCATTTTTAGATGATGCGTCCCCTTCTCTGGCTTTGGCTGCTTGTGTGGCAGTTGGTGAAATTGGAAGGAGCGGTGCTTTACCCATTGCAAATGAAGGCCCAGGGTACACAAAGCTGCGCATAGTTGAGACCCTGCTGGCTAAACTCCCCTTAAGCAAAGAAAGCAACAAGGTAATGATTTATCTTTATACTAGCAATATTAGTCAAGCTGTTCTTCTTCCATTTGCTCACTCACTTCTGTAAGGAGCAGTCATTAATTATTCCCCTTCACAATTTGACTGATGAAGAGGAATAATTGGTCCCTTTGGTTTTTGATATGTCTTTGGGTAATGAATCTATATTGCAGGAGAAACTCATAACCATTTGATACATGAGCAAGGAAATGGAACCGCTGAAATTTGCCTACCGTCACAACAGGTCTACAGCAAATGCAGTCTCAATGGCTCTCCAGATACCATAGATATCAGTAGATACAGTATCCTGATGCAGCATCCCCTACATCAGTGAGACCCAATGTAGATTAGGTACCACTTCGTTAAGAAATTTAGCCCATCACAAAGGGCAAGATTTCTTGGTGACGACCGATTTGAGTTCAACTTCCCATTCCAACATTTCAGTCCATTGCCTCCTCTATGGTCACAATGAGATCACTCTTATGTTGGAGGAGCCTCTTAGGTATTCCGTCTAGGTAGCCTCCAACCTGATGGCATGAAAATCAATTTTTCTGGCAATTTCTCACCTCGGCATTCTTTCTTTCCATTCCCCTTCCTAGCTCCGCTCTCACCCATTCTCTTCTCACCTGCTCATCTCCTCCCTCTGGTGCCCCTCTTTTCCTTTCTCCCATGGTCCACTGACCTCTCTTACCAGATTCCTTCTTCAACTCTTTACCTCTTCTACACATCACCTCCCAGCTTCTCAGTTCATTACCCCTCCCCCACCAAACTTCTCCTACATCTATCACCTCCCTGGTTGTACTCCTTCCCCTCCCTCCACTACCTTATTCTGGCATTTTCCCCCTTTTCCAATGCCGACGAAGGGTCTTGGCCTGAAACATCGACTCTGTTCCTCTCCATAGATGCTACCTGACCTGCTGGGTTCATCAATCATCTTCTGTGTGTTGCTCTGGATTTCCAGCATATGAAGAATCTCTTGTGATTCTAATCTATAATCTTGATGATCTAGCTCAAATGTTATTTAAGCATTTAATGAATTATTAGTTTAACTTTGTTTTAGAGTATTAATCAAATTTAGCAGTAGTAAACAAGATTGGTTATGGAATATAGTTTTATTCTGTTTCTGTAGATGAAAGAGCGAGCAGTGCAGACACTGGGTTATTTCCCTGTCGGGGATGCCGATTTTCCTCATCAAAAGAAACTCTTACAAGGATTGATGGATTCTGTTGAGGTAAGCATTTTATTCAGCATTTGTTAAAATCTACCAGGGCTCTGTTTCCTGTGCTCCCTCTGAATGTGTGTGTTCAAATTACATGAAACCAATACATAAACATTTTCTATTGTTTTGAGCTCTTACGAGATCTTCAAAAATGTTATGGAAGTGCACGTCCTAGTTTCATGGCCAAGTTGAAATACATACTAGGTTTATGGCAAGTCTTGAGAATAATATGTCTTGTTTGTATGTTAAGTATGTTGTAGAATTGTAGGTTAATCGACTTTTGCTCAAACACTAAGAAGTAGTGTTTTCAAAACTTAATACAGGCATCAATGAATCCAATTTATTTTCTCAGTTATCCTGGAGACTGAAACCTTAAATAATGGATCTAAATTTATTTATTCCCAGGCAAAGCAATTAGAGCTGCAGTTTACAGTTGGAGAAGCAATCACCAATGCTGCAATAGGGACGAACTCACTGGCAGCTCGTGATCTGTGGATGGTTACTGAAGGAGAATATATATCTCCAGACAGTAAGTTGTAGATGTTTCGGGTGTTTCAACCTGATTGACAAGTGCACTCAAAATAAGTTCACTTTATAACAAATTCATGCAACTTTTCTGTTAACAGTCAAGAAGAAGCAATAATGGTAATAGTACAGGGTTCACTCCAAGATGATTATCCAAAACAAGAATCCAAAATTAGCCATTTTGAAGTCTAGTGGAAATTTTGATCACATTATCAAGTTGTAATGCATGCACTACATGTGATTGACATACTATTAGAATTGATCTTCTATAATTATTGATACTATCTTTAAAATAAGTTTTGTTATTGCCTGCAATGTTTGTTAGAAGAATGAAGAGGGTAATACACTGCATTAATAACCTATAGCTGTACAAATTAATGAATACTTGCATTTTATAGTTAGTTGATAAAACCTTACAGATGCTATGTAGTAGTACATCTCAGAAAGGCAATGTGTGTTTTATTTAAAGTATAGATACAGTTTACAGATGGGTAAAAAAGCTTGTTATTTTATAATTTGTTGTTTACTTTTCCTATCATGTTCAAAATACAAAAATTAATGCAGAAACACTTTATTCTTACAATTTCAAACATGATATTTTTCAAATTGGTAAACAGTAGCTGAGTTAAAGTGGTGTGTGTGTGTAATGCTTTATGCCTAGATAACATGACCAAAATTTCAACTACCTTTGAAATTCTTATTTTGGAGAATCATCTTGGACGAACCCTTTATTATCACCATAGGCGGGTGGGAAAAGTAGGAAAAGATGACAGGAAACTCAATTATTTTGTTTGAAGCTATGTATAAACCTTCTGATCCGACAGGAGAGCAGTGTTTATCTCTTTGCCCAGCTTAACTAAATACCTGAAGCCCAAAAGCTTATTCTACACAAAATCTGCAGTTCATACTCTGTGGATTGTATTTATTTTTTCTCAAATATGTTATTACATAGCAATTTTCACAAAATGTACTATTCTGACACCATCCTGTTGCAATTGTGTTTATATTGCACTAAGTTGACACCACAGTGGACCTGAAACTGGTGGACTAATGGAGCAAATTTAGGCACTTCTGTAAATGCATCTGATCTTCAATTCTAAATGTATAGCTTATTTCAGAATTGGAGACACTATAGGAAACATCATCTTGTGGCCATTTGGGCTATAAACATGAAATTAACGGTTGCTGAATGTTTGGAGGAGTAGTAAGAACTAGGTGAAGTCAATTCTGCTTATGAGGGAACAAACTCTCTTTGAGTAAAGGTCAGGAAGTACAAGTAAAGTACTGCTGTAAAGGTTGAAGGGATTAAATGAACTTGATGCCAAAAAGCGAACACAATAAAATCTGCAGATGCTGGAAATCCAAGGTAAAACACAAAATGATGGAAGCAGCATCTATGGAAAGGAATAAACAGTCAACGTTTCAGTCCTGATGAAGGGTCTCAGCATGAAATGTCGACTATTTATTCCTTTCCATAGATGCTGCCTCACCTGCTGGGTTCCTCCAGCATTTTGTGTGTGTTGCCATTTGATGTCAAATACCTTTCTTTTTAAACCTCAGTCAGTTCAATTGTTTTGTAGGGTTAGATTTAGCAAAGATCAATAGACATTGTTGATTTTTTTTTAAAGTCCAATAATTCAGTTTAGAGTGCTTGTACTTTTCCCGTACCTTTTGAACTTAGCAGGTTCACCGAAATGTTTATTATATTACTGTGTAACTTGTAAGCAAAAAGTGAAATAAAAGTTTTGCCATGCTGGTAAAGTAACATCCAGTAGTCCAGAAACTCTGCTAATCTAGCACCACCAATGCCCCAAAGGGTGCCACATTATCAGTCTTTCACTCAGTAAAATATCATGCTGTGAAATATTTCTAATGTAGACTCATCAACAGGAAAAATTACAAAGCAAGCAAACTTTTGCATCAAATATAGTTATTTGTGGTGTTTGTACTGCTGCAAATAAATCTGAGGAAACTGGTTGTGTAGAAATTACTCTTGAAATAGTATTGGAAAACATGAATTATTATCTAATGCTTGAAAATATTACATTCACTATTGCATTGGGAAGTTGGTATTGTTTTTAATTGGAACCAAAACAAACTTCGGTTTTATTTTAGTAATCTGCTATTTAAATATTAATATGAACTCTATAAGTGGAACAGAAATCAATGGCTTCAGTTCAACATCTATCCTCAAATAATGCAGAAGTGACTTCAGCTGTAGTAGTTGCTGTTTTTGAACTTTCAGCATCATTCTCTCCATGGATTCTTGTGGATTTACATATAAAAGTATAATCCCATTGGCCTTTCTGTGCCTTTGAGCAGCCTTGAAACCAACATCACAATGAGGACAGGGCAGCCAGCAGATGGCATTGTGCACGTTCCTATCCCAAAACATAATCTCACTAGCATTGACACAGGCGAAGTAAGGAAAAGCTTTGCTTTTCCAGTGAAGTTCAAATTTAATTCTACAGTTTTTACAGATTTAAGAAAAACATAATTGTAAAACCTAGAGCATGAAAAGCCTGAAAAATATTGAAGTATTTGAAAAAAACACGCACTTTGACATGCACCTCCTAATCTGCAGGCCTAGAAACTAGTGAAATCAATGGGAGTGTTGGATTCTTTGCCAGATCTGATTTGATAGAGTATCTGAGATGGCACTTTTTCTCCTGCACCTCCTCTACACTCTCCTCAAAAGCTGCCGTTGGAATTTGTAGGGAATACCACAGCAGGGAAAATTGACAAATTTATCCCTTTGACCTTTGACCTATCAGCAAATATTTTTCTGTGTGCTCATATCAGGGGTTTATTTCAATTTGAATGGCTGTAGCAACAATATATTCAGCAAGTGGCTTTTACTCTTTTCCAAAATTTGATTTGGTAATATAGTTTGGATATTGAATATGCTTCTTTAGCCCAACTGTCTTTGTTTTCCTTTGTCCTAAAGCTATTAAAGTAAATGATGTTGTTCCGTGGGTTTTGGATGAAATCCTAAAGAAGTACATTGTTAGTCCAAATCCCCATATCCGTCAGGCTTCCTGTATCTGGCTTTTGTCACTGGTGAAAAAACTGAGTCAACACAAGGAGATCAAGGTAAAAGCGTTAATTTATTTTCAAGTAAAAGTTTTTGTAAAGTATCCATAATTACCGAATGCATAGGAAAATATAATGGACGAACATCAGGAATACAGGATGATGGGTAATGGAACATTTTTGACAAATGTTAGAGGCTTCTTTTTTGAATTAGGTGCAGCTACTAGAATTGGATCAAAATGTGCCTGCATTTTCATTTTAAAAGATTTTCAGAAAAATGTATTGAAACACAAGTTTTAAAAATGCTTTAATGATGGAAATAATGTTCCACATGAGAAATTGATTTATTATTGGCATCACATGTCATGCTAAAAAATTTTTTGAAAAGTTAATACAAGTTAAAGGTTGCAAGTTAAGGTTACAAGTAAAAGGATTTTCTCCAAAATAATTCCTCCAAACATTAATCGGTTGTTCTCATAATTTTATTACAGGGTCATTTAAAAGAAATTCAGGGTGCATTCATCTCAATTTTATCAGAAAATGATGGTAAGTTTATTTAAGATTTAATCTGGTCCTGTACCATTTATTTTACTGCGTGTCAGAGAATACTGGATTTAAGTATAAACTCTCAAGTCTTTCTGACACGTTAACTTTCTTGTCTATACCATATACAATATATTTTTTTACCGAATCAGTTTAGTTCATATCACTGCCTTCAACTGCAAGACAGAAATATGCTTAAGATTTCAAAATTTAATAACACAAAATAAAGTGCTTTCATTTGCTGTCAAAGTTGAATTAGACTGTTAAGGTAATTAATAAAATTTTGTTCAATTAAATGTTCATATTCAATTTGATTTTGTTTAATTACATGTTCATATTGTAAGCAAAAAATTACATCACTAGGTACTTAAAACGTAATGAGAATTGAAATCACAAAAAGCAGTAGAAATGCCTTTAACTATGGGACACCATCTGTATTTGAATTTAGATAATGCAATGTAGGAAAGTAAAATCATCAAAACAAGACCTTGCAATGAAGAAAATTCGATCAGAAGTTAGCAATAACAAGACCACTTCCATGGTCAACAAATTATTGTATGGAATAGTTATTTGATCAGACCTGTATATCTTCAACAATTAGAAACTTTTTTCCTTGATTTATTTGTTTGCTTAATATTGTAGAGCTTAGCCAGGATGTGGCTTCTAAAGGTCTTGGACTGGTATATGAACTAGGCAGTGAACAAGACCAACATGAGCTGGTGTCAGTGCTTGTGGAAACACTTATGACAGGAAAACGGTAAGATCCCTCAATTGATTAAAGTTTTAGAAAGCTCTATAGTCTGTTTTCAGTGCTAAGAATTTCAACAAAGTTGATTCCTTTTTCTCAACCATTTGGATCTGCAGAAGCTTGCATTTTTATTTGAGTGTTTAATGTATTGAATTATCCATATTGCTTTGGTTCTAGTGTACTTTCATTATGAAATTCCTTGAACAAGAACTATGTTGTGTATTAAGAATGAATAACAAATTGAAAGAAAACATGTTTTAGCTGAAAGTGCAACATAGCCTTAAAAGAGTACATGACTCGGAAACTTTTACAATCCCTATTGAACAGTAAAAGATCAGAAAGCAGAGGATTCAATGTACATTACCTTTCATGACTACAGTATTTTTCAAAGTCCTTTGAGTTTCAATGAAGTTTTGTCCAAGAGTACTGTTTGTTCTTTACTGACTCCTACATTCACCAGTCTTATAATGAACAGAAGATCCTTCTTAGTAATGTTAAGGAATAAATATTGTTACTGAATTATTGAAAATCTGTGATTCTTCTTGTAGAGTTAAACAGAATCTGTCAGAAGATACTGAATTATTTCAGGGAGGCTCAATGGGGAAAACCCCTGATGGGTAAGAAAGACAAAGAATTACAATTTACTGGCAATCTGCATATTGTGATTTCTATCATATTTAATTAGGGTAAAATTTGTGTAAAGTAAATTTGATGTGGAATTTAGTTTTGGAATTATTTCTGTTGTTCATTCTCAAGATGTATCGGAATTTGAAGCACAGAGCCTGCCCTGTGAAACTATTTACATGCAACCACTTTTCAACTAACTTTGTAATCCTTCTGTGCCTTTCTCTATAATGTCCTTGAATTTCAACTCGACTATTCCTGGCAGAATCATGTACCATATTCTTAAAGTTCTTCGGAGTTAAAAATTCTTGCTGAATTCCTTGTTTAATTTACTGGCAATCTTCTATTCTTTATGGCCCCTGTTTTGTTTAATTTCCTCAAGATTATCCATAACATGAACTAACTATAATGGATCATCTACAATTTTATTAGTTCTTTTGGATAATATTGCTTGTAAAAATTCCTAAATAAGATTGTGATTGCTTGATCAATTTTTCTAGCTTCAAAAAATCTAATTTAGCCCTTCTCTGTTTGGGAGATATTGCAGGTTTATTAATTTCAGCTGAGCTGCTTCCAAACAAATTTTCCCATCAACTTTAACAAAAAATGCAGAAAGAAAATATGTGTAAATAGAAATATTATCCATAAGACATAGGAGCAGAATTAGGCCATCAAGACTGCTCTGCCATTCAATCATGGCTGATCCTTTTATCTAAATCTCCTCCTCAATCCCGGTTCCCGGCCTTCTCCCTGTAACCTTTGATGCCATGTCCAATCAAGAACCTATCAATCTCTGCCTTAAGTACACACAACGACCTGGACTCCACAGCTGCATGTGGCAACAAATTCCACAAATTCACCACACTTTGGCTAAAGAAATTTCTCCACATCTCTGTTTTGAAAGGGCACCCCTCTATCCTGAGGCTGTGCCCTCTTGTCCTAGACTCTCCCACCATGGGAAACATCCTTTCCACATCTACTGTCTAGGCCTTTCAACATTCAAAAGGATTCAATAAGATCCCCCCACCCCAACCCATCCTTCTAAATTCCAGCGAGTACAGACCCAGAACCATCAAACGTTCCTCGTATGATAACCCTTTCATTCTTGGAATCATCCTTGTAAACCTCCTCTGGACCCACTCCAATGCCAGCACATCTTTTCTAAGATGAGAGGCCCAAAACTGTTCACAATACTCAGGTGAGGCCTCACCAGCACCTTATAAAACCTCAACATCACCTCTGCTCTTGTATTTTAGACCTCTTGAAATGAATGCTAACATGGCATTTGCCTTCCTCACCACTGCCTCAACCTGCAAGTTAACCTTCCCAAGTCCCTCTGCATCTCAGATTCCTGGATTTTCTCCCCATTAGGAAAATAGTCTGCACATTTATTTCTACTACCAAAGTGCATGACCATGCATTTTCCAAAATTGTATTTCATTTGCCACTTTCTTGCCCATTCTCCTAATCTGTCTAAGTCCTTCTGCATCCTATCCTACCTGTTTCCTCAACATTATCTGCCCCTTCACCAATCTTTGTATCATCTGCAAACTTGGCAACAAAGTCATCTATTCCATCATCTAAATCATTTATATACAGCATAAAAAGAAGTAGTCCCAACACCAACCACTGTAGAACACCACTAGTGACTGACAGCCAACCAGTAAAGGATCCTTTTATTCCCACTCACTGCCTCCTACCAATCAGCCAATACTCTAACAATGTTATACCATGGGCTCTTAACTTGATAAGCAGCCTCGTGTGGCACCATGTCAAAGACCTTCTGAAAGTCCAAATATACAACAACTACTGCATCCCCTTTATCTATCCTACTTGTAATCTCCTCAAAGAATTTCAACAAGTTTGTCAGGCAGGATATTTCCTGAAGGAAACTATGCTGACTTTGTCCTATCTTGTCCTATGTCACCAAGTACTCCATCACTTCATCCTTAACAATTGACTCTTAACATCTTCCCAACCATCTTTCTCCTCTAATTATCTGTTTTCTTCTTGAAATAAATGGATTATAAACTGAAATACAAGTAAACAATGATAAACCTGCATATTTGAACCATCAGAGTTTGAAAATAAGGATTCTGGATGGAAGCTGTAAAATGGAAAGGCAAATGTACCACATTAAAAGGATTTGATTAAAATGTAAATTGTGATTTAAGTCAGGTTACCAACATGAACATTTTGTGAGTTCTAAGCCTATGATAACATACATTAAAAGCTTGATAACATGCATTTATAGCTCCATTTTGCCAGATGAAAATGTAGATTATTATCTACATTTGTAATCAGTGAAGGAAGGATACAAAGTTAGAAGTAAATGATTCTGGAAATCATATTGAGCGTGAATTTAAATTCATTTCATTGAAAGGCAGAAAGCAAATCTGTCATAAGTAGCTGATGAGAAACAAGGTTTTGCATTTTTACGGCATATTTCACATCCCTTTCAGGGTTTTCCAGAGTGCTCCACAACCAGTGAACTATTATCACCATTATAATATAAGAATTACTCACACTATATACAGTGGATTCCAGTTAGTTGGGCCATCAGCTAATCTGGGCAGCCGCTTATTTGGGCCAACTCTTAAAGAACAAAAACTAATCAAGAAAATCGCCTGGATTCCCTTCATTTGTTTGGGATGCCTAATTGGGTCAGCAGACTGTTACCGAACAGTTTCTACCTAGTATCAGGCACGTGCATTTGTATAGCCATTAGCCACTACACTGTGCTTAGTGAACAGGTTTTAAATGGTGTCAGTTGTGTGTGTTTGTGTTCAAAAAGCAGTGATTTTTGTCACTGATAGATGGTGAGAAATAAGCAGTGAGACAATTCAGAACTATTTTGCACTGCAGTTTCAAGTATTTAGGCTTGGAGATGCCAGAAACAGCCAGGAATGACAATGAAACAATTTTTCACAACTACAATTTAGAAACCATGAAGATTTTGAAGGTATCAACAATTATCTTGAATGTTATAATAAAAATGAAAATTTGGAGGATGCAATCATCAAAAGGATTGCATGAAGGCAGTCCGTCCGTTATCTACACTAGGTGACTGTGCTGATTTCCTTCACTTACAGTTAATCAAAAGAACACAGCAGCATACACTGGATGAATTCCTGTCTTGATAACTATAAGGGGTTAATGCACAGTTTTATGGTACTGTGGTAGTATTGATGGTGTTCTTGTTCTGTTTTTCATTTAAATGCATAATTTGTGACTCAGTTAAACAGTAGTTTGTCTTTTTATATAACTTTGTAACTACTTCCATGAAACTTAGGCTAATTAGGGCAGCCACTTAATTGTGCCAAAATGTACTAGTCCTAATGTCTCAATTAACTGAAATCCATTATATTAGAATGTGTTTTCTTTTGGAATTAAGCTAAACATTTTTGTTTATCCTGTTTTTCTGGCCATCAGGTCCAGTTTTTTTTTTCCTTTTTACACTTGTTAAATATAGTCAATGCTGGTTCTTACCACTATTGACTTGCCTTTTCTATTTTCATTAGACAGGGACTGTCAACTTACAAAGAACTTTGCAGTCTTGCCAGTGACCTTAATCAACCCGATCTTGTTTACAAGTTCATGAATTTAGCCAATCATCATGCAATGTGGAACTCTAGAAAGGTAAGTAATGTTTCAAGAAGCATTGCCCAAGTCTGATGATAGTGGTTGATGATTTGAAAGTAATGGTATTATTGAATAGCTGCTGCTTGTCCCTGCAGGGTGCTGCTTTCGGGTTCAACGTCATAGCAACAAAGGCTGAAGAACAGCTGGCTCCTTATTTATCTCAACTTGTCCCTCGACTTTACCGATATCAGTTTGATCCAAATTCTGGAATCCGGCAAGCCATGACTAGTATTTGGAATGCCCTTGTCACGGATAAAAGTGCTGTAAGTGTAGCTTTAATTTCAGCTTTGATGTTTTGATTTGCTTTTCAGTTACTGAATGGATAATATTATTTGGAGCTTATCATTCCGTGTCTTTTAACTGTTTTATTCAGACCAAATGACATCATTGGGCAGTTACTCTAAGGAAAATAATATTTTATTTCAAGTGGCTTCCACCTCAATTTTTTTTACGACTATGTATCAGTAATATTTTCAAGAATTAAGATTCAGAGGCATGATGCCACTCTATGGGATGTTTCATCATATCTTGAGCTAGATGAGCAACAGCTGTACAGCATTAAGACTGGTTTCTTTCCTTTGAAGCCTTGTTCCTTCAGAAATGTTTTTACTTATTCATGATACGTGAACATTGCTGGCAAGGCCAACAATTACTGTCCATTCAAATTGAACTGAGTGACCACTGGGCTAGTTCAGAAGTGATTTAAGAGCTTTGTACTATATCAGATTTACCAAGAGTTAATTATATGTTTCTTTCAACAGATAGATAAATACCTAAAGGAGATCCTTCAAGATCTTATAACCAACTTAACCAACAATCTTTGGCGTGTTCGTGAATCCAGGTACTTATTTCGAAATTTTTTAGAAGTACAGTAAAGTGTTGGATCTTATGTTAATCTTCTGATCCTTGGGGTTCTTCCAGGGATCAGGAATGATGAGGACTCCTAATTCTTAACGATCATTTATTTTAAAGTTTAAACAAGCATACAAATACTAAGCAAACTAAGTGAACAGCTGAGAAGCAGAGATTCAATGAAAAACAAAGAAGGCAAAGATAAAAAGGGAAAAGATAGATAAAGATAGCACATCTGAAAAATGCATTACCTTTATAGTCAAGATAAGAGAAAATTCCTTAGATAAAAATGAACCACCGCATTCTGTGAAAAATACGAGTTTGTTTTTTAAAAAAAGTTCAAATTATGATAAGCTACATCTTTAGTCTTATATTAATTCATCTAATATCTTATAAAAAAGTATTTTTTTAAAAAATGGTTTCCAACAACAGTAATATGTAACTGAAGTATACTTCCACACTCACATTTTTATCTTGTTGTGTTGTCCTGAGTGTTCCTATGTTACATTGCAAAGAAGAAAATTGGGCAGGCCTCTTGTCGTCGAGCAACTATCATGAAAGACTGCTGTTTGCAGGACACTTGCTTGGGTGAATTACAGCACAGAATTAGTCCTTTCAATAAAGAGGGGATAAAAATGAACAGCAAGATTAAGGCTATGGGTGTAAAATGGAAAATAATATTGGGAATGAATATGTTTAGTTAGGTTGTTGAATGATGAAGAGATTGCATCTAAATATACAGGATCACCCATTTTAAAGAGAAAAAATAAAATGAATAAGTTAAACTACAGTGGCAATACTGCTGAAATGTAGCTACTTATCCTTTCTAAGTAGATACTTCAAGTAATAGTAAAATGTAATTCTTACCCATTTATGATTTGTGTAATGTATGCTCTGTAATTCATTTCAAAGTATTCAGTCTGTTGGCAGCAAGCAAGTTGTCTTTTGGGATTTTCTGCCTTGAAGCATTGTTCTTTCAAAGGTTTATTTATTCATTCATTCACTTTGGAATAATTAAGGTTTCTTTCCTGTGACATGACCGTCAATTTGAAAATATAACAATGTTGAAGGTTACATTTGTAATGGAGTGAGAAAAATAAATTTGTATGAAATTGAATGGATCCAATATTGTACCACTTAAAGGATGATGTTAAGCTTTTGGTTTGGTTTATTCATAGGAAAAGTTTGGAAATAATTGTAGAAATTGTGTTGCATCTGACTTTGAACTTGGTCATCAAATGTTATTGCAAGAAAACCCCACCAGAATTTAATTTCTTTGTGTTTGGAGAAGGTGCAGATTTTCATTAATGTTTATTGTTGTCACCTTGTTAATGGCTATGAGCACAGCATTATGTAAGCTTGGGAAATAAAGAGCAACAAAGTAATGTCATTTTCAGCTATCACCTTCAAGTACAACCGCTGAAGGAGACATGCCCACTTGTGTACAGTATATATAAAAATGATGGGGGAAAAAAACAATTTTCATTCCCTGCCCACGTCTTAGAAACATAGAAAATAGGTGCAGGAGTAGGCCATTCGGCCCTTGGAGCCTGCACCGCCATGCAGTATGATCATGGCTGATCATCCAACTCAGAACCCTGTACCAGCCTTCCCTCCATACCCCCGATCCCTTTAGCCACAAGGGCCATATCTACCTCCCTCTTAAATATAGCCAATGAACTGGCCTCAATTGTTTCCTGTGGCAGAGAATTCCACAGATTCACCACTCTCTGTGTGAAGAAGTTTTTCCCAATCTCAGTCCTAAAAGGCTTCCCCTTTATCCTCAAACTGTGACCCCTCGTTCTGGACTTCCCCAACATCGGGAACAATCTTCCTGCGTCTAGCCTGTCCAATCCCTTTAGGATTTTATACGTTTCAATAAGATCCCCCCTCAATCTTCTAAATTCCAACAAGTATAAGCCTAGTCGATCCAGTCTTTCACCATATGAAAGTCCTGCCATCCCAGGAATCAATCTGGTGAACCTTCTTTGTACTCCCTCTATGGCAAGGATGTCTTTCCTCAGATTAGGGGACCAAAACTGCACACAATACTCCAGGTGTGGTCTTCACCAAGGCCTTGTACAACTGCAGTAGTACCTCCCTGCTCCTGTACTCGAATCCTCTTGCTATGAATGCCAGCACACCATTCGCCTTTTTCACCGCCTGCTGTACCTGCATGCCCACTTTCAGTGACTGGTGTATAATGACGCCCAGGTCTCGTTGCACCTCCCCTTTTCCTAATCGGCCACAATTCAGATAATAATCTGTTATCCATCCTGTTTTTGCCACCAAAGTGGATAACCTCACATTTATCCACATTAAATTGCATCTGCCATGAATTTGCCCACTCACCTAACCTGTCCAAGTCACCCTGCATCCTCTTAGCATCCTCCTCACAGCTAACACTGCCGCCCAGCTTCGTGTCATCTGCAAACTTGGAGATGCTGCATTTAATTCCCTCATCCAAGTCATTAATATATATTGTAAACAACTGGGGTCCCAGCACTGAGCCTTGCGGTACCCCACTAGTCACTGCCTGCCATTCTGAAAAGGTCCCGTTTATTCCCACTCTGCTTCCTGTCTGCCAATCAATTCTCTATCCACATCAATACCTCACCCCCAATACTGTGTGCTTTAAGTTTGCACACTAATCTCCTGTGTGGGACCTTGTCAAAAGCCTTTTGAAAATCCAAATATACCACATCCACTGGTTCTCCCTTATCCACTCTACTAGTTACATCCTCAAAAAATTCTATGAGATTCGTCAGACATGATTTTCCTTTCACAAATCCATGCTGACTTTGTCTGATGATTTCACCGCTTTCCAAATGTGCTGTTATCACATCTTTGATAACTGACTCTAGCATATTCCCCACCATCGATGTCAGGCTAACCGGTCTATAATTCCCCGGTTTCTCTCTCCCTCCTTTTTTAAAAAGTGGGGTTACATTGGCCACCCTCCAATCCTCAGGGAACTAGTCCAGGATCTAAAGAGTTTTGAAAAATTATCACTAATGCATCCACTATTTCTTGGGCTACTTCGTTGAGCACTGTGGGATGCAGACCATCTGGCCCTGGGGATCTATCTGCCTTTAATCCCTTCAATTTACCTAACACCACTTCCCTACTAACATGTATTTCCCTCAGTTCCTCCATCTCACTGGACCCTCTGTCCCCTACTATTTCCGGAAGATTATTTATGTCCTCCTTAGTGAAGACAGAACCAAAGTAGTTATTCAATTGGTCTGCTATGTCCTTGCTTCCCATAATCAATTCACCTGTAGGGGACCTACATTTGTCTTAACCAATCTTTTTCTTTTCACATATCTATAAAAGCTTTTACAGTCAGTTTTTATGTTCCCTGCCAGTTTTCTCTCATAATCTTTTTTCCCCTTCCTAATTAAGCTCTTTGTCCTCCTCTGCTGGACTCTGAATTTCTCCCAGTCCTCAGGTGAGCCACTTTTTCTGGCTAATTTGTATGCTTCTTCTTTGGAATTGATACTATCCCTAATTTCTCTTGTCAGCCACGGGTGCACTACCTTCCTTGATTTATTCTTTTGCCAAACTGGGATGAACAATTGTTGAGTTCATCCATGCGATCTTTAAATGCTTGCCATTGCATATCCACCGTCAACCCTTTAAGTGTCATTTGCCAGTCTATCTTAGCTAATTCACGTCTCATACCTTCAAAGTTACCCCTCTTTAAGTTCAGAACCTTTGTTTCTGAATTAACTATGTCACTCTCTATCTTAATGAAGAATTCTACCATATTATGGTCACTCTTACCCAAGGGACCTCTCACGATAAGATTGCTAATTAACCCTTCCTCATTGCTCAATACCCAGTGTAGAATAGCCTGCTCTCTAGTTGGTTCCTCGATATGTTGGTTCAAAAAACCATCCCGCATACATTCCAAGAAATCCTCTTCCTCAGCACCCTTACCAATTTGGTTCACCCAATCTATATGTAGATTGAAGTCACCCATTATAACTGCTGTTCCTTTATTGCATGCATTTCTAATTTCCTGTTTAATACCATCCCCAACCTCACTACTACTGTTAGGTGGCCTGTACACAACTCCCACCAGCGTCTTCTGCCCCTTAGTGTTATGCAGCTCTACCCATATCGATTCCACATCCTCCCAGCTAATGTCCTTCCTTTCTATTGCGTTAATCTCCTCTCTAACCAGCAATGCTACCCCACCTCCTTTTCTTTCATGTCTATCCCTCCTGAATATTGAATATCCCTGAATGTTGAGCTCCCATCCTTGGTCACCCTGGAGCCCTGTCTCTGTGATCCCAACTATATCATATTCATTAATAACAATCTGCACTTTTAATTCATCCACCTTGTTACGAATGCTCCTTGCATTGACACATAAAGCCTTCAGGCGCTCTTTTACATCTCTCTTAGCCCTTATACAATTATGTTGAAAAGTGGCCCTTTTTGATTTTTACCCTGGATTTGCCGGCCTGCCACTTTTACTTTTCACCTTACTACTTCTTGCTTCTACCCTCATTTTACACCCCTCTGTCTCTCTGCATTGGTTCCCATCCCCCTGTTGTGAACTAACCTCCTCTCTCCTAGTCTCTTTAATTAAAATATGTTACAGCAGATAAAGGACATTTGAAGCTTGTTTGCCGTGTTTTGTAGTGTAGGAAGTGGTCGGCAAACTTGCATCCTCAAGATTCAAATATAAGTAATGTCATAACGACTGCATGATGTCCTTCAACGATAAGCAAGGGATAAGTAATGGCTAGTTTGTAGCAGGTATATCTTGCTTTCCAAAATTTGCTACAAGAGGGTTTGTACCTACTTTGGAGGCTAGAACAGTCTTTGCTTTAGAGCTCGTCCAAAAGATAAGATATTCAATAGTGTATTGGCTGTGTCGCCCTGGACTTAGAATTGAATGTGCAAGCTTCTGACATTGGGCGAAAGTGTCATCTCAGCAAAGTTGACCAGAGGCTGTTTAAAGGTTGTGCCCAGAATACACGTATTTTGCAATAGATTAGTGATGTCCTTGACTAATAAGTACAGATGAAATTTGGTAGTTTTATAAAATTTTCTTTTGATCTCTTGTATGGAAATATGATTATCTGAATATGCTATTGACAAACCATATTTTAGTGTTAAGTATTTTTTATATCTCTTTAAGGACCCAAAATTTTTGTAGCATCTGTTCAATGAAAAAATCAGCTGTTTTTGTTCCTGCCTCAACCCAACACTAATACTTCCTGCCTTCTAATTTAAATAAATTCAGATATAGATCTATTATAATTTTTCTTCTGCTCAGTACTCTACCCACTTATATGTAATAGTGCCTCCTATTGCTTGTAGTTGTTTAGGAATGAGTGAAATACTGCGAGGAAGAAAAGTGGATGAAATTATTGACAGACTTCCAGAAATATGGGAAACACTCTTCAGAGTGCGGGATGACATAAAGGTACAATTCTGTTTTTTTTTAATTTCATTACTTTTCCAAGGTTGAAGATGACTAGTTTGTTGTCATCCTACTTCCAAAGGCAATCTATGATACTCAATTCTTTTCACTGCATATCTGCGCTCTCCTTTTTTATTCCTGTATGCAATACATCACATTTATTTGCTACTTGTCTACTGATAGTAAAGTGATAACTCCCTGACCTCACATTTGAAAAAGCATTTTTTTTAAATCTTTTGAGATGCAGCATGTAATAGGCCCTTTGAGCCACACTGCCCAGCAGTCCCACGATTTAATCCCAACCTAATCACAGGACAATTTAAAATAACCCAATAACCTACCAACTGGTATGTCTGGACTGTGCCAGGAAACCAGAACACCCATTGGAAACCTACATAGTCACGGGGAGAACGTACAAGCTCCTTACAGACAGCAGCGGGAATTGAACCTGGGTGGCTGGTACTGTAAAGCGCAGTGCTAACCACTAGGCTACTGTGATTATGTATGTGAACCCAGAGTAAAATCAATATGGTTTGTATGAACTTTCCATTGAAAAACATAAATAATGGATCCTGTGTATCTTTCTCCACATTTGCATTCTTCCCTTTAAAACCTGTTCAGTGTAATCATAAAGAACTGGTTGCATTTACACAGTTCTCCTTGCAAAATCGAAGTAGGTCATAACCATAGTAAACAAGAATATGCTGAGTAGGGAAGAAAAAGGAAAGTTTCTTAAGAGAGGGGTGAGTGGATGAAGCTGAAGAAATAGTGTAGGATTGGCAGGTAGTTTCATTCGCTGGTAATGGAAAAATATTCGCAATAACTTTGTGAATACTGGATGATACAGTGTTGTTTTTTCTTGAATATAAGTAGCTGCCTGGCATTAAAGTCTCCCATCATTTCTACAAATTGTTGATACATGATTTTCTGACTTTTCTTCTTTGGTAGTCTCTCTGCAAGGTGGCCACCAAAGAAATATTAGCTAATACCTTTGGATGGGGTGGATTTTGTCTTTTGATAGAAATTAATATTTAAAATTCTGATGAAATGGGTGTCTTCACTCTTCACCTAATCTGTCTTATTTAATTGACAGGAATCTGTTCGTAAGGCAGCAGACCAGGCACTTAAAACCCTGAGTAAGGTAAATGTGTGAATGAATGTGCATATAACAATTTTGCCATGGTACCAACAAAGTTATTAAATGAAAGTGTTAATTAATTTTGAAGTGAAATGTTCATATTATTGTCATCAACTAAAGCTTAAATTATTTGCAGTAGCTGTGCGGCCTAACTAATTGTGAAAGTTTTGAGTCTTCTAGGCTAAAATATGTTGCATTTTCATCTTCCTGAAACATAGCAACAAAAAGTGATTTTAAATTTTTAATTAGTTTTGTAACTTACTCCAGGGGTCCCCAACCCTTTTTGCGCTGCGGACCGGTTTAATATTGACAATATTCTTGCGGACGTGCCGACCCGAGGGGGGCGGGGGGGGGGAGTAGGGTTGCCAACGGACAAGAGTAGCAGTCAAAGAAAGACTACAATGACCATAAAGTCTTGCGCGGGCACCAGTGCGCATGGGTGTACCTGCCGATATTATTCTCTGCAAAGCGTTTTTGGCGATTCTGTCCGGGGGGGGTGGTTAATCACAACTGGAATATTGGTAATAAGGGGCTAGTACACTCAATTTTGTTTCTAAAAGGGTTTATCTAACGAATTTAATATTAAACACACAGCGCATATTTTCCTCGCATGAATATAGTGATAAGTCAATCATCAGGGGAGGACGGGGAGCTTGAATTGTTGAAAGAACTTCCAGTAGAAGTGGTAGAGGCAGGTTCGATATTATTTAAAGAAAAATTGGATAGGTATATGGACAGGAAAGGAATGGAGGGGTATGGGCTGAGTGCAGGTCGGTGGGACTGGGTGAAAGCAGCTTTCGACACGGACTAGAAGGGCCGAGATCGCCTACTTCCGTGCTGTAATTGTTATATGGTTATATAAGTCACTTATCAGTCAATAGCATCATAATATTTTAAGTAATATTTGGATATTAAACATACAGCAAATATTTTCCCCGTATGAATATATAAATCATGGCAACACACCAGTATCGCTGAATCAGTGGGAGCCCTGGGCTTGTTTCCCTGCAACAACAACGGTCCTATCGAGGGGTGATGGGAGACAGCGATACTCGAAGGGGGTTCCTTATGTCCAGTCTATTCGGCAATTTAGTTTTCGTTGCACTCATTGCAGAGATATGTTGGAAATGGAAGCAACGTTTTCAGTGCTTTCCTGGCTACCTCAGGATATTCAGCCTTGACTTTGATCCAGAATGCCGGTAGAGACGTTATGTCAAACATACTTTTCAGCCCACCATCATTTGCAAGTTCGAGGAGTTTATCTTCTTCCCACACTGACATGGATGACGCACGGGTAATGACCTCGCGTGTGTTCAAGCTCAATAGTGGCTGTGACAGGAAATGAGAAAAGGTGCAACTGACTCATATCGCCAAATCATATTGTTTCCTTGCGGCCCGGCAGCAAATGCTCTGCGGCCCGGTGGTTGGGGACCGCGGACTTACTCTATATAAGCATTTACTTCCTTTGAATGTCAGGCAAAAAAAATCCCTTTTTACCAACATTGGCACAAAACCAAAATGTGACGAAAACTAAAGATAACCAACGTGTTTGTGTAACACTGTACCCTTTATTTGAGTGTAGTCTACTACATTGCAGTCTATTCATTGTGAAGTATACCACAGCAGATTGGGTGTTGATTTCTTTCCTCTATTTTGGAATTCCCCCATTTGCCATCAACTTCATTCTGTATCAATGTGCCTCACCAAGGTACCACAGGAGATTTAGAAGTCAATCATTTGGATCAAATTCTGCCACTAAATGACAGACTGTCCAGACATTAATTTCCATGGATGCATCAATATCCATGGTTTAACCAGACGTCTAACTTTTAAATAAATCTTGAATGCCTATCTCAACTAAAAATAAATGATTTATTTTAAGATTTTTTTTCCTGCTGTTGCAGTGTGTCCTGAATTTTCAGTGTGTTCATGTGTCGCCCTTGCTACAGCCTTACTTGCACATGTAATAATTGAGATAAGTGGTATAGATGTACTGAAGGGGTAGCTAGCTAATGTTGGATCTAGAGGTGCTTTGATCCAAAAGGTTCTTTGGAAGTTAAGAATGAGCGTTAAACTTGTGGTTAGTCATTTTTTTAGGTGTTCATAACAAGAAATAACAGCAACAACTCACTCCACTGTAGGGGGAGAGGGCGAAGTGAGAGAACAAAGAAGGGAAGAAAAACACAGAAGTCATAGTTATATTGTACGAGCTAGACTGATAAGAGAAATTCCATTAATGACGGACAACCTATGAAACAGGTTCTATAGTGTTAACACAGCTGCAGATATGACTGTGTGGCTAAGCACAGCTCTAATACATCATTTAAGTTTGCTAATATCATAGGCCAAATCAAAGGTGGTGACGAATCAGCATATAGAAGAGAGATCTGGCTGATTGGTGTCACAATAACAACCTCACACTCAATGTCAGCAAGACAAAAGAGCTGATAATTGACTGGAGAACAAAAGACAGAGATCCATGAGCCAATCTTTATCAGGGAATCAGCGGTGCAGAGAGTCAGCAATTTTAAATTCCTCGGTGTTATCATTTCAGAGGACCTATTCTGGTCCCAGCACGTAAGTGCAATTGTGTGAAAGCACAGTAGCACCTCTGCTTCCTTCGGAAATTACAAATCTTCAGCATGATATCTAAAACTTTGACAAACTTCTATAGATGTGTGGTGGAGTGTATATTGACTGGTTTTATCACAACATGGTATGGAAACGTCAATGCCCCTGAATGGAAAATCTTACAAAAGTAGTGGATACAACCCAGTCAATCACAGGTAAAGCCCTCCCCACCATTGAGCACATCTAAATGGAGCGCTGTTGCAGAAAAGCAGCATCCATCATCAGAGACCCCCACCATCCACACCATGTTCTCTTCTCTCTGCTGCCATCAGGAAAAAGGTACTTCAGCCTCAGGATTTGCACCACCAGGTTCAGGAACAGTTATTACTCCTCAGCCATTAGGCTCTTGGACCAGAGGGAGTCACTTGCCCTATCATGAAATGTTCCCACAACCTATATCACTTCCAAGAACTCTTCATCTCATGTTCCTTCGATATTTATTCGTTATTTATTATTAATTTTTTCTTTCTTTTGTTTGTGCGGTTTGTTATCTTTTGCAAGCTGGTTGTCCACCTTGTTATGGTCTTTCATTGATTCTATTATGGTTATTGGATTTATTGAGCATACATGCAAGAAAATGAATCTCAGGATTGTATATGGTGACATATTTGTACTTTGTTTATCTCAAAGTTCAAAGTAAATTTATTATCAATTGGAAAAATACAGAACTAGCTACTACAATTACTGAACAATTACGAACATGTGATTATATAGAAATATAAGCAAGCATAAAGGAAGTTAAACTACAAGAAAAATAACAATTTAGATTCTAATCGGGCATTGTCTCCCAACCCTCACCCCTTTGATTCTAAATCATCCTTTTAGAATCATTACGTTTGAAAATTCAGAGGCAGAAAAACTTGCAGTACCAGCGTCACGTATAGCACTAAATCAACAACTAACCTGGAGTTATCAAAAATTCAAAGCGTGTTTCTTGCAGCTATGCCATAGTCACATGGATTGCCCTTATGGGTAGGAACACTCGTGAGTTTAAAAAGCTTTATTAAGATTGACCCTTATAAAAGTAATTAAGATGTAAATTATGATAAGGCACAACAGGAAATATACTATAACTTGTAATATTCAGTGAACTTCAGCTTCCTAGCGTTGATTTGATCCTGTCAAAGAAATCCATCAAATTGATTTATCTTAGTTGCTTCCTTACAAATATGATCATTCAAATCAGTTATGTCTTCAGACACATGAGGTATGTAAATACAACACCCCTTGCCTATAACTGCTCGTGTTTCCCCCAAAAGGCTGAGAGAAGATCTAATGCGAATTGCATATTTCAACCTTGTCTGTTCTTACTTTTTATGAGACACCAGCAGTATGATTGCTTACTCCTGCTAAAGCTGCAGCAACATTTTTAATTAGAGAAGACTGGTAGAAATACAATAACAACAAATAACATCGGAATAAATAATGTTCAGGAGTTAACAACTTTGTTTGGTATCTTCTATCCAGTTAGTCATTTACTCACTGTATCCCAGTGGGGTAGATGCTGAGTCGTAGGATACTAGCACATTAACCTCAGTGCTTGTTGTCGCTTTCTAAAACCACATTTGGTTGCTTGCAGTGGCCACTGTTCATCCATTTACTTTTTCCTTTGACTTTTACTTCTGAATTGGTAGTCAACAGCTCTTGATAAGGTCCTTCCTACCAAGTGTCCAGTACCTCCTTATGTGGTTTCTTGATCAGGACCCACTCACCAGGAATCAAGGGGTGTCCTCCCAGCAGCAGAAACTTGAGATGCAGACTGAACAGCTTGGGTTAGTTTCTCACAGTAGTCAACTAAACTAATGTGTATATCAGCTTCCTTGAGATCAGTTGCTCCAGAGAGCGACACAGGTTATCTTTTTACCACCCCGAGTGGGCTTAATCTAGTAGTTTTGTTTGAGGTTTCTCTAATGAGGCAGTGTCCGTGAACATTACCTCAATATTTTTGCTCCCTTTTGCACTACTATATATTTACTGTCTATATCCATCTGTAATTTATAGTTTTATTTTATGTAATACGCTGCACTGCTGCTGCAAAACAACAAATTTCAGTGATACTAAACCTGATTCTGATAGCAGATAGGACTATAGGAAAGACCATAGGCCATGCATGCCATCTTTGTGATAATTTGTTATTATTTGATGATCCCATTCATCTGGACCACCTGTCCTGCTGACTCTGGGTGTTGTGGACAAAAGAAGGACCACTTAATGTTCATCACTGGACGTAATTTCTGACAAACACTTCTAGTGAAGTAAGTACCCTTAGTCAGAGTCAATGCAACATGGCAGTCCCATCTAGGAATGCAGTACTTTATCAGAATTTTGCTGTATGTGTGGCAGTGGCTTTCCTTGCTAGAATAACTTCCACCCATCTTGAAAATGTGTCCACTATTACCAGTATGTCGGGATATCCCTTGCACTTTGGTAAAATGATATATTCCACTTGTAGACGCAAAAATGAACCCAGTGGGGCAGGAGCATTTGTGATAGTTTTTTGGCTTTTCCAAGATTTGTTTCCTGGCATGTCATGCATCTTTCTAATATTTGTCAAGCTTTTGCCCTGAACTTTGGATTCTGCCACTATTGGGATTATCTTTTCCATTCCAATGTGTCCTAAGGCAGGGGTTCCCAACCGTTTTTGCACTACGGACCGGTTTACTATTGACAATATTCTTGCGGACCGGTCGACCCGGGGTGGGGGGGGTGGGCGGTGTAGGGTTGCCAACAGACAAGAGTAGCAGTCAAATATCTTGTGTTTACCCCGAGAAAGACTACAACGACCATGAAGCCTTGCGCGGGCACCAGCGCGCATGCGTGTACGTGCCGTTTTTTTTTTCTACAAATCTTTTTAGGCGATTCTGTCCGGAGTGGGGGGGGGAGTGTTAATCATGACCGGAATATAGGTGATAAGTGACTAATACACTCAATTTCATTTCTAAAAGGCTTTATCTAATGAATTTAATATTAAACACACAGCGCATATCTTCCTCGCATGAATATAGTGATAAGTCAATTCTCGGAGTACAGGGGAGCTTGAATCAAGTGTTGAACAAACTTCCAGTAGAAGTGGTGGAGGCGGGTTCAATATTATAATTTAAAGAAAAATTAGATGGGTATATGGACAGGAAAGGTTATGGGCTGAGTGCAGGTCGATGGGACTAGGTAAGAGTAGCATTCGGCATGGACTAGAAGGGCAGAGATGGCCTGTTTCCATGCTGTAATTGTTATATGGTTATATAAGTTAATTATAAGTCAATAACATCATAATATTTTAAGTAACATTTGGATATTAAACACACAGCACATATTTTCCCTGTATAAACATATAAAATCATTGCAACACACCAATATCGCTGAATCAGTGGGAGCCCTGGGCTTGTTTCCCTACGACAAGACGGTCCCATCGAGGGGTGACGGGAGACAGCAAAACGCAAGGGGGGTTCCTTACGTCCAGTCTATTTTGCAATTTAGTTTTCATTGCATTCATTGCAGCGATGTGTTGGAAATGGAAGCAACGTTTTCAGTGCTTTCATGGCTATCTCAGGATATCTAGCCTTGACTTTGATCCGGAATGCCGGCAGAGATGTTATGTCAAACATACTTTTCAGCCCGCCGTCATTTGCAAGCTTGAGGAGTTGATCTCCTTCCCGCGCTGACATGGATGACGCGCGGGTAATGACCTTGCGTGCGTTCAAGTTCAACAGTGCATGACAGAATGAGGAAAGATACAGCTGACTCCTATCGCCAAATCATATAGTTTCCTCGCGGCCCGGTAGCACATGCTTTGATGCCCGGTACCGGTCCACAGCCCGGTGGTTGGGGATCGCTGTCTTAAGGGGTGTGTCTTTTGTGCCTGATGTGGCCACAACCATGTTGCTTCCTTTGGTCTGTGACTAGTATATCTCTGTGTTCCATCACTGTTGAATTTCCCAACATTCTCCATCCAGAACAACTTTTCTTCATTAGAGAGCATCTAGCTTGCATTTCTCAACTATCCTATGTGTTTGTCTATGATAGAGAGTACAGGTTTCTTTCCATAAATTCATCTGTCAGATTCACTATATATTTCTTGTATTTTCATAATTGTATTCTTTTTACCCTTTCCCATTCTGCCCTTTTTGCTGCTAAATCTGCGAATGCATTTCCCCAGATTTCAGTTGTGTTTATTTTGGAGAGGCTTTTACATTTCCGTGCAGACACTTCTGACAGCAATTAGATAACATCCATTAATTCTTTTACTAACTGGCCATTCTTGTTTGAGGTTCCTCCAACCATAAGAAATCCGCTTTGCCTCCATAAATTTACAAAATCACGAACAATCCAAAAACATATGGAGAATCTGTGTTGATGTTAGCTGGCTTTCATTCTGCCATCTGACAGCTCCCAGTCAGGGTTTTTAGTTCTGTCTGTTGTGCAGAGGTATCAGGAGTTATACCTCCTAATGCTAGCACTTCTGTTTGGAAACTACTGCTCATCCAGCCATTTTAACTCCTCCCTAAACCATCAAGGAGCCATCGGTGAACAGAATCAGATCTTGGTTACAGGTGGTTTAGCTGATTTGATAGCATTTGTACAATCCTTGCTACATAGAATAATACAGCACAGGAACAGGCTTTACAGC
Source organism: Mobula hypostoma (assembly GCF_963921235.1). Classification (NCBI taxonomy): domain Eukaryota; kingdom Metazoa; phylum Chordata; class Chondrichthyes; order Myliobatiformes; family Myliobatidae; genus Mobula; species Mobula hypostoma. The sequence goes on along the minus strand of NC_086101.1, from coordinate 136,187,579 downwards.
CCATAGTGTTGTGCTAAACAAATTAAATTAGTAATTAAATCTGCCAACACAATGTCCATATCATTCCATTTTCCTCACATTCATGTGTCTATCTAAACATCTCTCAGAACTCTCTACCACCACCCCAGGCAGCACATTCCAAGTACCCACCACTGTCTGTGTGTTTTAAAAAAAACTTACCCTCACATCTCCTTTGAAATTACCCCCTCTCATCTTAAGGGCATGCACTCTGGTATTGGATATTTCAATCCTTAGAAAAGATACTGTCTGTTTACTCTATCTATGCCTCTCGTAATCCTAAACCTTCATCAGGTCATCCCTCAGCCTCCACCACTCCAAAGAAAACAACCTGAGTCCAACCTCTTGTTGCAGCACTTGCTGTCATCCTGGTAAAACATCCAGGCAATATCCTAGTAAACCTCTTCTGAATCCTCTCCAAAGCCTCGACATCCTTCCTATAATGGGGTGACCAGAACTAGATGCAGTACTCCAGATACAGCCTAGCTAGAGTTTTATAAATCTGCAGCATGACTTCCTGATTTTTGAACTCAATCCCATAACTAACAATGTCAAGCATGCCATATGCCTTCTTAAACACTCTATCCATGAGCCACTTTCAGGGAGCAATGAATGTGGATCCCAAGATCCCTCTGCTCATCAACACTGTTAAGGATCATTCACTTAAAAATGTACTCTCTCTTTGTATTTGACCTACCAACGTGTAACTCCACACTTAGCTAGGTTAAACTCTATCTGCTATTCCAAGAATAAGTCCCTTTGACCACTACCCCTTGTCTTCTGTGGGCAAGCCAGTTCTGAATCCATTTGGGCAATTCACCATGGATCCTGTGTATCTTAGTCTTCTAGATGAGCCTTCCTTGAGGGACCTTATCAAAAGCCTTACTGACATCCATTTAAACACATCTACAGCTCTACCATCAATCACCCTCATCACCTCATCAAAAAGCTCAATCAAGTTAGTAAGACACGACTTGCCCCACACAAAGCCACATTGGCTCTCCCTAATTAGGCCATGGTTTTCCAAATGCTTACGAATCCAATCCCTAAGAATAGTCTCCAGTAACTTCCCTATAACTGACGTAAGAATCACCAGTCTAGTTTCCAAGATTATCATTGGTTCTCTTCTTGAATAATGAAACAACATAAACTGCTCACCAGTCCTCTGGGACCTCACCTGTGGCTAGAGAGAACGTAAAGATATTGGTCAAGGCCCCAGCAATCTCTTCTCTTGCCTCTCTCAATAACTTAGGTTATACAGTACTGTACAGATATACTGTATATGGCTAGGGTGCCTAAGACTTTTGCACAGTACTGTATTGTCAACATGAAGCAGAGAGCGAGTTTGTAAATCTGGCTGGAGAAAGGAATGTTGGGAATAGCATGGGTGGAGTGTCGTGGGAGGGGTGTGGGACATGGCTGAGAAGGAATGCCAGGGGCACAGGGGTGGCTCAGGTGCTGACACATCCAGCCTTGAGACACCAGGCAAGGTCACTTGATTCCAGACAATTTGTTTATTGATCATTACAGAATGTCTCTGATGCATCCTGTTCCCTCCCCTCACTGTCCTTTTCCCCTTTTCCCAACCATGATTCCCCTCTCCCTTATGTATGTATGGATATAACTTTCGCACAGTACTGTATCCCATCAGGTCTTGGGGACTTGTCCATCTTAATGCTCTTTAAGAGACCTAACAGTACCTCCTGCTCAGCACTTATCTCCCTATCCTCTACATCCTTCACCCACATCTTCCTCATCCAAGCAAATGTTTCCCATTTATCCTTGAGTGGTCCTACCCTCTCCCTAGTTATTATCTTGTTCTTGATTTATAGAATGTCTTTAGATTCTCTTTAATCCTACTTGCTAAGGACTTTTCATAGCCCCTGCTGGCTTTCCTAATTTCCTTCTTGAGCTTTTTTCTGGCTTTGTTATAATCATCAAGGGCTCTGTTTGATTCTAGCTTCCATAGCTTTACATACTTTTCCTGTTTTTCTTGGCTAAATTCATCAACTCCCATGACATTCAAGGTTCTCTTACCTTGTCATTCTTGTCCTTCCTTCTGACTCGAATGTACTTGGCTAGTACTCTGTGCAGTTGGACTTTAATCACCCTTCACATGTCAGATGTGGACTTGTCCAAAAACAGCTTTTCCCAAATAACTCTTCATAGTTCCTGCTCAATGCTCTCATAATTTGCCCTGCTCTAATTTAATACTCTCCTGCAAAGTACATACTTATCTGTAATTATCTTAAAATTTATAGTGTTGTGACCACTGATCACTAAATGTTTTCACCTGGCCAGGCTCATTACCCAACACCAGGTCCAGTAGAGTCACTCCTCTTCTTGACTATATACATACTGATCTAAGAATCTCTCCTGGGTGCACCTTACAAATTCTGCCCCATCTAAACCCCTTGCACTCAGAAGATCCCAGTTTATATTAAGGAGGTTGAAGTCACCATGACAACAACCCTGTTGTTTTTGCACCTTTCTGTAATCTACCTGCATATCTATTCCTGAATATCCCGGTAGTAATTTGGCGGGGGGGGGGGTTGTCTGCGGTACAACCCCATCAGAGTGACGGTACCCTTCCTGTTTTTGAGTTCTACCCATATAGTCTCAGTGGACAAGCCCTCCATTATATCCCCTCTGAATGCAGCTGTGTTATTGTCCCTGATTAGTAATGCAGCACCCCCACCTCTTTTACCTCCCTCTTTTTTTTCCCTGTAACACTGACAGAAGAAGCATTCCACTACCGTAACTACCATCCTGTCTGTACTTGTACCTTTGGCTCTAACATGTCAAGTTCTTCCTCTGCCTGTTTTCGCCAAAGCCTGACCATTCTAATACTGGCCCACTAAGCAGTAATTTCCCACTTACGCTGGATAATTTTCTGGCCCAAATAAATTAGATTATGAGGACACACAGTCCTCTTTTATTGTCATTTAGTAATGCATGCATTAAGAAATGATACATTGTTCCTCCAGTATGATATCACAGAAACACAAGACAGACCAAGACTGAAAAACTAACAAAAACCACATGATTATAACATATAGTTACAACAGTGCAAAGCAATACCGTAATTTGATAAAGAACAGACCATGGGCACAGTAAAAAAAAAGGTCTCAAAGTCTCTTGAAAGTCCCATCATCTCACGCAGACGGTAGAAGGAAGAAAAACTCTCCCTGCCATGAACCTCCAGCGCCACAAACTTGCCGATGCAACACCCTGGAAGCACCCGACCACAGCCGACTCTTGAGTCCGTCTGAAAACTTGGAGCCTCCGGCACTGAGCACCATCTCTGCCAAGCGTTTCGACCCCAGCCAAGGCCACCAAGCAATAGGCAAAGCCGAGGATTTGGGGCCTTCCCCTCCGGAGATTCTCGATGGCACAGTAGCAGCGGCAGCAAAGCGGGCATTTCAGAAGTTTCTCCAGATGTTCCTCCGTGCTTCTCACGTTTGTCTCCATCAAATCAGGATTGTGCACGGTCCCCTACTCAACAAATACAGATATCATTCCGGAGCGGCGACGCAACTTCCTCTTGTTGCAATTGTGGCTTGTCCAAACTTGTTTTGTGACCCTTTGGCGGATAAATAATCGAGTAAATAAAACATATCATATTTATGCTGGTCTGCAGTGTCAGAAGCAATCAAGTCAGCATCCACCTATTGTATATTAGTAGAATCAGTGGGTAATCCCTCAGATGATGTTTCGTTGCCATGTGGTGAACAGTGGGGTTGTTGTGGACCCCTTGTGTTGGCTTCATCCACTGGTATTGCTGTCCATTAAGCTAACCACAGTTGACATTCAGAGTCCAATGGTACAGACCAGAATCCATTAGCTGTATCAGTAACTGTAAATCATTTGTGTGATGGTTTTAATGCATTGAAAATGGTTGATGGGTTGACCACTAGAGGAGTTAATTTGTGAATGGATAGATTAGCGTATAATCCAATGTCAATCTCCATGGACAGTTTGATGGCTTGCAATTAACTACTGTTCAACACAGACAAAATGCTGGAAGAAATCAGCAGGCCAGGCAGCATCTATGGAAGAGTAAACAGTCGACGTTTCAGGCTGAGACCCTTCATTCGAACCAGAGAAAAAAAGATGAGAAGTTAAAGTAAGAAGGTGGGGGAAGGGGAGGAAGGTAGTAGATGACAGGTGAAACTGGGAGAAGTGAAGTAAAGAGCTGGAAATTTGATTGGTGAAAGAGATAAAGGGCTGGAGAAAGGGGAGTCTGATAGAGGAGGGCAGATGACCATGCTTCCAAGGGAAGTGGGAGGAGCACCAGAGGGAAGTGATGAGCAGGTAAGGAGACAGGGGAATGGGGAATTTTCTCTTGTTTGTGAATTAACTACCGTTCTCCAGTCTTCCAACCACCACTTAATGTCATTCCAGCTGCCTTTTAGATTTTGCTTATCACCTCCCATATCAATATCAACTCTGAGTCAACTGTTTGACTTGATGTGGAGGTAACATGGTAGTCAGAATTTGGATGGCATCATATGGGTGCAAGCTGTAAATATTCTTAATACGCTGAAGTTCAGCTCATATCTAGGACACTCCTTTACTCGGATGTGAAGCCTCTTTGGACTGTTTATCAATCTTATTGGAGCAAATCAAGGCTGGCTGCCAATCTTATTTCCTCATCGTTGTCATCACCACTTGAACCATTGTAGAATTTGTGTCATGCCCGTCGTGCAATTCCTCTGAGTTTGGAGGAAGGTGCCTTTTGTAGTTATTGTCCAATATGTGTCCTGAGGAGGAGGAGGATCAGGAGCAGAATTGCCCATCTAAGATACTTCAGTTTCATGTTATTTCAGTTTATACTTCAGCTCTGTACAGTGCAGTTCAATCCTTATGCACTTACATTGTTGTTCTCTTGCTTGCTCAGTTAATGCACAAATTTGCTCTTTGGACTTTTTACTGTCTCTGTCATACTGATTTTGTAATTTATCACAGTTTTCCTTTTTCACTTCATCTGACACACCTTTATCATATTGATCTTGCCACTGAAGATGTTCTGTTTTGTAATTGTGATAAGACTGCTGGCGTCCATCTAAATAGAAAGAAAAGATAATGTTGATGAGCTTGGATGAATAAGAGTGGGGTTGAAGCTTCTAAGAAGCATAACTTTGTGGACCAAATAGTTTGTTTCTGTGCAGTAAATGTAACGGAACAGACCATAAAAGAAGATTGCAGGATGTGGTGAAGGATCTGTAAATCTGATGTGTTTGTGTAAATTTAATATACAGGATTGGGAGTCAATCCCGAAAAATTAAAACAAAACTGCAGATGCTGGAAATTTGAAACAGCAGAAATTACACGATAAATTCAGCAGGTCAGGAAAGAAAAACACTAAGTTTTTTGTGCCAAGACAATTCATCAGAAGTAGAAAATAGTGAAATACAAATTTTTTTTTTGTAGGAGAGATCCTTGGGCAGGGATGTGTAGAACAAGAGGCAATCTCTAATAGGTTGAGACCAAATGGTTTAATGAAAGCAGCTATTAACATATGAAGTTTCTTTGATGTGTTGTAAATGATGAGGCTGTGAAACTTGCCATTCGTACCCAACTATATACAACATCTGAGTCAATATATTAACAGGCAGAAAGAAAGAAAGAAAACCGCAGTGTGCCCAAGTTGAAGATGAAGTGTCCATCATACTTGTATTGAGCCTCATTGTAACAGTACTACAGACAGAAAAGTCAGAGTAGGTGCAGAGTGATTACTTAAGGGGACAGGCACCTGGAAGCTTGTGATTGTACCTGTAGAGCTAACACGGCAATCATTCAATCTGCATTTTGGTTTCATTGGTGTAGAGGAGACCTTACTGTAAACACCATATTTAATACACCAGATTGGAAGAAGTGAAAGTGAATTGATGCTTCACTTGGAAAGACTGTTGAAGTCCCTGGAGAGTGGGGGGGGGGGGGGGGAAGGAGTGAAAGGGCAGATGTTGCACCTCCTACAATTACATGGCAAAGTACCATAAAACAGGGTCTAGTTGGTAGGCATGGAAGACTGGCCCAGGGAGTTATGAAAGGAGCAATTCCTTTAAAATGCTGAACCAAAGGAGGGGAGTATATCTCTGTGGGAGTAAAACATGAGCGATATTGCCTTGAGTATAGAAGTTGGGAGGAGGGGAAGGAGGGACCGGGTGAACTCTGTTCTTATCCAGTCCAGGAGGGGAGGGAAATGAGAGTGGAGGTGTGGGAATAAATGAGATGCAGTTAAGAATTCTGTCTACTGTGGTAGAGGGGAAACCATGGTTCAGGAAGACAGAAGGCATTTCAGAAACATCTCTACAGAATGTCTTACCATCAGAGCAAATGTGACAAGATAAGGTTGAACTGAGAAAATGAGTCATTGCAGGGGTGAAGAAAGTATAATCAAGATAATTGTGGGAGTCTGTGGAGCTGTAGTGATGTCAGTACCGAGCATGATGTGGGTTTGGAAAGAAGGGAAGAGTCAGAGATGTGAAAGTGAGAGTGGGATGAACATTGATATCAACTTAATTAAAAATAGATTTCTGTATGGTGCAGGCAGCATCAAAAATGCAGACATTGATGTGCCGGGGGAAGAGTTGAGGGGGTGGGCTTGAAGATCTGCTCCACATAATTCCACAAAGCCATAGTTTGGCTGAGTGCCTGTGATTACCTTTGATCTGGAGAAAACGTGGAGTTGAAGGAGAAGTTGTTCAATGTTAGAACAAGTTTGGCTAGACTGGTGGAGGGGAACGAGCTGGGCCTGTGTTTAAGGAGGAAGTACAGGGCTGTTGGTCTGTTCTGGTGTGGATAGAATTATAAAGGGAATCATACACTCGGTGGCCCCTTTATTAGGTATATACACCAGTATTCCTTCTCAATAATGCAAACATCTAATCAGCCAATCATATGACAGCAAAATGCAAAAAACACATGCAGACATGGTCAAGAACTTCAGTTGTTGTTCAGATCAAACATCAGAATGGGGAAGAAGTATGATCTAAGTGACTCTGACCATGAAATGATTGTTAGTGCCAGACAGAATGGTTTGAGTATATTAGAAACTGTTAATCTCCTGGGATTTTCGTGCACAACAGTGTCTAAAGTTTACAGAGAATAGTGCAAGAAACAAAAAGCATCCAGTGAGCAGCAGTTCTGTGTGCAAGAACACCTTGTTAATGACAAAGGTCAGAGAAGCATGATCAGACTAGTTCAAGCTGACAGGAAGGCAATGGAAAGTACCTAATAAAGTGGCCACTGAATGTACATCTATGATGTAGACAAACCAGTTGAAACCCAGGAAATGAAAATTATCAAAGTGAGGGAAGGCATCCTAAATGTCACTGATGTAAGTGGAAAATGACCAGACCACAGGAGAAAAGATGGAATCAAGTTGGGAAATAAGTTTGTTGGGGTAAGAACTAAACTAAATAGTTTACCCACTTGGTTATGGATCTTAGGCAGAAGTTGGAAGCTTTGAAGGGAAAATCTCTCGAAGCCTGATATTTAATGCCATGATGTGTCAGAGGTGATGTTTCATCTCTGCATGATAAATCTTAATGCACCAGATAGAATAGATCTGATGATAATGTCGGATTTGGTTCTTGGTGACCATAATGCAGCAAGTACTAAGAGTGGCAGATTAGTGTGGTGGAAAGATTAATGTCCCATCTGCATTTAGATCAAGAGAAGGTAACTGGCCTGAGAAATGGATCCATGTAAATTGGGAATTCTGGAGACCAGAGAAATTGGCCACAGTTCAAGGGCTCTTGGCCAAAGAGATAAGCACAGAGGAAGAGATGGTGAAGAAAAATACATAATTCTGAACTTTTCAATGAATGCCCAAGTTCATTGAGATGGCAATAAAACAGTCCCTTCTTCTGAGGATGGTGTTAGATCTCGGTTATTTTCAATCCCTGGGATCTTTTAGGAGCTCAGGAAAGAGTGAAAAACTTTGATTTTAACAATCGTTTATTTTAAAGTTTAAACAAAGATACAGAGCACTTGAGGAGCTAAGGAGATTCAATAAAAGAAGAAGACTGCACCTTTGAAAAATCTACCACCTTTATTCTCGAGATAAGAAATTTTCCAGATAGAAGTAATTCAGTTAATAGGCTACACAATTAAAACGATTATTACCCGTGTATGACGTGCTAATACTTAGCCAATTCAAAAATGAAAAGGTATTTGTAATTGCCACCTTCTGCCAGTAAGCCGGGACAAATCACCACATACTGTGAAAAGTACATGAGTTTGTTAAAAATACAAATTATGTCAGTTAAAGATCATAGTCATACTTTATTTATCCCGGGGGAAATTGGTCTTCGTTACAGTTGCACCATAAATAATTAAATAATAATATGTAAATTATGCCAGGAAATAAGTCCAGGACCAGCCTATTGGCTCAGAGTGTCTGACCCTCCAAGGGAGGAGTTGTAAAGATTGATGGCCACAGGCAGGAATGACCTCCTATGATGCTCTGTGTTGCATCTCGGTGGAATGAGTCTCTGGCTGAATGTACTCCTGTGCCCAACATCCATTATGTAGTGGATGGGAGACATTGTCCAAGATGGAACTTGGATAGCATCCTCTTTTCAGACACCACCGTCAGAGAGTCCACGATAAGAAGCACAATTTTAATCTTGCATTAATTCAACTAATATCTTATAAAAAGTATTTTTAAAAATGCAATCAATTCCAACAATGGGTTGTTTGAGATCATGAAGGAAATGTCAAAAAAGATGGTGGAAATATTATAGAAAGATGAGGGAAAGAAAAATGAAGGGAGAGAAAGGCAGAAAAGGCTTTGGAGTCCAGTTGCTGTTGAAGTTTGCAATTTTTGACATCGAAAAGGAACGGGAAGCACTGCCTGTAGCAGTATTGAAAACACCAAAGAATAAAGTGGAACTGTGGGCTGCTTTGAGATGGAAGAAGTCAGTGTTATTGCAGAGAAAGGTTAAGAGTGTACACGTACCAACACATGGTATAAAGTATGGGTATTAGAATGCAATGAGAATACTTCCTTCAGAATCACTGGATGGCTTAGAGACCTTGTGATCCTGAATGGGGCCAAGTCTTTCATGATGAAATGCCAGAATGAGTCAGACTTTTATATCTTGTTTAATGTATAATATATTTTTTTAACTTAACAGTTACAAACGAATTAATGGAAATCCATTTTCTTTTTATAGGTTTGCATACACATGTGTGAACCATCCAATGGTGCTGCTGGTCAACGATTTGTTGCTGTGCTCTTACCTTGCTTATTGGACAAAGGCATTATTAGCCCTGTGGCAGAAGTTCGTTCTATAAGGTATATACCACGAGAAAGCAAAATAAGTCATACATTTTTAATACATTGAATAAATTTAGAATATTGTCTATGTATTGTAAATCATATAATTGTTTATGTACTTGGTAAAATAAAATAGGCATATAAAACATTTTAATTCATTTTTCTGATATTGTTGGGTAAGTCCATTTGCACCTAATTTTGTGCTTCCTTGTTTCCTCCGGTAAGAATTGGAGGAAAATCAGTGAACCAACCTCGCACTCTGTAGATCAGGGAGAATATATATATATTAATACTCCTTACACATGTGGGATAAAGTGAAAGATGCACTTATACACCAGAGTCTGGAAATAGAGGTTGAATTTAAAAGAGCTTTAGTTTGATTTGATTGTTCCATTTTCATAATTCAGTTTTACACTACCCTTATTATCAATAAACCAGGTTACTCCATCAGTAAATCACTTGTTTGCCACACCACTGGAAACACATTCCTTTTTTGCCCCATCAAACACATTGTAGGTCATAAAACGATTGCATCGTCGAGGAAGGCTTTTCAATTATTCTGTGCTGGATCTTAACAGTCTCATCAGTCCCATTCTTTCCTCTGATCTTGCAGTAAAACTTCAAATACCCACTATTAGAATATCTGGCTCACCAGACACTGTTGCACTCTCTTTAAACTCACTTTGGTCCTGTTTCTCACCCGCCCTCCCCTGTGCTTCCTGACTCATTCAGTTGAAGTTTGGTATGGGCCCCCTGATCCTAAGTACCTTCTACAGGGGCACAATTGAGAGCATCCTGAGTGGCTGCATCTCTGCCTGTTATGGGAACTGCACTTCCCTCAATCGCAGGACTCTGCAGAGAGTGGTGTAGACAGCCCAGCGCATCTGTAGATGTGAACTTCCCACTATTCAGAACATTTACAAAGACAGGTGTGTAAAAAGGGACTGGAGGATCATTGGGGACCTGAGTCAACCCAACCACAAACTGTTCCAGCTGCAATCACCCAGGAAGCGGTACCGCAGCATAAAACCCAGGACCAACAGGCTCCAGAACAGCTTCTTCCACCAGGCCATCAGACTGATTAATTCATGCTGACACAACTGTATCTATATGTTTTATTGTCTGTACTGTTGTGCATACTAGTTATTATAAATTACTATAAATTGCACATTTAGATGGAGACGTAACATAAAGATTTTTACTCCTCATGTATATGAAGGATGTAAGTAATAAAGTCAATTCACTTATTATCCTGTTGTATTTTTTTTTAAGTTGAGTAAAAGTATGTTGAGATACTGAAAGGAATAATATCTAGAAGTTCAGAAAATCTGCCTGTCTGACATCACCACAGTCCTGACGCTGCTGGAATATCTGAGTTTTACTACAAGTATTTTATTTCTGTTTACAAATAACAATGGGAATTTCATTGTAGCAGTACTGGAAGGAGGATTTAAAACAGTTCTTATAATTATAGAATGATTGTGATTAAAATTGCCATGTACTCTAGATAATAGGAAAACTGATATAATCACTTTGGGTAAGTGAATGTAAGCAGACAGACTTGACCTTTATTTGCTAATATAATCTTCCTGCAAGTCTTGTTTCCCTTGTGTGCATTTCTGAAATCTTGAGATTTCAAAAATGTAAGAATCTAATATTTTCAAAGATATCTCAACCTTAGGAAGCATGATTTTGATTGGACTAACTTTGTTTTCTTTACATAGCATCGACACCCTTGTAAAAATTAGCAAAAATGCAGGGCCACTGTTAAAGCCACACGCAGCAAGACTTATCCCCACTTTATTGGAATCACTTAGTGTACTTGAGCCACAAGTCCTCAATTATTTGAGTCTACGTGCAACTGAACAAGAGAAGGTGAAGTATAATATCCAACATTTATATATTGTACAATATATTTTCTAAATCTTTTTATCAGATTCAGTGGACAACTTTAGTTTTTTGTTTAAACACTAGACTGCTATGGACAGTGCCAGGCTCAGTGCAGCCAAGTCTTCTCCGATGATGGAAACCATCAATATGGTAAGTGTGGGGAAAGGCTAAACTAGTAACTAATGTTTCAATCTGAAGATCAGAAGAGAAGTATCTTGCTCTGAAGTGAGGTTATTTTGTTTTATAAATCTACTTCTGATTAAGCACTTATAAAATTACTGACATTTAAAAGTCTGATTTTTTAAATCCTTAATTGCATGATTTTTAGTACTGCTGGACAATTTTATTTACCTACAAGTCTAATTTTATCATTCTAAATAGCGAAAAATGCACTTCCATTCTTAAATCTTTGTTTTATTTTGTAGTGTCTCCAGCATATAGACACAAATGTTCTGGGGGATTTAGTTCCAAAGTTGTGTGAACTCCTCAAGAGTGGAGTAGGTCTTGGAACTAAGGTGAGTCTTAATCTATCACAAAAGATTTGAGTGCAAATGCTTTGATCATATTTGCATGTGTTAAACTTGGACTTGCAGACTATTAAAAGGTACCATGTTCATAAATTAAAATATCTGAGTTGGGGTTCAACAGGCTTGAGCGTGAGCAAGCAGAGGCTAAGAGTGCTGAGTAGTTTGGAATAATTTAATTGATTGTAGAACTTAAGTTAGAGCCAAAGGTATAACAAGTTTTGGCAAGATGATAAAGTAGTGGAATGCTCCTCCCTGTAAGATGTGGGAATTTCAGGATACCTAATGGTCTCCCTGGTGACTACATCTGCAGGAAGTGCATCCAACTTCAGCACCTGACTGTCAAAGTCAAGGAACTGGAGCTGCAGCTGGATGTACTGGGGACCATCTGGGAGGCTCAAAGCCTCATAGATGAAACATTTAATGAGGTGGTCACGCCCAGAGTGTAGGCTTCAGATCGTAAGTGGTTGACCATCAGGAATAGTAAGTGGTATAAGCAGTTAGTGCAGGTTTCCCCATATTAATTCTCCTCAGCAACAAGTATATCCCTTTGGATACTGCTGGGGGGATTCCCTATCAGGGCACAGCAACAACAGCCAGGCCAGTGGCACTATGGCCAGCTGAAATGCTCAGTAGGGAAGGGTAAAGGCAGGCTTAGAGAAAGGAAACTCGGTAGTTAGGAGGACGGACAGATGATTCTGTGGTTGCAATAGAGATGCTAGGATGTTGTGTTCCCTCTCAGGTGCTAGGGACCAAGGTGTCTCAGAGCTGCTGTAGAATATTCTCAAGAGGGATGGTGAGCAGCCAGAGGTTGTGGTTCACATTAGCACCAATGACATGGGTAAAAAGAAGGAAGAGGTCCTGCACAGTGAGTATAAGGAGGTGGTTTACCTGCTGATGTCAAAAGTACAGAGCATTGGGTGTGCATTGTCGGTGCATCTGGCCTCTTGCCCTTTCCCTGAAATACTGAACAAGAGGGCCAAGTTACTCAACTGGCTTCTTTGATGTACTCCAACCACCTAGTGTTAAAATGATGACCCCCATACATTTGAGTGAAGTAAAAGTGAAGGTTGTTATTTTTTATAGGTCGCCCAATAGTAACAGGGATATCGAGGAGCAGATTGGGAAACAGATCCTGGAAAGGTGTAATAATAACAGAGTTGTTGTGATGGGAGATTTTAATTTCCCAAATATCGATTGCCATCTCCGTAGAGCAAGGGCTTTAGATGGGGTGGAGTTTGTTAGGTTTGTTCAAGAAGGTTTTTTGACACAATATGTAGATAAGCCTACAAGAGGAGGGACTATACTTGATCTGGTATTGGGAAATGAATCTGGTTGGGTGTCAGATCTCTCAGTGGGAGAGCATTTTAGAGATAGTGATGGTAATTCTATCTCCTTTGCAATAACATTGGAGAAAGATAGGAACAGACAAGTTAGAAAAACGTTTCTGTCTGCTATACTAATAAGGGCTTTTGTATAGGATGTTGTGGTGATGTCTATATTTTGATGGAAGTGTTCTGATACCTGATATCTGTGAGGGGAAGAAATGTAAGTGTATCTGGAAATTGAAAGTTTTGTTATGTTGAGCAAAAAAAAAATTTAATAAATAAAATTTTAAAAGAAGCATTTAATTAGAGTAAAGGGAATTATGAGGCTATCAGGCAGGAACTTGGAAGCTTAAATTGGGATCAGGTGTTCTCAGGGGAAGGTACGGAAGAAATGTGGCAAATGTTCAGGGGATATTTGTGTGGAGTTCTGCATAGGTACGTTCCAATGAGACAGGGAAGTTATGGTAGGGTACAGGAACCGTGGTGTACAAAGGCTGTAGTAAACCTAGTCAAGAAGAAAAGAAAAGCTTACGAAAGGTTCAGAGATCTAGGTAATGTTAGAGATCTAGAAGATTATAAGGCAAACAGGAAGGAGCTTAAGAAGGAAATTAGGAGAGCTAGAAGGGACCATGAGAGGGCCTTGGCGGGCAGGATTAAGGAAAACCCCAAGGCATTCTACAAGTAAGTGAAGGGCGAGAGGTTAAGACCTGAAAGAATAGGACCTATCAAGTGTGACAGTGGGAAAGTGTGAATGGAACCGGAGGAAATAGCAGAGATACTTAATGAATACTTCAGTATTCACTGTGGAAAAGGATCTTGGTGATTGTAGTGATGACTTGCAGTGGACTGAAAAGCTTGAGCATGTAGATATTAAGAAAGAAGATGTGCTGGAGCTTTTGGAAAGCATCAAGATGGATAAGTCGCCGAGACCGGATGAGATGTACCCCAGGCTACTGTGGGAGGCGAGGGAGGAGATTGCTGAGCCTTTGGTGATGATCTTTGAATCATCGATGGGGACGGGAGAGGTTCCAGAGGATTGGAGGGTGGCAGATGTTGTTCCCTTATTCAAGAAAGGGAGTAGAGATAGCCCAGGAAATTATAGACCAGTGAGTCTTACCTCAGTGGTTGGTAAGTTGTTGGAGAAGATCCTGAGAGGCAGGATTTATGAACATTTGGAGAGGCATAATATGATTAGGAATAGTCAGTATGGCTTTGTCAAGGGCAGGTCATGCCTTATGAGCCTGATTGAATTTTTTGAGGATGTGACTAAACACATTGATGAAGAAAGAGCAGTAGATGTAGTGTATATGGATTTCAGCAAGGCATTTGATAAGGTACCCCATGCAAGGCTGATTGAGAAAGTAAGGAGGCATGGGATCCAAGGGGACATTGCTTTGTGGATCCGGAACTGGCTTGCCAACAGAAGGCAAAGAGTGGTTGTAGACGGGTCATATTCTGCATGGAGGTCGGTGACCAGTGGTGTGCCTCAGGGATCTGTTCTGGGACCCTTACTCTTCGTGATTTTTATAAATGACCTGGTTGAGGAAGTGGAGGGGTGGGTTAGTAAGTTTGCTGATGACACAAAGGTTGGGGGTGTTGTGGATAGTGTGGAGGGCTGTCAGAGGTTACAGTGGGATATTGATAGGATGCAAAACTGGGCTGAGAAGTGGCAGATGGAGTTCAACCCAGATAAGTGTGAAGTGGTTCATTTTGGTAGGTCAAATATGATGGCAGAATATAGTATTAATGGTAAGACTCTTGGCAGTGTGGAGGATCAGAGGGATCTTGGGATCCAAGTCCATAGGACGCTCAAAGCAGTTGCGCAGGTTGACTCTGTGGTTAAGAAGGCATACGGTGCATTGGCCTTCATCAATCGTGGGACTGAATTTGGAGGCCGAGAGGTAATGTTGCAGCTATATAGGACCCTGGTCAGACCCCACTTGGAGTACTGTGCTCAGTTCTGGTCGCCTCACTACAGGAAGGATGTGGAATCCTTAGAAAGGGTGCAAAGGAGCTTGACAAGGATATTGCCTGGATTGGGGAGCATGCCTTATGAGAAAAGGTAGAGTGAACTCGGCCTTTTCTCCTTGGAGCGACGGAGGATGAGAGGTGACCTGATAGAGGTGTATAAGATGATGAGAAACATTGATCATATGGATAGTCAGAGGCTTTTTCCCAGGGCTGAAATGGCTGCCACAAGAAGGCACAGGCTTAAGGTGCTTGGGAGTAGGTACAGAGGAGATGTCGGGTAAGTTTTTTACTCAGAGAGTGGTGAGTGCGTGGAATGGGCTGCCAACTACAGTGGTAGAGGTGGATGTGATAGGGTCTTTTAAGAGACTTTTGAATAGGTACATGGAGCTTAGAAAAATAGTGGGCTATGGGTAACCCTAGTAATATCTAAGTTAGGGACATGTTCGGCACAACCTTGTGGGCTGAAGGGCCTGTATTGTGTTGTAGGCTTTCTATGTTACTATGTTAGCTGATATTATATATTAAATTTATTTAATGTTTATAATGTTTTGTTAAATTAATACTTTAAATGAGTGCTTAGTTTTTATTTAATAATTTGAACGTATTTCAGTTATTTCTAAATGTCTATAATATTTGGAGACATTTAAACCTGGAAAAAAGAGTTTTGACAGCACAAATTGTTGGGAAACCATCAGGGTAGTCTGTTGGTAGAGCCACGGTTTGCAGCATTTAAGATTAGGTCACCATTCACCTCACAGGGCAGCCACAGTAGAGAGGCCTCCAGACCATTCTAGACCATACTACCATAAAATACAGGAGTAGAATTATACCATTTGACCCATCGTTACTGCTCCACCATTTCACCATGGCTGATCCATTTCCCTCTCGGCCCCAATCTCTTGCCTTCTCCCCTTCATGCCCTGACTAATCAAAAATTTATCAACCTATGCCTTAAATATAACCAATGACTTGGCCTCCACAGCTGCCTCTGGCATTGACTTCCACAGATTGACCACTCTCTGGCTAACGAAATTCCTCCTCTTCTCCATTCTAAATGGACATCCCTCTACTCTGAGGCTGTCCCCTCTGGTCTTAGACTCCCTCACCATAGGAAACATCCTCTCCACATCTACTTTATCGAGGCTTTTCAACATTTAGAAGGTTTCAATAAGATCCCCCCTACCCCCACCCCCGATTCTCCTGAATTCTAGTGAATACAGGCCCATTTCCATCAAGTGCTCCTCATATGATAAGCTTTTCAATCCCAGAATCATTTTCTTGAACCTCCTTTGAACTCTCTCCAATGTCAGCACATACTTTCTTAGATAAGGAGCCCAAAACTGCTCTCAATACTCCAAGTGAAGCCTCACCAATGTTTTATAAAGCCTCAACAATTACATCCTGGCTTTCCAAGATGCAAAAGGTAAGTGTACTAATGGGTATCCTACAGATAACTTGAGGTATAAGCTGCATCAAGCATGGTAATGCTATTACATTTATTAAAAGCAAATCAGAATATTAAACCTCTTGGTTAATGCTAGGACGCTGGCCACACAATGGGTCACGAAGTATCCCACTTCTGACACCAAATGTTGTGGCGAGGATGAAATCACCGGAGAGACAGAGTTACTGGTAGATACAAAGCAGCTTCTTTATTCTACACAACGAGGTACAGCAGGCATCGTACGGACGGAGACGCCTTCGGTAGAAAGTTCTGCTAGCCCAATGTGGGCTCGATATTTATATGCTGAACACAAAGGGCAATCGCTATTTACAAAGTTAAGACAATGCTTCCTTTTGAAGCTACATACAAAACTTCACACCTTCTGACTTCATCCTTTCCTCCCGATGCCAACATGTCTGGGTTGGTACTCACAGCCTTTAGGAGTGCAAGTCAAATCCACAATACACTTATTTAGTATTTTACGTGCTAACATAGAGAGTAATTAATATTTATAAAGTATACATAAGACTATCTTCGAAACTACCTGTAAACTTCACAATTCTATCGCAGCGTCTGGCTAGTATTCTGATATTCACAGCTTTTAGGAAATGCATTATTGTGAACTCAGTCCACAGTACTTTGTCAAACAGAAGACTGGTGGCCAAAGTCATTTAAGTGTAAATGAATTATCTACCCAAAAACTCACTCTAACAGTTAATACGATGTTGTGATTTACAGGGAGGCTGTGCCCATGTGGTGGTGTTTTTGACAACCAAATGTCCACAAGACTTAAATTCATTTGCAAGTGAGTGTACAGAATGCTTGTTATTTGATACTTTTATTTTTTCAGAAAAAGCTACAAAAGCTTATCTTATCAATATTTCATGTTAATTACGTTAAATTGTGCAGCTCCAAAAGCATTCAGTCTGCTGTTTGTCAGGCAGCATCTCTAGGAAGAGGTACAGTCGACGTTTCGGGGTCTCAGCCCAAAACGTCGACTGTACCTCTTCCTAGAGATGCTGCCTGGCCTGCTGCGTTCACCAGCAACTTTTGTGTGTGTTGCTTGAAATTCCAGCATCTGCAGATTTGCTCGTGTTTGCAGTCTGCTATTTGTGCCTGTTCTAGCTCTTTGAAAGTGCTGTCCAGTTAATTCTGTTCGCTGCTCTTTTAATCAAAGTCCTGACAGTTACTTTTCCATCAATGATTTCAGCTAGTTTTCGATTGAAAGCTGCTGTTAAATTTGCATCCATTTGAGACAGTGCATTCTGAATTGAATGTGAATGTCATTCTAAAATCAAGTGAGTACATATTCATATTTTGTAAACATTGGTTTTAAATACTGAAGTAGTAATAATGGACTTGAAAGTATACACACACAGTGAACCAAGTTTGCTAACTGACGTGACAGTCCATCTGCAATGTATAATTCTGTTGTAACATTGTTCTCATTTTTGACAGGTAAATTGTTGAGCGCTCTGTTGACAGGTTTAAATGACCGTAATGCTACCATACGAAAAGCTTACGCTGTTGCAGTCGGTCATTTGGTTCGGGTGAGTTTTACGAAATATGACATTATGTGATTTTAGTTGTTAAGTAACTGGAAAATAAATAAAGAAACAGTGTTAGGAACAGCATGAACTTTGGGCTGTAGATGGTGAACCATGTAGAACAGGAATTTCTCTGAATTCAGTAGTCTTGATCAATCATGGCATCTGTGAGATAAATGGGAAGACTTATTTTACTTTGTTTCAAATAAAACTTACTCCAAACCTACACTACAGTGCTGTTCTAAATCCAATTTTCTTCAAATCTCAATGCAAGAGTTTCAGGTTTGCTAATTTGGATATTTAAACCAGTTTGGTAACGTCCAGTATGACTTGGATGCTTTAGATGTGTTCAGTATGGATTCAGGCCAGTGTGGATGGTCAAATTGTAGAGTCCAGGGCAAGAAGTAGAAAGATGTTGCATATGATGCAGTGATTTAGCTTTTGATCAGGAGAAGGTCTTAGGCTTTGTTGTGAAGGTAATGGTCTGCCTTATATTTCACTGCAGTAGGAGAAGACATACCAATACTTCAGTGTGTTGTCATAAAATCACAGCAGCTATATAACTGTTGTATATTATTAGTGCCATGTTAGTCATTCTCTCCCAGAGATCTCTATTTTGATTATCTAGTCACCTGGTCATAGTACAAGCATTATTGTACACCCAAAAATAGAAGGGAACAAACAAGATGTCCCAATGTTAGCTGTTAGATGTTGAGCTTGTGTTTATTCAGTAAATTGTAAATCATAAACACGAGATTCTGCAGAGTAACGCACGCAAAATGCTGAAGGAACTCAGCAGGTCAGGCAGCATCTATGGAAAGAATAAAGGGATGTTATTTCGGGCCAAGACCTTTCATCAGGACTCCTGATGAAGGGTCTTGGCCTGAAATAACATTCCTTTCCATTGATGCTGCCTGACCTGCTGAGTTCCTCCACTTTTTTGTCTGTTTATTTAGTAAAGATGCTTTGGTGTAGTTAAGATTAGATAATGGATGTAACTCTTAAGGGCCTACAGAGAGGAGATGGAAGAGCTTAAGTCCTGTTACTAGGCAAATAACCTCTTCCTCAATGTCAGCAAGACAAAAGAGAAGGTAATTAACTGCAGGAGAACTCTGACCACTCATACCCCTCTTTGCATTGATGACTCAGCAATGGAAATTGTCAGCAGTTTCAAACTCCTGGGAGTACACATCTTGTGCAACCTCTCATGGTCCGAGAACAATCAGGAATGCTCACCAATGCCTCTACTTTCTGAGGAGGCTGAAGAGAGCTTGACTATGCACATCCATACTCACATCCTTCTACAGATGGCCAGTAGAGGGCATCCAAACACGCTGCATCACTGCACGGTATGGAAACTGCACTGCGGCAGACAGAAAGGCTGTACAACGGGTAGTCAAAACTGCCCAGCACAGCACTAGCATCAGCCTACCTGCTATCAAGGACATGTATACAAAAATTACTGGAAAAGGGCCAGTAACATCATGAAGGATTGCACCCATACTGCTCATGGAATGTTAATTCCACTCCCATCAGGGGAGGAGGCTACCAGGACCACCTGGCTCAAAAACAGTTATCTCTCCAAGCAGTAAGCTGATCAACACCTCTACCACTAATCCTCTCCTCCACACCTCCCTCCCCCACCCGCAACCACTACTACTTTCCTGTCAGTCACCTCGTACAGAGCTCCTGTGCCTAGTATCACTTTATCGTTATGAACATTCAATATTTCTTTCTGTTGGTTCCCCCCCCCCCCCCCCATCCTCATTGTGCTTTTTGTGCTTCGTCAGATCCGGAGTAACAGATATTTCATTCTCCTTTACACTGGTGTACTGGAAATGGCATTAAGCAATCTTGAACTGATATGAATAATGAGAATTACAGTGAGTGATGATCATAGATAAGAATGAGAAACTAAGGAAGGAAACCTTACAGAAAACTGTCCAAAATGTCATCCTGTGAGGAAAAAATTACTGGAGAACTAGGAAGTAAATTTCTACAGAAGGATTGAATGTGTTGTGTAAGGTACTTTTTTTTAAAAAAAAAGACACATTGGCTCAAAGAGGAAAATAATCACTTTATGCCAAGAATTATAGCCACTTATCCTACTATTTATATTTTAGGATTACCATTGACCAGAAACTGAACTGCAGTAGTCATATACACAATGTGTCTACAAGGGCAGGGCAGAATCAGTAACTCATTTCCTAATTGCCCAATGTATTGCAGTAAGTCACCAAGGCCCTTAGCCATCCAAACACCACGACTTCTACCAGCTAGAGCAGGGGTCCCCAACCTTTTTTGCACTGCGGACCAGTTTAATATTGACAATATTCTTGCGGACCGGCCGACCCGGGGGTGGGGGGGGTGGTGGGTAGGGGTTGCCACTACTTGCAACCCCTTGCACTACTTGCTTTACACCTATGACTGTGTGGCTCAGTACAGCTCTAACACCATATGCAAGTTTGCTGATGACACCATTGTTGTCCACCATCTCAAAGGTGGTGATGAATTGGCATACAGGATAGAGATTGAAAATTTGGCTGAGTGGTGTCATAACAACAGCCTCTTACTCAAGACCAAGGAGTTGATTGTAGACTTCAGGAGAGGGAAACCAGAGGTCCATGAGCCAGTCTTCATCAGAAGTTTAGAGGTGGCGCGGGTCAGTAACTTTAGGTTTCTGGGTGTCACTATCTCAGAGGACCTGTCCTGGACCCATCATATATATGTAATTACAAAGAAAACACGACAAAACCTCTACTTTCTTAGGAGTATGTGGAGATTCAGCATAACATCAAAGACTTTGACAAGCTTCTACAAATGTGTAGTGGAATGTTTATTGACCGACTGCATTATGGCCTGGTATGGGAACACCAACACCTTTGAATGGAAAACCCTACAAAAGGTAATGGATTCAGCCCAGTACATCACGGGTAAAGTCCTCCCAACCATTGAGCATATCTACATGAAATGCTGTCATAGGAAAGCAGCATCCATCATCAAAGATTCTCACCACCCAGGCCATGCTCTTTTCTTGCTACTGCCATCAGGTAGAAGGTACAAGAGCCTCAGGACTCGCACCACCAGGCTCACGAACAGTTACTACCCCTCAACCATCAGACTCTTGAACAAAAGGGGCTAACTACATTTATCTATTTAGATGACCAGTGGTCTCACTTTAAGAACTCTATCTTGTATAATAATAGTGGCTCTAACTATTCCAGTGTCCATTTCTCTTGAATGGGCAATATTAAGGTTCTCGGGTTCTGATGAAATCTGCTTCGTGATTGAGTAATATGTGAATTTGGATAATTTGTGTGAAATAGAAATCAGAGCAGAGCTAGTGATCAGAAGGGCAGTTGGGAGTTAACTTTAAGATGAATTACTATTTCCCTCTAACTTTCTTTCATGTGATAACAAAACAGAACAGACTACTGCAGGCATATAGGAGTGTGTTGAGATGTCAGCCCAGCAGAGTTCACTTTGTTCTTCGTAATGATTAGGATACCCTTGAAA
Organism: Mobula hypostoma; assembly: GCF_963921235.1. Classification (NCBI taxonomy): domain Eukaryota; kingdom Metazoa; phylum Chordata; class Chondrichthyes; order Myliobatiformes; family Myliobatidae; genus Mobula; species Mobula hypostoma. The sequence goes on along the minus strand of NC_086101.1, from coordinate 136,166,052 downwards.
TACTACATGTGTAATATACAATTTTTTGGAAGAAACCTGAAGTGTCCCCTTGAGAATAATTTCCTTGTTTACAAGAATGAGTTATTCAGAAAGGCTTTAGGATTAGTTTGCTACCCTTAGGTTTTATACATTTTTGGGTTAATATGACATGGCTGTGCTCAGGTTCGGTTCTGGAATATCAGAAGTCATAAGAAGCTCCATAAAGCCCCAGAATAAGTGTTCTTGGACTGTACTTCTGGTCTTTGGCAATGGTTGACCTATTGAATTAGATTTCACCTCACATAGTAACTGTAGTCACTGCATGAATGAGAGACTGTTGAACCACTTCCTAAGGCAAAGCAGCCCTAAGTAAAATGCCGTGTGGCTTTTAAGCATTAATTTTGCCACTGGAAACCAGTTATGTTCACAAAAGGCAAAGGTCGAAAATTTCTCCAATTGTTTCTCCCTCTCCCAAAATCGAACTGTAAATAGAACAATGCTCCTGTATATGTTGTCTGTCCCTAGAGATACCATGACTGGTATGCCAATGATAAGAATGGGCTGGTGCTGCAGTAATATTCTGAGCTTTCTGTAGGGAGGATTCAATGGAATACGTAATTCATGTTTTGCATATATTGATATACAATGTAAGTATCTAATGATACAAGACTCAAATGTTGTCTTACAGACAGCACGGTCCAGCAGCTCAGAAAAATTATTTCAAAAACTCAACATGTGGTACCTTGAAAAAGATGGTAAGTACATTTACATGTTATGCCCTATCCACTTTGTTTTAGTGTCAGCTATGGCTTTCGGAGTATCCCACACTTGAGTAGAACCCACAGTGATAGAATTCTGTCCTAAAGGCCCACATTAGAAAAATCTGCATAGACACACTTCTGGTGAGTTTTCAGAAGTGCCATCCTTCAGATGAGATGTTGACATCCTGTTAAATGGACAAGAAAAGTCCATCACGCTATATCATGAGGAAAAAAGGTGTTATCCTAATGTCCTATCTCAAACTTTAATAGAATCTGCAGCATATATAACTAATATTACCAAAGGAGATTAGAGAAGTAAAAAAAGACCATGAAAGACAATACAAATTCTTTTGAGAATATGACTACAAATCCTTTTTAAAGAACTTGTTTGAAGAGTACTTGAAATTCTGTTTCTGGCACTGGGTTCTTCTGTATAAAGTAGATTGCATTCCTTTTAGTAGAAGTTCCATGTGATTTATGGTTAATTTTAACCACTTGATTAACCTTCATAATCATTCTATTTCTCAATGGGGACTATCCCAGTGGCAGTTATTATTGTTTATATCTTGGAAAGACCTCGGCTGTAAAACACAGTTACTTCATAAACTGGGTTTCCAATAATTAGAGGGGATTTGGACGTATAATCTAACTGATACAATGTCAGCTTCTTCAGTTGACTGCAGAAATTGCTTAATGGTTTGATATTTATCAGTGGTGTAAATGGACAATCTGGTTGAATGTTTTTGGCCTTCCACTGGCAAGATTGAATCTTTGCTAACTTGGTTCGGCTTCATCAATAAACAATTGAATAAGAACAAGAGTTGAGACATTCCCTTCTGTGTCTACTGGGGTATTCAATAATGTCATGGCTGATTTGATCTCTCCTTCCTTTTTCTTCCTGACTCCCATAGCCCATGATTCCCTAAAGTCTGGAAATCTGACGATCACAGTCTTGAATATAGCTAATGATTCCACACCTACACCTTACTGGAGTAGAGAATTCTGAAGATTCAGAATTCTTAGGGAAAACAAACTCTTTTATATCCCCATTCTTACCATGAGCTTTGTACGTCAACATGGCACCTTACTGAATGATTCTGGATATCCAAGTACACTACACCTAAAGTTCTAAAGGATTGGTCTGTAGATTTCCGAATCTTATTCCTGGAATGTTGGAGTTACCCTCCAAAGGTCAATGGGTGAAACTTGGTCTATAAACACTGGAATTTAGAAAAATGAGAAGTGATCACATTGAGGATAGACAATGTAATTGACAAGTAGCTGCTGCTTCTCAGAGAGTCCAGAACTAAAAAGTACAGTCTTAGGAGCACATCTAGAAGTAATGTGACAAATTCCTTCCGATTGTTGGTTGTAGATCTTTAAAATTAAAATCTTTAAAATCTACCTTGGAATGCTGTGGAAAGAATGAACATGTTTTTAAAGATTCCAAAGGACACAAAACTTAGAAATGTGTTACTTTCCCTTTTACTATGATTACATCAGTAGCACCTACCTGGGTTAAAGAAATGGGTAGATGTAGTAGATGCCACCTAGCATCCTGAAGATGGATCTAATGACATCCTTATCATTTCATTTATTTTGAGTTATCCCTTTGGTCCAATATGTTTCACCAAAATAAGCTAATTGAACATGTCTATTTTTAAACTGGGAGCTGTCATAAAAAGGGATAATTTGAAAGTGGGATTTATCTCAGGATTCAAAGAGCATGAAACAGTTGGGAGTTTTCCATACTGTGTTTGTATCTTATTTGCTAAATAAACCTCATGATCTATTTAACTGGTTATAGAAATTAGTTTGCCTTTTAATTTTTCAGAGCCCGTCTATCAGTCAGCTTGCGTACTAACTGTAAGTGCCATTGGGCGGCATAGCCCCGATATAATCAAGCAACATGCAGCCCTGGCCTTACCCCTCGCATTTCTTGGAATGCATGAAATCCCAGATGAAGATAAGGGGGAAAGCAGTGACTCTGAGCTGTGGATGGAAGTATGGCAGGAGAACGTACCTGGTAGGTAAAAATGTTATCTCTGCAAGTTTAAAACTGTTTAATCTATAGAAAGTTTAACAGTGGTCAAATTTAGTAATTGGATAAGTACCTCAATCAAGGCCTACAGGAATGGTATCCTTTCTCATAAAACAGATTTTATTTTTCTCAATCTAATCATAATCATTATTGTACTTTCAAATGCTTGTTCATGCTCATTCCTTTTTCTTCACTGAAATCACAATTCTTATTTATTAACAAAAAGGGGAAGCCAGTTTAATAAATGAATATTGGAAACTCCAAAATTATTCATAGGAAATAGTTGTGGCTGAACTGACTAGGGGATCAGCTATTCTCAATTGAGTGTTGTGCAATGAACCGGATTTGATTAGGAAGTTTAAAGTAAAGGAACCCGTAGGAGGCAATGACAATAATATGTTAGAATTCACCCTGCAACTTGAGAAGAAGAAGCTAAAGTCAGATGTATCAGTATTACAGTGGAGTAAAGGAAATTACAGAGGCATGAGAGAGGAGCTCGCCAAAGTTGATAGAAAGGGGATACGAGCCGGGATGACAGCAGAGCAGCAATGGCTGGAGTTTCTGGGAGTAATTCAGAAGGCGCAGGATAGATACGTGCCAAAATAAGAAGTATTCTAGAGGCAGGATGACTCAACCGTGGCTGACAAGGGAAGTCAAAGCCAACATAAAAGCAAAAGAGAGGGCATATAATGAAGCAAAGATTAGTGTGAAGTTAGAGGATTGGAAAACTTTTAAAAACAACAGATGGTATCTAAATAACATGGGGAGGGGTGGAGGGAGATGAAACATGAATGTAAGCTAGCCAACAATATCAAAGAGGATACCCAAAAGTTTTTCAGATATATAAAGAGTAAAAGAGGGGCGAGAGTAGATATCGGACTACAAGAAAATGGCATTGGAGCAGTAGTAATGAGGGACAAGGAAATGGTGGATGAACTGAATGAGTATTTTGCATCAGTCTTCACTGTGTAAGGCACAAGCAGTATGCCAGAAGTTGAAGAGTGCCAAGGGCAGAAGTGAGTGTTGTTGCTATAGAGGGGTGCTTATGAAGCTGAAAGATCTGCGGTAGATAAGTCATCTGGACCAGATGGATTGCACCTCAAGGTACTGAAGAGATTGTGGAGGCATTAATAATGAACTTTCAAGAATCACTAGATTTCTGGATGGTAGCAGTTGGAACAGTTTGTGACTGGGCTGACTCTGGTCCCCAATAATCTTTTGGGCCATTTTTACACACCTGTCTTTGTAAGTGTCTTGAATAGTGGGAAGTTCACATCTACAGATGTGCTGGGCTGTCTGCACCACTCTCTGCGGAGTCCTGCGATTGAGGGAAGTACAGTTCCCATACCAGGCAGGGACGCGGCCAGTCAGGATGCTGTCATTTGTGCCCCTGTAGAAAGGCTTTGTCAAAAGCAGGTCGTGCCTTACAAGCCTGATTGAATTTTTTGAGGATATGACTGAACACATTGATGGAGGTATAGCAGTAGATGTAGTGTATATGGATTTCAGCAAGGCATTTGATAAGGTACCCCATGCAAGGCTTATTGAGCAAGTAAGGAGGAGATCCAAGGGGAGATTGCTTTGTGGCTTGCCTACAGAAGGCAAAGAGTGGTTGTACAGGGGTCATATTCTGCATGGAGGTTGGTGACCAGTGGTGTGCCTCAGTGATCTGTTCTGGGACCCCTACTCTTTGGGATTTTTATAAATGACCTGGATGAGGAAGTGGAGGGAAGAGTTAGTAAATTTGCTGATGACACAAAGGTTGGGGGTGTGTGGATAGTGTGGAGGGCTGTCAGAGGTTACAGCGGGGCATTGATAGGATGCAAAACTGGGCTGAGAGGTGGCAGATGGCGTTCAACCCAGATAAGTGTGAGATGGTTCATCTTGGTAGGTCAAATATGATGGCAGAATATAGTATTAATGGTACAAGGCATACAGTGCATTGGCCTTCATCAATTGTCAGATTGCGTTTAGGAGCCGAGAGGTAATGTTGCAGCTATATAGGACCCTGGTCAGACCCTACTTGGAGTACTGTGCTCAGTTCTGGTCACCTCACTACAGAAAGGATGTGGAAGCTATAGAAAGGGTGCTGAGGAGATTTACAAGGATGTTGCCTGGATTGGGGAGCATGCCTTATGAGAATGGGTTGAGTGAACTCGGCCTTTTCTCCTTGGAGCGATGGGGGATGAGAGGTGACCTGATAGAGGTGTATAAGATGATGAGAGGCATTGATCGTGTGGATAGTCAGAGGCTTTTTCCCCAAGGCTGAAATGGCTAGCACGAGAGGGCACCGTTTTAAGGTGCTTGGAAGTAGGTACAGAGGAAATGTCAGGGGTAAGTTTTTTACACAGAGAGTAGTGAGTGCATGGAATGGACTGCTGGCGACAGTGGTGGAGGCAGATACGATAGGGTCTTTTAAGAGACTCCTGGATAGGTACATGGAGCTTAGGAAAATAGAGGGCTATGGGTAACCCTCGGTAATTTCTAAGGTAAGGACATGTTTGGCACAGCTTTGTGGACCAAAGGGTCTGTATTGTGCCGTAGGTTTCTATGTTTCTGTGATGAGCAGACTCGATGGGCCGAAGGAACAAAAATGGGCCATATGTCTTGAGCGTCTTATGGAGTGTGCTGCATGGAAAAAATTCAGATAACATCTCGAAGTGTCAAGAACTAGTTAAATCCTGTTTACCCAGCTTCTGAATCTGTATTAGGTTTTACAGTCACTTATGTTTTTCCTGGATAATTCAGAAAAAAATAATATTTTTAAAACATTCTTCTACATTCTCCACTCCATTTTTTTTCTCCTAATTTTCTCTTTTTAATTTTTTTCTACTTTTCCTCACTCTGTCCATTTTCAATATCTGATTTTTTTTCGATTTGTTTCTACTTATTCCACTTATCATCTCTCTGATCATATTTCCCTTAACTCTTTGCCTCTCTCTTTTCCCCTTCCTTTCATGCTTCATCCCTCAATTTCTATGTCTCCCTCACCTCTAGTCTTTACCATGGGCTTGCTCACCCCACCTCCCCCACCAAGGTGAGAGAATAGGACGGAACTCCAGAACAGACAGCTGAATACCTGATACAGACTGGCCTGATATTTGAACATGCAAAGCATAAATGGGTTTTCTATGTAGTATGTGTTACTGAACCATCAGCTCAAGTTATGTCAATCATGCACAACCAGAAACATTGAAACTTGAATCATACTGAAATCATCAGTTTCATTGGTAGATAAATATGTCTATATCTTGTAGCAGGTGAACTAAATTTTGAATAACATGGTCCCTTTAAGACAACTAATTGATCTATTTTCAGGTGGCATTGATAGGTTAATATTTATGCTTTTGCTACAGGTAGCTTTGGTGGAATACGACTGTACATGCAGGAATTGATTGCTATTACACAAAAGGCACTGCAGTCCCAATCCTGGAAGATGAAAGCACAAGGAGCAACAGCTATGGCATCCATTGCTAAGCAGCAGACAGGTTCATTGGTTCCACCACACTTAGGGATGATACTGAATGCACTTTTACAGGGAATAGCAGGTCGAACTTGGACAGGAAAGGTGAGACATCGTGTTTCATATTGCATTGCAGAAGTAACTTAGCAGGAACTAGTAAAAGGGAAATCTGTAGGGATATACTTGTTTTAAAGACTAGATATGGTAACTTTTTTTAATCAATATCATCATATTCTCTCACAAACAAGAGAAATCTGCAGATGCTGGAAATCCAAACAACACACTCAAAATGCTGGAGGAAATCAGCAGGCCAGGCAGCATCTATGGACAAAAGCACAGTCGACGTTTCAGGCCAAGACCCTTCAGTAATGCCGAAGGGTCTCGGCCCAAAACATCGATTGTATTTTTTTCCATAGACGCTGCCTGGCCTGTTGAGTTCCTCCAGCATATTGTGTGTGTTTCATCATATTCTCTTTTCCCTTTCTTCTGTTGATAAACGTGACAGATTTTTGATTGCTATCTATTTCTCTTCCTATTTAGTTTTATTGGTTAGAGTCATTGTAGAACTGCATTTTCCATTATTGGTGCTTTGAACATGTTTCTTCTTTATGTGCCTTTGCAATTTTGCCTCACATTGTGTAATTAGAGTTTAGATTTCACATCTACAGCCTCCTTCATAAAAGATCATCTGAACTGTACCGGAATGGTTAGATCCACCCTACCAGCTAGGTTCTACATCCACTGCAGGTCTGTAAAAGAGGATCAGAAACGAATGCAAAGGTGATGCCAGAGAAGTATGAGATTGACCCTTAGTTGTTAGGAATGCTTGTTTTTGTTCAGCTTGCCAAAAGGGATTCATAAGTGAAATCTTTAGAATCTGCAGGGTTGTAAAAAAAAATGAACCTAAATAAACCTAAAATATTTTGGAATTGCAGAGTAAGGGAAAATGTGTTCAAACTTAAGGTCGTTTTTTAAAGATGAAAATTTGAAAAAAAAATGGTAGATGCTTAAAATGTGAAACAAAAACAGAAAATAGTGGAAGCAATCAACAATGCTCTGAACTGTATTCTTCATTTGAAATGTTATTTTCACAATTAGTGTCATTAAGAGAGGGATGGGGGGAGGTAAAGGGTCCAAAATGCTGTCATAGCAGAAATTTGTTCTTCTTTCAGGAGGAATTATTGAAAGCTGTTGACACTGTGGTGACTACGTGCAAGTAAGCATCAACAACAAACATAATAGGTCATTCTTGTATAATTGTAGTAAGTAATTCAGTAGAACAATAAAAATAGAAATTGCAGCCTTATAAGTATCATGAAAGATAGTATCACTCTCAATATATAATGACTATATATATTTAACAAAGGGTCTTGTTTCTGTCTTCATCATGACTTTGTTTTTATCCTTTGACTTTTGTCCCCAGTGCAGAATTGCAGAAATCTGTGCCTGGCCAGCCTAGTATAGACACCATTATTCAGGTTATGTTAAAAGAATGCCAGAAAGAAAATCTTCGGTACAAAATGGTTGCTTTGAAAAGTATTGCAAACATTCTGCAAGCAACAAAAGAAGATTGTTTCCAGAATATGGTGGATATTCTATTCCCTGTTATTAAAAAGGTAAAATTAATATTGCAAGTGGACTTGAACAGATCCAGTGGTAGTTTGCCAACTATTATTAATGATGTAAAGATTTTGTAGTTGCCAGATCCTTGTAGTTTCGAAATTTATTTAAGATACTAGCAATTCTTGAAAGGAGATTAGCTGACTTCAAAGAGCCCCTGTACACTTTTCAAATCTTTTTATTATTATTATTCAAAATTAACACGAGTACATCGAAGTAAGCAGTACTTACAATGTCTCAAGAAAAAAGGTCATTATTTTAAAGATTGAAGCATTTTTGGTGATTAAAAAAAACCCTACTAAGCAAGAAAAAGTGGGGGGGGGGGAAGGAGGACCCCCATTCGGTGTTCAACCCTGGAGCCATGTGTCATACAAAAAGCTTCTAAAGATAAACATCAAACCGCCAGCAAGAAAAAAAAATGTACCAAAAATTTGCAATTAGATTGTGCAGGAAATCTATCAACTAACTCAAATGATAATAACGAGCAAGTGAACCCCATCTTTTCTCAAAATCAAATTTCAAAATTAATTCTTTTTTGAATTTATTTAAAGAAGATAGATTGATGTCTTTTGAACAATTAGTTGATAAATATTCTCTTTCATACCTCAAACATTTTACAATACCTTCAAGTTAGACATTTTTTATAAAAATGTTTAAGTAATTTTCCTTACATATTGGATGCTGACCTGTTAGATACTATTATGAGTATGAACCCTTTGATGAAGGGTTCTATTGGAAGAATTAATAATTTATTATTACAATGGGATAAGCGTCCTTTATTTAAGATTAAACAAGATTGGGAAAAGGAGCTCAATTTGACTTTTATGAAGGAGGATTGGACACGGATTCTGAAACTGGTTAACTCTTCTTCGATCTGTGCTAGTTATTCACTGATTCAGTTTAAAATTGTACATCGTTACCATTTGACGAAGGAGAGACTGTCTGAAATATTTTCTGTACACTTTTCTAATGGTAGGATCTGTCCTCCAACCGTTTATTCAATATCCATGCAGGCCTTTTCCAACTGGGAGGCTGTAGGCCCTTTATCTTTTGAAGACAGGGAGTGAAAGGGAGACTCATAAACGGAAGAGATTCTGCCAATGCTGGAAATCCAGGGCAACATATACAAAATGCTGGAGGAACTTAACAGGTTATGCAGCATCTGTGGAAAGGAATAAAGAGTTGACATTTCAGGCTGTAACCCTTCACCAGGACGAAAAGAAAGGAAGAAGAAGCCAGATTAAGAAGGTGGAGGGAGGGGAAGGAGTACAAGCTAGAAGGTGATGGATGAAGCCAGGTGAGGGTAACAAGATAGAAGGTGATGGATGAAGCCAGGTGAGGGTAACAAGATAGAAGGTGATGGATGAAGCCAGGTGAGGGTAACAAGATAGAAGGTGATGGATGAAGCCAGGTGAGGGTAACAAGATAGAAGGTGATGGATGAAGCCAGGTGAGGGTAACAAGGTAGAAGGTGATGGATGAAGCCAGGTGAGGGTAACAAGATAGAAGGTGATGGATGAAGCCAGGTGAGGGTAACAAGATAGAAGGTGATGGATGAAGCCAGGTGAGGGTAACAAGATAGAAGGTGATGGATGAAGCCAGGTTAGGGTAACAAGGTAGAAGGTGATGGATGAAGCCAGATGAGGGGTACAAAATAGAAGGTGATGGATGAAGCCAGGTGAGGGTAACAAGATAGAAGGTGATGGATGAAGCCAGGTGAGGGTAACAAGGTAGAAGGTGATGGATGAAGCCAGGTGAGGGGTACAAAATAGAAGGTGATGGATGAAGCCAGGTGAGGGTAACAAGGTAAAAGGTGATGGATGAAGCCAGGTCAGGGTAACAAGATAGAAGGTGATGGATGAAGCCAGATGAGGGGTACAAAATAGAAGGTGATGGATGAAGCCAGGTGAGGGTATCAAGGTAGAAGGTGATGGATGAAGCCAGGTGAGGGTAACAAGATAGAAGGTGATGGATGAAGCCAGGTGAGGGTAACAAGATAGAAGGTGATGGATGAAGCCAGGTTAGGGTAACAAGGTAGAAGGTGATGGATGAAGCCAGATGAGGGGTACAAAATAGAAGGTGATGGATGAAGCCAGGTGAGGGTAACAAGATAGAAGGTGATGGATGAAGCCAGGTGAGGGTAACAAGATAGAAGGTGATGGATGAAGCCAGGTGAGGGTAACAAGGTAGAAGGTGATGGATGAAGCCAGGTGAGGGGTACAAAATAGAAGGTGATGGATGAAGCCAGGTGAGGGTAACAAGATAGAAGGTGATGGATGAAGCCAGGTGAGGGTAACAAGGTAGAAGGTGATGGATGAAGCCAGGTGAGGGGTACAAAATAGAAGGTGATGGATGAAGCCAGGTGAGGGTAACAAGATAGAAGGTGATGGATGAAGCCAGGTTAGGGTAACAAGGTAGAAGGTGATGGATGAAGCCAGATGAGGGGTACAAAATAGAAGGTGATGGATGAAGCCAGGTGAGGGTAACAAGATAGAAGGTGATGGATGAAGCCAGATGAGGGGTACAAAATAGAAGGTGATGGATGAAGCCAGGTGAGGGGTACAAAATAGAAGGTGATGGATGAAGCCAGGTGAGGGTAACAAGATAGAAAGTGATGGATGAAGCCAAGTGAGGGTAACAAGATAGAAGGTGATGGATGAAGCCAAGTGAGGGTAACAAGATAGAAGGTGATGGATGAAGCCAGGTGAGGATAACAAGGTAGAAGGTGATGGATGAAGCCAGGTGAGGGTAACAAGATAGAAAGTGATGGATGAAGCCAAGTGAGGGTAACAAGATAGAAGGTGATGGATGAAGCCAAGTGAGGGTAACAAGATAGAAGGTGATGGATGAAGCCAAGTGAGGGTAACAAGATAGAAGGTGATGGATGAAGCCAAGTGAGGGTAACAAGATAGAAGGTGATGGATGAAGCCAGGTGAGGGGTACAAGCCGGAAGGTGATACGTGATGCTCACCTGGCTTCACCTATCATCTTCTACACTCAAAATACTCAGCAGATGCTGGGGTCAAAGCAACACTCACAACACGCTGGAGGAACTCAGCAGGTCGGGCTCCTTCCCACCCTCCCCCCATCTTCTTTATAGGGCCTCTGCCCCTTCCCTCTTCAGTCCTGGCGAAGGGTTCCAGCCCGAAATGTTGACTGATCGTTTCCATGGATGCTGCCCAACCTGCTGAGTTCCCCTATCATCTTCTAACTTGTACTCCTCATAAAAACAGTAAAATATGAAATAACGAACAAATTTTTGGGTGCCTCTCAGTTTCTTAAAACTAATGTACACCTGGCCATTACATATATAATTTCTGTGATGTGATGTGGGGACATCAGCTTACGATACTTTGTCCAAATATATGTCTCAATAGTTTCAGAATGTTAACCACTTTGGGTGGTTTGAATCAAATTTGTATAACTACAGGTCAGACCTCTTAAAGATAAAAAGTAAAAGCCTTAGAAGTGATTATTGAACATTGAATGCTCTACTTCAATAGAGTACAGCAACAGGATCATCCAGAAAAGATGATGATGAGGAAGAGGAGGGAGAGAGAGAGAAAGAACTACGGATGGAATATCTGCTTTGTGCTTTTGATACTCTTGGGAAAGCCTGGCCCAGAACTTTAGAAACACAGGGTAAGTTATTTCAGTGAATTACGTAATGCTCTCTCGTTCCCTGAACCCTCAATTGCCACTTCCAAGAATAAGAAATAAGACCATAAGACGTGGGAGCAGTATTAGGCCATTCAGCCCATTGAGTCTACTCCGCCATTCCAACGTGGCTGATCCCAGATCCCACTCAACCCCATACACCTACCTTCTCGCCATATCCTTTGATTCCCTGACGGTCTTAGCCTTCATTGCAGTCTGTGGCAGAGCATTGCACAGATTCACTACACTCAGGCTAAAAAAATTTCCTCCTCAGCCCTGTTCTAAAGGGTCGCCTCTCAATTTTGAGGCTGTGCCCTGTAGTTCTGGATACGCCCACCACAGGAAACATCCTCTCCAATGTTCCAACAATTTGCAAGTAATCTCTGCAGTTGGATCAATTGTACTTCAGTGACAACCATGGGCGACAGCCTACGTAGGGCATTAAAATGCTATTTTAGAAAAAAGACATGGTTATTTAATCTAGTGTTCATTTCATCCATGCAATCTTTCTCTCTGTTGCCTCTTTTCCATTTTTAATTCATTTTTTCCATTAAAAATTTCCATGACCCTACTTCCAATGAAGATTTTAATCTAAACATGCCACGCTTTAATCGACATCTCTGGTCATTTGTTCATTTAATTGACATCTCTGGTCATTCTACTGTGCAAAAGCCTTGAGTACTGTACATGTACAGTGCCTTTAAAAAGTATTCACCCCCCTTGGAATTTTCATTTTTACCGTTTTACAACAGTGAATTATAGTGGATTTAATTTGGCTTTTTTTTTTGACACTGATCAACAGAAAAAGACTAAGTGATCTAAATTAATTACAAATATAAAACATAAAATAATTGAGGTACTTAATAGTTTGCTTCAGTATTCACTACGGAAAAGGATCTTGGTGATTGTAAGGATGACTTACAGCAGACTGAAAAGCTTAAGCATGTAGGTATTAAGGAAGAGGATGTGCTGGAGCTTTTGGAAAGCATCAAGTTGAATAAGTCACCCGGACCTGACGAGATGTACCCCAGGCTACTGTGGGAGGCGAGGCATGAGATTGCTGAGCCTCTGGCGATGAGCTTTGCATCATCAGTGGGGATGGGAGAGGTTCCGGAGGATTGGAGGGTTGCGGATTTGTTCCCTTATTTAAGAAAGGGAGTAGAGATCGCCCAGGAAATTATAGATCAGTGAGTCTTACTTCAGTGGTTGGTAAGTTGATGGAGAAGATCCTGAGAGGCAAGATTTATGAGCATTTGGAGAGATATAATATGATTAGAAATAGAATGGTTTTGTCAAGGGCAGGTTGTGCCTTACAAGCCTGATTGAATGTTTTGAGGATGTGATTAAACACATTGATGAAGGAAGAGCAGTAGATGTAGTGTATGTCGATTTCAGCAAGGCATTTGATAAGGTACCCCATGCAAGGCTGATTGAGAAAGTAAGGAGGCATGGGATCCAAGGGGACGTTGCTTTGTGGATCCGGAACTGGCTTGCCAACAGAAGGCAAAGAGTGGTTGTAGACGGGTCATATTCTGCATGGAGGTCGGTGACCAGTGGTGTGCCTCAAGGATCTGTTCTGGGACCACTACGCTTCATGAATTTTATAAATGACCTGGATGAGGAAGTGGAGGAATGAGTTAGTAAATTTGCTGATGACACAAAGGTTGTGGGTGTTGTGGATAGTGTGGAGGGCTGTCAGAGGTAACAGCAGGACATTGATAGGATACAAAACTGGGTTGAGAAGTGGCAGATGGAGTTTAACCCAGATAAATGTGAGCTGGTTCCATTTGGTAGGTCAAATATGATGGCAGAATATAGTATTAATGGTAAGACTCTTGGCAGTGTGGAGGATCAGAGGAATCTTGGGTTCCAAGTCCATAGGACACTCAAAGCTGCTATGCAGTTGACCCTGTGGTTAAAAAGGCATTAGCCTTCATCAGTCATGAGATTGAGTTTAAGAGCCGAGAGGTAATGTTGCAGCTATGTAGGACCCTGGTCAGACCCCACTTGGAGTACTGTGCTCAATTTTGGTTGCCTCACTACAGGAAGGATTTGGAAACCATGGAAAGGGTGCAGAGGAGATTTACAAGGATGTTGCCTGGATTGGGGAGCATGCCTTACGAGAATAGGTTGATTGAACTCTGCCTTTTCTCCGTGGAGCAACAGAAGATGAGAGGTGACCTGATAGAGGTGACAAGATAATGAGAGGCATTGATCATGTGGATAGTCAGAGGCTTTTTCCCCGGGCTGAAGTGACTAGCACGAGAGGTACAGTTTTAAGGTGCTTGGAAGTAAGTACAGAGGAGATGTCAGGGGTAAGTTTTTTACTCAGAGTGGTGAGTGTGTGGAATGGACTGCCGGTGACAGTGGTGGAGGCGGATATGATAGGGTCTTTTAAGAGACTCCCGGAACATAAGGTAAGGACATGTTTGGCACAGCTTTGTGGGCCAAAGGGCCTGTATTGTGCTGTAGGTATTCTGTGTTTCTAATTGATTGCGTAAGTATTCACCCCCTTTAATATGACACACCAAATCATCACTGGTGCAGTCAATTGGTTTTAGAAGTCACATAATTAGTTAAATGGAGATCACTGTGTGTGGTCACTTTTGGGGGAAAAAACTTGCATGAAATCTTGGCTAGAGTTTGTCACAAGGCATGTGGGGACTCTGGAGTCAGCTGGAAGGAGGTTCTACATCTGATAAAACCAAAATTGAGCTTGTTGGCCATCAGACTGAACGCTCTGTTTGGCATAAGCCAAACACCGTGCATAATCAAAATACACCATCCCTACCGTGAAGCATGGTGGCGTCTGCATCATGCTGTGGGGGTGCTTCACTGCAACAGGTCCTGGAAGGCTTGTGAACGTAGAGGGTAAAATGAATGCAGCCAACTACAGGGAAATCCTGGAAGAAAGCATGATGCAGTGTGCAAGAGAACTGTGACTTGGGAGAAGAATCGTTTTCCAACAAGGCAATGACCCAAAGCATAAAGCTAAAGCTACACGTAAAGCTTAAAAACAACAAAGTTAATGTCCTGAAGTGGCCAAGTCAGAGTCCAGACCTCAGTCCAATTGAGAATTTGTGGCCGGACTTAAAAAGGGCTGCTCACTCACAATCCCCATGCAAAGTGATAGAGCTTGAGCAGTTTTGTAAAGAAGATTGGGGAAAGATTGCATTGTCCCGATGTGCAAAGCTGATAGAGGCCTATTCACACAGACTCATGGCTGTAATTGCTGCCAAAGGTGCATCTACTAAATACTGACTTGAAGGGGGTGTTTACATATGCAATTATTTTGTTTTTTATATTTGTAATTAATTTAGATCATTTTGTAGAGATCTGTTTTCACTTTGACACAAAAGAGTCTTTTTCTGTTGATCAGTATCAAAAAAACCCAAATTAAATCCACTGTGATTTAATGTTGTAAAACAATAAAAATGAAAACTTCTGGGAGGGGGGGAGGGTGAATACTTTTTATAGACATTGTACATAGCTTGGTTAGTGAAGACTTTTGCACAGTACTGTATTTGTCAACATGGAGCAGAGAGCGAATTTGAAACTCTGGTCGGACTAAAGGATGTTGGGAATGGCAGGGGTGGAGTGCCGCAGGAGGGTGAGGGACAGGTGGCAAAGAAGGTGTGCCAGGGCAGGGTGGCGTAGGAGCAGACACACCCAGCCTTGAGACACAAGGCAAGGACATTTGATTCCAAACAACTGAATTATTGATCATTACAGAATGTGTCTCTGGTCCTTCCTGCTCCCTCCTCTCTTCCTTCCCCTTTTCCCAACCATGATTCCCCTGTCCCGGCCCCCTTCTCATTCTCAGTCCACAATAGAAACCCATATCAGAATCAGGTTTATCATCACTCGCATGTCATGAAATTGGCTTTTTCTTGCGGCAGCAGTACAGTGCAGTACATAAAATTGTTACAGTATTATGCAAAATTCTTAGGCATCCTAGCTATATACATGCGCCTAAGACTTTTGCACAGTACTGTATATTTTTCTTTGCACACAATTCATTGTGGGTTGCTGTAGATATCACTTCTGATGGCTGGAAAATGCATTGATCTGAGCTTTATTATTGAGTCCACAGTATATACTGTATTTTGGCATTTTGGTGATTTGATAATAAAGATGTTATTTGTCTCTTCCGCAGCTCGGTACCATGTAGAATTGTGTCACTTAATGTGTGAAAGGCTAAAGCTAAGTACATGGAAAGTTCAACTGGGAGTGCTCCAAGCAATGAACGCTTACTTCCAGGGGTAAGTAAAGTAATGACATTTTGTGCCTGCAACCTGACCAGCAGATTTTATAAAACTTGGTAATAAAGGATGCCATTTGTTCCTGCAGCTTACTGCTTCTCAGCCAAGACAACAAAGACACAGAGACATTATCTGAGATCTTGAAAGATACTTGCTCTGCACTCACCTTTCCATTAGGTGAGGCAATGTGAAAGATGAGATTTTTGTTTGGTTTGGAGAACAGTTTAAACATAAACTCACAGGTTTTAACTTTTCTTTTCAGAAAACAAGAGCTACTCTTCAGTACGAACAGAGGCTTTATCAATATTAGAACTGCTCTTTAAAAAACTTGAAGGTAAGTAAATAAAAGTTACCTACAGAACACTGGAAAGGACAGCTTGTTACTGGAAACAATTTATTGTCTGAAGCCACCTAACGATGGTTTGATGCTCTCACAAACCACTGTTAGTGCACATGATCTGGAGTGGTCTGGCTGGGTGTTCCACTCAGAAATATTTGTTTATATATTCTTAAAAACACTTCCTAGTTTAGTGCCTATTACTTCATAAATAGTTGATCACTAATGGTTAATGTAGCCCATGCTACCCTTCAAGAGTGTTCTTGGCCTGGAGAAACACATTTCCATTAAAGTTTACTAGATTAATAAATAAAGTTGTCCAAACTTGCCAGCTTACTAGCTTTTGTCAAATCACACTAGAAACTTGTTCAAGACAGCCATTTTCCTCACATTGGCTCAGCTAGTTGGGTTTTGCATGTCATGAGCTTCTGTAATGTCCATTCGTGGAGCTGATTCTTGTTCATAGAATGCATGTTAAGTGCTAAATCATTATGGATTTAACAGACAGTCAAAATTCTCCCAAAGACCGAGTCTACTTAAGTTTTCATCCCCATCACTGGATCAGGTTTTGCTGTTGCCAGAGGGAATCCCTCATTGTTCCCAGAATGCTAAACATCTTAAGATTTAGAAATGAATGGAGGCCATATGCTCCTTCCAGCCTCTTGTGAAGTTCAGTTAGATCATAACTGATCCCGTGTGGTATGTCTGACACGTTACTCTCTTCCAAACATCTGCCAGTTTCAGCCTTTACTACATTCAACCAACAGAGCATCCAGTGCTCTCTGGGCTAGGTAATTCTAAAAGTTTGCTATCCTTTTGAGTAAGGAAATTTCTCCTTTACTGGCTAAGCCTTATCCTGAGATTACTTACAATTTCTAAACACTGAAGAAAACAACAGCTGAGTATCCTACCCAGTTAAATATTTCAGAAACCTCCAAGTTAAAATGAGATTGTTCCTCATTTACCCAACCCACATAAAGTAATCTTTCTTATCTCTGCAGAAGATAAACCTTTCTTTACAGGAGTCAACTGAGTGAGTCTATAAAACAGTAACTGCAAGGCAAGTGTATACTTCCTTTGGTATGAAGACTGAACTGTGCACACAATCTCAAGTGTGGTATCATCAAACCTCTGGGCAGTTTGTTCGCGGGTCAACATGCAAAATGCTAGAAGAACTCAAGATTCTGATGAAGGGTCTTGGCCCGAGACATCAGCTGTTTATTTACCTCCATAGATGTTGCCTGACCTGCTGAGTTCCTCCAACATTTTGTGTTTTGCTCAGGATTTCCAGCTCTACAGAATCTTTTGTGTTTGTTTGTTGCTGGTGGGTCATCATACTTCTTGGCCATGCATTAACTGTTTCCTTGTTTAAAACTTGTGTTCATTTTTCTTTTCCAGAGACTAATCAGTGGGCAGCTTTGACTCCTGAAAAGAGGGATATAATTCTTAAGTCTCTAACCAGTATGGAATCAGACAACAGGCCGGAACTGAAAGATAAAGCTTCAACTCTTAAGAAACGCCTTGCAAGTGTCCCATAAACCTGCACAGTCGTACTGTTCATCTGAAGACTTGACAACCCAAACTCTTGCTAATCATTTTGGATACATTAGACCTAAAGTTTTGCTTCGTATGTTGTCAGGTTGGCCTGTTTAAGAGTATAAGTCAAACGCTGTACCTGCAGCTTAGAAGGGGTGCGAGTGTGGTGAATTCCATTTTCTGATGTTGGTTTGCGTGTGCTCAGTTAGTGTTTTGCAGATTCTCATATCTGCACAAGATGCAAATTATATCTCTGTGTCTTCCTCCAGTTAATCAGGAAATTACAGAGGCTGAAGGTTCTGGTTATGAAACATTGAATATGGTCGTCAAGCAGTAGTTCAGAGTTGAAGGTGTGGTTATGAGGTGCGCACATCAATTTAGTCAGTGCCAGGTTTAGTGAAGTTAAGTGTTAGTCCAATAAATTACAACAAGAGATATTAGATTATATTGAATCTGAAGGAGGTAGCACTTGGCTGTCAAAGATGCAGTGTGTCTCCATTTTATGTCATTAAATACTGTCATTGTGGCAGCGTTTGTAATATAATTGCACATGAATGTGCACTCCAAAATGCCATTCAGACATCAGTTCTTTCTAGAACTGATTTCAGCACATAGCTGCTTCCCTTTAGCTAGCTAAACATTTAGCACTTCTTATTTCCATGCTGCTGCACAACTTCTATTGCAACATTTTTCTAGAATTTGGGCAGTGAGGAAAAACAAGATGAAGAAAATGTTTTTGATGATATAATTATTACTGCCAAGTTGGAATTATCTTCAACATCATTTGTACTGTGAAATGGAAGTGGTGTCACAGGAATTATTCTGGTTGTTCCCAGCGTTCACCACTATATCATATTTGACAGGGTTTAACCATCTAAACTGCAAAGCATTTTGCAGTCCTTTTAAATTTTGCAAAAGCATAAAATCTCTGAGGACCCTAAGGAGCTGATAATCAAGATATCTCATTTCCCTTTACAGTGTACATTAACTCCATTTATGTCACACATTTTCTAATGAATTCGTAAGGTGAGCTGTATTGAAGTTTATGTTTTAGTACGTAGGATATGTGCTGGGCTCATAAATAGCAACCTTTCTCCTCTATTGCCCTAAGCAAGATCAGTTTGCACCTCATGTGTGCTAATTTTTTTTTAATTAATATTTTAAGTAAATCCATCAAACTACAAGAAGTTTCAAATCTTTTCATTTTACTTTGATCCTGTAAAGCAATTCAAAAGAAGGCTTCCAACAGATAATATAGGTAAACAGACCTCTCCTAATTTTCCATCAGTCCTGAGATATTGACAATGAAATGGCCTGTCTTTTGTGTTTCATAGATGTGCCAGATCATCAAAAGGTAATGAATTATGTTGTTCCTTCACATAAATATTTTTTCTTGAGATTGTAAGATGTATCATATGCTTTTGTGGTCAATGGCACTTTTACAGTAATTAAGGTAAATGCAGAACAAAGTTTAGCAAAGGGGAATTGCAAAATCATTGACAGGTCTGAAATATTTAGAAAGGCAAACTGATAGAATGGACAGGGTCTCAAAAGCTAAGGGTTTGATGTCTACATCTGCCCATTACATGGGTCAGTTTGATCCTAATGAAGAAATTGTGGTCGAACATCTGGTACACCAGACGGGAGAATTGGCTGTCTGCTTCAATCCCACCAAATATCACCCTACTCTGTGTGGTGAAGGATCTGCAATGAGGAGTTAAATTATAATTTAAGTATGGTTATCCTGTAGCTGTGTGAGAGCAAAGACTAGTAATTGATATTGGGTTGTTCTTAGTGCTGTTCTGTATAGTATGTGGCAGTTTGTTTATCGACCAGTATGTCACTAGGATGCTTTGCTTGCTTGAGTTCTCGATAGTTTCAAGCTGAGCTTCACCAGGGGGAACGATTGATGCCAGCCACATCCAAGCAGAAAAGTGGCCTTCCTCAAGTTTTCTATAAAGAATGATTGCACTATTTTGCTAACCATAAACACTGTACCATGCCCTGTGTGGGCAAATACTTGATGCTACTCCAGCCATTCACTGGTAAAACTTTGTACTGATAACTAAATCTTGTGTTCTGTCTCTCAGAACTTCTTAACAGAATTGTTTGTATGGGAAGAAAAATCTGGGACTTGGTTAACAAAAAAAGAAAAAATAAGACCCTTATTAAAAGCCCATTTTACTGCTGTAGGTTAGTATAGTTTCAAATTAACTTTAAATTGAATTGTATTAATGGTGATGATTAATTTACTCAGGTCAGAGTTAAATAACTCCAGCCTCCATTGCCAGGTTAAATCTTTATTCTGAAGCTAAAGGTGTCAGTAAGAAATGTAATTTCTGTGACAATTTCATTTGGCCTTACAATTGAGCACCTGTAGTGTTTGCTTAATTGGGCACTGTAGGATGTACATTCTTAGTATATGTTCATAAAAGCAGTTTATAAACATCAGATGGATCGGATTCACTGTGTCAGTGTATGTCATTTAGAACTGGGGATCTAAGAAATGTTTGAGAAAACTGGTGGGCCCCATGAAGAATGTCCATATGAATTGTGCTTGCATGATGTGTATAATAAAATTATGCTTGGTCTTCTATGAGACATTGCTTATGGATGAGGGAAAGTGTATACAGACACTTTAACATTGCCAAAATCAATAAATACTCTTGTGCTGTTATACTACTGCTTTTTATGTCTTCTGATGTCAAATAACTCGCTGGCAGGTGGTAAGAGTGGGCTCCCTCACCCTGCACCCCTCGATTCTCAACAAAGGAGCCCCTCAGGGCTGTGTACTAAGTTCCCTCTTTTACTTCTTGTATACCCATGGCAGTGTCACCACCCACAGCTCTAATCTAATTAAATTTGCCGACGACACTTCATTGATTGGTCTAATCTCAAACAATAATGAGGTGGCCTCCAGGGGAGTAGTCATCCCTCTGACACAGTGTTGTCAAGAAAACAGCCTCTTCCTCAATGTCGCAAAAACCAAGGAGCTGGTTGAGGATTACAGGAGGAATGGAGACAAGCTAACCCCTATTGACATCAATGGATCTGGGGTTGAGAGGGTAAACAGCTTCAAGTTCCTCGGCATCTACACCACCGAGACCTCATGTGGTCTGTACACGCCAGCTGTCTGGTGAAAAAGGCACAACAGCGCCTCTTTCACCTCAGACGGTTGAGGAAGTTTGGTGTGGGCCCCCAAATCCTAGGAACTTCTTACAGGGGCACAATTGAGAGCATTGTGACTGGCTGCATCACTGCCTGGTATGGGAACTGTACTTCCCTTAATCGCAGAATTATGCAAAGAGTGCTGCAGACAGCCCAGTGAATCAGTAGCTGTGAACTTGCCATGATTCAGGACATTTACAAAGACAGATGTGAAAAAAGGGCCCGAAGGATCATTGGCGACCTGAGTCACCCCAACCATAATCCATTCCAGCTGCTACCATCCGGGAAACAGTACTGCAACATAAAAGCCAGGACCAACAGGCTCCAGGACAGCTTCTTCCACCAGGCCATCAGACTGATTAACTCACGCTGATTTGGGTGTATTTCTATATTACATTGATTGTTCTATTTATTATAAATTGCACAGATGGAGACGTAAAATAAAAATTTTTACTCAGGTATGTGAAGAGTGTAAGAATTACCTTGGTATTTAAATTTAAGGGTGTAACTATATTATAATTATGTGGTTTTTGTCAGTTTTTCAGTCTTGGTCTGTCTCGTGTTTCTGTGATATCACACTGGAGGAACAATGTATCATTTCTTCATGCATTACTAAATGACAATAAAAGAGGACTGAGTGTCCTCATAATCTAATCTAAAAAATCAATTCAATTCAATAAGGTCAAGATGCAATATTGAATAGACAGTGAGTAAACAGAGTAGATAGTGAGATCTAGATGAACATCCATCCAACATGGAGCTGGGGTGAAGATTGTAAAATTGCTGGTCTGTGCGACGTATGCTGTAATATGATCACATTAGAAGCAAAGTATCTGAACTCCCACTCTACCCTTCAAAGCCACCCACCCTTCTGGATTGCCAGTCATTAAAGTTTGACCCCTGGATACCTGATTTCTTTTTGAAATATGAAGCAGGGTATAAATAGCAATCTCTCAGTGACATCCATTTTATGGCACACAGTTCTTAGAAGAATGCCTATGGATCTGCAAGCAATATAGCATTATTCCAGGCATGGAGACATGGTAGATGGTCAGTGTTTTTTCCAGGATGGAAATGTCAAATATGCTGAAATAGGAAAAGCTCAAAATAAATTCACATGCCAAGTTTTTTGTACACAAGGGCAGGTTCCCTGGAATGCACTACCAGTGGGTGAAGCTGAAGCAGGTACTATAGCAATGTTTGAGAGGCACGTCGATAGACACATGCAGCAGGCAGAAAACGGAGGGGAAAAGGCCACGTACAGGTAGATGGGAAGAGTTAATTTGGCATAGTGGCACAGACATCATGGGCCTAAGGGACTTGCCCTATGCCATCCTGTTTTCCATCCTGTGTGCTATAAGCTTTTCATTCACCAATGTACATTTTATTACAACAGCAATGCAAACTGCTTTCTTGGTGTAGAGATGCTATGATCTGAGTATTTTTTAGAAAGACATTTTTACTGATAAAACACAATCGTGGCCTACACACCCCACATACTCGTATGGTAGACAATAGAGTTAAAGGTTTTTAATCTCAGTATTCCCACCCACCAACGTACTGAATTTAATTTGTTTTTCATTTGTGCCCATTGGTTTTTAAATTAGTGCTGCTACCCTATACGTATAAGTGTAGTGTTGTTTCCTTTTCCCAGTAAGATTATCATGTCCATAACCAGATCAGTACTTGCTTTTCCTTAGCTGTACAAAGCAAACTTTTTTTCTGCATCCATTGATCACACCTGTCCTTTTATTTACCCATCATTTGTGACCTTTGCTAATGGCTTGAAAAAATGACATTTAAAAAAAATAGCCTTGTTTAAATACCGAGGTAAATATATGGTTCAGAAATGGAAAGAAGCCAATTATTAGAATAAGTGTTATTGTATATCTGGGTTGAAAAAAATATAATTGTACAAACTTTGATGTTTTGGAAAGGATAAATGTGTATTTATATGACTTCTTTACTGAAGAGCCATGTTCTTTTTAACAGTCTTGTGGGATCTCCTTTGCCCATTTCGAAAGGACATAATTTGACATGAAGTTTGAAAAGCAGTCCCATGCCTTGCCATGGGTTCAGCAGGTCATAGACTTTTGTTGATCAATTTATGCACTGGCATCATTGGGAGCACCTACAGTTAATGTCAATTACCTTGAGATAATGGTGGTGAGTCCCCACCTTAAATCCCTATGAACCATAGGAAAGTACTCTCAATGTGCTTTTGGGTAGGACATTTCAGTATCTGGTGACTAATAGTGAGTGGTGATGTAAGCTTAATAATACCTTTCCAAGACATGGCAGATGAACTCACAGATAATGGAAGATCCAATGTGTCTGCTGCCTTTATTTCATATGTTGAAGGTTATAAATTTGACGTCTGCCCAGATTTAATGCTTCGGTATCCTGAATGGGACTTGATTGTATGATCTTCAGAAGAAATTCATTGTGATAGAGTTCAATTTCACTATAACTTGTGTGGATTCAGTCCATCTGGTCCCAACCATTAAGAAGACCATTGTGCTAATTGCATCATTTTCCCTCGCCTTTGTATTGTAGCCTTATGCTTTCATTTTAACATCCATTACTGATTTTTAAGTTGCTCTACTATCTTAGTTGATTGGGGTCTAAAACCCCTGACAACACTGGTGAAATTCTAGATTGTACAAATTTATAGTACAGAAAGAAGCATTTGCAGCACCTGATCTCCACATGAGCCTCCTCCTACAAATCTTTTAACCTCATGGTGATGACTCATTGCTTTCTCCTTCACAATTATTTAGCTTGCCCCTTAAATGCATCTCTGCTGTTCTCTACAGATTGTAGTCCTTCAATATTCATCTGGATTTGGAAACACTTCCAAAGTGTTGAAAATAAATATTCAGTAAAATTACTGAGAACTGCCCCTTTCCCTACAAAAGGTAATAAAATAACCACATTATTACTACATTTCCAAGATTCTTCTCCACTGCTAAAAGGTCTGCTTAATTCCCGAGTGTTGCTGCCATCCTCTGACTGATTAAGCTAAACCAGTCACTAATAGCAAGATGATGAGTTCTCCCTAAGAAGATTCCTCTCCTACAGGAAGAAATGCCATAGAGAAATATCCATGCCAACCAAGACAATGTTAGGATTTTAGATTACATATAATACACTCTTCCATGGCACAATCATATACCAGATGTACAAACAGACTTGATGTCCTTTGTGAACTTAAACATGTTTTAACTGCTAAATATGTAAATAAATTATAATGACAAAGTAAACACAAACACCATATTTCACTTAACTGGAATATATTATATGCCACTGGAATGTTCCTCATCTGTGGGTCCATGTCCCCAGATGGCTGTACATTAAAGGCTGTTAAATACAGAACATGACAATTGAACAGTAATAAATGGAAAAACTGTATCAATAGGTTACAGCTGTTAACAAGTATCCAACCCAGAACCTACAGGAACTGAAGATTAATCTTCAAGCAATACTTGGGAGAAAAACCAAAAACAGCAACTTCCAGGTGCTTATTAGTCTCGTGTTCATTAGTTACAAAATATTGTAAGATGGAAGCGGGTGTCGAACATGAATCATCCATTTGGGCAATGAAAAGATCCTCTGCTTCTCATTGAAAATTGACGTATCGAGAGCTCAGAGGTTGGCGAGCAAACATTGAGTCTGTTTCTACTTAGCCAGAGACATGTATAAAACAAAACACCTCACATTGTCATTTTAGCCTGTTCTGGAGCTTAGCCTATTTCCCAAATCTTGCATGTTCTGAATATTGTTTAAAAATAGGAGCCAGTCTAGATCCAGCCGATTTCCATGAAAAGGAATATTAGAGTACATGAGTTTTACAGTCACGAATACAATGACCCAGGCTGCCATTTTGTAATCGGGTTTTCCTACAGAGGCTGCAAAAGGCTAATTACCTCTCCGACATTACTTATGCCACTCGGTGATGACCTGAGATTAAGCAGCATTGACTGAATGTTGCCCTGATAATGAAAAGGCAAATTGTCCCTTTGCGAAATTTATTGTAACAGTCTTTCAGTAACGTTGCACGCATCCTTTCCTTCATCTGTCATTGGTGTTAACAGCCTGAAATCCACTGCAGCATCTGGTCCTCTAAGGTGGGTGATGTCATTGCCCTGTTGCCAAGGCAACAGCAATTAAGTTATTCACGGCAGATAAAAGGAGAGAGCACAAACAGCGAAAATAATACCACCATCTGTCTCTGTAAGGACACATTTGCCAGACTCTCAGCGACTCAAAGGTAATTCTTGTCTCAGTGAGCAGCGCAAACAGGTAACTCTTAGCATATTTACATCATACAGTGCGTGAAGACTGGCTGTTTAAAAAAAATGTAGCACCTGTTTCAAGTAAATGATTTTGAAGATAAAACTGCAATGCGTTTGACCATTACTGTTCTTTAGTAATATTTAATGTGCTAATGCTTTATACTTCGACTGCCGATTCGATGTTCGGTTCCATATTTTATTCGCAGTGCTGTTTCTGCTTTGCTCCATTTGGATTTTGTTTCGGATGCATGCCGAAAGTATAAGAATTCTCCCACTGACTGCATTTCTCTTTCCCTGTGCAGGGTGTCACGTCTTTGTTATCAGCTGCCATGTTCAAGACGGTTTTGCTGACCCTGGTTGGATTGGCTGTGGCTTCGGGTCACAGCTCCCAGGATGCGGACAAGGTCACTGATGCAGACATCCAGCGGTTGCTGCACGGAGTCATGGAGCAGTTAGGCATTGCTCGGCCTCGAGTCGAGTATCCGGCTCACCAAGCTACAAACCTGGTGGGGCCACAGAGTATTGAAGGTAAAGGGTTCTGACATATTCTGTGCCTGGATGGTAGGAATATTCCGTTTATTTGGATCTATAAAGTCAACCCCAGAAATTATTGTGAATCCACCATTAGGTAAAGTATTAGACTTCTTAATATGGAAATCAAAAGAAATTAAATTAGTTTTAAGCTGAAAAGGATGCCATAAGTGCATTCCTAATGCCGTCGAAATACTGTTCCAAGTGCACCGTAGTGACACCATATAACTAATATTCTATAGAGGCCTGGTCTTGGTCCCTACCCCTCATCTCTATTCATCTTTTGATTAATCAAATAGCTTATTAGCTGATATACTTGACTGTACCTTTAAGTCTGACCTCAGAATTTTTAAAAATCATAACAACTTCAGGCAGAAAAGGAGGCCCCTTGGTGGTTTTATTGATATTCTGGATCGAATACATGGTTAGGTAAATGCTGACAACTAGTAAACAAACAGAAATAATTTGCAACACACATAAAAGTTGCTGGTGAACGCAGCAGGCCAGGCAGCATCTCTAGGAAGAGGTGCAGTCGACGTTTCAGGCCGAGACCCTTCGGCAGGACTAACTGAAGGAAGAGTTAGTAAGAGATTTGAAAGTGGGAGGGGGAGGGGGAGATCCAAAATGATAGGAGAAGACAGGAGGGGGAGGGATGGAGCCAAGAGCTGGACAGGTGATTGGCAAAAGGGATACGAGAGGATCATGGGACAGGAGATCCGGGAAGAAAGACAAGGGTGGGGGGGGACCCAGAGGATGGGCAAGGGATATATTCAGAGGGTCAGAGGGAGAAAAAGGAGAGTGAGAGAAAGAATGTGTGTATAAAAATAAGTAACAGATGGGGTACGAGGGGGAGGTGGGCCATTAACGGAAGTTAGAGAAATCGATGTTTATGCCATCAGGTTGGAGGCTATCCAGACGGAATATAAGGTGTTGTTTCTCCAACCTGAGTGTGGCTTCATCTTTACAGTAGAGGAGGCCGTGGATAGACATATCAGAATGGGAATGGGATGTGGAATTAAAATGTGTGGCCACTGGGAGATCCTGCTTTCTCTGGTGGACAGAGCGTAGATGTTCAGCAAAGCGGTCTCCCAGTCTGCGTCGGGTCTCGCCAATATATAAAAGGACACATCGGGAGCACCGGACGCAGTATATCACCCCAGTCGACTCACAGGTGAAGTGTTGCCTCACCTGGAAGGACTGTTTGGGGCCCTGAATGGTGGTAAGGGAGGAAGTGTAAGGGCATGTGTAGCACTTGTTCTCCTTACACGGATAAGTGCCAGAAGGGAGATCAGTGGGGAGGAATGGGGGGGATGAATGGACAAGGGAGTTGCGTAGGGAACGATCCCTGCGGAATGCAGAGAGAGTGGGGGAGGGAAAGATGTGCTTAGTGGTGGGATCCCGTTGGAGGTGGCGGAAGTTACGGAGAATAATATGTTGGACCCGGAGGCTGGTGGGGTGGTAGGTGAGGACCAGGGGAACCCTATTCCTAGTGGGGTGGCCCCCACCGCTTTATTTTCACCATGGATGTCCAGTCCTTATATACTTCCATCCCCCAACAGGAAGGTCTCAAAGCTCTACGCTTTTCGGATTCCAGACCTAATCAGTTCCCCTCTACCACCACTCTGCTCCGTCTAGCGGAATTAGTCCTTACTCTTAATTATTTCTCCTTTGGCTCCTCCCACTTCCTCCAAACTAAAGGTGTAGCTATGGGCACCCGTATGGGTCCTAGCTATGCCTGCCTTTTTGTTGGCTTTGTGGAACAATCTATGTTCCGTGCCTATTCTGGTATCTGTCCCCCACTTTTCCTTTGCTACATCGACGACTGCATTGGCGCTGCTTCCTGCACGCATGCAGAACTCGTTGACTTTATTAACTTTACCTCCAACTTTCACCCTGCCCTCAAGTTTACCTGGTCCATTTTCGACACCTCCTTCCCCTTTCTAGATCTTTCTGTCTCTGTCTCTGGACACAGCTTATCCACTGATGTCTACTATAAGCCTACTGACTCTCACAGCTATCTGGACTATTGCTCTTCTCACCCTGTCTCTTGCAAAAACACTATCCCCTTCTCGCAATTCCTCCGTCTCCGCCGCATCTGCTCTCAGGATGAGGCTTTTCATTCTAGGACGAGGGAGATGTCTTCCTTTTTTAAAGAAAGGGGCTTCCCTTCCTCCACTATCAACTCTGCTCTTAAACGCATCTCCCCCATTTCACGTACATCTGCTCTCACCCCATCCTCCCGCCACCCCACTAGGAATAGGGTTCCCCTGGTCCTCACCTACCACCCCACCAGCCTCCTGGTCCCCGGGACATCCCTGGTGTTACCGTATCAGTGGAAGTGTCCTGGCACTGGGATGTGCATACCATCACAAAGAAGGCATGACAGCGTGACTACTTGCTTAGAAGTTTGCGTGGATTTGGCATTACACCTAAAACCCTGACAAACTTCTATAGATGCACAGTGGAGAGTATCCTATTTGGTTGCACCAAGGCTTGGTATGGAAACACCAGTGGCCAGGAACAGAGAAAAACTACAAAAAGCGGTGGATACAGCCCAGTCTATCACTGGAAAAGCCCTCCCCACCATTGAGCAAAATTTCTGTGCTGTTCTGCTGGGCTTGCTGTTCATCAGATATGAAATTTATTTTAGGGATGGGAAAGGCCTGTACATCCCTCTGGAAATCGCAAATTCTTGACACTTTTATTATGAGACAATTTAGACCTGTTTCAAAGTTGGAAGCAGGAATTTTTCCTGGAAGATTACTGAAATGCATCTTGTTATCCAGCTTGTGACTCAAATTGGTGAGGGCACTACCACCACTAAAAATCTACCCATTTTATCTGCTACATAATAAAATTATGATGTGTATGCTACCTCACAAGAGAATACAGCCCTAACAGGGCAGCCACAGTAGTGTAGCAGTTAGCACAAAGCTATTACAGCTCACGGTATTTCCAAGTTCAGAATTCAATTCCACGCCACTCTGTAAGGAGTTTGTACCTTCTTCTCATGGAATTTGAGAGTTTTCAACAGGTACTCCAGTTTCCTCCAAAGATGTACCGGTTAGAAGGTTAATCGGTCATTGTAAATTGTCCTGTTATCAGGATTGTCATGGGCTGCTGGGATGGTGTGGCTTGAGGGGCTGGAAAAGCCAACTGTGTGCTGTATCGTTAAATAAAAATAATCTGAGTAGAATCTTTTCGTAACACTCCTGGGCCTCAATTCTAATTTTAAACCTAAGTGATTTAGTTGGTGGTTTCATAGGTAAATCTGTTTTGCATCTGAATAATACTTGTTCTGTTTATGTAAACAGTCAATTAGGATTCACAACTACTTAACCATTATCACCAGAATCAGTTCTTGCACTTAAGGCTTTAAAATGATTATCTAATATCTTCAGATTTTTCATAACCTGAATAAGTAGCTGGCTTCCCTCAGCACCTTGGTGGTGGCATATGCCCGTGTGTTCTTTCTTTTTCTTTTTAATCTTTTTATTAATTTTTCAAAATTATAAACTCAATAACAAAGTTGGTACAAAGAGATTGGAAAAATATTCATCAGTATATATAAAATGAATTTTAAGTAACATAGATATAAAAGACTTCCAAACTCATAATGAGATTAAACATTAGAGATTAAACATTAAACAAAAAAGAAAAAAAATATATAAACCAAAAAAAACCCCAAAAGAAAAAGAGAAAAAAAAACCCCAAGAAAAAAAAACAAAACAGGGCTAGACCAACAGCTTGTATTGTACACGTTCAATAATGTCATTAACTCCGCTCCTCTCATCATATAATTTAAGTTTGGAAAAAGGATTCGGGAAGGTCAGATTACATCATATGAAAATGTTGCATAAAAGGTTTCCAAGTTTCTTTAAATTTAACCGAAGGGTCAAAAATATCACTTCTAATTTTTTCTAAATTTAAACTTAATATGGTTTGAGAAAACCATTGGAATGTAGTTGGAGGATTAGTTTCCTTCTAGTTCAACAAAATAGATCTTCTCGCCGTTAAAGTAACAAAAGCTATCATTCGACAGGCTGAAGAAGATAAAGATCTATGTTCTACCATTGGCAATCCAAAGATTGCCGTAATAGGATGAGGTTTTAAATCGAAGCATAGAACTGTTGAAATAATATCAAAAATGTCTTTCCAATATTTTTCCAAAAGAGGACAGGACCAAAACATATGAGTTAAAGAAGCTACTTCAGAATGACATCTATCACAAGTAGGGTTTATATGGGAATAAAAACGAGCTAATTTATCTTTGGACATATGAGCTCTATGTACTACTTTAAATTGTATTAAAGTATGTTTAGCACATATAGAAGAAGTACTAACTAAATGAAAAATTTTATCCTATTTCTCTGTAGGTAGGGAAAGTTGAAGTTCCCTTTCCCATTCATTTTTAATTTTATCAAATATATCTGGCTGTAATTTCATAATTATATTATAAATTATTGCTATTAATCCCTTCTGCAAAGGATTAAAACCTAAAATTTTATCAAGAGTGCCAGAAGGATTGGAAGTCGGAAAGGTAGGCAACGTAATACTTAAAAAATTTCTTGTCTGTTCTTTTGCCTGAGAATAAGTATTGCATGAGATATGGCAGTATATCTTCAGTAATAGCATTTAAAACTGAAAATCCACATACCCAACAACATCATCCATTACACTGTCAAAAAGTGAACTCACTCTTCCCTCCAAAATAAACGAGATTTTTCAGTATAATCCATTCTTTAGTACATGACTTGCAATTATATGGAGCCAATCACAGCCATGGGATGTGGCAACATGCTTTTTGCCCATTGTCATACATTCTGAATTATAGTCATTGAAACATAGAAACCTGGCATCCAATTGCTTTTGTGAATTTGCAGGAAGTGGGTTCCGTTGGCAAGGCCAGAGTTTATTGACCAGCCTAAGTACCTTGAAAAGGCATTAGTCTGTTGCTTTCTTGTAAAACTGCAACCCATCCATTGGAAGTTCTGCTGGCCTGAGGATAAGAGAATGAAGGAACAGTGGCAAATTTTTGAAGTTAGAATAGTTTTGATTTGGAGAAGCTGCAGGGGATGGTGTTCCCAAGCATTTGCCACTCTAGCCTTCAAGTCAGTAGAGCCTATGACGGTTGGCTGACATACAACAAGCTCCGTCAGTCATAAGAACATAAAAATAGGAGTAGGACATTTAGTTCCTCAAACCTGCCCCAACTATTCAATATGATCAGAGATCATCTGTCCCAGGACTTATTTTCCCTTCTCTCCCAGTTCCCTATTGTCCTCAATGCCTTGATTTTACAAAGCTTTATCTATTTCTTCTTTAAATACTTTCTAATGATCCTGTCCCGACAACCCTTCAAAGCACAGAATTCATCATAATTATATTTAATCTATTTTTAATTTTAATTAATGATATGGATTCAAGGACATTGGGGATAACCACCAACTGCTTCCGCCACTCTTCTTCGAAGTACTCCTCTGAGATCCTTTACACTTCGCATTAATATCTCATCCAAGTGACAGCACCTCCAACTGAATACACAGCAAGAAAACACGGCAATATTCCACTGCACTCTGACAAACCCACATGGATGACCATTTACAAATCAATGGCACGTGTGATCCCTCTCTAACTCCTTCCTCCTCACTGTCCAGCAGTTCTGTAAATGTTACCCATCCTATTCAGGCCATTATCGCTATTAGGATCCCCAGTTTAAACTACCCTATTGAAGGTGACAACAGAAATAACCTTCTACTCTTAAAATCTGCCTCCCCTGTTGCACCACTGCAGGCTACTCTGTTTAAGTTAATTCTACAAAATGTGAGATCCCTTTCAAACAAGACTTCCATCTGAAATGATTTTATTATTTCTATAGACTTTGATTTTATATTCTTAACTGAGACCACATTAAAGCCAATTGAATACAGCCAGTTATCTGAACTGTGTTCCCTTGACTATAACAGTTTCAGCCTACGAAGGCCTAGTGGCCAAGGTGGCAGGCTGGCCACACTGTTCGAAAAGCATTTTGGGTGTAATCCACTGTATTGTAAACAATTTTTCAAGTTTTGAGGTGTATATGTTTAGATGTGGTATGGATCTTGTTCTCTCTTATCATTTATTGCCCTCCTATATCCAATGCCTGCTTTCTCTCGGAATTCTCAAAATTCTTATCTTCTGTTATTTCAACTATAACAGAGTTGTAATCACTGGTGATTTCAATATTTATGTTAATGACCTCTCAAACGTGAACTCTATGGCAGCTGATTTCATGAACTTACTCGACAGCCTGGATCTTGCCCAGTGTGTCACTGAGCCTACGCATTGACTTGGAAATAAATGAAAAAGGGTGAAATACTATTAATGTATCTCTGTCTGATATCACCATCTCTGATAATTTTTGTGTACATTTTGATGCCCCATTGCCTGTAACCAAGACCACAAAAGAATTTACAGTTAAAAAACAGTTACTTGATGCTGCAACAAAACTTAAATTCTCTGAGCTAATTAGTTTATCTGAATTCCCATGTGACCTAAACTGTTCAGTAAATGAAATAGTTGATTCTTTCAACAATGACTTGACAAATATATTAAACACAGTGGACCCACTTGGGGTTATAAAGAAATCACTTAGTAAAACATCACCATGGTTGAATTCTGTCCGCGAAGTCAAGAGATCATGCAGAGTAGCTGAGAGAAAGCTGGGATAAGAAGTCCACCGTAATATTTTCAAGGAAAAACTAGGCTCTTCTAATGCTGCTGTACACTCTGCAAGAAGAACCCATTTTCCCAAGATTATTACAGAGTATAGCGCCAATTCAAGAATATTGTTCTCAACTATAAACTGTTGAACCCTGCCCCAACTTGTAACGTCCTCAGTCAAGCACTTACCACAAAATGTGAGGAATCTGCAATATTTTTATCTACAAAGTTACTTCCATTAGAGTATGGCTACAGATGCTGATAACCTCTATAGCCAATCTTGTAAAACAATGGCAACAATGTTGAAATTTGTAAGTAATATCTGATTCAGAACTCTAAAAGATTGTAACAAAGAGTAAACCGTTTACTTGCTGTCTCAACTTTGTCCCTATCACACTTTTTAAGGACTCTCGTAATATCAATTCTGTTAGGAAAATTTTTAACAGTCATCTGGATGCCTTCAAAATTGCGGCTATTAAACCCCTACTTAAAGCCAAATCTTGATGGTGAGATGCTAGCTAACTACAGGCCTATATCAAATTTTCTTTTCATGGGCACAATTCTTGAGAAAGCCATTTTCAACCAAATGAATAATTTTCTGAAGGAGAATAATACTCTAGAAAAGTTTCAGTCAGGTTTTAGAGCAAACCACACAGAGAGACGATCCTTACCAACATCTCAGAGACCTCGGGCTCAGCACTGATGCCAACAGAGTCTCAGTTCTAATTCATCTAGACCCAAGTGCTGCCCTTGACACAATTAACCACATTTTCCTAGATCGCCTTGTCTCTCTGGTAGTGCCTTTAATTGGCTTCATTCGTATATCTGAGAGAGAACATTTTTTGTCTTGTCGTGGTGACCCTTTTGCAAAGAGATACGAATCTAGTAATTGGATGAGCAATAATTTCCTAAACCAAAATGAAGATAAAACTGAAATACTTTTGTTTGGTCCCAAAGCCAAAAGAGATAAACTTCTTGATAAACTTGGGAACTTGGTTCCCCTTGTAAAGGGGGAGTAACAAACCTGGGTGTCATCGTTGATTCAGATTTGAATTTTAAATCCCACATTAAGAAAGTGACCAGAGCAGCATTTCTACACTTAAGGAATATTGCAAAGGTATGTCCATTTTTGTCATTTAATGATGCTGAAGAACTATTTCACACCTTTATACTGAATAGACTAATTATTGCAATGCACTTTTTACTGGCCTTCCAAAGCAATCTATTGGCAAACTTCAACTCATTCAGAACTTCACAGCTTTTTACTAACACCAGGATGAGGGAAAATATCACAGCAATCCTAGCTGCTCGGTGTTGCCTTCCTTTTTCTTTTAGAATTGATCTTAAAGCTATCTTACTTATTTATAAAGCTGTTAGTGGTCTGGGACCAGAGTACATCACAGAATCATTTTTGTTTTATAATCCTGCTCAAACTCTCAGGTCTTCTTCTGCCGGTCTCTTAAATTTAAACAATCTCCCTCGAAAGATAATTGGCAGGTCAGCTTTTTTGAACTATGCTCCTAAACTGTGGAATTCAATACCTAAAACTGTAAGAGATGCAGACTTACTTGACATTTTTAAACACCAACTTAACTAACATTTTTTTGTCTTCTATTTTCATTTTTATTTTATTTTCATGCTTACACTTTATCCCGTTGTAAAGCACTTTGAATTTCATCATCTGTATGAAAAGTGTTTTATAAATAAGTTATTATTAAAATGTTTGAAATGAAATGGTGAAAAATGAACATACTGTGAAGAAGTGTTAGATGTGTTTTACTTTGCAAGAGAGCATTTGTACACGAAAGAGCCATATGTTACTGGGCACATGTCAGCAACAAAATAAAATCATGTTCCTTTAATTTTTCCCAAAATTAATTGTCAAGAACAGTATGGTCAAATTCTTCAGGTGATTGTTTATAAGCAAGTGCATGCATCTGCTGGTACAGAAATCACACTTCATCATCAGCTTCTTCTGCATTTTAATATGTTTCTTCAAAAATAATTTGTTTCTTTGCTCATTCCTCACATTTTCTTCTTTGGTCTCTGACCTTTGAAGACTGAATTGATCTAAGAAGAGGCTTGAGGAAGTGGAATTGGTTCTGGGAACTTCATTGAGCTGGGTCTAGCTTTCAACACAACATCTCAGACTCTAAAGGCGCTGTATAAAATCAAGGTGTTTTTTCTTGTGTGGTCTTTAGGTGGCGCTCATGAAGGGTTGCAGCACCTGGGCCCCTATAGCAACATTCCCAACATTGTGGCTGAGCTCACAGGAGATAATATTCCAAAGAATTTCAATCAAGATCAAGGCTACCCAGATCCACCCAACCCCTGTCCACTGGGGCGAAAAGGTAATTCACACTGCTCAGGGCTGCTTCTAATTCCAACACAACTGTCTAAATTAGTAATTGGTTTATTATTGTCACATGTGCTGAGAAATGTGGAAAGCTTTTTTTCACACATCATTCCATATAGCAGTGCATTGAGGCAGTACAAAAGAAAAACAAAAATGCAGAATATAGTGTTATACAGTAGTTGCAGAGAAAGAATAGTCAAACATTTATGATAATTCCCAATTAATGTGCTTTAGTGAAGCATCATATTTATGTGTTGCTCACCCTAGCAATGTTTGTAAGAATAATTTACTGCAGTTCATTCTGGATTTGCACGACTGAATGTTTGTTTGGATTTACAAGAATGAAATTGATTGATCTATTGAGTAATGTTGCCCTGAATAATATCCTTTATATTTAAAATAAGTCATAAAGTGGCTGAGTTAGTTTCCAACCAATCAACCTAATATGGCAAATGTTGTTGATGAAATATGATATTGAAAATTTTGAGATCATTCACCTCTTGTGCACAAGATAGTAAAACAGTGTATTTTTTAAATGATGGGAAATATTGATGTTCTAAAAGATATAAGTGCCCTGGTACACAAATCATGTTTAAGAAAAGCAGGAGTAAGAAAACTAGAAATTATCAACTGTAGTAGGGAAGATACTTAGATCTCTGTTGAAGGATGTGATAACAGTATAACTATTAAAAGATGGAATTGAACCCCGTTACTATGGATTTATGAAAGAAAAATCATACTTAGCTAATCAATTAGAGATTATGAAGGAGCAAACTAGAGGGTGTGGTGTATTTAGATTTTCAGAGAACCTCCAATGGGATCTCTCAAAGGAGCACATGAAGTTGGGGATAAACTACTGCCATGGATTGAGAGTAGGTTACCAAATGGAAAGCAAAGAGTAGGATAGGTCTTTGAGGTTGTTTGGATATGACTAGTAGAGTACCAGATGGATTAATGCTGGAACCCACAATGAATATAATAAGAATTTTGTAAGTTTCAGTTGGGGAGAATAGTTCCCTTAGCTGAGGAGTCTGGGACCAGTTTACAGCCTTGAATAAGGTTTGGCCATTCAGTACTGAGAGTGTTTATAACTCAGCACTTGGTGAACCTTTAGAGTACTCAGCCATGAAGGAGTGGATGCTCAGTCAGTGAGTTCATTGAAAATAGAGAGAGAGAAATTTCTGAATATTAGATTAATCAAGACATATGAAGACAGTGTAATAAAATGGGACAGAGATAGATCAGTTTTGATTATGCTGAATGGTCAAGAAGGCTTGCAAGGTCAAGTGACGTTTTCCTTCTCCTGAATTTTATATTTTAACCAACAGTCTCGGGTTTAAAAACTGAGCTCCCTACTCAGCAGCCCTGTAGGAATTACTTTCAGTTGAATGCAGCTCTCCAATACATTCTGAATGACATTTTGGATGGGAAATAATTCCTGGCATTGTCAGCAAGGTTCAACCCCGACACATGTATATTCAGTGGCCACTTTATTAGGTACAGGAGTGGAACCGTAGAATCTGGTGTGGTCTTCTGTTGCTGGCACTAACCATCATTCCATGGTCAAAGTCACTTAGATCACAGTTCTTGCCTATTGCAATGTTTGGTCTGAACAACTGAACCTCTTGACAATGCCTGCAACACGATTAGCTGATTAAATATTTGTATTAATGAGAATGTGTACAGGTGTAAAGTGGCCTAGAATGTAAATAAACTGAGTTTAAACTGGGATCCACTCACAAGAAGATAAAACAAAATATATGATTGTTTTCAGCTTCTGACGGATGCTTGGAACACATTCCTGACACAGCCAAATTCAGCAGTGAATACCAGAGCAATCAAAACCTATTTAATTCAGAGCATAAATATCCGGCAGGAGGGAAATGGGTAAGTAAGAGAAAGAATTCTGTTTCCATTTCAATCCAAATTCTGCCTAGTCGTTGCAATGACTCACCTTTTCGCAGTACATAATTCAGTCAATGTACTTGGCTAAAACAAATTAATTGTGGTTTTGAACCTTTCGATCCAGTCCACAGATCAAATTTTGTTTTATTTTTATTGTTTATTTTTATCCTCCGTGAATGTTACGATTTTTCTCCTTGGAAATTTTCATTTCGAGGATTTGATGGGCTACATCTGCTGCATTATTGTTTAGCACTATTGTTAATACCTGGTGGAAGCTGATCCATAAAAAAAATTAAAAGGAACAACTGATGGATAGGGAACTTTCAGAGTCTGGGTTAAAAGTGAGAACGTAACTAAATAGAACAGAAGGAAAGTAATACTCACAAAATGCTGGAGGAACTCAGCAGGTCAGGCAGAATCAAAGGGAAATAAACAGTGTTTTGGGCCAAAACCCTTCAACAGCCAGAATAGAAGGCAGAAAATGTTGCTGATGCAGAGCAAATGACTCAGTATCTGAAATGCAATGTATCTTAGCAAGTCATTATTAATGACTTATTAATAATTTGTAATACATGGGGAATAAAACAATTGACTTATCATGGGTTAATCTGTAAAATTACCCAAACAAATCAGAATCGGGTTTAATATCACCAGCATATGTCATGAAATTTGTTGTCTTTGCAGCAGCAGTACAATGCAGTACATAATGACAGAAAAAAAAAACTGAATTACTGTGTGTGTGTGTGTGTGTGTATACACACACGCACAAAAATAAAAATAAAAAGTGGTGGGGTAATGTTCATGAGTTCAATGACCATTCAGAAATCAGATGGCAGAGGGGTAGAAGCTGTTCCTGAATTGTTGAGTGTGTGCCTTCAGGCTTCTGTACCACCTTCCTGATGGTAGCAACGAGAACAAGGCATGACCTGGGTGGTGGGGGTTCTTAATGATGACATCGCTCCTTGATGATGTCCTGGATATTACAGAGACTTATGCTCATGATGGAGCTGACTGAATTTACAACTCTCTGTAGATCTGCAGTAGCCAGCCCCACCACCCCGCCACCAGACGGTGATGCAGCCAGTTAGAATGCCCTGTATGGTACATCTGTAGAAATTTGCGAGTGTTTTTGTGACACACCAAGTCTCCTCGAACACCTGATGAAATATAGCCACCGTCGTGCCTTCTTTGTAACCGCATCAATATTTTGGGTCCAGGTTAGATCCTCAGAGATGTTGACACCCAGGAACAGTTCAATCAGCTGTTTGAAGTGGCATGAATCAAGTTACAAAGTAAAATTTGTTTGAAAATGAAGACTCTTAGAGCAAAACATACATTTTTCAATTGAGTTGGGTGTTGAAAACAGTTTCAATTCAACCTTATGGTCAACAATACATATAGTGTAAACACAGGTTCCCTACACAGGTCATCCTCAGTATGGATGCCCCCACCCCAGGGCTATGTGCTGAGCCACTACCGTACACTTTGCTCACACACAACTGCACAGCTAAACACCCGAGTAATCACATTGTCAGGTTTGCTGATGACATGACAGTATTGGGCTAATCACCAACGAGAGGAAGTGGAAGAGCTCAAGGCCTGGTACCAGGCAACTATCCTTTTCCTCGATGTTGGTAAGTCAAAGGAGATGGTTATCCACTTCAGCAGAACTCACAACACTCACACCAGTGTCACATAGTGGAAACTGTGAACAGGGAGTGCACATCTTGCATAAACTTTCATGGTCCCAGAACACATCCTACACCATCAAGAAAGCTCACCAATGCCTCTACTTTCTGAGGAGGGTGAAGAGAGCTGGGCTATGCACAACAATACTCATGCCCTTCTACAGATGCGTAGTAGAGAACATTCTTAAATGCTGCATCACTGCTTTGTATAGAAACTACACTGCGACAGACAGGAAGTCTCTACAATGGATAGTCAAAACTGCCCAATGCATCACTGGCACCAGTCTACCTGCCATCAAGGACATATATACAGAAAGATGCTGGAAAAATGCCAGTAACATCATGAAGGACCCACCCACCCTGCTCCTAGACTGTTTGTCCCACTCCCATCAGGGAAGAGGCTATGTAGCATCCACGCCAAGGTCACTAGACTCAAAGACAATTACTTTCCCAAACTGATCAACACACCCACTAAACCTCCACCACCATTATTTTATCATTTCCTATCACAGTCACCTTATGTACAGACATTCCTGTACCCAGTGTCACTTCATGAACATACCATCTATGTATACAAGCTATTTTATGTATTTATATTATGGTGTTTTTATATTATTATGTTTTGGTTCTGTATTGATCCACAGTAACAATTATTTTGTTCTCCCTTACATTTGTGTACTGGAAATAACATTGAACAATCTTGAATCTTGGAGAAGAAACATTGCAGAATACACAATAAAAAGCCATCCACTTGTTATTCTTCTGGCCTCTGGCAGCTTTCTTAAACTTCACTATTATGCAGGCATTGTGACTCCTCGCGGTCTTTCCCTCGGCCTCACACTGTTATTTCAAACTCAAGTGCAATGAAAAACTTGCTTGCGGCAGCATCATAGACACATAGTATTAGATAAGCCTCACTTCATCAGGTCAATAGAAGATATGATTTCTCTGGTTCTGCTCTCTGCTCTCGACCATCTTCACAACTGGGAATCATACGTCAGGCTGCAGTTCACTTTCTACAGTTCG
This sequence comes from Mobula hypostoma, assembly GCF_963921235.1. Classification (NCBI taxonomy): domain Eukaryota; kingdom Metazoa; phylum Chordata; class Chondrichthyes; order Myliobatiformes; family Myliobatidae; genus Mobula; species Mobula hypostoma. The sequence goes on along the minus strand of NC_086101.1, from coordinate 136,126,726 downwards.
GCATTTAACAAAATCGCCCCAACCAAATTCACCTTCAAGACCTGGACCACTGTAGCTCCCTCTGAAACCAGATACTTGACTTACTTATTGACAGACCTCAGTCAGTGAGGATAGGTAACATCTCCTTCTTGCTGATCTTTAGCACAGGTGCATCTCAAGATGTGTGCTTCGGGCCCTATTCTACTCTTCATACACGTAGCTGTATGGCTAAGCATAGCTCCAATACCATTGCTGATAGTAAAATTTGCTGATGACACTATTCATATGACAAATCAGATGGCAATGAGTTAGTTTACTGGAGAAGATAGGATACTGGTTGACTGGTGCCACAGCAACAACCTCTCACTCAATGTCATCAAAATTAAAGAGCTAATTGTTGACCAGGAAGGGGAAGGAGAGTAAGCCAGTCTACATTAGGGGATTGGTGGTGACGAGAGTCAGCAATTTTAAATTCCTGGATGTCCCTCCCCAACAACAGTAGTGTCTAGGAAGCGTTACCTCACGAAGGCAAAATCTCTCATCAAAGATCTTCATCTTGTAGGCTATACCATCTTTTTGTAACTACAATTGTTGAGGAAATACAGAAACTTAGAAGTCCCATACTGCCAGGTTCAAGAACGGCTACTCCCCTTCAACCATTCGGTTCTTGAACCTACTGGTAAAACCCTAATCACTACAGTTTAGCAATACTATGACCACTTTAATCAATTTACACTAAAACAGACTTTTTTGTTCTAATTGTGTTATTTCTTTTAAAATAGTATATAATTAATGTTTTTCTTGTGAACATTGCTTATCTAACGCCATGTGCCTGCAATGCTGCTGCAAGAAAGTTTATGTGATCAAAAAGATGTTATAGGGTGCAACTTTGTGGAGAAAGGAAAGCTGGTGAGGACAGGGTAGGAAATTCCAGAGCTTTCAGTCAGTCAGCGTTGTTGATCACCAAAATCAGTAGCCAGAAAAGTTCAAAACAGGGAGAGCAATGAGATTTGTGAGAACTGTTGAGGTGGAAGAGATGACCATGGATATGTTTCAAATCAAATAATGAACATTTAAAAAAATGAGACATTACCCATGAGAAGACAACGTGGACCGTGGGTATGGTGGTAATATGAGCTGAAAGGTTTGGATAAGCTCATGCTAATGGTAAGAGAAATGGAAGATAAAATTCACTAAAGAAAACATTGGAATAGTTATATCTAAAGTTAACTACAATATGCATAAGCATATCAGCAGAAAAGTACTGTAAGCTGCAAAGGCTTCCTGTTTCCTGTTCTTCTTTTCTAAACTGTATCTTTATTGCTTTACTGGCTTCTCCATCGCAACATACTGTATATGAACTTGATTTCCCTTACTGCAAGTTTTTACTTTTTTTTGAACTGTGTAGGCCTGACCAGTTAGAAAGGTGTATTCCCATCAATGAGATCCTCAATTAAGCCCTATGATAACTGGAATTAAGACATTTGTGATAGAAAATATTGGCTAGAGCCTGAGATTTAATGGACTAGGAACCCAGACCTTCTGGTCAGGATATAACTACAGTATGTAATCCTGGCAGCACATGGTATCAATGGACTAGTTAAATGGGCACAAAGACAGCAAGTTTAATTCAGAACAGAGATGTGAAGAAACATTTGCTTTGGAACCAAAGCAATGGAAATCATTATAAATGGTAGGATACTCAATAGCACAAAAAATGGAGTGATCATAGAGTCCATGCCAGTTGAAAGGTGCTGGTGTTCAGAGGATGGCCTTGTATATGTATCACGAAAAATCAACATGTAGATAAATGGCACATTGGTATGGACTTCAAGATAAGCCGAGATACATACTACAATCATATAGGGCCTGATTTTTGGGCAAATGGGTTTGTTCTACAGAGATAGCAGTCTGAGCCCAGATGCTCTATAGAGTTTAGGAAAATGCAAGCTGATTTTTATCAAAATGTACAAAGGGGCTTGGCAGAGTAGGAGCCGGATAATGTTTCTCCTAGCTAGCATATAGCAGTCACAGTCGCAAAATGAGAGGGTCAACCAAATCTCAGGACAGACATGGGAAATAAGTTCCTTCATACAAAGAGCAGTAAAACTTTCAAATTCACTACTTGATGACTGTGAAGGCTCAGCAGCTGAATAAATTTCAAAGATACATTACTTATATTAAAAAAATTATGGTGTTTGCATAAATGGCATTGAGATTCAAAAGAAGTCCTGATTCTAGCTTATTTCTATTTCTTACGTTCCAAATAATCCCTCCAGGCTGCAGAGTATGTAGATAAGGTTGCTAAGAATGAATGAAACTTATTTGCTATTGGACAATACACCCAACACAAGAAAAGGGAGCTCTTGTTAGAATTGTATTAAACATTCAATTAGGGTGCTGAATAGAGTCCTCATCACCATGTGCCAGGATGGAAGCAAAGCACTAGACAAGGTACAGAGGAGACTTGAGGATGTTGCCAAAGCTGGAGTATTTCGGGTATGAGAACAGGCCATCTAGACTAGGTTTGTTACTTTTAGAATGAAGAGGACTAAGGGGGCATTGAAAAGAAGTTAATGATTTCAGGGCTTAGATTTTAGTTTATATAGTTGGTAGTAGCCAAAAAATTTATTTCACTCAGTGAATGATGGGGTCTGGAACACTCTGCCTGAAAGGGATATTGGAGGCACCAATCCTCAATACATTTAAAAAATATTTAACTTTTTGTGTCATAAACCAAGTATGGAAAAGGTAGGCCAAAGAAAATAAAGGTTGTGCACTGGTGTAACAGTTAGCGCAATTGCTTTACAGCACCAGCAATTACTGATCGGGGTTCAATTCCCACCATTGTCTATAAGGAGTTTGTACTATGAACCATGTGCGTTTCCTCCCACATTCCAAAGATGTATGGTTAGTGTTAGCAAGTTGTGGGCATGCTATGTTAGCACCAGATGCATGGTGAAACTTGCAGCTACCCTCCACACAAGATTTGCTGATTTGTTTTGATTTGACACAAATGACGCTTTTCACAACATTTTAATGTTGTTGTGACAAATAGAGCTAATTATTTAAATATACTATTATGCTGTCGATATCTACCATGAATTTCCAAGCTAGTCTTAGTCAAGTATCGGGCTTAGTGGCATTGATATTACACAGTTTAGAACCTTGAATTCTGTTCTCTTGGTAGATAAGGGTTTAGCCCTTGATGTTTCCACTTGCCTACGTGGGCACAATGGGAGCTGGTGTGGACCCAGTCCCGTCAGTCCCAACGCAGGTCCTGGGGCTATAAGCCAGTAGTTCGAACTTCTGCATCAGTGCACTGCCTTAATATTAGTAGGTTTCTAGTTTCTTTAGTGATATTATGTCATTATTCTTAGCAATACTTGTAATTCAAAGATTTTTATGTCTTTGGGGCAAAAAAACTTATTTTGCCACAAAAAAAAATCACATTTTATGTCAGTAATAATAAATCTAATTCTGAAAAAATAATGCATTCTGCCAAGGTGACTTCAACTATGAGCGACAAGTGGAATTTTAAATAGGAAAGTTAACTAATGACATCAGCTCACCTGCTGTAGAACACAAAATTGCAGCAACTACTGTACTAGTTTGTAATGTACTGTGCTGTTGTTGCAAAGTTATTTTATGTGAATCATACCATGTATGTATGTTTATAATACACTTGAACTTGAGCTATGCTAACTTGCAATAACCATAAGGAACAAAGAAATTCCCTGATTTTACTAATTATTTATCATGTTACAGATATTGAACTGTGAATACATTTAAACATGTCTAAATTTCCTCACAGAACAAGAACATGATGTATGGAAATATGAAAAGTGCAGCAAGGAGGAGAAAAAGGGTAAATTTTATTTAAACCGTCCTTTCTGTTTAGAACATTAGAAATGAAAGCAGTTAGGCTCAAGTCAACACTCGAGTCTACTCAGTATTTATAAAAAATCATGACCAATTCATAACTCTGTTTCACTTTCCTGTTTCCGGATACCCTGTTAGTCTATTAATCAGTCCTTAACATGCTCAATGACTGGGTTCTCCAGACTAAAAATAATAATTGTTAATTCTTGGTGAGGACATTTCTCATAATGGATAAGCCACTGGCCCAATCTTATTGAATGCTTTTATAAATATTCCATTTACTGACCCCATTATGATTTTCTGCATTTCAAAGATATTTATAGACATCAAAAGTTTGAAAATTAATTAGTTACAGATTTTATTAAAGTCCAAAAGGCTACATTGGACCATAAGGATTGGTGAGTTAGTGTTCTAATCTGGAGATTTGTTGCATTATTAAATTAGGATTGTTTCAATGTAGAAGAAAGGTAATAGGTTAAATCCTGGAAATTATAGACAAACAAGTCTTACATCAGTGGTGGGTAGGAGAGGGAAAGGAGTAGGCAGATAGTACAGTGTACCCTTGGGCCATTCATCTCAATAATAAGTATACTGCTTTCAATACAGTTGGAAGAGATGACCTATCAAGGGAAAGCCACAGCGACCACATCCCTGATACTTAGGCTGATTCTGTAGTTCAGAAGTGAAGGGGATCAGAGGAGTAGTGATGACAGCAGATTTAATAGTTAGGAGGACAGGAGATTTTGTGGATGTGAAAGAGACACCTGGATAGTATGTTGACTCCCAGGATGTTTCAGATCAGATCAACAACATCCTTAAGGGAAAGGATGAGCAGCTAGATGCTGTGGCATATATTGGTACCAACAACACAACTAGGAAAAGGGATGAGGTCCCAGAGCGAGAATATAGGAAGCTAGGTAGAAAGCTGAAAAGTAGGACATTTGCTGCTTTCTGCAGACAAATTATGAACATGCTTTTGGCAACTTAAATCACAAATTTCAGATCTCCAATAAAATTATGTATGATCACATGCTTGGAATTTAAGGAAAATGTCTTCCAGTAATCAATCACTATACAGTATACAAATAAAGTCCTAGCAGAATGTAATTTGACTTCAGGAGGCATAGTACGGAAGTTTTAGTCCCTTGAAAATTTTGACAAAATGTTGGGACAGAGTTTTATCTTCTGCGAAAGCAGCAAGAGATTTTAAGCTGTTTTTTAAACTCAACTTTTAACTCAAGCTAAATTATTATGGTAATTTAGTTCTTTTTCATTACTTCTAATCTAAGGTAATTACAGAATTTACCTTTATCTTTGCTTCTTAATCCTCCATTGAAATCAGTAGGGTTTCAAATTCAGCATGATCCAGCCTCCTATCTCCTGGCAAGGAGGATTCATCAGACTCGCAGGAGAAGGTTTGGAGGAGCACACAAAAAAGACACCTGGTTGGTATTTTACCTCCCAGGTGCTGGAGGCAGTGATGTCTCTCATCAGGTCCACAGCATTCTAAAGGGGGAGGGTAAGCAGCCCGAGTCATGGTACATATTAGTACCAACAACGTAGGTAGGAAACAGGAGGAAGTCTTGAAGAGAGAATATGGGGAGTTAGGTAAAAGCTGAAAAGCAGAACCTCCAGGGTAGCAATCTCTGTGCCACCTGCCAGTGAAGGTAAGAATAAGATGACTCAGCAGATGAATGCATGGCTGAGGAATTGGTGCAGGGCACAGGGTTTCAGATTTCTAGAGCATCAGGACCTCTTCTGGGAAAGGTATGACCTGTACACAACGGACTGATTACACCTGAACCCAAGGGGGACCAATATCCTTGCAGACAGGTTTGCTAGAGCTGCTGGGGAGGGTTTCAACCAATTTGGCATGGGATGGAAACCAGAACAGCGGGGCTGAGGATAGTGCAATTGGTATACAGTACTGTGCAAAAGTCTTAGGAGATATACAGAATATATATATCAATCCATCAATCCTTCCTTACATTTAATCCTAAGACTTTTGCAAAGTACTGTATTTGTCAATATGGAATGGGGAGCAAAGGCAGGGTGTGGGGGAGGTGGCAGAGTGCCAAAGGAGGGGGGATGGCATGGGTGCAGACCCACCCAACCCTGAGACACCACGCAAGGTCATTGATTCCAAACCACTGGTTTACTGGCCATTACAGAATGTCTCTCTGGTACTTCCTGCTCCCTCTCCTCTGCCTTTCCCTTTTCCCAACCATGATTCCCCTCAACCTGCCCCCTTCCCACTCTCAGTCCACAATCAAGGCACATATCAGAATCACATTCATCATCACTCGTGTCATGAAATTTGGAGGTTTTGGGGCAGTACAGTGCAATACATAAAATTACAGTACTGTGCAAAGGCCTTAAGCACCCTCGTTATATATATGTGCCTCGTTATACAGAAGTGTACAAGTAGATGCAGTGTGTAGTGAGACTGAGGAAAAGGCAGGCAGATGATCAGGCAAAATTGCAGTCAGTGGGATGAGTTGATTATGTAACATGGGGGCAAAATCGAAAAGGGTAATGAATATAGGACTAAAAGTGCTATATTTCAAAAGCACACAATATATGGAATAAGATAAATGATGTTGTAGCACAAATAGATTGGCAGGTATGACATTGTGGGCATCACTGAGCCATGGCTGAAAGATGATCATAATTTGGAGCTTAACAAAGAATACACATTGTATCAAAAGGACAGGCAGGTAAGGCAGAGGGATGGGGTAAAAACACCCTGATGGGAGTTATATTCAGGCCTCCAAGCAGAAATCAGGATGTGGGAAACAAATTACAATAGGAGATAGAAAAGGCAAGTACAAAAGGGCAATATTATGACAGTAGTCAGGGATTTCAGTATGCAGGTAGATAGGTACCAATATGCAGGTACCAAGAGAGAAAATGTGTAGAATGCCTACGAGATGGCTTTTTGGAGCAGCTTGTGGTTGAACCCACTAAAGAAAAGGCAATTCTGGATTGGGTGTTGTGTAATGAACCAGATTTAATTAGGGAGCTTAGCTATAGGAACCCTTAGGAAGCAGTGATAGAATATGATAGAATTCACCCTGCAGTTTGAGAGGGAAAAGATAAAGTCAATGTATGAGGGAGGCACTAGCCACAGTTGATTGGAAGGAGACACAATCAGGGATGACAGCAGAAAAACAATGGCTAGAGTTTCTGGGAGCAATTCAGAAAGTGCAAGATAAATACATACCAAAGATGAAGTAGTATTCTAAAGGAAGGATAAGGCAACCAGTGGCTGACAAGGGAAGTCAAAGACAGTATAAAAGCAAAACAGAAGGGCACACAGTATCACAAAAATTAGTAGGGATTTAGCTGACTGGAAAGTGTTTAAAAACCAGCAAAGGGCAACTAAAAAGCCGTAAGGAGAGAAAAAATGAAATATGAGTGGAAGCTAGCCAATAATACAAGAGGATACAAAAGGTTTTTCCAAATATCTAAGGAGTAGAAAGGAGACAAGTCAAAAGGTAGTAATGGGTGGACAAAGAAATGGGGTGGAGGAACTTAATACACAGTTTGCGTCAGTCTTCACTGTGGAATACACTAACAGAATTCCAAAACTGCAAGTGTCAGAAGGCAGAAGTGAGTCTTCTTGCTATTACTAAGGAGAAGATGCTTGGGAAGCAGAAAAGACAGAAGGTAGATAAGTCACCTGGACCAGATAGACTACACCTGAGAGTTCTGAATGAGGTAGCTTAAGAAATTGTGGTGGCATTAGTTATGATCTTTCAAGAATCACTAGATTACTGAGGACTGGAAAATTGCAAATGGCACTCCACTATTTAAATAGGGAAGAAGGCAGAAGAAAGGAAATTATAGGCCAGTTAGCCTGAATTCAGTGGTTGGAGAGATGTTGGAGTTCATTATTAAGGATGAATTACATGGAGTCACATGACAAAATATGCCAAAGTAAGCATGGTTTCCTTAAGGGGAAATTTTGCCTGACAAATTTGATGGAATTATTTGAGGAAATAACAGGCAAGATAGGCAAAGGAGAGTCAGTGAATGTTGTTTATTTGGATTTTCAGAAGGCCTTTGATGAGGTGCAGCACATGAGGCTACTTAACAAGAGTCCATTGTATTACTGTTGCAGGAAAGATACTAGCATGGATAGATCGGCTGACTGTCAGGAGGAAAAAGTGGGGATAAAGGGGACCTTTTCTGGTTGGCTGCTCATAACTACTGGTGTTCCACAAAGGTCTGTGTTTAGACCGCACCTTTTCATGTTAGATGTCTATAATTTGGATGATGGAATTTTTGATAGCTTTGGCACCAAACTGATACAAAGCCTATTTGAAGCTTTAGATTTAAAACAATTCTTTTCCTGCTTTATCATAATAATATGAATGTCCCTGTCAGAATAATGCAAATTTAGCATCCAGACTGGTTAGAAATATCCATAGGTTCCCACCTACCCAAGATGCTCCAATAGCCAGAAGATACTACAATATACTTTGAGATACTTCAAGTGTCAAGGGATTGGAAATGGTTTTCAAGAAAGGCACAGGAGATGAGGTCCATGTGCAAGATGGAGTCTTGAATATGCTTGTTAGTTTCTTATGAGATCATCTTGATATTACAGTTGAAACTTGTGATAGGAAACACTAAACTGCTATTTATTGCTTAAAATGCCTGCTAACATTCATTCAAACCATTTCTAGCAAGTTTCACCTCCATCATTAAGGTGGTCTTGGTAGAAATTAACATTTATATTCAAGATCACATTTTCAGCACCTAGAGCTTATTGCATATTATTAATATTTCAAAAATATTATCTCAATAATAGGCAGCAAATACTAAAATGATGCTTAAATTTCCAGAGCTTGAATCCATACCTGCAAGGGAAGAGACTCGACAACGTCGTTGCCAAGAAGTCAGCTCCTCATTTCTCTGAAGAGGACAAAAGTGCCAATGAGTTTATCATTAACCAAATTTAAAGTATCTCGACTTACTGTGTCAGATATGGATCAATCATCACATCTCAATTCAAAGCTTTAGTACTCACTGTTGATACTTAGATAGCAAATAGAAAATCTGGCTGTTGCATGTTTCTGGCAGTGGTGGCAGCTTAAGTTTAAGAAATAGTGTAAGAGTGCCTTGATGGTTGCACAAAGGTTAATCACTACAATTGTAATACAAGTCTAATTTAAAATTAAAATTAATGCACCCAGAACTTAATGAAGCATTAAATGATTTTAAGCATAATTTCAGCAGTCATCCCAATATTTGAAATTGTATTGCCAGGATTTGCAGATTCAAATTCTAATAAGAGCCTTGGGTTAACTGAGACAATCTCCAGTCCAGACCCTTGCGAATACTAACACTTTCCCATCTTAATAAGTGCATCCAACTTTCATTTTAATAACAAAAAAACAATGAATATATATTAATAACAATCAAGAATTTAACTGTGTACCATATTAGTATTTAAAATGGTTACTTCTTTGAGACAAAATACTTCTGGTAAAAACAATTTGTAGATAGATACTTGACACCCATATTGATAAACCATGAAATACAGAATACAATTTCTCTGACCATTATTTATGCAGCTTAATTGTAAGATGGAACAAAAAAGAAATGGAAAAACACTGCTTCACAGTTCAGCAACTCAGTGATTAGAATGCCTAACAAATATTCTAATAACACCTCAAATAGACTAAAGCTAATTATTACTAAAAGTAGTTCATTCAATAATGTTTGAACAAGTGATTCTTAAACTTTAAATTTTCTTTAAAAGTGCCATTTTAATTGGCTACTGCAATTTAAGTTGTAAAGAGAACCCAGCAAACCACACTGTGAAAGTACTTCTTCAGTGTATGGAGAAATAACTAAATAATTTATTCTCCTGATTTTTGTTTAATACATCAAGTAGTACTGGTGCAGCATCAACCAACTGGAGACAAAACCACAAATCAAGAGAATAAATTAATTAGCACAGCAGTGGTTTTATAATATTGGAGATAATACAAGATGCTAAGAAAATGGGAAATAAGGAGTTCTGTGACTGAGGGCATCTAAAAAGGAGTTCACATTCAATACTGTGGTGAATCCAGGTTTCAATGTGGGAAGAAAGGAATTTAAGTATATCTGGACTTGATAGGAACATGATTGTAATAGTCCTGTCTTAAATAGAAAATTGGTGCCACAAAGTCAAAGGATTCATTACCAAATGACAGCAACATCAAATGTGTAAAACGTGCAGCCTAATAGTGCTAAGTGAGAACAAAGCAATAAGAAATTTATTTTCAACAAGTTACTACATGAAAAGTTTACATAATTATAGAATAAAAACAATTCAGTTTATTAGAAATATTGAAAACGTAAAAAGATCAGAAAAATATAGAAGGGAAAGAAAAAATCTGTATGATATTACATATATGGAAGACAGTATACACAATTCTATATTGCCGCGCTGGAGAAGCTTGGACAAGCTATATATCCTTATATTTTCAGTCTGTTCCTCTTGTCTTTTGTTTTTGCTTTATCTGGTTGGCTAGGGAGATTCTTGGGTGTGACCGAACCATTCTGACTCTGAGCAAATCTTGTGACAGTTGACACGCCGTCCACAAACTTCGTTTTGAATAAAGTGTTGGCATTACTGAACATACCATCTTTCAATGACACAACAATAAACTGCAGGAACAGAAGTTAAAAAAGAAAACACATTAATGGAGACTAGGAAGAAATATGTCATTCTCATTTCCTATTCATCATCTACACCAGAAACAGCAGAGATTTGTAACCAACTAGATAGAGAAATAGGAATGGAATTTTACTTGTCTCAAAAATAACATCTGTTCTATTCAAGAATATCATTTGTCCACCAAGACACAATGCAGAAGATCACACATCAGACATGGAGCAAGGGTCAATCTGTAGGTTTAAAGAATCAGGACTTTCACAACCTGTTTGCAATAGTAAGCAGTGTGGATGGATAAATTCAGGTTTGATGTCAACAAAATTCTCTGCACAGAATATTCAATGGCTCAGTATGGAGGAAAGAAAACAGACTGAGGAATTTACATACCTGAGAATGGCGGAAATGTGTTCGCAGCATCTGGCCGATATTTTGTGTATGTGAGAGGTCCAAGGCTGCATCTACTTCATCCAGAATATAAATTGGAGCAGGTTTGAAAAGCAGCATAGCCAGAATCAGAGAAAGTGCCACTAGTGATCTACAGAATAGACACAATGGCACATTAACATTCCATTTACCATAATATTGCTTGATTTTCAGTATCATTAATTCATCCCCTTTGTATTTTTCCTGTTAAATTGTTTGACCTCCCTAACTTTCTTGGGTTTTCATTTCATTTGAAAAAAGCATGACCTCAGGCAAAGAAGTAATCAATGATGTAAAATCCCTTTGAGATGGTCAGGATAGGAGATACAAGTGCCTTGATTTCAAAATAGCATCTGACTAAAAATTGTGTGTTCAAATATTGATCAGATATGTTCAAATATCAACCTAAATATAAAAAAGATCAATAACATTGTGATATCTGCAATTTATAAGCACACAAAAATGTCTTTGATCAAATCTGGCATGCAACATATCTCTCTCCTTTCAAAACTGTGGCTCAACTGGCATGGATTGTCTTGATACACACAAACTATATGCTGAGGTAGGTGGCAATTTAATTCTTCTTTTTAAAAAATAAGCACACTTTCAGGCATAAAAGGACAGCATTTACTGATAGCACACTGCCAAGTTCGAAAATTGGGATGTACAAATTAAACATCTTGGTGAGTATCAGGGACCAATTAATAAAGGAGGACTTGCATAAATATGGATTAAAAAAAAAACAAACTCCTTTTGGAACATTCAAAATTATTTTGCAGCCAATGAAGTGCAGTCACTATTATAATGTAGCAAATGTAGCAATTTCCACACAACTACCCAAATACAGTAAAATGAAATCAGTTTTAAAAGTGTTGACTGAGAGAAGAATGTTGGCCAAGACACTGAGAACTACTCGAATATCTTTTTCCAAGAGATGATTTCAAAATTTAATAAAAAGACGTACCTTTGACCACCACTAAGTTCAGTTAGGTTCTCCTTCCAAGCATCTCCAAGAGCTACTTTGAATTCTAGTCCATCTAGTATAGTCTTGCCTTCAGGAGGAACTAACATGGCCTTTGCTCCAGGAAGTAGTGTGGAGAAAATGGAGCCAAAGTCTTGGTTAACCTAAATAAGAAAGGTAAACTTGGTTGACAGAAATTCTATCAGCAAATACATAGGGTTCAAGACAGATTGGTTGAGAATTATTTGCTCTATTCAAGTAGCATAAATACCTAGTCATAACCTGATTTTCAAATTGACTTTGCATCTTCACTTGACAGATTTTGCATTTCAAGGAGTGGGTAAAAGTCTACCGTCGCAGGTCCTTTATCACCTGAACTTAACAGGACATGTTTTTAGCCTAATTTATTAAATCACAACAAAAAAAGCAAAAATAAAAATTCTATATAAAACCTTAATGTGTAATTTTCAATACTGATATTTGTAACCAGCAAACTGGCACAGGAGTTTGATGGAGCATATTACTAACAAGTGGCTATCTCTTGCCCAACACAGATTGCTTAAAGATTCTGATAGACATGCAGTGATGAGTTTTGTGGATTAAATTAGGCCTGAACCACAACTTATAAACTGCCTATCCCTGCTGTACCTCTTCCTCCCAATCACATAGTTTAGTAAGGTCACTGCTAAACTTTAACATCAGTGCCACTTTCTGCTACCGATTGTGAAATATAACAACTATTCATAATGATACAATAAAGGTCAACTGTCAATTTGAAATAGATTCCGTTTTGAACCTTCTCAGAAAGAAATAGTTAGGAAGTTAAGAATGAAAAGGTGGGGCCAGCTGGTGGCGCAATGACATCAGTGCCGCACCCGGAAGCGGAGGTTCCCGGGTTCGAAACCAGTCGGGTCTGCTCCCGAGTATGCTTTCCATCCGTGCCGGGTTGATAAAGGGAAAATGCTGTGAAAATGTCTGTGTGGGGAGTGGTGTGCCACACAGTCTCTCTCTCTCTCATTCCGCACCTTGTAAAAAAGCCATGAAAAAGACATCATCACGGACGCACGCACACAGGCACACGCTAAAAAATAAGAATGAAAAGGTGGTGGGAGGGATGGGCAAGGGAGATTTGGAATCTTTTTTAAAAAAGTCAACAAATAAATGAGAGAATATCCAGCATAACGGGGTGGGGGGGGGGAAGAGGAGGGAACTTCGACTTAGACCATGAGAGGCCTGCGTCGGGCATTTTCATGCCTTACAAGGCGCAGATTGGAAGTCTGTGTGGGGCACCACTCCTCGCACAGACACTAGAGCAATGTGTGGTTAGGTGCCTTGCTCAAGGACAGAAACACGCCGCCACAGCTGGGGCTCGAACTAGCAACCTTCAGATCACTAGACGAAAGCCTTAACCACTTGGCCATGTGCCCAACAGCATAACAGACAAAAGGCATATTCAAATATAGTCCTTGCAATACCAGTAATTAAGAAGTATCTTGTACAGGAAGCCCATCCTCTGTTACCGATCGATAGAAAACAATCAGTAGTAGCAGTTATTAGCCAGTGTAGACCTTAAGCATTCTGCACAATTAAAGATCATAACCTCTGCTCTATTTCACCTGTTCCTTGTAATCGTTGCCTTCTCTGTACAGAAATCTCAGTCTGAATATTTTAAATTATTTGACCTCCACAGCTCTCTACTCCAGAGAATTCCAAGGACCTCCATAAGAAATTTTTCTGCATTTTAGTATTGCATGAGTGATGGCTCCCATCTCTGAAAGTGATGGCTCCCTAGTTTGAGAGTCCCCACAAAAGGAAACACCTTATCAACTAACTTGATAAGCATCAGTTTATCCTTCCCCATCCCACCTTACCCCGTGGTATCCTACATGTTTGAAGATCTCTCATTCTTGTAACCTCTAAAAGATTAAGCCCAACTTTCCCTCATTGACAATCCTTTCATGTCAGGAAGCAGCCTAACAAACTTTCTCTGAATTTCCTCCAGTGTAAATATACATCTTCTTAAAAGAGGCAATTGTTACAAAATTATAGGGCCATCATTTATAATCTAAGGTGCATAGGAAATGCCAGGACTTCCCTCCTCTTGAGAGTTGTGGAGGCTAGATCATTGGGGTACTTAAAGAAGTAGTAGATAAATTTTTGAAATCAGTGAATTGAAAGCTATAGAAAATTTGTGTAAAAGAGAAGAGGATGATACAGATCAGGCAAAATCACATTAAATTGCTGGGAGGGCTAAGCATCCTATTCCTGCTCCTCTTTCTTAAGTTCTTGTACAGTGCCAAAAAGAATGCTCTCATCAATACTCAGTACACTTGCTCTGTGCCTCTGAAATAATGCAAGTATTCAATTTACTTTCCTAATTACCTGCTACCTACATAATAACTTTGTTACATTTACAAAAACTGTACTGGAGGATCCTGTAGTCTATCCCTTTAAATAATATTCTGCTTTTCTGTTTCTTCACACTAAAAAAGATCTCAAATTTCCCCACGATACTTAATTAAAAAGCTTTTTGCACTAACTTAACTCATCTATGTAAAACTTTTGCATACTCCTCAGAGCTAACCAAACACTATCCTTATACAAATTCATTCAGTCTTTTTGTTTAAGTTATTTACTCAATTTAAGTTATTGCTCTATCCATTCTAAGATATTACCTCCAATGTCACAAGCTCTTAATTTTTGTTGCATTTTTGTGACACCTCCTTTAAATTCAATTTTATCTATAGGAATCCCTGATTATTACACCCTCAAAGGACTCCAATGGACCTCGTTTTTATTAAACATTGTCAATATGCTTTGACACTACTATATTCATTTAAGATTTAATCTTTTAAAAACCCAATATATTTAAGCATCCCAAAGCAGGTTTTTTTTTAACTACGTTGCTCAATATCCCTTGCAAATGTGGCTTGCAGAACTGCTGACTTTAGTTCCAGCGACCAGAGCTCAATCCTATTTTACAGTGCTGTTTGTGTGTAGTTTGTACATGGTCCTGGAGAACACTTGGGTCTCCTTCACCCAATCCCCACACATCCAAAAGATGAGCAGGTTGTTAAGTTATTTGGCCACTGTAAATTGCCTCTAGGTGGGTGGTAGAACTGTAGCAAATGTGGTTTTGCATATAGCAAATAGTTTCATGGAAAATTAGTATGAGAATGAAATTGCTCTGAGTTGGCAAAGCCTCATTGGGTGAAATGCCTTTCATCTGCGATAAGGAAATACAGAAAAACTGCGGAAAAAAATCCTCAGTTATGACCATTCCCCAATCCAACACTAAAAGAACTGTTGAAATACAAATCTTTGTTTACCTGTTTCCAAGCTACATTCAAAGCTTCATTTTTCTTTTTATCTAGCTCTTCAATAGTTGAAAGAATTTTTGACTTGTCATTTGTCACTATTCTTTTCTTTTTCATTAAATCATTGTACTGTGAAAAAACATAAAAGGAGTCCACTTAAATTTCATCAAGCTTTCCAAGATCCAGTTATTATTTTTTTATTTACACAAGTCAACAGGTAGTCATATTAAACTGGTATCTAGAATATGAATCAATGCAGTTTCTTAATATTCACAGTAACACCAAGTTTAATCATCAGATATGAATATAATTATTCACAGATTAAATTAAAATGTATTTTTGGTTGTGTAATTGCAATCTTCAGACATTTCATATGGAAGCCATGATCAAATTATGCATTGCACTGAGGTTCCAGTGCTCAACCTCTTTATACAGTTTGTAGAGCTTGCTATGGAATGTTTAGTCAAAATAAATCAAATACTCACGGGGATGCACGGGGTTTTTTTTTTAAAAAAGGGAAAGAAATTGTAATAGCCATCTAAATGTGATGTGATCCAAACAAGACCCAGAAGAATTCACTCCCACAACCGGAGAACAAACACCACCTTAATGTTCTTTAATGAGTATTTTTAGTAAATATAAATGGTAACAAGGAATTGTGTTAAAGAGCACGCACATCATCACCTGTGATTAATCAATGATGTCTTCCTTTAACAGCACAAGTGTCAAACTATGCCCAACACCAAACACCAATTTTTGAAGCTACTTAATGGTAACATGTTATGACAAACTCTTTTATATAAGACATGGTTTAAATTAAGGTAATTAAAATTAAGGAGAGGTCATGCATAACTAACTTAACTGAAATTAACAGGAAGTTCCAAGCCATTATCTTTAATGCAGTCAGCTATTCCAGATTAAATGTCTTTGTGAAAAAAAAACTAAATTATTTACATTTAGGAGATGGCCACACTTTTTTTTATTAATACATATAAAAACAGTTCACTTGTGGGAAACACAAATATTAAATATGCAAATATACACTCGTTGGCCACTTTATTAGGTACAGGAGATAGCCCAACCAATTTAAGGTTTGACATGTGCATTCAGAGATGCTCTTCTGCACACCACTGTTGTAATGTGTGGTTATCTGTGTTACTGAACCAGTTTGGCCATTCTCCTCTGACCTCTCTCATTAACAAGACATTTTCAGGCACAGAACTGTCATTCACTGGATGTTTTGTTTTGTTTCCCTTGCTTTTCATACCATACTCCATAAACTCTACAGATTGTTGTGCGTGAAAATCCCAGATCGGCAGCTTCTCAGATAGTCAAACCACCCCGTCTGGCACCAACAATCATTCCACGGTCAAAGTCACTTAGATCACATTTCTTCCCCAATCTGATGTTTAGTCTAAAAAACAACTGAACCTCTTGACCATGTCTGCATGCTTTTGTGCATCAGGTTGCTGCCAAATGGTTGGCTGATTAGATATTTACATTAACATGCAGGCGTACCTAATAAAGTAGCCACTGAGTGTGTATAGCTGCTTTCATTTCTTACAATTTCTAAAGAGCTTCATAAGTAAAATCATACCCGTTCCTCGGCCTGGCTCAGCATATTCATTGCCCTCACATTAACATTTTTGCCAAGTTTGTCTTTCTTCTGCTGTAGTTCCTGCAGCTGCTGACCGGCTTCTTTAGGACAATTTGCTTTAAAATCATAGACTGTGTTAGTCTGGCCAAAGAGGTGTTTTTCAGAATTAATCCATTCATACTCTTTCTGCATCCGAGTCACCTGCAAAAGTTTCAAATAAGAGAAAGAGAGTGTTTTTTTTGGTAAAAAAAAACAAGCCCAACTCCAATCTTTTAATTAAACAAATCCCACAAGAACTAGTTGATCTCAAAGAGGATAAATTCTTTTCTGACCCAGCTGGGAAGTATTAGTAGCCTGACAATCAAATTAAACTCAAAAGGACACGGTGCCTTCTTGCACAGTGTACAGGGGTCAAATAGGACTAACATCCAAGCTGTATCCAATCATCATTCATGATGACAAAGTCTATTTAATTTTTTTTAAAACAAAGTCAGGGTCAAAGAGATACTAGAAACAAGCCCTTTGACTCACTGACCCATTTACACTAACGTTCTTTGACAATCCCCCAGATTCTACCACTCACCACTACAAGAAACAATGTACAGAGGCCTGTCAATCTGTATGTCTTTGGGATGTGGAAGAAAATCAGAGCACCCAGAGGAAACCCACATAGTGACAGGGAGAACATACAAAGTCCACACAGGCGTGAACCGATGTCAAAATTGAGCCAGAGTCTCTGGACCTGTAAAGAAGCAGCTCTACTAATTGGCAGGTTCTACCTATCAGGCTTGCTACTGAGAAACTGCTAAAAAAGGGTAAGGAAATCAAGCAATTAATAACTTATAGAGATGACGGGAAACTTTTTATAGATTCACAAGGGCAGGAATGGTTGCTGGTTATTCCAGGGTTTAGATGTTAAGTTTCTAAAAGGACAGAGAGGGAAGAAAAAGAAGTGGGAAAGTGGCATTGCTAATCAGGGATAGTTTTGCAGATGCAGAAAGGGATGACATCATGAAGAAACTGTCTATTGAGTCAGTGTGGGTGGAAGGCAGGAAGGGAGGAATCACTCTATTTGGTGTATTCTACAGACACCCCTAATAGTAAAAGCAACACTGAGGAACAGGTCAGGAGGCAGATTTTGGAAAGGTCCAAAAACAACAGGGTTGTTGTCAAGAGAACTTCCCTAATATTGATTGTCACCTCGTTAGGGCAAAAGATTTGGATGGGGCAGAATTCCTTCCATTTCGATTGTGTCCAAATTGTGTGCAGAATTGTGTCCAGGAAGGATTTCTGATTCAACAACTGGAAGGGAGGCCAGATTGAATTTGGTGCCAGGCCATGAACCAGGTCAGGTGTCAGGTCTCTCAGTGGGAGAGCATTTTGAAGACAGTGACCACAACTCTCTGACCTTTACCATAGCCTTGGAGAGGGATAACAGTAGATGCCATAGGAAAGTATTTAATTGGGAAAGGAGGAATTATAATGATTTTAGGCAGGAACTGGGGAGCATAAATTGGGAACAGAGATACTCCAAGGAAATGCACAACAAAAATGTAGAAGTTGTTTAGGGAACACTTGCTGGATATTCTGGACAGTTTTGTCCCATTGAGGCAGGGAAAGGGTAGTAGGGTGAAGGAACCATGGTTGACAAAAGATGTGAATATCTAGTCAAGAGGAAGAGAAAAAGCTTACTTAAGGTTTGGGAAGTAAGGCTCACACAGGGCTCTAGAGTTAGAAGGCAGCAGGAAGAAGCTGAAGGGGGCAGGAGAAGGTCTTGGTGAGTAGGATTAAGGAAAATCCAAAGGCATTCTACATGCTTGTGAAGAACAGGATGGCCGGAATGAGGTTAAGATTGATCATGGATAGTAGAGGAAACACGTACCTGGAGTCAGATGAGGTAGGGAAGGTCCTTAATGAATACTTTGCTTCACTATTCACGAGTGAGATGTTTGTGAAGACAGTGTAAAACAGGCTAATATGCTTGAACATACTGATGTTAAGATAGGGAATATGCTAGAACCTTTGAAAAACATTCAGACAGATGAGCCCAGGACCAGACAGGATATACCCCAGGTTACTAAGGGAAGCGAGGGAAGAGATTGCTGTGCCTTTGGCAAAGACCTTTGCATCCTCATTGGCCTCAGAAGTAGTACCAGATGATTGGAAGGTGGCAAATGTTAGTCCTTTGTTCAAGAAAGGGAGGAGGGAATTATAGACCAGTGAGTCTTACTTCATTGGTGGGCAAATTATTTCAAAGGATTCTTAGAGAGAAGATTTATGAGTATTCAGATAGTCAACAAGGCTTTGAGGGGCAGGTCGTGCCTCACAAACCTGATTGAATTCTTTGAGAATATGAGAAAACACATTGATGAAGGTAGAGACAGCAATGGCTGTGATATATATGGATTTTAGTAAGGTATTTGATAGGGCTCCCCATGGTAGGCTCATTCAGAAAGTCAGCAACATGGGATATGGGGAAATCTGGCTATTTGGCTGTGTGGACACATAATTGGCTTGTCCATATAAGGCAGAGGTGGTAGTAGATGAAGAGTTTTCTGCCTTGAGGTTGGTGATCAGTGGTGTTCTGCAGGGATCAGTTCTGGAAACACCACTCCTTGTGATAACTTGGACGACAAATTGGAAGGGTTGATTAGTTCGTTCGCAGATGACATGAAGGTTGATGGAGTTGCAGATACTGTGAAGGGTTATTGTAGGTTGCAATGAGACATTGACTGATTGCATAGCGGGGTAGAGGAAAGGCAGCTGGAGTTCAACCAGTGTGAAGAGATTCATTTTGGAAGATCGAATTTGAAGGTGGAATAGAGGTTTAACGGCTGGATTCTTGGCAGTATAGAGGAAATGAATGATCTTGTGATCCACATCCCTGGCTCCCTCAAAGTGGCCATGCAAATTGATAAGGTTGTTAAGAAGGCATATTGGTATGTTGGCTTTCATTAGTCGGGGGATTGAGTTCAAGGGCCGTAAGATAATGTTGTTGCTCTATATAATCCTGATTAGACCACATTTGGAATATTGTGTTCAGCTCTGGTCACCTTATTATAAGAAGGATGTGGAAAACTTGGGGTGCATAAGAGATTTACCAATATGCTGCTTGGACTAGAAAGTATGTCTTATGAAGATAGGTTGAGTGAGCTAGGGCTTTTCTCTATGGAGCAAGGAAGAATGAGAGGTGACCTGATAGAGGTGTACAAGATGACAAGTATAGAGTAGATAGCCGGAGACTTTTTCCAAAGGCAGTCATGACTAATTCAAGGGGGCATAATTTTAAGGTGATTAGTAAAAAGTACAGCGGGATGTCAGATGCAAGTTCTTTACACAGAAAAGTGTGGGTAACTGGAACACCCTGCTAGCAGTGGTGACAGAAGCAGATACATTAGGCGTATTGAAAAAATTCCTCAATGGGCACATGGGCAATAGAAAAACGGTTATGTTGGAGGGTAGGGTTAAATTGATCTTTAGAGTAAGTTAAAAGGTCGGAACAGCATTGTGGGCCGAATGGCTTGTATTGTGCTGTAATATTCTATCTTCTAAGTAATGACAGCACTCAGCTTCAATCTACCTTGCTGGGAGTCCATAAGCTTGTCACAAATGTTCTTCCATCTCAGAGACCAAAGATCAGAGATTAGAGCCCCAGTTCCTACAAACTCTTAGCTATTGAGTACTGTTGGGGGGGACAGCTTACCCGGGGGAAGCGACAGCGGCCGTGCCTCCGACACAGAGTCTGGCCCTGTAGCTCAGAAGGGTAGGGCAAGGAAGAGGAGGGCAGTTGTGATAGGGGACTCGATAGTAAGGGGGTCAGATAGGCAATTCTGTGGACGCAGTCCAGAGACCCGGATGGTAGTTTGCCTCCCTGGTGCCAGGGTCCGGGATATTTCTGATCGTGTCCAAGATATCCTGAAGTGGGAGGGTGAGGAGCCAGAGGTCGTGGTACATATAGCTACCAATGACATAGGTAGGAAAAGGGATGAGGTCCTGAAAGGAGAATATAGGGAGCTAGGAAGGGAGTTGAGAAAAAGGACCGCAAAGGTAGTAATCTCGGGATTACTGCCTGTGCCATGCGACAGTGAGAGTAGGAATGCAATGAGGTGGAGGATAAATGCGTGGCTGAGGGATTGGAGCAGGGGGCAGGGATTCAAGTTTTTGGATCATTGGGACCTCTTTTGGCGCAGGCGTGACCTGTACAAAAAGGACGGGTTACACTTGAATCCTAGGGGGACCAATATCCTGGCAGGGAGATTAGCGGGGGCTACTGAGGTGACTTTAAACTAGAATGGTTGGGGGGTGGGAATCAAATTAAAGAGGCTAGGCGTGAGGAGGTTAGTTCACAACAGGGGGATGGGAACCAGTGCAGAGAGACAGAGGGGTGTAAAGTGAGGGTAGAAGCAAAAAGTACAAAGGAGAAAAGTAAAAGTGGCAGGCCGACAAATCCAGGGCAAGCATTAAAAAGGGCCACTTTTCAACATAATTGTATAAAGGCTAAGAGAGTTGTAAAAGAGCGCCTGAAGGCTTTGTGTGTCAATGCAAGGAGCATTCGTAATAAGGTGGATGAATTGAAAGTGCAGATTGTTATTAATGATTATGATATAGTTGGGATCACAGAGACATGGCTCCAGGGTGACCAGGGATGGGAGCTCAACGTTCAGGGATATTCAATATTCAGGAGGGATAGACATGAAGGAAGGGGAGGTGGGGTGGTGTTGCTGGTTAAAGAAGAGATTAGCGCAATAGAAAGGAAGGACATAAGCCGGGAAGATGTGGAATCGATATGGGTAGAGCTGCGTAACACTAAGGGGCGGAAGACGCTGGTGGGAGTTGTGTACAGGCCACCTAACAGTAGTAGTGAGGTCGGAGATGGTATTAAACAGGAAATTAGAAATGTGTGCAATAAAGGAACAGCGGTTATAATGGGTGACTTCAATCTACATGTAGATTGGGTGAACCAAATTGGTAAAGGTGCTGAGGAAGAGGATTTCTTGGAATGTATGCGGTATGGTTTTTTAAACCAACATATCGAGGAACCAACCAGAGAGCAGGCTATTCTGGACTGGGTTTTGAGCAATGAGGAAGGGTTAATTAGCGATCTTGTTGTGAGAGCCCCCTTGGGTAAGAGTGACCATAATATGGTGGAATTCTTCATTAAGATGGAGAGTGACATAGTTAATTCAGAAACAAAGGTTC
This sequence comes from Mobula hypostoma, assembly GCF_963921235.1. NCBI lineage: Eukaryota > Metazoa > Chordata > Chondrichthyes > Myliobatiformes > Myliobatidae > Mobula > Mobula hypostoma. The sequence continues at coordinate 136,104,695 of NC_086101.1, read as the reverse complement.
TGAACTTAAAGAGGGGTAACTTTGAAGGTATGAGATGTGAATTAGCTAAGATAGACTGGCAAATGACACTTAAAGGATTGACGGTGGATATGCAATGGCAAGCATTTAAAGGTTGCATGGATGAACTACAACAATTGTTCATCCCAGTTTGGCAAAAGAATAAATCAAGGAAGGTAGTGCACCCGTGGCTGACAAGAGAAATTAGGGATAGAATCAATTCCAAAGAAGAAGCATACAAATTAGCCAGAGAAAGTGGCTCACCTGAGGACTGGGAGAAATTCAGAGTTCAGCAGAGGAGGACAAAGGGCTTAATTAGGAAGGGGAAAAAAGATTATGAGAGAAAACTGGCAGGGAACATAAAAACAGACTGTAAAAGCTTTTATAGATATGTAAAAAGGAAAAGACTGGTAAAGACAAATGTAGGTCCCCTGCAGACAGAAACAGGTGAATTGATTATGGGGAGCAAGGACATGGCAGACCAATTGAATAATTACTTTGGTTCTGTCTTCACTAAGGAGGACATAAATAATCTTCCGGAAATAGTAGGGGACAGAGGGTCCAGTGAGATGGAGGAACTGATCGAAATACATGTTAGTAGGGAAGTGGTGTTAGGTAAATTGAAGGGATTGAAGGCAGATAAATCCCCAGGGCCAGATGGTCTGCATCCTAGAGTGCTTAAGGAAGTAGCCCAAGAAATAGTGGATGCATTAGTGATAATTTTTCAAAACTCATTAGATTCTGGACTAGTTCCTGAGGATTGGAGGGTGGCTAATGTAACCCCACTTTTTAAAAAAGGAGGGAGAGAGAAAGCGGGGAATTATAGACCGGTTAGCCTAACGTCGGTGGTGGGGAAACCGCTGGAGTCAGTTATCAAGGATGTGATAACAGCACATTTGGAAAGCGGTGAAATGATCGGACAAAGTCAGCATGGATTTGTGAAAGGAAAATCATGTCTGACGAATCTCATAGAATTTTTTGAGGATGTAACTAGTAGAGTGGATAGGGGAGAACCAGTGGATGTGGTATATTTGGATTTTCAAAAGGCTTTTGACAAGGTCCCACACAGGAGATTAGTGTGCAAACTTAAAGCACACGGTATTGGGGGTAAGGTATTGGTGTGGGTGGAGAATTGGTTAGCAGACAGGAAGCAAAGAGTGGGAATAAACGGGACCTTTTCAGAATGGCAGGCAGTGACTAGTGGGGTACCGCAAGGCTCAGTGCTGGGACCCCAGTTGTTTACAATATATATTAATGACTTGGATGAGGGAATTGAATGCAGCATCTCCAAGTTTGCGGATGACACGAAGCTGGGTGGCAATGTTAGCTGTGAGGAGGATGCTAAGAGGATGCAGGGTGACTTGGATAGGTTGGGTGAGTGGGCAAATTCATGGCAGATGCAAATTAATGTGGATAAATGTGAAGTTATCCACTTTGGTGGCAAAAATAGGAAAACAGATTATTATCTGAATGGTGGCCGATTAGGAAAAGGGGAGGTGCAACGAGACCTGGGTGTCATTATACACCAGTCATTGAAAGTGGGCATGCAGGTACAGCAGGCGGTGAAAAAGGCGAATGGTATGCTGGCATTCATAGCGAGAGGATTCGAGTACAGGAGCAGGGAGGTACTACTGCAGTTGTACAAGGCCTTGGTGAGACCACACCTGGAGTATTGTGTGCAGTTTTGGTCCCCTAATCTGAGGAAAGACATCCTTGCCATAGAGGGAGTACAAAGAAGGTTCACCAGATTGATTCCTGGGATGGCAGGACTTTCATATGAAGAAAGACTGGATGAACTGAGCTTGTACTCATTGGAATTTAGAAGATTGAGGGGGGATCTGATTGAAACGTATAAAATCCTAAAGGGATTGGACAGGCTAGATGCAGGGAGATTGTTCCCGATGTTGGGGAAGTCCAGAACGAGGGGCCACAGTTTGAGGATAGAGGGGAAGCCTTTTAGGACCGAGATTAGGAAAAACTTCTTCACACAGAGAGTGGTGAATCTGTGGAATTCTCTGCCACAGGAAACAGTTGAGGCCAGTTCATTGGCTATATTTAAGAGGGAGTTAGATATGGCCCTTGTGGCTACGGGGGTCAGGGGGTATGGAGGGAAGGCTGGGGTGGGGTTCTGAGTTGGATGATCAGCCATGATCATAATAAATGGCGGTGCAGGCTCGAAGGGTCGAATGGCCTACTCCTGCACCTATTTTCTGTGTTTTCTATGCCTTCTGCTTTACCCAACTCACCTCTCTATAAAAAAAATTTTTCTTTCTCTTCTCTACCCAACATTCTTGTTTGCCACTATTATAAGGAACTTCCATTTGGCAAATAGAGCTATGTAAATGTAACTGCTTCTTCATGATTTCATTGAAGAGTTTTTAGACAGGATCATCAATTTCCCTTATATTTATATTTTGTATATCCACTATTTCTTAACTATTATAAAAGTTGTGAAATTTTTAAACAAAAACATTAGTCATTCTACAGAATTATAATTAAAATGATGTTCTTCAATATGAACTTTCATACAAACTGGTTTTAGCCTGGTTTCCCACACATCTTTTTTTGCAAATTGCTTCTAATTATCAGGTCAGGGAGTCATCATATATTTAATTAGTATAGACAAGTAACAAATAAGTCTGATGTATTGTACTCTAGATGCACAAAAGGTGAATACATATATAGAAGAAATGGAATTGAAGAGCAGAGAGATTTTCGATGTCACCTTCAATCTTGGAAAGGTAAATAACCAAACAAAAGGAGGTATTTACAGAGAAACTTCTGATCCTTTCTTAAAGTTACTTTCAAATTACCATGCTACGTTGCAATAGCATTTTCTGAAAAGCAGCTGTATTTTCAAATTCCTTGTAGGGAGCATGGTAAGCTGTGCATTTTGTATTTGCTGCTGGCAAAAGTGCAAGGGAGACCAAAAAGACAAGGTGGAGGAAGACAACAAAAAAGGGGAATGAACTGAGACCAAAAACAATCAAATACAGATTTGTTAATGGAAGGTTCTGCAAAGCAAATCCAAATGAATTTTTTGAGGTAACAAGGATTTTCGATCAGAGGAAAGAATTTAATGGATTGCTTATACAATGGATTGACTGAAAGAAAAGAAATGCATACGGAATCCAAAGAAAAGTAGCGAACTTACTTTGAAGAAAGATCAAAAGAGTTAGAACCATGTATCCTGTAGGGTTCTGCACAACTTGGTAAAAGGCCTTTGTTTTACATAGTTTTTACTAAATAATTTGGACTAAAATGTAAATGCCACAATTGTGGTTGACACAGTGGAAGAAAAATCTAGTCTGTAGAAAAGAAATCAGTGAAGTCATAAAGTGGGAAAATAGAATTCAATCCACATAAATGAATTGTTTTGCATTAGGGAAAGAATAATAAATGATAGGCTTCAACAGAGAAACCATGGAGTGAACTTCCATATTCCTATACATAAAGATCATTAACCAGCAGGTGGGAATGAGTCATGACAGTCTAGAAGTCAGTGCCTGGAAGAATGATAAAGCCGGAAATCCACAATACACTTAAAAAGCAAATCACTTGAGAAGCCATAAACTACAAAGCTGATGAAGTTATTTTTAGCTATCATTAGTATTGATAGCTGAATGGGTCCTTTAGATAGTATACAATTTTGTGATTTTAAAAGAAAACAAAGTGTTCCTGCCAAATTCTAATACTAAGTGTCTGGCTGATCAGTTTGATCACCTTGCTGGCCATATTTTTAATATAGCCTTGTTGTTTGGAATCCCAGAGTTTTGTATTTATAGCAACACTATTAGTTGCAAATGTATAGAAAATAAACTTTCCATTATATGACCTACTGAATGAACAATACCAGCCAAGAAACAAATTAATTATTCTCTGTTTTTTGAACTTACTTTTGCAGCAGCATCAGCAGTGTCACGTTTATGCTTATTGATATTGTGCTCCAGTTCCTGGATTTTCAACTGAGCTTCATTCTTCTGTTTTACTAATTCTGATATTGAATTGTTTTTAATTTGAATTTCTTTGCTCTGAGTCTTTATAGCTTCCTTTTGTTTAACTAGCTTGTTCTGAGCCATCTTCACAGCTTCCTGCAAAACACAAGTATAAATCAAATAGATCATATAAGCTCTTATACGTGGATTATTTATATTCTTTCATTTTAAATTTTGTGCTCATTGGCTTGTCCAAAAATGGTTGAAGTCTTATATGGATGCCACATTCTGCCCTAATGCTAAATCACACAAAATCAAAAAAGAAATTATGAAATTGAAATATCCTTGCTTAAGGAAATTACCTTAGTGGTTTCGTCCAATAACAAACGTTGAAAACAGACCTGCACAATTTAGTAGAGTTGCCGACTCAATACTGTTAATCTATGGCAACCCAAAGCCATTCTAGAGAGCAGCAGTATTTAGGGCCACAGATTCAGGCAAGAGTGATGCAAAGATGTATGCTTAGATCTGTGCTCATGCCTGCTGACAAAGAAATCTTTAATACAATGCTGAAGGACTCAGCACATCGGGCAGCATCCATGAAGGAAAAGAACAGCTGATACTTCAACCAGAATAAAAGGGTAAGGAAGGGAAAGGTGCACGAACCAGTGGGTGACTGTTGAATCCTGGGGGGGGGGGGGGCGGTGTTATGGGGTTAGTGGGAAGTGACAGGTGGAAGAGGCAAAGGCTGAACAAGATGGTATCTCATAGGAAAGGATGGTGGACCATGCAATAATAGGAAGGAGGTGGGGAGCCAGTGGGAAGAAGGTGGGGCTGATGGGCATGTAGGGAAGGCAGGGGAGAGGTAAGAGAAGGGGTAAGGGGACCAGAGGGATAAGGAAAAACTAAAGTGTGGAAAGCAGAGAGGTGCTTACCAGAAGTTAGAGTAAGCAATGCTGATGTTATCAGGTTGGAGATGACATGACAGGATATTAGAATGTGTTCTAATCTATGCCTAGCTTCAATTTGGCAGTAGAGGACATGGTCAGACAGGTCTCTGTGCAAATGGGAAGTGGAATTAAAATGGCTGGCCACTGGGAGATCCTACCCGCTATGGTGGACAGAACAAAGGTGCTCAACAAAGCAATTTCCACATAGACAGGAATCAATTTAGAGGCCACATCAGATGCAATAAATGACACTAATGTATTTACAAATGCTGCTTCACCTGGAAGCCCTGCTTAAGACCCTAGATGTAAGGGTAGATGAAATACTTAGCAGTAGAGACATACTCTCATGTCTCTTTAATACAAAATATCTTTGGAGGTTGGAATTTATTTATTTAGAGATATAGCGTGGAAAAGCCCCTATAATTTAAACATGATCAGACTGGGAATTGTTTTAAATCATGCATAATTTCAGAATAAAGCACAGCATGTTTTAAGAGTGAAAAACTAAAAGCTGTAGGTTGCAATCGTCATGTGCATAAAACACAAAGAAATACACATCTGCACTTTAAAAAATCATGATCAAAAATGCCTGATACAAAGACAAAAAAAAAATGTAAATGACCTTTACCTAACCCAAATTCTAATCATTAATACCTTATTATTAGCCACTTCTTCAGCCATGTTTTCGATCTGTTCCTTGTAGGATTTGATAGCTGCATCCACAGCCTCAATCTGCTCTTCATATCCAGTCTGCTCATTCTTCAATGCCTCTAATTCTAAAAGTAAAGCATCCATTTCCTACAGATATAAATATAAAAAGTTGCTTATTAGAGAGGGTAAGTTGAATAAGATCAAGAAACAATATTTCCTTTTCCTCATCGTAAAACCTTCTAAAGTAATGCTACGTAAACAAATGCTGATCAAATTTACTATGTAATCCAAGAGAATAATTAAATAAAGATGATTAGTGTGCACTATTGACCGTTTTTATTTTTAGGTACACAAGAACACTTGAAAATACAAGCAGCAGTAGGCCCCACAAACCTACCCACCATTTGATAAGACCATGACTGATCGGCACCAGGCCTTAGCCTTTGTGCCCATTTTCCACAAGCTTCAATAGCATGATACAGTCAGCCCTCCGTATCCATGGGTTCCGCATACACGAATTCAACCAACCGCGGATCGGGATCGGAAAAAACCCGAGTTCTCTCTCCAGCATTCGTTGTTTGAGCATTGTTCGCCTCTTGTCTCATTCATTCGCTACTTGTGTTGTGAGTGAGAGGAAGGAGTTTAAGGGTAGTAAGGGACGGCTGGCTAGCTATGTAAAGCGCTACAGCCTCAAGAACTTAAAGATCACGGGAGAATCGGCATTGGCTGATGCCGAGGCAGCATCAGCGTTCCCAGAAGGGCTACGATGGTTGCGTCTGTACTGAACATGTACAGACTTTTTTCTCGTCATGATTCCCTAAACAATACAGTATAACAACTATTTACAAATGTACATAGCATTTACATTGTATTAGGTATTATAAGTTATCTGGAGATGATTTAAAGTATACGGGAGGATGTGTGTAGGTTATATGCAAATACTACACCATTTTATATACGGAACTTGAGCATCCACGGAATTTGGTATCTGCAGGGGGTCCCGGAACCAAACCCCCGCAGATACGGAGGGCCAACCGTATTTCAAAACTTTTATGCTTGCTCTTGAACTAGCCTCCTCAATCCTCTGGGTATAGAATCCCAGAGATTCATCACTGTCTGCAAGCAGACAGAGCCAAAGAAACAACAGAAAAACATTACGCAATTCAGAAAAGTGCTAGTATCTATTTGGTATTTTAAATAGGTGTTAACTTCTTAAATAACACAAGACTTACTATCTAGAAATCAATAAGACTTAGATATAGAACCACACATTTCAAGTACCTGTTTTTTCTCCTTTGTCTTCTTAGTGGATATGTCAGCTTTCTTTTTGGCATCATCAAGCTTCTTCTGCGCATCCTTCAATTCTTTTTCTCTCTCAGCGTCAGCATTTTTCATCTTATTTTCCAAAATGTCATACTTTTCTTTAACCTTCTTTTGCACTTCTTTTGTTTTGTTAAGTGTTTCTTCACATTCCGCTAAAAATTAAAAGCAAAGAGAATACACATCAATAATGCTATTTTAATATTATGCTTTTAATGTAAGGTATCTTAAATTATTTTCGACTTGCACTTTACAGATGTAAAACAAGTTGTCAGAAAGCCAGCTGTTATCAAACTAGTCATTTTAAAATGTGATCATCTAACATTTTACTTTGGTGATAAGAACTCATGATTGAGGACGTGCCAGAATAACAATCAGGAAAACAAACGTTACAATACCTTTTATTCCAATAGCGTTGGAGAATAAGGGTAAGGAGTTCTTTACGCAGTGTACAAGAGTTCAATAAGAACACAATTTTGCTCTTAGCAGTCAAAGAATGTTGAACTTGGAGACTTTATATTGACTCTAGGAATTAGAGAATTATCTCACAAAAATAATGGAAGATTGGCCCTTTCCCACAGTTTACAATAGGCAATTAAATTAATCATTAAAGTTTCTGAGGAAATTTCAGAATTTCTTCAGGCTTGAGCATTTAGGGCAGGGGTTCTCAACCTGGGGTCAAAGGACCCTTCAGTAATGGAAGTGGTCCATAGCATAAAAAAGGTTGGGTACCCCAGTCTAGGGGAATATAGGTTCAGGATAAGGAATTGGCTATTTCGGACACAAGGAGAATCAAGGGATATGGGAAAGATCAGGCAGGAAAGGCGACGCAACACAGCATCACTCCCTACCATACATCCCCCAATTTAATAAAAGTACCAATAGTTGTTTGAAGAGATTCCAGCTCTTCCTGTTGCTTGTGGTAAGAGCTCTGCTGAAGCTTTACTAACAGTAATTCCTCCTCCTGAGATTTCAACTCGCATTGTAACTTCAACTGCCGGTACCTGAAAAAGAAAATTGTGAAACACAGTTTTTGCAATGTGCCAAATCCAATGATCAAAATGCAGGTGATGAGCCCATTTATTATATCGCATGAGCCAACACACGACTAGAATGAATACAGAAGACAATGGGTCTAATTTGTTCTTACTCATTGATTAAGTCATTTTTTTCCCCCACAAAGATGCCAAACTTAGCATATAAAACTTCATCCACAATAAATCTATACTCCAAATTTGGGCCAACATAAAGAATATCTTCCACAGGAACCCAAAATTATTCACATTTTCCAACAGCTCAGTATCAAGGAAAATGTTTTCTTACTCCTCCTTCAACCCTTCAGCAACAATACTAGTAACACACAAGCTACAAATGGAAAGCATTAAAAGTGAGAATTTTTTACTGTACAAGATTCAAGCAAAGGGGACTGGAACTGGGAAGTGTTTCAGGCTATGTGCAAGGAAACTCATCTAGAATCACAGACCCTTGACCTAAAAGCAGCAAGTCAAGACAACACTTTCAGCAATAAGATGAATAGATTTAAAAAATTCAACACCGAAAACTGTAAATATATTTTTGCACCGTCTCCAGAGGAAGAATGCTTTCACTACTAAACTGAAATTTAGATTACAAGAACTGAACTTTTCGTTCCTCAAAAGCCAAGAAATTGACATACTTTTCTGCAGTATTCTTCAGACTCCCCAGCTCCTTATCCACTTTCTGCAACTCATTTTGTTTAATTTTGAGCTCAGCCTGGACATCCTTCAGCTCTTGAAGTTTAATTAGCACAGAGGCAGATTGCATACGTGCACCTGTTTAATAAAGTGAGTACATAATTGAGGATAACAAGGAGCTGTATGCAAGTTACAAATCCTTAACCTACAAGAATACTTTGCACAGATATTACAATATTAAATACAAATATGTTTCCTTCATTGCTATGATCCTGAGCTATCAATACAATTTAAGCAAAGAGTATAGCCTCCATTCTCTAGTAGAAACAGTGAAACATACTGTAAAACACAAGATAAATGACAGATGTCACTAATAAAGAATTATTAATTAAATATTTTAACAACCTAACCTCCACTCAATGTTCCCTGTGGATCAAAAGTATCACCACCAATAGTGACAGTCTTGGTCATAATCCGTGGATCAAAAGTCACTTTCTTGGCATTTTCCAAGCAGTCACATACTAACACAGATCCAAAAACATATTCCATTGCTTTCTTTAATTCATGCTCATATCCAACCAAGGATAAAGCTGTGTGCACATTGTCTGCACCCACCTGGGAAAGAAAAGCAGAAAATGCAAATTACAATTAACTGGCAATAGCATGGACTTTACAAGATAAGTCTTCTTGATCTTCTTCATAGATACAGACCATTTAGCCCAACAAGTCGACAGCAGTTGTTTATGCTCCATATGAGGCTCATTGTACCCCTCTTAATTTAATACCCTATCAAAATCTTCTATACCTTTATTCAAGTGTTTAATTTCTCTTAAATACCATCTACGTCGTTCATCATATTCTTAGTGGTAGCACATTCCACACTTCCTATTCTATGGCCAAGGAAGTTTCTCACAATTTATTAATTACTGAATTTATTTCTCATCTTTGGCCTCACAAAAATCACTTCTTCCTGATATATAAAAACAAAAATATCGGTCAAGAGATTTTTTTTTGTTCTTTGAGATGACTTAGGCCAACTGGAGTTACCCCTCCACAAGATCTTTCCTTTAAAATTATCATTAAAATGACAGATGGATGTTTGTTTACAAATCACACTCTTTTAACAACATTTATAAAAAAGCACAAAGTACAAAATATAAGTCTTGCTTTGTTTTGTCACCCGAATAAAATAGCATAAAAGCCAACAGTTCAGTCCATCAGACATATGCCATATTATGTATCCAAGAATGTTTTGAAAGTTATCTTTCAACTGACTTGTCATTCTTGCAGTGCTTTTCCAATCTCAATCAACCAAATTTAGAAAAAGGACCTTCTCATCAGCTCCATCAGAACTACTTGAAAATGAGCATGCAATTTTACAAAACCCAAAGAAAGGAACAATCTAGTTTATTTGCCATAACTGACTAACAATGCTTTTTAATCAGAGTTGCACAGCATAGAAACAGACAGGCCCTTACACACATCACATCCAGACCAATCCTTCTTTCACCTATTTCCACTAATCCCATTTACCCACATCAAGATATCAACCATGGAAAATAAACTTTCCCCTCAAAATCCCCAGGTTCCTTTGCTAACATTAAATAAACATGCTGCTGAATGAAAACCTTGAATGTTATTTGCTATCATCTCAGTTCCCATTATCAAAATGTTTTGATTAAACTTAAGGCAAAAGTTTGTATCTGTTACAATTTGCATGCCATAAAGAACCTCTTTTTTGCCAAAATTACACTGATGCATGATTTATAGTCACAAAAACAAAGCAGTACGCCGATCAATGATACACAGCACATAGAAGAATCAAGTAGAAACACCACAATATCTTATGCTTACCAGATTTTTGGCTGCCTTTACAACACCTTCATTAAGACACTTGGCAGAGATTTTGTTAAGTGGTATAATGGTATATCTTCGCTTAAGCTCTCCCTTTTCTAAAAGTTTTTTTCCAGTTACCTGAACAACAAAACAACATTGAGTAACTCCCTTCTCCTTAGTTTTGAAGGCAGATAATTATTAGAGACAGATTTAAAAATTATTAGTCTTTTGTTCAAATGCATGTACCATATATGCTTGTAACCTACCTCTGTGTCTACTACAACATTATATAGACGCCCTCCAGCAACCACTTCCAAAGCTGTCGCTGTGGCGATATCTTTCACAGAGAGAAGTGTGGCAACAAGGCCTTTCACACGATTAGAATCCCAGTTTTTCTCTGGATCTCTAAAATAAGCATTTAAAATTTTGATTTGTACAAAGTTTTTGCAAAAGTTATTAACCACTTTGTCATAAATACAAAAAAGACCCAAATGTTTTAGTTGACCAATAAAGGCAACCTAGAATACAATAGAAAATTATTAAACCATTGCTTAATGATTTATCAATAACGCAGAAGTGAAGCATAAACAGAAATTAAGATTCAATATTCAATGTTCTAGAACATTATGCCTATGCAATACAAAATCCCCCAAAAAATTAACTGCATGATGAAGGGTCTCGGCCTGAAACGTCGACTGCGCCTCTTCCTATAGATGCTGCTTGGCCTGCTGCGTTCACCAGCAACTTTGATGTATGTAACTTATTTTATAAGTCACCAGAACATTTACTTTATTAGAGAATGGTGCCAACAGAAGACAATGGCTTTGCTATATGCAACTACCAAATTTTCAGCCTAGAGATAGAACAAACTTACTTGTATTCAAAACTCAAACTAGGGAATTTCACTATCAAAGATTCATAAGACTCTCTCAGTTTATTCACAGTTTGTGCCAGCATTCGACGTTGTTCCAAAAGTTTCTCCTCTTTCCCATCTTCAGTTTGGTAGGTTGAAATGGTGGGGAGGTGAGGAAGTGGGAGATGAAAACAACATTGGGAAAACAGTTAGCTATATTAAGGAATGGTTGACAAGAACCTTCTCCTTAAGCATCATTGTGTATATTTTTACATTAAACTCAATTGATGATTTGACCAAACCAACATCACAAATTAAATCTTTTAAAAACTGCCAATATGAGATTGATAAAAGTACTAGAAGAAATAAAATCTATTTTTAATTACATCACACACTAAAATGAGACAGTTACTGTTTCTCTGCATCATGATCTGTTTATTAAAACTGATTAAATACAATTGTTTTCAAAATCCCGCCAAACCTTCATAATTCAGCTTCTGCATTTCTGCTTCAATTTTTTCTTTGTTCTTTTTAACAGCTTCAAAGGCCTCCTGGTTTTTCTTGTACCCACTGTCCGCCTTCTTTGCTTCAGCCTGCTTCGTCTTAAATTCTTGTTGGGCGTGCTTCAACTTCATTTGCGCCTACAGCAGAACATCTAAGATTGAACTTCAAAATCTCTAAACGCACATTTTAGGAAACAAATTGTCAATGCAGAGAAACTCCAATAATCTAGCACCCTTGGAACTTTGGTGATGCTGATTTCACAAATTTCCCACACCATTGAAGTTACCAGTAATACCAAAGCACTTGATATAAGAACATGTAAGACAGTGGCATGATAATGTTTTGCATGTTAAAGGGAATTGGAAATATAAAAGCAATCCAGACCCCAGCTCCAGCTACAAATCTACCCATTTTTCTGACTGCTGGTATTCCAATCCGCAACCCAGCCCATGGTCCAGAACCCAGTCCCAGCTGCAGTCTGGAATCCTGACTCTGGGTACACACACAGTTTGTAATCTCTAAGTTTTGAAAATTCAACTGGCACAAGTGTCAGCTAATGAAAAATCAAATGCTTTTTATTCCAGTCCTCCCTTGCCTCAGCTTTACCACCCTAACATCAAATTCCCAGTATAATGTCGTCAAAAAATATAACTACGTCACAGTGGATACTTTCACTATTCAAACTCACATTAGAAATATAAAACTGTTACAGAACAAAAGGAGGCCATTCAGCCTATGATTCAACACCAGCTTCCTGCAGACCAATCAATCTGTCCCTACTCTGTCTTCAAAGTCCATTGAGGCTGTTCAACTATTTTTCTAAGCCCTTATTACTCAGTTTTCACTACCATTTGTTTACAACTCAGTATATTTTTAAAAACTAATCAAGTACACTTATTTTACATTATTTATTACCTAAAAATTCTATTTGAACATGTTTATAATTTTAAGAATATTTCAACTTCATTTGCGCAACCTCCCACCTCCTCAAAGAACTATATTCCACTTGTTAAGCAATAATCTCTTCAGCGGCTTAACAAAGTGGGCTTAAGGCTTCATTTATAACAGGCCTGAAGACCATAGAGTTTTATCTACCCATTTCTCAGTTATTCTGACAAGCATAGAGCCCATGAGAAACAATTTGATACTGATAGACAGAGTTGAAGAAGTTGTGAGAATAATTCAATGGAATATTTAAATTAACCCCATTAATCAACCACTGTAGGATCATGTCACAATTTGGATAACTTGCATTTTAAGCTAAAAGCAGACGTTATTCACAACATGATTTACATACCTGTTTGGCCTCTGTTTCTGCCTTGCTTATATCATTTTTGCAAGCCATCATCTGGCCAGCAAGTGTGGCTGCCTCCCCATCTTCATTACTGGAGAGGCCAGCAGAAACCGCATTGAAGTGCTGCTGGGCAATGACCAGAGCCTTGTCATCTTTCTGGCTAGTTTCCTGTAGAGAGTGCAGTTCATTGGAAATCTTCTTCACTTCCTTTTCTTTAGCTGCAAGAGCATTGCCATCCTGGGAAAAATTCACATGTAGGATTTATTTGAGCTAGGCCTCACTTTTTGCTCACAAGTTGATACTTTACACGCGTGTATGATTTTTTGCATTAGAAGAGGACAGTATGAGGGCTAGCTGACCAAACAATTGAAATCTTGTATATTACCTGGACTGCAAATTACTTCCACATTTTAAGTTCAAATGTCAAAATACTGTTTAAATTTTCCTTCACTCAACTGATAAACTGAGCAAGAGTAAAGTAGCTGAATATTGAATGCTGCACAGGAAATTTATTTCAATATTTAGGAAACATGCTAAGGAGGTAGCAGAAAGCAAGAGATCTGAAACACTACCAATAACTAAGACTATCTTAATGAAAGCCTCACCTCCTCCATACTTTTGACAAGCATTTTCCGTTTCTTTTCTTCAGCTTTGAGACTGTCTTTCTTGGAGTCGAGTGTACTTTGCACTTTAGCATCCATACGATGAGCATCAGCAAGTGCCTGTTCCAGAGACTGAAGTACCCCACCAACTTCCTACAACACATCAAGTCCTAATTTTATACCAGGCAAATAAATAGTTAACAAACCACCCCCCTCAAACCCATTTTGGAAGAACAGCAGAAAAGGAATAATGTAGCATGGTAAATAATTATATAAAATGCACAGTAGCCTAGATAAGCACAAATCAATATCATGTTCTGACAAGAACTTCAAGATCATTCCAGAGATATTCATATTCAATGGGTCAGTAATTCTGAAAATCAGGAACTATTACTCCAAAACCATCAATATTCCTTTTTTCTGGAGTGGACAGTTTTCAATAGAAACTAGCTAAGTTTGCAAGCAAGTTATACCACCAATTGTTATAGTCCAAACACAACTTGGCGACACTGCTTGATCACAACTGAGAACACCAGAGTGCTTTGTTACTGGCACTTGCCTTATCTCGGATCTTTTCCAGCTCACTGACTTCTTTGCTGATTTCCTTCACTTTCTTTTCATTCTCTGCAATGGTTTCCTGAAGTCCTACAATACTGTCTTGCATCTTCTTTAGATCTTCTGCGGAGCGTAGCTTGGTCTCCTCTGCACATACAAATTGATAGGCAACATACAGACGAGTAAGATGTTCTATCTCACGCACTATTTTCTGGAATTCCAAATAAGAGGATCTTTCCTACAAGTTACAAAAAAAAAATCAGAAAAGGGAATTTACATGACAATCAAACATTATGGTAAATAATCTTTAAATTAAAAATACCTCCCCCCCCAACTGTTAAATGTAGGAAACCTCTTCAATAAAATGTACCACATATACACTCTGACCCCACATAATGCTACCCGCATCATACTGATGTTACAATGTGGTTATTCAACTTTTTATCGAATTTTTTTAAATGACAAAAATTCATTCTAAACAACACATAAGACTACCATTACAGTAAACATTCAGACAATGAGAGTGCTTTACATATGCTGAGCCACCGACAGCCAATCATGAATTAGTTCATGCTCGGCCTCCCCCACGTGTGTAGACGTTCTTGCTCCCTGCCAACTTATTCCATTTTTTTCCTCCCAAAATATCTGGAAAACTGCTGCAACTTCCAATGAGGGCAGGACATCTAAGATGTCTAGGAAAAGCATTAGCATGGACGTGAATCATCATTGAACTGGCCAACAAAGCAGGATTAGTGGATGTCAATGATGGTGGTACGGAAGAGTTGCTGCATTCTCATGGTGAGAGCCTTAATAACGAAGAACTTCAAGAATTGGCAGAGCAACATATCCTGGGTGAATCTGAGGACACGGATGGAGAAGAGGAAACACCAGCAAGAAACCTCACCACAAAATTCCTCAGCACTCAGCATCACCATGATCACACAAATCATGGGCCAGTTCATCAATAATAACCCTGACTGGGAGCGAAGCAATAAGGCAAAGAGAGGTGTTCTCGACATGATTTCCTGCTACCAAGAACTGCTTCATGAGAGTAAACTTAAGTAAAGGCAGTCCAATCTCAATGCCTACTTGAAAAAGATGCCAAAGTTAGAGGACCCACAGCCTGGTCTCTTCTCTCAGATGTGACCACCACCTGCTTCGCTCCACTGCTGCTGTGATGTGTTGCTACTCCACTGATGTACAGGTTAGGCCTATTTGCCTGTTTGTTACTCCACGAATTGTTATGTATACTTAAAATAATACAGCATATATTTTGGGTTTGATTTTTAAAAAATTTACGTCCATTTACGTAATGTTATAATGACCCCACATAGCGCTGCTTTAGAATAGTGCTCCACCTCCGAGGAACGCATTCTGAGCATTAAGTGGGGTCTGAATGTACACGTCATTCATCTCTCATCCCAATGGTTTAAGATGCTACTAAATTCCTGCACGGCCTCTATACGCCAGGAAAACCTCCTTCCCTTTACCTGTTCAATCACACCAAGTTAAATGGATACCATGCAGAGAAAGAGCATTAAAATAAATTCTAATTACAATCTGTGTTTTTACAAAGACAACATGGCCTAAAAATTCTAGGACATCTAAAAAATGATGTTAGATTGGCATAGCAGCAGAACTTCACAGTCATTTTAACTGCTGCTCGTCAATACCTACACTTCCTACATATTTGTTGCACCAAATGCCCAAATATGCCACTCATTATTTTACTTAGGGTGGAGAAAAGAAAATTGCACAGGATAAAGGTAAACAGTGTAGAAAATTTAGGGATCAATGCCTTGATCTGATGTTTCAGTGGAACACAGGAAGGGGACATTGATTTGAAGATAGGTCTGTTGTAGCTAGTGCACTTGGAAATTGTGGGGTCAAGATGATGCGGGACAAAAAGTGATTAAAAAGAACAGCACAAAGACCGCACTGTGCTGACAATGACAAACGATTAGCAACAATTCAAGTGTCATGAGGTAGTGCCAATGAGCAGTGTACGTGGAGTGACCTCATTCCATATGCACTGAGTATACAAACAACATCGAGGATACAGTTATTTCCTATCTGGAAATCCCCTGTCAAATATGCATGTGACATAGGTTGACCCTGTAATTGTATTAAATCACATTTCACTGGGGGTGTAGTTAGAAAGAGAAAAAGGCGGGAGGAGAAGATGGCGGCGCAACGCAGAGCACGCAGCTCTCCGGTGAAATGATACTGTCTCTGTTAAATAGGCGCAGTGGACAATTCTGATTTGATGGAGACAGACGTGAAAGCACAGAGGAACATCTGGAGAAATTTCTGAAACACCGGTTCGCTGCCACTGTTACTGGGCGATCGAGAATCTTCCGGAGGGAAGGCCCCAAAATTCCCTGCTTTGCCTGCTGCTGACGACCAAGGCTGAGGTCGAATCGTTCGGATAGAGATGGCGCTCGGTACTCGTGTCGGAGGGCTGATCGGAGGCTCGAAGTTTTCGGACGACTCAGAGTCGGACTGTGGTCGGACATGGCAGGGAGAGTTTTCTTCTTTCTCCCGTCTGCGTGAGATATGGGACATTTGAGAGACTTTGAACTTTTTTACTGTGCCATGGCCTGTTCTTCATCAAGTTATGGTATTGTTGCACTGTTGTAACTATATGTTATAATTATGTGGTTTTTGTTAGTTTTTCAGTCTTGGTCTGTCCTGTGATATCACACCAGAGGAATATTGTATCATTTCTTAATGCATGCATTACTAAATGACAATAAAAGAGGACTGCGTGTCCTCATAATCTAATCATAACCTAATCTAAATTGCACAATGCCAAGAAAAAAAATTATTGGTATGCAATTGAATGTTCATGCAATTTCCAATGACAATCTCGAACCTAAGTTTCTAGATTCAGTTGTGATCCATTCAGTGTAATCATCTCTCAGCAAACATTGCATTGGGAAACTTCAAACAAAAACCCCTTTTTAGTCCTAAAATCTACTTCATATGTTATTTTATCAAGGGATAGTCAATGGAGATTCAGCATTCTCATAATACACAATAACCAGTCAGAGCAATAAGTAGCAAATGTGAAAACCATGTTTTACCACTTTTTTCTCCCATTGGCAAAATCATGAATACACACCTCCTTCAATTTCTGAAGAGTAGGAGTAATTTCCTCTTCCAAAATCTAAAACATATAAAAAAAATTGGTTAAAAAAAGTTTCATGAATTACAAATGCACAGGATTCTCAAACTGTTAGAACATTGTACCAAAAATACAAATAATGTAATTTTAGTTTGGTACTTCAATAAATAATTTTTCTATTCTACATCACTCCATATACAAGATCTGTCACACAAACCCACACAATCTCAACACGTTAATATCATTTAACTTAGTAATCAATTTATTTCTTAATCAATAGCACAAATCGCTGAAAACAGAATTATAGGCAAATAAGAACAAGAGGAATAATAGTGAGCCTAAATAATGGCATCATGGTCCCTTCCAATCCTGCATGCATCTCTTCCAATGCAAAGTTCTGGACAATTCATGTTACTTAACTGCAAAACAAAGACATGCTTGATTTTCTTACACATCATGCAATTGGCCCATCAGCTTCATTCTGTTATCACCCAACTGAATTGAGCTGACAAACCAAAAATTGAAAAAGCAGCCTTCCTAAATGGAATTTATGCATTAGGCTTTAAAGAGCCCTCCAACCTCTCCATCAGCAAATAGGTCCTCAATACTAATCCAGCATTATCATAATTTTAAAAAATGATAATTGTGTACTCTGTAGATCTGGAAGCTATTTTCCCCAAACAGTAAATATGAATCCACTGAACTGAATAGCATAATGGCTTCAGTACATTTCACTTACGAACAAACCTTCAATTCCCTCATACTCATTACGACTATCCTTCTCCAATATTCATTAAGCAAGATCATTTACATTAATTAGAAAGCAAGATGTTGGCAGTCTTAAATACAAACAGCAAATTATGGAAAACTGTTGAGCAATAACACATTAGAGACAGATAGGGTGATGAAAAAAAAGCATTTATTATGCTCATCTTTGTTGTCTGATACATTAAATATAAATGTTGGAACATTATGTTGCAGCTGTACAAAATATTAGTTAGGAAGTATTTGGAGTATTGTGTATAGCTCAGGAACATGAAATATGTAATAACAATAGAAAGATTGCAGAAGCATTCATTTATCAGGATGGTGTCTGGAATATAGGGCATAGTTATAACAGATTGGATAGACTGGGTTTATTCTCATCAGAACATAGAAGATTTATAAAATTATGATGGGTATATGTAGGATTAATAGTCAAAATTATTATCCCAGACCAGGAATCTGGATCTGGGGGGCACAAGTTTAAGAGAGAATTTAAGGAGTGAATTGGTTTTATCCATACAAAGGTGGTGATTATCCAGAATGAGCTGCCAAGAGAGGTATTACAGGCAGATACAATACAACAGTTCAAAGGCATTTGAAGGTACCTATATGGTTATGGCATAAAGGGATATGGGACTAATGTGGGCAAATGGAACTAGCACAGATAGGCATTATGGTTAACACGGGCAAGGTGTGCTGACAGCCGATTTCAATGCTGTACTTTTCTATATAAAGTGCAGTGGGACAAATAAATTACCGTGTGGATTTCTTTCAACTTGGCCTCCTTTTTCTCAATTGTTTTCTGGGCAGCTAACTTCTTACATTCATACATTCTGGTCCCTGCTGCTTCTTCTATCAGTGATAAGATCTGTGGTACAAAAGTTTACAATTATGTACAGCAGTATTCTATAAACAGTGATAACAATTTCAAAATTCGTATAAGTACTTAGATTAGAATTCTTTTTAAACTTCAAAATTTTGGAAAAAAGGTACATCATTAATTATTTGAATATTTCCAAATAAACACAGACTGTGCACAATGTAACTGATAGGCATGAACGCTTATTTCTACCAATATTCATGGCATCAAGATCCAAACATAAACTAGAAAACTTACCTCTGGGGGTTTCATGTTCAAAACCTTAGTAATACGACCCTAAAAGCAAAACAAATTTAATTTTAAAGATTCAGCACAGTGTCTGCAGTACATGTTAAACAACATAGGTTTAACTTTACAATGTTCAGACATACATCAGTGTGTATCTAATTTTAAAACAAGTTGACTTTAACATAAACAACAAAGAATAAAACTTAAATAAATAAAATCTTGCAAAATAATTAATTTTAAATAAATGAAATCCAAATGCATAAAAAATAATATTTCACTTATGTGCTGCAATTTGCAATGCTTACAAATTAGAACCATTCCCAAGTCAAGAGGCCGGATGGCCTACTCCTGCTATTTCTTCTGCTCTTATGTACGTAACTTTCCATGAAAGATCACCCAGTTCTTG